>NC_045427.1:322017862-322633112 GCF_902635505.1 Sarcophilus harrisii
GGGGATTATACAATCTAAACTGGAATTTTGGTCCCTAAAACATGTTTAATAGATCAGAAAAGTCCCAATATAATTCAGTTGTCCTATTTGACAGATTTTCATCCTGTCTCCAAAAACTAGCACTATGAAATGGGTACCAAATATTAACTGAGCATTTTTTGGAAGCTTTCCAAATATAATGTCTATAATACTCACCAGTTATAGGAAGTATAAAACAGGAAGCTGCTTGGAGATCAAATCACCCCCTCCTGTGATCTTGATGGTAATATGTCTCTTCTACCTTTTTCCAATGTAGTTTTACAAATGCTGTAAAGACCTGAAAGTAGAAGAATATGATGTACTACACTTTATCTAGAAGATAATTGAATTCAGAAGTTTTTACCTTATCAGGTAAAGCAGAAAAATGCAGATCTAAGAACAGTCTCCAGCCTTATTAAACGGCTGCACTGCTATGCCTATAGAATGTTGACATTTCAAAGAAGTGGTTGCTGAGTGATGACATCACAAGGATCAAAGGTCAGCAACACTTGCCCTGATTTCAAATCAATTCAATTCAACTGATACTCATTAATTGCCTAATATGTGGCTGGGGATACAGAATTAAGTAAAATAATAAGGATCTGGATTCAAATTATGAATTATGATTATATAAGGACATGAACAAATCAGTTCACCTGTTTTTTATTTGAGTTTTTTTCATCTGTAAAATGAGGAGTACAGAGTAAAATATGTTTGAAATCTCTTCTAGATTCAATTTCTATACTTAACTATCCTTGCCCTCAAGGGGCTTGCAATTAAATTAAGGGGAATAAGATAAAGACACAAATGGCTATAATACATAATATAATGTGTCAAAACAAAATTTTTAAGAAAAGGATTATATCAATTTGGGGGGGGATGTTCAAGGAAACTTTCATAGAAGAGGTGAAACTTAAATTTTGAAAGATGGAAAAAATATCAGTCAGATATAATGGCTTTTTATGTAGCAAATTAAAACCTTAGGTAGTTTCAATAAATAGATTCTCAAAAAAAAGCATCTAATTGACCCACAAAAATTCAAAACAAAGAAAAGTTAAAAAGTGTGCTTTGGATCTTTCTGCCTTATAAAAGATATTTTAGTTCCAACAACTAAAAATAAAACAAAATAAAGACTTAAGCACTCACCCTTTCATTATTTACCAAATGACCAAAAAAAAAAAAAAAAAATTGGCGAGCACATGAATTGACAAGAAAATACCAACATTATCTGTTGTAGCTAAGAGTTTTGAAGCTGTTTGGTACTTTTTAAATTAGTAGATATTAGTATGTAATTGCTCTCTTGGTCCTGTTTTTTGAGGGGTTGATCTGAGCCCAGAAGAGAGAAAAATCCTTTCTTATTCTTGTGGCTCAACTGCCCTTGAACCTTAGTTATGCTCATATCTAGAGTTTCCCAAAAGGGAATTATTCCATCTAGCAAAGTTACTCAATGTAAGAAGTCATTATCAAGTAAGTATAAAAACTGCTTTTTTCCATCACAAAGTAAATGCTTAAAAATGAATCAACAAGATTCAAAATTGAACATTAACAGATATTTAAAATATGAAACAATGACCTAATAATTAATTTTCTCCCCAGGAGATAAAGCTAACTTTAGAACTGATCAACAGATATTTCATACTCATCTCAGATCTGACTCTCTGAACAACAAATTTCCAAATTTTTGGTCTACCAGGTATGGCTCTTTTGTTCCCTTCAGACACAGAATCCTGATGATAGTACCCTGATACATCCATTCCCCTAGCTAATATCATGATTCACTCCTCTCTTTTGTAGCTAATCTCTTTAAGAAGGTCATCTACAACTTCTCTCCTAAATTCCAGACTCAACTATCTATTGGCTATATTAAACTGGTCTGTCCTATGTCCAAAACTGAATTTTTTAATCTCTCCCTTCTTTTTTTCCCTTGACATTCTTGACATTTGTCCATATGAATTTTGTTATTATTTGAAGAACTCCTCAAAGCTCTCCCATCTCATCAATAGCTTGAATTTTATTTGCAGTACTTATATTCAAGGTACTATAATTCATCCTTTCCTCTTTTCAACCCTCTCGAGGGTGATTTGTTCTTTTTTTTTTTTAATTTCCTGTGAATTACTACAAATCAGCTTTTCATTAATTGGTCAGTAAATATTAAATAAGTGCCTGTTACCTGCTAAGGATAGAAATATACAGAATGAACAACACTCTCAAAGAGTACACAACTCTTTGAATAAGGGAAACAACAGGCACATATAGAGTTATTTGTGGAATAAATATTTTTAAAAAGTAGTTAAATACAAGATAATTAGGAAGACAATATATAGTAGTTGGTGGGGGGGGGGGGCAGAAATAAGGAAGGGTTCATGCAGAAGGTGGTTCTTGAGCCCTGTCTTAAATTAATAGGACTCTTTGAGGCATAAGAAGGAGTATATATTAGGAAATGGTTATGGACAGTACAAAGGCACAAAGCAAATGGAGTTTTTAATAATGTGGGAAAATTCACTTACCTTAGTAGTACACTTTCCAGGGATGTACACATTGATGATGCGTCTTGACACATGCATTGCCAGAACTCAGTGTTTGGTAGTCTCCAAAGGAAAAGTGTGAGGGAAGAGGTGTTAAACTGAGAACCAATTGAAGTTCTGCAGAGCCCTTGTGCTGATTTTATTTGCTATGTGCCTGTGAAACCTAGAGAGAATATTAGCACCATGCCAGGAAACTGAATCATTTCCATTTGAATCGACTTAGGAAGATTCTGAAGATCAGCTGGCAGAATAAGCTATCCATTGAGATCTTATCTCAAACTAAATTGCCTAGCATTCAAACTACTGCAGAGGACACAATTCCAATGGGCTGTCATTCAAATACTAAATACATATTGCTTTCATAAAAGACTATTTTATGGAGAACTCACACAAGGCAAGTGCTTGCAAGGTAGTCAGAAGTGATACAAGGATACTTTCAAGGTCCTTGGAATTGTGTGACATAGGAGATACTGGCATAGGTCTGCATAGCACCACCCAGCTTGTGTGCCCTCATCAAAGAAGATGCTGAGCTCTATAAGGAAAGCAGAATTGCAGTAGCTCAAAAAAGAAGTGTCAGATGCACAAATTTAGGGAATACACCCTAAATGTTGACATGGACTATTTGTGTGTCTATTTGTGCTCAACTTGTAGACCATTTATATTGGTCTGTTGGAGAGACTGTAACTTGACTCTAATATAGTGATGCCATAAGAATGACAGGCATGAAAGACAATAACCAAACACCACCAAAGGCACAAAGATGGGAAATGGAATGTTATATAAGGAACAGCTAGGGGTGCCATGTTGATTGGATTGCAGAGTGTGATAGGGGAATAAAACTATATAGATTGACGCCAGGTGATAAAAGTCTACCCATAAAAATCGGTCAGAAGAGTTCATGTTTTATTCTCTAAAGAGCCACTCCAGATGAGAAAACTGAGGAAAACAAGGTAAAGAGATTTGCCTAGGGTCACACAGTAAGTCTGATGGTCAGATTTGAACTCAGGTCTTCATGACTCCAGGTCCAGCGCTTTATCAACTGAGCCATTAGCAATTAAGTCACACCTTATTAGCAATAACATCACCAAATTTTAGCTGGAATCACTTTAGAGATAATATATCCCAATTTGCTAATCTTCTAATATATATATACATACAAAGGGCATGATGAAGCACAGAGAGTAAGCAACTTGTCCAATGATAAGCATTATTTAACACTATATCTGGGAATACTTTTTAAAACAACTATCACTGAAAAAATCTATAATAAAACTTAAAAGGTTCATAACTCTCCCATTATTTTCTCTGAATTGAGATCACATAATCCTACTTTTATCTGGGAAAAAACCTCACTGTGGCTTGCAAGATCTGCCTTCCAACTCAAATCTTCTAACTCCAAATCTACTCGCTGTCTGGTAGTGTTACTAAGTGCCCCATTTGGAGTCCAGAAGAGCTGGGCATGCATCTCATCCCATATACACTGGTTGGGAGGATTATTCCTTCTGTGGAAGCTGAAGCTGTAATCCCCGCAATTGTTTCAACTTTAGTCCTTCGTTTCCTCATTTGTAAAAAAAAAAAAAAAAAAAAAAAAAAAAAAAAAAAAAAAAAAAAAAAAACCTCCTGTGTGACTATTACAATACACTCTCTCTAGACGTCCGGCTTTCTTCCCCTAATCCTGATCTGGAGACCTCCCTCTAACCCTAGAGTTTGCAGAGTGAACGAACCTAGCTCTTTTGTTTTGTTTTGTATAGGAAATAACCAGCATTCTAATTCACTAAATGATCCGTAGGAAAGAGCCTGTCGCAGTTCCGAACACATCCTTGGGTCAATTTAGCGACGCGTTACATTGTCCCCTGCAACAACCTCCCGGTGACGGGGACCGTGTTTTCTCAGAAATCAGAGACCGAGTGCACGGTGTTTTCCTGACGGGATGGCTTCCGCAATATCCGCATTTGTTCCTTATGCGCTGCCGTAGCCGAGCGCCAACGCCGCTCTAGAAGAAGGTTAGCGAAGAGCCTAGAGGGCACCCAAGCTCCAGACTGCTCACTCTCTTCCCCCGGATGTACGGACGTACGCACAACACGCACGCTACCTCAAGGGGAACCGCTCCACCCCACCCCCAACCAATCCTGCGTCCCTTTCCGCCCCTTCGCTACGCCTCCTGATTGGCCAGATTCGAGGGCGAGCTTGAACGCTCTCTGGCCTGCGGAGTCCTTTACCCTCCTCCTCCCGCTAAAATGACGTATCCCGAAAATCACGCTCCCTCCAGCCAATAACTGGCGGTTTCCTCTTTCTTGCTTTCTCCTCGCCGCTACTTTTCCCTTCCCACCCGACCCCATCCCCCGCCTCTCTGTCGATTTACCGCGCGCGCGAGCACGCTGAGGTCTAGGGCCTGCGCAGTAGATACCAAGCCTCTGGGCGGCCAGCACGTGGGGTCTGTTGGTCCTGCGCCGATCGGGAGTGTCTTGCAGCTGGAGGACTGGGGGATCGAAAGAGGGCTGTGGGCAGAGAAGGGCCATGGCACCGGCAGAAATTCTCAACGGGAAGGTGGTCTCCGCGTAAGCCACAAGTGCTTCCAGCTGGGGGGCAGGGTTGGGCTGCAGGACTGTGGGAAGGAGACCGAGTTGTCCAGGGCCCCGTGGGAACACGATCGGGGCGGTTTCCAGAAGTGGTCCTGGGTGCGGGAGGAGGGCTAAGTTCGGGACAAGGATTCCCCTTAGCATCTGCTTTCCTGTCATCCCCCCCCGGGTAGTGGGGCACACTCTCGGTGCCCTTTCCTTTAGTAAAATTTCCTCCTTAGATATGAGGACCGTCAGATTATTAGTTCACTTGGCGGGTTTTACCCCTATACCTGTACCGCCCGGAATCCGGGGAGTGCTCCAGGACATCTCCCTCCTTGAATCCAGGGAATCCTAGTACTTGTTTTAACGGGAATAAAAAAGGACGATTTTACTCCTCTTTCTCTCCCCTAGTATTTGAAAATACTGAAGACGATCCATGGTCATTTTTATTGCTGCTGTCCTTCAGAACCTGGGGAATGGAAAAAATCTACTATGGTCCCTACTACACCTGGTAGATACGTGATTGTCAGAAACTTATTTTAGAATCATGCCTTATATTTTCTTTCCATGGGTTATATTACCTAAAGTTCCCTGAGAATTGGATTACTCGGGGAGTGCTTTAATGCTTTATTGTAGATGTGAAGGTTAAAGTTGTGGGTTAGGAAGATTTGTCCTTCTCGAATCCTGCTTCTGGGACTTTTGACCTTGTCTGTCACTTAATAACTCATCCATTTTAAGTAGCAAAGTACCACGAAAGCTGTTCTTAGGGTGGTAAGAATGTAACTGATAGCAAAGTTGCTCCCAAACCATTCTTTTGGGGTTTAGAACTGAAGCAAAAAAGTAAACCGGTTGTATTAGAGGTAGCTAGTTAGCATTAAAGAAATTCCAGTTCTTTGGACTGAAAACTTAGAAGAGAGAAAAGGAAGGCGACAAATGATGTAGCGAAGGCCTGGGATTATTTTTTTCTTTCCTCTTATATACATAGTGGGCACATAATAAAAGCTTGTTGAGTTGAATTAAATTATTTGGAAGGTTGTGATGTTCAAAAGGACAAATTTATTCTGCCGTAAAAAGCAGTACTAGAAGCAGTAGACATACAGAAAGGTTAAAGCCTGATATATGACAGAGCTTTCTACTGACAGAAAATTATTCTTACCAAATGTAATATGAACTCCTCTTCCTTAATGATTCTCATAAAGTCAGAATTTCAGTATTGTTTTTGTATTTGTATTTTTTCTGATTAGGTTGAGTTGAATTATATCCCAAGTTATCCACTCACACTCATCCAGAGATTTATTTTGTAGATTTACCTAGCTTAAGATGAATCTCAGTTTCTAAGGACCTTGCTCCCTTCCTTTGGGATTCATGTCATATTGAGCAAAACGGCCAGAAAGAAGTGGCTTTCCTTCCTGGAACTGCCAAAGGCCACTGGAGGAGTCTCATAAGCAGGTCTTGCTGCTTCATACAAGCTCTTGACCCCCTTTTCCTAAAAGTATGAAGAACTTTTCCATGGTTCTCATCAAACATCCCCCAGGGTGGCAATTTTGCTGCCCTGTTATCTCAGGCACTTTATTCCTCAACTCATGGCTGTGATTTATTTCAGGATTTGATACTAACAACTGAAGTTATCTAAAAGTAAAGTGGGGAAGGGAATAAAGATGTACTGAGCATCTACTACACACCAGGTACTTTACCAAGTGCTTTACAAATATTATTTCATTTGATCCTCACAGTTTTGTGAGGTAGGTACTATTATTGTCCCCATTTTACAAGTTGAGGAAACTGAAGCAGATAGTGATTAAGTGACTTGCTAGTAAGTAACAGAGGCCAGATTGGGCTGAAAGTAGTAGGTTATTTCCTCATTCTAGAGAGTTTCAAACAAAGATCAGGTATGTTTTAGAAAGAATTCTTATTCAGATGTAATTCTGTCTGACCCAGACAATTTGTCAATTCCTCAAACCCAGTGAAGTTTCCAAGGACAACAGCAGTGAAAATAACCTTTGACTGGCCTGCAGTGTCATGAAGGAAAGCATCCACATGACTGAAAGACTGGTTTGAGTTGTTGGGAGTTGTGGTTTTTTTAATTTGTTTTTTAAGATGAGCAATTGGCAAGGATTCCAAAACTCCTTCCAATTATATTTGAAATGATGCTTTTGTGACTTGGACAGGCAAGTCATTTAGTGTTAGAGTGTTTTCTCATCAGTATGTAAAATGAAGAAATTGGATTGGGTAATCTCTAGAGTTCCCCTTGCTCTAAATCTTTGATCATGTGATTAGTGCCAAAAGAGGCAGCTAGGTGGCCCAGTGTTATGGGCTCAGGTGGGCCTGAGGTCAAATATGGGCTCAGACACCAGCTATGATCCTAGGCAAGTCACTTAACCTGCCTCAATTGTCTTATCTGTAAGATAGGGATAATAACAGCAGCTACCATTCAGGGTTGTTGTGAAATAAAATATTTTTAAAGTGCTCAGCACAGAACCTGGCACATAGCACACACTTAACAGGTGCTTATTTCCTTCCTTCCTTGTCTTTTGTTTTTTCTGCTTGGAATCTTACATCTTCCTTTCTTCTTGTCATTAACATATATTGCTAACTTTACTGGTGTTACGTTTCAATTAAAAAAAATTTTTCTTTATACTTGAGACACTATCTCAAGATTTTTTTTTAAAGTAATAATGGTAATGAAAGAGATGAAACCTGGGCTTCCTGCTTGCCCATTTCATTTTTATCCCCCAAAATGACTTATACTGAAAACTAGAATTTCGATACCCCTGAAATATTTCTCATATTTGTGAAAGTGCCACAAATATAAAGAGCCATACAAATAAGTATAATTATTGATAATAAAACTAATGGCATAGGTAGGTGATACTTAAGTGTGCTTTAATCTAAGAAGTACTTAAGTGCCTATGAAAGCACTCCCTTCCCTTGAGGAGTTAATATTCTCTTATGAACTTCATTAATCTTTTTAACTAGTTAAAAGACTTGGATTGTCACTTTGCTATCATTAGGAAAGGGTTAACAATCTGGAGGCACTGAAACCTGAAATTGAGTCTTATGTAGCCACATCTTTTGAATAAGCAACATTGTGGTGTTTTAGGCACCTTGATGGAATAGCTGTTACCTCTATTTTAGTCATCTTAAGAAAAGAAGAATGATATTCTGATATTCAAAGATTTTATATTCTGGGATGAGGGAGCCATATATTTTTCCTATTTCTATTTCTATTTGTGTATTCCAAACAAGACAAGAGCTGCAAAAGTAACATACTTGTGTTTTCTTGAGTTTAATATAAAGATAATAGTTATCCTGTGGCCAATATATACTAACAGAGTTAAAAGCTGTTTTCAAGACTAATTCCTAGACTTGAAGACCCTTCTGTTTACCAAAGATTTCCCTTTAGTTAGCTCCACAAGACTAAAGGCCAAGTTTTCCCCAAAAGGTTTTAAGTGTTATATTTATCCTGGATCCTAGAGAATTCTTATCTAATGCTATCTAGCTGGAATATTTCCTAAGAAATATTCAGTCATTCTTATTTACATCAGTTTTTATGGTTACATCTTCTCCAAAGCAATCCAGAAGGACTTCAGGGAACTTGGAAAGAATACAAGTCTTGGGGTCAGAACTCCTGGATTTTTTATCTCAGCCACATACAGAATCTCAGAATTAGAAGACACTTCTGGAGCTAACTAGGACAACCCATAACTAGTGAATTGGAAGGCCTTTACTTGAAGGCTTCCAGTGAAAGGAAAAAGGAAGCCCATTCCAGTCTGGGATAGCTCTACTTTTAACAAGCTTAAATTTGTCTAAGTCATTCAGTACTAATTAGCATCTGAGCCATAAAAGGAAAGATATCCTTGACTCCTGGAACTTTCAGTCTGATGGGGGAGATAATATGCAAAAAAAAAGTCCAAGAACAAAGAAGATATATATACAGAAGCAATGTGTTAGTTAGTAAGAGGGCATTTTGGGAAAGGCATCTTGTAAAAAAGTAGGATTTTATCTGACTTGAAAGAAGCCACCAGGTAGAAATGAGGAAGAAGAATATTCCTGGGGGGTGGGGAAGGGGGAGGGACAGATAAATAAAATGGCAGCTGTGGGGAGATAGAATGCCGCCTGTGAAGAATTGCAAGGAAGCCAGTTATCATTGGATTACAAAGTGAATTAGGGAGTGCTTTGTGAAATAAACCGTCAGAAGACAGAAAAGTGAGAGGGAGCCAGGGTACTTTGTAGTTTTACCACTCGTTCTACTCTCTAAGAACAATCAGAAGTCATTCTCTTCCATATAAACTGCCCTTTCATGTTTACCTTCAGTCCTTTTTCTAGCTTAAACATATTCTGTAAAGATACTGTCTTTAGGCAGTTTACCTTTCAAAAATTTGTTCTAAGTGTGTAAAATATGATTTATTATACTTTCCCAGGGATAAGTATATCCCATCCCCAGGGATCATGAGGACTATGCTTTATGAATTTTTAAGGTGAAGTATGAATCTTGTGGAGAAGCAGCATGTGAGTGCTGGAAAACTTTCCTTGGACTTAAGAAGCCCTACCTCAGACATATGCCTGTTTGACCTCTCCTCAGTTTCCAATCCTTTGCAACCACAAAAAGATCCCTTTTTTTATGATTTCTTTGGAATATAGACCTAGTAGTGATATTGCTGGATCAACATACAAGCAAAGTATTTCATTAATTGCCAGTTCTTTATTTTATTGATCAGTATTTTAAAACTTTGCTGTTATATTACAGAAGCAGACTAATGGACAGTTTTCTTCTACAAAGTGGACTTAGTTTGGGAAACTTCTTTAGTTAATTTTGGTTTTTGATAACCATATGTGCTTTTCAACTAGGATAACTAAAATTAAAAATATATATATATATATATTTATTTGCACTTCATTGAACACCAGGTGGTGTTACAGTCAATGGCTTCTGTTTATATGTGTTTCTGTTTTATTATATTTTATGTTAAAGTATTGTTAGGCAGAATTGGATTATGGTATCAGCTGTAAGAGGTGAAGAGTTAGAATGAACAAAAAGATTTCTAAAAAAAGAGTATTGGGGGCAGCTAGATGGTGCAATGGATAGAATGCTGGCCTTGACCGGAGTCCAAATCAGGCCTCGACTGGGAGGGAATGGTAGAGGTCATATAGTGCATATATTTTTCAATAACTTAAGACTCAAGGAGCTAAATGACTTGTATAAAGATATAATAGCAAATTAGTGAGAATTACAGCAAAGATTAAGGATCCCAAATAGTGTGTCCTGTATGCTAAGTATAAAGTTTTATCTCTTTAAGCACTACAAACTCGAAGCAGTTTGTACTATAAAGACAGCCTTACCATATTCTCTCTTTAAAATAATAACGATGATTAAAAAAATATTTCTAAGTTAGGTACTTTTGTATGATTAGACCAGTAATTTGGCATTGGGAATTTTCTTGTGAAATTCAATGTCATCATGGGGCAACTAGGTGGCGCAGTGGATAGAGCTCCAGCCCCGAAGTCAGGAGGACTTGAGTTCAAATTTGACCTCAGATACTTAACACTTTCTAGCTGTGTGACCCTGGACAAGTCACTTAACCCCAATTGCCTCAGCAAAAAGAAAAATGATGTCATGAACTCCACCTTTGCAAAAGAAACAGTCAATTTTACTGTATTTCAAGTAGGAGAATTGGGTTGTGAATCATAGAATGTCAGTGGCAAACTATTACTGTCCGGATGGAAAGTTTCAAAATTCTGTTTTGGACATTTCTTTGCATTTTAACAGACAGCTATTTTTTTTTAATCTTATCTATAGAGTGATCTCACAAAGTTATCTTATTTGCTTGTAGAGCTTTTCTTCTCAATTTCTCTATTATGTAAATTATGTTGCAGTTATTTACTGCTATTACTATTGGCTTCCCCCCCCCCCCAAAAAAAAATCCAAAAATTCTTGGCTACATAAAGAACATATTTGAAAGAGGTAAATTTTGCAATAGATTCCATAAAAACTGATAGTGTATTTGTATTGGTATCCATGGTTCCACTTTTAAAACAGAAACTTTTATATAATCCCTAGTTGACAGCATAATTAGTTACTATTTAAGACCTAGCCAAGTTTTAGCTCCACATGAGCGAAATTAAAACATTCTAAAAATAGGATGTCCAACTTATATTGAATTCCTCAGGACTGGAAATCTTTTGGTGAAGTTTGGATGACCTATTGAGATTTTTCTGGATGGGATTCATACTTTGTGTAGAATTGTATAAGGTGACCTCTGGTCCATTCCAACTCTGTAATTCATTTAACTGGGTTCTTTATTACTGCTTTTGCCCTTTGAACTCTTGAGTAATTCTAGCTCTAAATCAGTGTTCTTATCCTAATTTATCTGATTGAATGTGAAGTATTACTGTTTTTAACTTTAAGCTCAAATTTATGCAAAGTTCTTAAAATGGTCGGTTTTTTTAAGAGTTTTGTGTTTTAGAATATTGGCAGGGTATTCTATTCTAGAGTTTCCCATAGCCAAAGAAAGATTGGGTGTATCTTTCAAAGTGCCTACTTTGTTTCTAAATCATTCTGTTTTCATTCTTTTGTCTGTCAGAGGAGGATTTGACCCAATGTCTAGGGGTGGTAGAAGAGAGACACATACTCATATTGAAGAGGGGACCCCTGAACTTGGAAAATCCTGGAAGGAGAAAATCTTCAATTCTGTCTCAATAACAGACTTTGTCCCATGTCTTTTTCCTTAAATGAATTTAAGTTTCAACTGCTTGAGGGGGGAATGATGCAGGAAAGATTCCAATCTTTGATTCCCAACCCCCCCTAGTTAATGTAAATTACCCTTTGACTCACAAATCCTGGTCCCGTTGAATTCCAATAGAAGATCCTGACCTATCCCAGCCCCACTCGGATCTGAGCCAACTTTGGGGTTACACCCAAAAGCCCCTTGAGCTAAGTCTCCTATTACAAAAGGGCCACTCTGGGAACCCCTCTTTGCAGAGATTCCAAACATGCCAGCCATGTGAGCACCCTGTGTCCACTGGACCCTCTGTCCAGTGCCCTCCTTGTCTCTACCTTCACTTATCTCCTACTTCTAAACTCAGTAATAAACCTCTTTTATCAATCTAGCTCTCGGGCTAATAAATGCTTTTATTGGGGACTCGCTCTGCTAGATCTCATTTACCTACCGCTGTATCCTTGCGCCGAATCCAAGGGGGTTGCAGGGGAGCTTTGCTTGACTTCCTGTACCCCAAACCTGCCACTAGACCTTATCTAAACCCTAATTTCATTT
This sequence comes from Sarcophilus harrisii, assembly GCF_902635505.1. Taxonomy (NCBI): domain Eukaryota; kingdom Metazoa; phylum Chordata; class Mammalia; order Dasyuromorphia; family Dasyuridae; genus Sarcophilus; species Sarcophilus harrisii. The sequence goes on from NC_045427.1 coordinate 322,030,238, forward strand.
AGGTACCCCAAATCTACACCTCCACATTTGATCTATACTTCAGCAATATCTTATCATTTCCTTGGGGCTAAGGTTTCCAATAATTGTCAGGTTTAATGATTATGTTAGCAAAGTTATTAAATTGCTTCTTCCAAGAAACTTCTAAGTGCCTTCTGGTACCAAATTTTATTGCATTGACACAAGTCTCAAAGAGAGAAAGAACATTAACTTCCTTCTGATCCTATTTTTACAAATGAAATTTCCAGAAGGCATAGATTGAAGTGAATTGTTTTAAAATGAATTTTACTCTGTTTACCTGAATACTTCATGCCCCTTCAGTTGAGAATCAGAATTCCTAATATCATCCAGATAAAATGGAGTAGAAATACAAAGAAATAATAAGACTGCATTTGCAAAAAAAAAGATTAGTAGTCATTTTAAACACAGGAAAAAATACTCAAAAGTGGTTAATTATACATGTTATTTATATCTGTATTTTTACTGAAATGCCATCTGTCCTGCCTGTTTGCAGTTTGGCCAACAAAACTGACCAGAAAAATAAAGAACTAAATTCCAGGTTCATGAAAAACAAATTTCAGTTGGCTGAGATTTATTTGATTGCAATAGAAAAAAAAATGTGTTTATACTTTGATCTGTTACCTTACCAGCTTTTGATCAGGAAGTTAGCACCCCTAATTCAAGGCCAATAAAAATATTTATCTTAGTTCAGGTAATTATCTGAATGATCTGATTTAACCCAAATGTTAGGGTTCAATCATATGACGAATTCACCATTCTTTTTGGCAAAATGAAGAGATACAATAGACATCAGGAATGGTAAATATGTTGAGAGCATAGAAAGAAGTTTTAATAATGATGGAAAAAACAAGTTTCTTAGTGGAACTCAGAATTACTCAGAGAACACTCCAAGAGGTTGAGGTATATCCTTAGGTGCTCGACTAAATCCTGAAAGGGAGTTTGTACTCTAAAACAGTTATTAAGAATGGGATTTAGAAGCATAGTGGTCAGGAGAAACATTGTGTAGTATCATAGGGGAGAAATCTTCCCATCAAAAAGAAAGACATTATGAAGCATGGGGGAGAAATGAGTAAGATCCCCATGAGGCAGAACAAAATGGTAGGCTAACCCAAAAGGGATTCAGCAAAAATGTCATAGGCCATGGGCAAATTTATAGGTAATTTGACATCATAAATTGGCTTTCTGATTGGATTCTGTAAACTGGGGTTTCCCTATACCTCTCCTGGGGTGGATTATAAACTGAGCTGATTCCTATCAGTACTTTCCCTGATGGCATCAGGAAGTCTTTATTATAATCTTACCTGTATGTCAGGATTCTCAATCAACTACACTTAGTTACCCTGGCTCTCTTCACAATTGTCCTTTGCTAATAGGAGATTGAAGCTAGAGGAGAGACACTTAGTCTTGAATAAGATGGTCCTTAAATTCTTTTGCTCTATTAAGAGAGAAGGGGTGAGAGCTAAGGACAGACCCTTCAGGTATATACATAAGAGTTTATTTTAGTCTATGATGTAGAAGAGGAAAAGGGGGGTGGGGGGACTTGGATAGAAAGGAAGAGATAGCATTATTTCTCCTAGAATTTCCCCCCCATTCCCTCCCCTAGATGGCAAGTAATCCAACATATGTTAAACAGGATTTTTTCATTGGAAAACTGCCTGTTCATATCCTTAGACCATTTATCAGTTGGGGAGTAACTCACATTTTTTTTGGCTAAGACCTTTAGGGCTAAGCAGGACAAGTTTGACCTCATTCAAATGCTTGGAGTCAATTTAGTATTTATTGTGAACTTTTTTTATTGTGTACTGTGCCAGACCCTGGAGATAACCAGACAAAATGAAAAAGCCTTCTTTTTTCCCTCCAGCCTTATTAAATTTCATTGTATTAAATTCAATTCTAAACAATAGATCTTTATTTTCTTGACTGCCATTTTTTTATTACACTTAAATTCAAAATGAAAGAAATAAAATATTGCCATGTACACAACGGACCATAAGAAGGGATTCAATATAAAATAATATATATCCATTTCAAGAAAACCTATATAATTACTATATGTTGTTTTCAAAGCTGCCCTCCTTTTCTTTGCTTCCTTGTTGGTTTTCTTTTGTTCTTTGCTTTTTAGTTTTTGTCTTCCCCTTGTCCATTCTCCACCCTAAAGAAGGTTACAATTAAGTATGACTATATATACATAAACATAGTTATCTATAAACATATATATATCCACATGTACCCTCATGCATATAAAACCATATTATGCTTATTTCCTCCTGTCTGTTTCTCTGAAAAAGGGGTAGCATTTTCAAATATTTTTTCCAACCTTTTCTAGATCAGCCAGTTCATCATTTCTTAGACCTTTTTGGAGTTGGACGGCATTTTCCTTCATAAGATCTTTTAGATTAATTTGGATCTTTATAATTATCAGGATGGCTTGGTTTTTCAAGGTTGTTCTTAAAACGATAAACTTTTATTGCATATAGTATTCTCTTGGTTCTGTTCATTTTGCTATTATTACTTTGTGGAGGTCTCTCTGTGCTTTTCTAAAATCATTGAGCTTATCATTTCTTATAGCAGAGTAATAGTTCATCATGAACATATACCACAATTTGTTTAGCCCTTCCCCATTGCTGGGCATCCCCCAGATTTCCCATTTCCCATTCTTGGCCACCACAAAGAGAGCTGTTATATTTTAGAACATGTGGATTTTTTACAATTTCCCTAATCATCTTGGAAAACAGGCCTAATAGTGATATTTGCTGAATCAAAGAACATAATCAGTTTTATAACTCTTTGGGCATGATTCTATATCTCCCTCCAAAGTAGTTGGATCAGCTCACAGACCTTAATTCATTACCAATGATGAATTAAGGTCCCAATTTTTCCATATCTCCTCCAATACTTGTTACTTTCCCCTTTCATTTTAGCAAATCTGATAGTTGTAAAATGATATCTCAAGGTTGTTTTAATTTTCATTTCTCTAATCAGTGATGAGTTAGGGTATAACTAAATTGTTTTGATTTCTTCATTGGAAAACTGCCTGTTCATATCCTTAGACCATTTATCAGTTGGGGAGTAACTCACATTTTTATGAATTTGACAAAATTATATATTTGAAATATGAGACCTTTATCTGAGGAATTATTTATAAGCCTCTCTCCCTCACCCCCTTTTCTGCTTTCCTTTTGATCTTGGCTATATTTGTTTTATTTGTACAAAACCTTTTTGATTTAATAATCAGAATTACCTATTTTACATCTTAACACTATCTCTTGTTTCATCTATCCCTAAGTCTGATAAGTAACTATATTATTATATTATATATCATTATATATATTAACTAATGAAAGTTAATAGCTTTTTTTTTCCCAGTGCTTTTTTCTTAGGAAGATCTTTTATGGCCTATTCAATTTTTTTTAATAGGCTATTTGGATATTGTGTTTCCTCTTCAAGCTAATGCCAACGCTTGTGTTTTTGTAAATATTCTACTTTGCTTAAGTTGTTAAATTTAGTGACATAACTGGTCAAAATAACTCCTTATAATTGCTTTAATTTTACCTTTAGTGGAATGCATCCTTTTCATTTTTGATATCAGTGATTTGCTTTTCTCTCCTTTTTAAAATCATTAACAAAATGTTTTATCTATTTTATTAATTTTTTCATAATACCAACTCCTAATTTTATTTACTAATTCAGGAGTTTTTTTTACATTCAGTTTTGTTAATTTCACCTATAATTTTTGGGATTTCCAATTTAGTATTTAATTGCTTTTTGCTTCAGTATCCTCTTCTAAAGATGAACTCTGGTTTTCTCTATTCCCATAGTAGCCAACTATGTTTAGGTTCTTTCTCCTTTTCTTGTTCATTTCTTTTCTTTCTATTTTTAAAATTCACCTCTAGGCCTGGGGTGTGGGGGATGGTGTGTCTGATCTCAGGTCCTTTTTATTGTTATTTTTTTATCTTTCTCCATGGCCCCATCTCAGCACTCCTTTCTTCTTCAAAGCCATAGCTATGTCTCCCAAGCACACTATGCTGGAAATGCTTTGCTACCTAAGAATCCTCTAGTGGCTGTAATCTTCAGTTCTCCATAGCTAGCAGTGGGCTGTGCTGGTTCTTTCTTGCCTTTAACCACCACACAGTACCAACTCTTGGTGGCACAGCTGGACCTGGTGTCCCACAGCAGAGAGTTTTTGTTTTGTTTTGTTTTTTAATTGAGGCTTTTATTTTCAAAACATATGCAAGGATAATTTTTCAACATTGACCTTTGCAAAACCCTGTATTCCAATTTTCTCTCCATTCTCTCTCCTAGATGGCAAGTAATCCAACATATGTTAAATGTGGTAAAAAATATATGTAAATCCAATATAGGCATACATATTTATACAATTATCTTGCTGCACAAGAAAAATCAGATCAAAAAGGGAAAAAATAAAATTCAAGCGAACAACAACAAAAGACGTGAAAATGCTATGTTGTGATCCACATTCAGTTCCCCCAGTCTTCTCTCTGAGTGTAGATGGCTTTTTTTCATCACAAGATCATTGGAACTGGCTTGAATCATCTCGTTGTTGAGAAGAGCCAAGATTATTGTATAATCTAGCAAGATCCATGTACAATGATTTCCTGGTTCTGTTCATTTCACTTAGCATCAGTTCATCTAAGTCTCTCCAGGCCTCTCTGAAATTATCCTGCTGGTTGTTTCTTATAGAACAATAATATTCCATAATATTCATATACAATAACTTATTCAGCCATTCTCCAACTAATGGGCATCCACTCAGTTTCCAGTTTCTTGCCATTATTAAAAACGGCTGCCACAAACATTTTTGCACATGTGGGTCTCTTTCTCTCCATTAAGATCTCTTTCGGATACAAGCCCAGTAGAAACACCAGCAGAGAGTTCTTCAGGCTTCCCCTGCTCAGATATCTAACCTGATCCATCCTCCCAATTGTGGGGTGAGAATTCCTATGACTGAGGGTCAGCTGCCCCCAGGGCTTGTTTGTTGTTTCAGCAGAGATAACCTGGAGATGTTTGTACTTCACCCACACTGAACTTCTGAATTTTTTCCTCCAATTGTCCCAAGAGCAACTGACTGCTGCTCTGCCCTAATTTCTTGTTTATTTTTGCCACTCTATATTCACTATTTTGTCTTCTTTGTGCAAGAAATCTGGAGAGCTTAGAATTTTCTGACCTACCCTGTCATCTTCCAGAATTCTCTCATCACCCCCTTCTCTTGAACGCATCAATTCGTTTATCTTCACTCTCCCTAGTTTTTAGCCCAAGAAACTAAAAGTCCTTCACCTTAGCTTGTACTCTCTATCTTCCAGTACTATCTGGTTTACATTTTTCTTGACATCTCTTAATTCTTAACACCATACTTTGGGAGCAATATTCTTAGTCAGGCAATAAACGTTTCTTAAGTACCTTCTATATTCCAGGTACTGTGCCAAATCCTGGGAATGTGGTGAAAGGCAAAAGACATTCTCTGTGCTGTAGGAAAATCACTTTGCTTAGTGGAGGATGGACTGGAATGGTTAGAAACTCAAAACAAGGAGACCAGGGAGCAGACTATTGCAGTAGTCTAGTCATGAGCCCAAGGGTGTACCTGTACAAGGTTGAAGGCAGTGTCCTAGGAGAGAAAGGGTTATATGTGAGAAATATAAGGAAGGTAAAATTAGCAGGCCCTGGTAACAAATTGGATATGGCCAGTGAAAAATAATGAAATAATAACACTTCAGTTGTGAGCCTGGAGGAGTAGTGTTGCTCTTTAGGGTAATAAGGAAGTTTGGAAGAGAACAGAGTTTGGAGGAAAGGTCAAGATTTTAGTTTTGGATATATTGAGTTCAAAATTGCTATAAGACACACAGTTTAAGATGTCTAATAAACATTTGGAGATGTGAGGATGAATGAAGTTCAATAGAGAGGATTGGATAAATTGATTTGAGAATCATCAGCTTGGAAATAATAATTGAATTATTGGGAACTGATGAGATCACCAAGTGAAAAAATATAGAGGAAGAAGAGAAGAAAGCCTGATACAGAGCCCTGTAGGGTACCCAGGTTTGGTGATTGTGACCTAGATGAAATTCCAGCAAAGGAGACAAAGAAGAATCAGTTGGAAAGGTAGAAGGAAAAAACAGGGAAGAATAGTGTTCCAATATTTTAAAGAGAAGAGCTTACTCAGGAGAAAAGGGTCATAGAAGATATCAAATTTCAGAGAGGCCCAAAAAGAAGAGGATGAGAAAAACCATGTGACAACTTAGGGGTCACAGTAGTAACTTTGGAGAGAGTAATTTCAGTTGAATAATGAGGTTAGAGATCAGATTGTTTAGATTTGGAAAAACTGTTGTGGGTAGTGGAATCAATTGGGGAAGTTTACATCTGACCCCTACCTCTTTCATTCTGCCCTCCCTTCTATCAGTCTCCCCCTTTTCTTGCTCTTTTTTCTTTCTACTTCTGTCTTTCCCTTCTAGCAACCTTCTCTCCTCTTCTTTCTTTCTAATTGGGCTGCTTTAGACGGATTGCCCAGCTACGGTGAGAACTCAGGTGAGGTATTAAGGAATAGAATAGTTTATAGATTTTACTGTTAAAATAATATTAGAATTATTAATTGACAAATGAGGTGAAGGGTCCTTAGAATCATAGACCTAATGCTGAAAGGAAATTCAAAGGCCATGTTGTTCCATCTCTGCGTTTTTTACATGAGGCCCAGGGACATGAGGACTTATTCAGGTTTATATAGTTACTCAGCTGTGGTATTTGAACCCAGGTCCAGAATCTGTAATTAAGGTTCTTTCCACAGTACCACACACACTTTGTTGTTGGGTTCTTTTTCCAAAACACAGCCAGGTGATAAAAGAGTTCAGATCTTTTATTGTGTCCTTCAATATAGCCCGGTTAGCTCAGAGGCCTATCTCTCCACTTGGTTCTAAGAGCTCCTCCCGAATGTCTCCAAATCCAAAGGTTTGTCCATCCTACTCCAGCCAGCACCAAGGTAGAAGATATGATGAATCTCTCTTTCCTCAAAGATAGTGCTTGCAGGCTTTCTTGCAGAGTGCTCCTCTCCGACTCCTGGGAATGCTCCCAAATAAAAACTTTCAAGTGGCTGTATTTATGCTACTTCTCTGAGAATGGGATTGTGGGATATCTCCCAGCATGCTCTCTGGCCCTAAGGGAGGTATGAATTCAGATATCTCTTTCTAAACCCTGAATTCTCCCAAACGGGTGAATTCCATTGAGTACTTAGATACTTATGAGCTCTCTAAAGGAACACAAGCATTGTTTCCATCAGTTGTACTTAGTACCTTGTTTCAAGTTCTGGCCCAAAATGTCTTCTTCTAAGATCAAATCAATCATATTGAACCATGCTAAATTAGATAATTATTGTTTCTATCAACTCTAATGGCTTAACACTTTGTAAAGATTCTAACACTTTGTAACAGAAATAGTATCCAAAAAAACTAGCATTCTTCCTTACATCTTTCAATCCTGCATTTACATCTCATTAATTCAGTTGTAACTAACCTCGGATCCTGTTTCTCTCTAGAAGAGAAATAAAAGACATGATTCCATAAAAGAGTTTGAAAATCATCATTTTTCCACTATGTTATTAATTCCCAGATGTAGCACTTTTTCTTGATTCTCAGCAGTTTGTAGAGAAATGTAAGTTTTTTTAATAGGAGTTAAGTAATAGAAGGAATATATACCTTTTTTATCATGGATTTCTTTTGTCAGTCTGTTGAAGCATATGGACCCCTTCTCAATTTTTTTGCCTATATTTTGTAATGGAAAAAAAATGCTAAATTTCAAGTAGAGCTACTTTTAAATAATGAAAATAAAGTTGTAATTTTTCCCATTAAAATTAATAAACTGTTATCTATTAGATGGTATTATCTATTTAAACCAAGTTAAAAACCTCTGTACTAGATGTTCATCCAGTGTCTCAGATTTTGACCGCTCTCAGGACAGACAAAGTAGACATCACCACAAATTGGTTTTCAATACCAAAGCAGAAAGTGTCCATTTATAAGAAGTTGGGAAATTTTTGCTCAACAAATGGTCAAATTTCTAGAAACCCCACTGCCCCCTGAATTATTCCAGAGCAGTACCTAGATTCTAGAAATTACACAATTAATTCCTGAGGGAAAAATGTGCAGCCTGGCAAACCTTTCATTTCAGGGCAAATTTTATAATGAAGAGAGGGCAAAGGAAAAATAACTTGTATCCCAGGTCACCAGTGAATAGTTCTGTAGAGGAGGTCCCATAACCCAAGGTGCTGGAAGCATTCCTCATAGGTAAGATTTCCCATTAACATCAGAGCTGATCTCTAATAGAGGACACCTTTATCAAAGAATATTTACTTCTGGACACCTTGCTATTGAGCCCTTTTCTTAAGAACCTATAATAAATAAATGATTATGTACATAATATATATAAAATAAAGAGGAAAGGAAGGAAATAATCATTTATGTAGCAGCTACTTTGTGCCAGGCACTGTGCTAAGCACTTTATAAATGTTATCACTTTTGGTTCTCACAACAACCTTGTGAGATAGGTGCTATTATCCTTATTTCACAGTTTAGGAAACTGAAGCAAACCAGTTAACTTACTTGCCCAATATCATATACCTGCTTTAGTGTCTAAGGGCCAGATTTGAACTCTTAAGTCTTTCTGACTTCAGATCCAGCTTTTTATCCATTGTACCACCCAAGAACCTATAAATATTGAAGTTAAAAAAACAAAAATAGATAACTTTAAAAGACCTGTTCTAGAAGGAGAGAACAGACAATTCACTGAGAATTGTCTTACAAAAAGATACCAATCCCCGTAAGTCAGTTCTACCAAACTTTTTAAGTACAAATTGTTCCTGTGTTTTAAATGACTTGAAACAAACAACAAAAAAATTGTAGGCTCTCCTATCTCCTTCTACTAGACAAATATAGTATTGCTTCTCTAAAATAGAAAAGAAAAAAAAGCTGGAGGAAAATCACAGACCATTTTCATGTTATTAACTTATATTGATTTTAAAGTATAGTACTACATTCATGAAAAAAAATGTATTCCTCCTGATCAAGTGGGATTTATAAATGGAATATAAGGATGATTTAATGTGTGTGTGTGGGGGGGGGGAGAAGCTAGGGAGGAGAAAGAAGGAAGGAAATTCAATGAAATAAACTGAATGTATTTATTATCATAAGGGAGCAATCCTGTGTTAAAGTATGGTAAAAATTCTTGTTAGAAAAAAATTTGACTAGGGGAAGGGGCAGGGAAAAAATTGGAACACAAAGTTTTACAAGAATTAATGTTGAAAAATTATCCATGTATATGTTTTGAAAATTAAAAAGCTTTAATTAAATAATTTAAATGTAAGAAAACACTTCCATAATATCATGTAAATGCCTATTTGAAAATGAGTCAATTTTTATACATTTTTTCCATTAAAAAAAAACACATTAAACAAGGTTAACCACTCTTGCCATTGCTATTTAATATAATTTTAGAAATTAAGCAGTAAAGCATGAAAAAGAAATTAAAGCAGTAAGCATTTACAAAGAAGTTGTTGAAATATCTGTAGATGGTATGTTTATATTCCTAAGTAGACGATTTAGTCAAGTTAATAGATAATGGAAATCATTGTTGTGGTAAAGAAACTATAGGTAAATAATGGAAACTTCAAAAATTCTACATTTCTCCTTATACTTCTAAGAATTTGGAGAAACTGATTCTTTCACAGTAACCACAGAATGTGTCAATATTTGGGCATTAATGTATCTAGTCATTAAAGGCAGTGTAGCTAGAGAGTTAAGTTTTTAAAACTTACTACAATACTAATATTAGTATTAATTAATAATACTAATACTAATAATACTAACGTCTAGAATACTTCAAGTACTGTTTTCCATATGCTATGTAACCACCAGAAAAAAACCCACTTTTTTATAAGGCTTTCTCTAAGCCTTGTAAAGTTGCAGATTAGTTGCTGATCTCCAGTGGAGAGAATTTTCACACTGGAAATCCTCCTCAGTGAAATCATTGTGCTGATTGTCAGTATGTGGATTGGTTTTCCATAATTATATTTATTTGTTATATGGGAGGATTTCTTTTTGAAAATGGAGTGGAGGAGAACCAAAAACTACTTGTCAAAAGACCGGAATTTGGGGAGAGGAAAGGATTGTTACATTTTTAGAAGATAGGTGTTAGGCATGTGCAAAGACAACTTCAAAATGATTATTAACAGATTAAGGAAATGGGGGAAAAATTGGAGAGACCCTCCTGCTCATAGTTGGAGCACAGTATACATGTCTACATGCAAGTAAACAGTGTGACACACTGGATATAGAATTGGCCTCAAAGTCAAGAAGACCTGGGGTCAAGCCCTACTTAAGTAAGACATAGCCATTCTTACAAATCTTTCAGAATTCTCTAATTTTTTTTTTGTTTCCTTATACACAATAAATATTTTTAAAACATTTTATTGTTAACTTAAATATAACAAAAATTATTATTTGTAAAAACAAATTAGCTACAATTAAGTATATGTTAAATTTAACAAGATAGCGATAGAACTACCTCTCTGTGATTTCCTTCTACTCTCTTCCTTCTGTTCCCCATTGAATATTATCTATCTATCTGTATTTTTTTTTTTTTTTTTTTTTTTTTTTTTTTTTTGCTGAGACAATTGGGGTTAAGTGACTTGCCCAGGGTCACAAAGCTAGGAAGTATTTTTTTTTTTTTTTTTTAGGCTTTTAGAAAAACATAATAGCTTTATTTTTTTTTTTAATTTAATAGCCTTTTATTTACAGGTTATATGCATGGGTAACTTTACAGCATTAACAATTGCCAAACCTCTTGTTCCAATTTTTCACCTCTTACTCCCCACCCCCTCCCCCAGATGGCAGGATGACCAGTAGATGTTAAATATATTAAAATATAAATTAGATACACAATAAGTATACATGACCAAACCGTTATTTTGCTGTACAAAAAGAATCAGACTCTGAAATATTGTACAATTAGCTTGTGAAGGAAATCAAAAATGCAGGTGGGCATAAATATAGGGATTGGGAGTTCAATGTAATGGTTTTTAGTCATCACCCAGAGTTCTTTCTCTGGGCGTAAAAGCTAGGAAGTATTAAGTGTGGGGTCAGATTTGAACTCGGGTTCTCCTGACCTCAGGGCTGGGTGCTCTATTCACTGTGACACCTAGCTACCCCCTTCTCCCCCCGTGGAGTATTTTTTAAAATTATTTCATTTATGCTCTTTTTTTTTTTTTGCATCATTATTATATACCAATTGACTCTTCTACAACTCCATTTTCAAAAAGAAATCCTCCCATGAAACAAATAAGCATAATTAAGGTAAATCAATCTACACATTGACAATGTCTGGAAATGTTTGTCTCATTCTTTACCTCTTGTCTATCATCTCTGTCGAGAAGTACATGCTTTATCATCAGTATTCTGAAGTTATGACTGGTCAGACAACATAGTAGTCTGTTAAATTCAAATGCTACAATTTGTTCAACCTTTCTTCCAGTTTTCTACTTTTCTTCCAGTTCTTTGCTATTGCAAAAATTGCTGCTATAAATGTTTTTAAAAGCTAAGTCATATGAAAAGATTTTGAAATTTATTAATAGAGATGTGTAAATCAAGATAACTTGAAGATAACACTTCATACTTAAATAATGAAAGCTATCTGTGGGATATGCAATTTGAAATGTCCAGTAGATGATATAGGGATGATTAGAGCTCTGTAGAAAAACTTTTAAATTATGTAGATTTGGGAGATAATTATTGCAAAGCAATGATAGATAAACACAAAGGAGCCAATGAAGTCACCTGGAAAGAGTATGAAGAAATGAACAGGACCTAGGATAGAGGCTTAGGTTGTATTCACAGTTAGATATTATAAGATGACTCAACAAAGAGGACTAAGGAGTGGTGAGACAAGTATGAGGAGAACCAAAAGATGACAGTGGTATGAAAACTCAAAAGCGAGAGCGTACAGGAGAAAAGAATGGTCAGTAGTTTTAGTTGATAGAACTTTCAATTTAATGATGAGGCCAGAAATAAGATTGTAGAAATTTGAGAAGTGAATGAGAGGAATGGAGTCACTAGAAGCAATGAAAGTAGATATGAATAATTCAATATACAATGAATAGAAAAGGAGGATTATACAAAAAGCTAAGCTACTACATGCAGTGTAAATGTATAAAGGTTTGATAAAAATATGAGATTGTGAATGGTATTCTTAAAAAATGGGAAGCAATCAACAGCTTTATGAAAAAAATATAATTTCTACTAATAAGAGAAATGCAAATCAAAAACATCTGAAGTTACACTTCTAAAGGTTACATCAATTTTATTTCCCCCAGTTAATGAGTAGGCCACACAATTTTCTCTGAGTTTGGGTGAAAAAAAGAGGTATGATATTAGACTTCATTTCCCCCCCCAAAAAAAAATCATAAAAAGAAGAGAAAATAATTATCACAAAATTTGAGAACTGGAAGGGATTTCAGTGATCATCTAATCCTGTTAGAATCCAGCTCCAGTGAACACCAAGAGTAAATGAATATCTGAGGCCAGGTGGAAGATAGGCTTTGCAATCTTCGTTTATTAATCTGAGCACCAAGGTTTATATACTCTTTAGACTAGTGTTACATTAACTCCGTTTAACTAGCAGTAACAAGATATTTATTGTAACAAGGTCATCAGTAACAGAAATTATCAATGGCAAAATATTTGTCAAAACAGAGTTGTAAATAGCATAGTATATAGCATAGAAAGCATACTGCTTTCTTCCTGTCACATGCATTCTCTATCAAGATTATCTTAAATTTATCTAGCATATGGCTTTCCTTCATTGTTAAAGAGATGGTGAGCCAGTGCCCAGCAGAGCCTTCACAGAGAGCAGGTTCCAAGCAATACCTAGACCAGATTCCTCCTGTTCATGCACCCACTCAATACTGGCCTTCTATATTATCCAACTCATAAACAAAGAATCTTCACTATATGAAACAGGATGAGTAGTTTCTAATCTCTGAAGATCTAGGGAAAAAAGTCCTCCTCCCCCTTTAAATCAAACCTAACTTTGTCTCCACCCTCTACCAATAATCTAATTCTGTTCCTTGAGGTCAAACTAAACAAGTCTAACCCCTCTTTCACATCATAGTTTCTCAGACACTTGCAGAGAGTTGTCACTTCCTCCCTGAGTCTTTTCTCCAAAGAAAATATTTCTAATTTTTTCAGCAAATCCCTAGATGATATGGACCCAAGATCCTTTACTATCCTTGTTGCCCTCCTCTGGACTTTGTCTGGTTTATTTGTTCATTTTTTTTTTTTAAATTTCATTACCTTGAACTGAACATAATGCTCAAGTTGGAGGCAGAGTACACCACCTTCTTGGAAGTTATGCTTCTCCTAATGCAGTCCAAGATCACATTAGATTTTTTTTTAGCTGCCACAACTACTTTCTTAAAATCCCCTCCTTCACCAATATTCCTTACTCCTAACCCATCTCATATTTGGGAAGCTGACTTTTTGGTACATGTGCAGGAGTTATCCTTAATGAATTTCATTATCCTTAATTAATTTCTTATTATTATTATTAGCTTCAATCCAGTGCTTTAGTCTATTAAGATCCTTTTGAATCACAATTCAATTATTCACTGTGGCCAGCTGTCTTCCTTTAGCTTTGTGTCTTCTGCAAATTTATTATTCTGCAAATAATAAATATTTATCCATTACTTTTTTTTTTAAGTTAACCAACATTTGGCCAAGCACAAATCCCTGTAGCCCTCCAAAGGAGGATTCCTGTCACTTTAACATTGAACAATTAATAACTGTTCTTGTGGCCATCCAATCCGTTCTGAATCCATCTTGATTATGTTGTTACATACACATCTCTTTTCTTCAGCAAAACAGTATGATTTGCTTTATCATAAGGTTTATTAAACTCTAAGTAAACTCAATTCACAGTCACCTCCCCATCTAATAACTAGTTTAGTAACCTTGTCAAAAAAAAGGGGGGGGGGGGAACCAAGGCAGTCTAGCATGACCCTTGTAAGCCATGTTTCTTCTTTTAGAAGTTTATCATCTTTTTAATGGTTTGTGCTAGAATTTTTCTGGGAATTTAGTTGACATAATCTTCTTGCTTCCCTTTTTTAAAAAAAATCAAGACATTTGCCTTTCTCCAGTTAGTTCATCTGGGTCAGATGACTTGGATCTATCACGTACAACTAAGTGCTCATATTACTTATTTTGGATATCAGCTTCCTGTTAGTCATTCCAGTGCAATCAATATCTTGTCCTGGTGTTTATATTCATCCTTGGCTTCCTCACCTTGTTTTTATCTTTTCTACATTTCTTTTATAGCCAAACTGGTTAATGAATTTCCTTGGGTGTAATCATTGGTCAAATCTCATTTTCTTCATTTTTGGAATTGATTTTTTGGGGGGGGTTTTCAGAATGTCTTTAGCATTTCCCATTTTCTCTAGTCTTGTCTTCCTTTGTGAAATTTTAGTCCATCAGAGATTCTAGCTATCTTTTCCCTAAACTCTTTAAAATATGCTTTTCTACTTTCTAGGATATGTGTTAGACTAGGTCTAGATTTCTTTTCCTGCCCTGAAACAAATTTTAGGAAGATATCATTTCCCCTCAGGTTCCCATCATCATTTTCTTATTCATAATTGCTCCATTTGAAATAACAATAAATGGAAACAACTTATGTGACAGTAATTGGAGAATAGTGCAATAAGTTGTTATGTTAATGGAATGGAATATTATGGTGCTATAAAAAAGATAAATATGTGGAATACAAGGAATATGAGAAAACCTATGCAAGCTACTTATCAGCCAAACCAGAATTGGATCCATAATAACTGCAACTATGTAAAAAAGAAAGATCAATTCAAAGGCATCGGAACTTAAAACATATATAAGGGAACCTAAAGCAGAAATAGTTTTATTTATTTGTTAATTCATTTAATTCTATTTTGGTGAAGGCTAAGGGTTTAATGTAGGATTTTACCACTTTGTAAGTTTGATTTTGTTGTTGTTGCTGCTGGTCATTAAGCGTTAATGAAAACACTTGTTTTATAATTTACATTTTTGGGGTGTTGATCATATACATTTATAGTCTATAATTCCCACTTTAGGCACAATCAGTACTTTTAAATTAATGCCTCAACTATTTATATATATATATATATATATTTTTTTTTTAATAGCCTTTTATTTACAGGATATATACATGGGTAACTTTACAGCATTAACAATTGCCAAACCTCTTGTTCCAATTTTTCACCTCTTACCCCCCCCCCAACCCCTCCCCTAGATGGCAGGATGACCAGTAGATGTTAAATATATTAAAATATAAATTAGATACACAATAAGTATACCTGACCAAAATGTTATTTTGCTGTACAAAAAGAATCAGACTCTGAAATATTGTACAATTAGCTTGTGAAGGAAATCAAAAATGCAGGTGTACATAAATATAGGGATTGGGAATTCAATGTAATGGTTTTTAGTCATCTCCCAGAGTTCTTTTTCTGGGCATAGCTAGTTCAGTTCATTACTGCTCCATTAGAAATGATTTGGTTGATCTCGTTGCTGAGGATGGCCTGATCGATCAGAACTGGTCATCATATAGTATTGTTGTTGAAGTATATAATGATCTCCTGGTCCTGCTCATTTCACTCAGCATCAGTTCGTGTAAGTCTCTCCAGGCCTTTCTGAAATTATCCTGTTGGTCATTTCTTACAGAACAGTAATATTCCATAATTTTCATATACCACAATTTATTCAGCCATTCTCCAACTGATGGACATCCATTCAGTTTCCAGTTTTTAGCCACTACAAAAAGGGCTGCCACAAACATTCGTGCACATACAGGTCCCTTTCCCTTCTTTATAATCTCTTTGGGATATAATCCCAGTAGTAACACTGCTGGATCAAAGGGTATGCACAGTTTGATAACTTTTTGAGCATAGTTCCAAACTACTCTCCAAAATGGTTGGATTCGTTCACAACTCCACCAACAATAATGCCTCAACTATTGATATGATTTTCATTGGCTCATAGACCACTTCTGGCCCACAGTATCTCCTCTAAATACTTTTAAGAGGTTGCACACTAATTTGTAGAACCTCAGAGTTGGATAGAATCTCTGTAAGGGTCATCTAAATCAAACAGTACCTCAAGAAAAATTACATCTAAGGGGCAGCTAGGTGGCGCAGTGGATAGAGTACTACTCCTGAAGTCAGGAGGATCCGAGTTCAAATCTGGCCTCAGACACTTAACACTTCCTAGCTGTGTGACCCTGGACAAGTCACTTGACCCCAACTGCCTCAGCAAAAAAAAAAAAAGAAAAATTACATCTACAACATCTCTAATAATGACCCATCAGTTTCTGCCTAAAAATATTAGTTCTACAGTCCAGTCCCTTCTGCTTTTACAGAGTTGGGAAGTTTCTCCTTATATAGAACTGAAATCTGCCCTTGAAACTTCTCATTGAAATGCAAATTAAGACAACTCTTAAGATACCACTACACACCTGTCAGATTGGCTAAGATGACAGGAAAAAATAATGATGATTGTTGGAGGGGATGTGGGAAAACTGGGACATTGATGCATTGTCAGTGGAGTTGTGAACAAATTCAACCATTTTGGAGAGTAGTTTGGAACTATGCTCAAAAAGTTATCAAACTGCATACCCTTTGATCCAGCAGTGTTACTACTGGGCTTATATCCCAAAGAGATCATAAAGAAGGGAAAGGGACCTGTATGAGCACGAATGTTTGTGGCAGCCCTCTTTGTAGTGGCTAGAAACTGGAAACTGAGTGGATGCCCATCAGTTGGAGAATGGCTGAATAAATTGTGGTATATGAATATTATGGAATATTACTGTTCTGTAAGAAATGACCAACAGGATGATTTCAGAAAGGCCTGGAGAGACTTACACGAACTGATGCTGAGTGAAATGAGCAGGACCAGGAGATCATTATATACTTCAACAACAATACTATATGATGACCAGTTCTGATGGACCTGGCCATCCTCAGCAATGAGATCAACCAAATCATTTCCAATGGAGCAGTAATGAACTGAACCAGCTACGCCCAGAGAAAGAACTCTGGGAGATGACTAAAACCATTACATTGAATTCTAATCCCTATATTTATGCCCACCTACATTTTTGATTTCCTTCACAAGCTAATTGTACAATATTTCAGAGTCTGATTCTTTTTGTACAGCAAAATAACGTTTTGGTCATGTATACTTATTGTGTATCTAATTTATATTTTAATATATTTAATATCTACTGGTCATCCTGCCATCTAGGGGGGGTGGGGGTTAAGAGGTGAAAAATTGGAACAAGAGGTTTGGCAATTGTTAATGCTGTAAAGTTACCCATGCATATAACCTGTAAATAAAAGGCTATTAAATAAAAATAAATAAATAAATAAATAAATAAATAAATAAATAAATAAATAAATAAATAAAATAAAGATGTAAATTTAAAAAAAAAAAAAAAAAAAACTTCTCATTGCCCCTGGTTCACTTTTACAGATCCAGCAGAATAAGGCTAATTCTTATTGCATGTAGTAATATAAAATGCTTTTACTTACATTTTGTAATTTTATGTTCAGAACAATCCTGTGAAATAAGTGCTCAAACATTTTTATCCTGATTTTACAGATGAAGAATGTAGGGCTTATAACAGCTTTCCATGGTCAGGCACAAGTATGTGTCAGTTTTGAAGCTGTTTTCCTTTTTCCAAGTTCTCATCTCCTCTCTTAATGAAATCTAAGATTGCATTAGTTTTTTGCTGCCTTATCAAACTGTGATTCATATTAAAATTGTAGTCTACAGAATTCCCAGGCTATTTTTCACTAAAATTGATATATTTTCCTATTTACTCATTCATACACTTGTGCAGTTGAATTTTTTTGATCCAAATGTAGGACTTGACGTTTGCCCCCAGTTAAATGTCATCTCATCAGATTGAGCTCATTATTCTTGTCCAGAGGGCAGCAATGATGACAGCATAGTGAACAAGCTGGGAATGGTTTTTACATGTTTAAAGTAAAGTTTAAAATGTAAAGACCATTCTTAGCTCTCATTCACAGGCTGGGTTTGGCCATCAAGCCATAGTTTGTAATTCTCTGTTCTTTTGAGAACTTTGGGTATTCTGATTTTCTCATTTCCCATGTTAGCTTATCCCTAAAATTTTCTGTTTGGTAAGTTTGGTAAACAAAGCTTTCATGCCTGCCAAGAGTACAAATCTTTGGTACATCCCACTAATACTTTGGAGAATGAATTGGAATGGAAGGGACAAGGAGACCAATTAAGAAGCCATTGAAATGGTCTGTGAGATCAGGTATTATATCAATGAATAGGGGAAGTTATGTTAAGAAAGGTAAAGGAATAGGATGTTCAAGAACTCAGCTCTAAACATTAATTAATTAGTTTCCAGGGTACTGGGTTGGGGGTGGGGTTAATATTAGGTGGGGTAGCATGGTGAATGCCATTCATTCATTTTCTCTTTTAACCCACAGAAATGTCCTTAGACTTTCTTGAGTCAAATTACTGATGATACTAGGAGTTGAGTCAATATTTCAAATCTTTTGTTCCCCCAAATCTGTGCTAACGATTCTATTTCACATTTTTATGAAATAACATTTGTCATATTTCCCCACTCTTAATTGTGTGTAATAGGTTAGGGATTGTAGGATGGACTAATTGCCTCTCTACTTCATTGCTTCCTTTTCACCTTGTTCTATGAAACATTTGGATTGTACTATCATCTATTAAATTACTTTTCCCCTCATTACCTCTCAGTAATGATAATTGTTTTTTTGTTCCTGCGTTGTCGATTTGGGACACTGGAATAGGGTCTTCAGTGAATTTGGCTTTAAAGGGCTGCTTTCTTATTGCCAGAGAAGAGCCAGGTAATATCCACAGAGCAGTCAAGGGCCTGTATGGGTGGTGCAGAAATGGAGAATGAATAGCCTGTAAGGTAGTCAGTCTTTCCATCACCTTTACATATGAATTTCCCTTGGACTTGAACTGTCTTTTTCTTATTCATTTTAATTGTGAAATAATTTTGTTTTAAGAACATCAGCTTTTCTGCTTAACCAGTGAGGACAAGGAAACTTGAACCCTGAAACAATACAAGGAGCCTAAATTTAGTGCCAGATGGAGTATTTACCTTTGGGTTTCATTTCTAATTCAGTTTTGAATGTTCCATTGCTTTATAATTCCAAAGAGAGTGTGAGGAGACTAGTCTCTTTATAATAATTTTAGTTTTAATTTCAGAGAGAAAAATACATCTTAATTTCCTAGATTGTGATTTCTGGTCAGTAGCTAAGGGTCTAACCTTTTTTTTTTTTCCCCTAGGCAAGTAAGAGAGAGACTGAAGAGCCAAGTTACTCAAATGCGGGAACAGGTTCCAGGTTTCAGGCCAGGCCTGGCGATTATACAGGTATTATGATGTCTTCATTAGAATAATTTGACCCATGGGAAATAAGCAGTTTTCATTTGAAATACAAAATTGTAATATTACCTTACCACACACTATGCATGCTTTCAGCTTCCAGATATATTATCTTACTCCTTGTGAAATCTTTGTTAGGAATGGATACTGTGTAACATAATTTTCTTTCCCCATTATCTTGCCACTGTTGCTTTTTGTTGCAAATTTTTCCCTATTAGAAAGGTTGGGGTTGCTAAGAAGGAAAGACAATTTGAAGACCTGTGGTTATATTCCCGACACATGTTCTCTTCTGTGATTTTTTTGTTTTGTTTTGTTTTTTACTTTTTTACAAATTGCTGTGAAAATCAAAAGTATGTTATAGAACTGTGCTTAGAATATCCAAGAACTGGTTATTTCTTTATTTATCTGGGGAGGTTTATTAAAGAGAGAAAACATATGTCATGATCAAGCAGGTTTTCATAATAACATTTTTCTTTATCAATACTGTTTTAAAGACTTCTGTCTAACCTTCTCTACCTAACTTGTTTGGATAGGTTAACCTATACTGTTTTCATAAAGCAAAAAAAAAACATTGATTCTACTTGGCTGCTTTGCAGGTATTTACCAGGATGCATATCTTTGATGGATTTACCTCAGATATTTGTCTCTTGTGATATACAGGACAGTGGTTCATAATATGAATTATATATGATTAGACAAGGAATTGGGGAAATAAAATTAATTGGGCTTTTTAAATAATACTTACCCTTGCTTTATATTATATATGTCTTGAATGAACTTCTAATTCACAAGCAGGTATGTGTGAAAATAGCTGCTTTATAGTAATGTTGAGTCTTAATAGACAATTGACCCACGATAAGACTGAAGTATGAGGTATTTATTAGTAATTCTGGATTATTTTATTCATATATAATCAGTGATATCAAATTTGGATTTTATATATGCATTATATAGGAATAAGACTATTGTGAAAACTCAGGAAAGAATCTGAGATATTTGTTACCATGTTTTGATAAGAGAAGTGCTTTGAATTTTCACATATATGAATAAAGTTGCCTTTTTACAGTGAGCCAAATGCTTGCATAAAACATCATTTCTATGGAGAAATAACTCATAGGTATTACAAGACAACTAAAAACAAACTTTCAGAATAAGTAAAAGCAAATCTTAACAAGGCAGTAATATCAGAAAAGTATAGAATGGAACCTTGTCCTCAAGATTTAATCTAATAATAATAAAACCCAAAGGCATGCAAAAAAATTAAATAACAATCAAAGATTTTTTAAACAGTTCAAGAAATACTAGAAGGGCTGTTGTTAGATCCTACATGATTATATAGTAAATAATAGAATTTGATAGATAAAAGTGAGTTCTATAGGGGTTAGGGGAAGGTGTTTTAAACTGAAGGAAAGCAATTTATGTATAAGTTTAGGACTGTCTCCTATGCCAAACATATATAAGGAATATGTGTTATAGTGTTCCCCATATTCCCCCCCCAAAAAAAAAAGATAAAAATTAATCATTTTAATTAATGATCAATTAAACCATTGGTCATTGGTAATTTATTCACTTAGAAACAATTGCTTCTTTTTGTTGAGGGAGCTAGGGGAAAGATGATAGACACTTTGGCCCATGGTAAATAGATATGTTTTGAATCTTTGTAGTGTAAGCAATAATAGCTCACATTTGGGTGTTTCTAAATTATATTTTCCTTTCTATTCCTTTTATGAGAATCTCACAACACCCTACTGATAGGTAATACATATTATTCCCATATTTTTGGTGAGAAAAATGAAACTCAGAGCTGAGCCATATGTATTTTAGAGCCTAAAGGAATCTCGGATATTAATCTGATCTAGATGATCAAGGCCATAGAACTTCAGCCTAGGCATTTTTACTACAAATCCATTGTTTTTGTTTTTTTCCTGTATACTACATAAGAATAGTAGCAACTAAGTAGGAGGCTGCATCAAATAGAGTTAAATCTGATTATGAAGCCTTTTTTTTTTTGCCACTTTTATTTACAAGATTTAATATTTAATAATGTAAAATGAAAAACTCTGTGAGAGAGAGAGAAAATAATTATTTTTTTTTGCCCAAGAGAATAAAATACACAATATCAGTGATGATGCCTATTTTTAGAGTAACACATCTTTCTTTGGAATCTGAATAAAGGAACCAGATTTCTTCCAAAATTGATTTTGGCATCTTGATTGTGTGTACTTCAGTCAAATTATATTCTTTATCTTTTTCCTATAAAACCCAGTACAGTCCAATACATAATTCCCATGACCTCATTCTTATTATTAGTTGTACATTATGCAGACAATACTCAGGTCCTTTACTGATGACTCATGGCACATGAATTTTTAAATTGCAATTCTTTTTTATAGCTGGACCTGGGATTCCATTAATACTGGGAGCTTCTGATAAGGAATTCCCTGTCAAAGTTGCCTAGGGACATCGAGAGATTTAGTCTTGTAAGTGGTACATTTTTGTGATAGCAAAAAAGCTAGAAACAAAATGAATTTCCTATAAAATGGAGAATAGATGAATAAATTGTTATACATAAATGTCAATTGGTTAACAATATTTGTTAATAAATGCTTGTTTTATTTGGGGTACTGTGTTAAATGCTAAGATACCCAAAAAAAGGTGAGGGAGTGGAGACATGGCCCCTGCCTTCAAAGATCTTATGACTTAGTGGAGAAAATATGAAAAAAAAAATTTTGTATATAAGATGTATACAGTGTAAATGAAGATTGATTTCTAGAGTGAAAGCACTAACAATGGCGAGGACTGTGAAGGGCCTCCTTCAGAATATAGGTTCTGAACTTGAGTCTTGGAGGATTCCATTGAGGAAAGTGAGAAATCTGGGTATGAAAGGTGAGGAGACTAGAGATGACTTATTTTTGAGGAAGATAAAGACAACCAAAGTAGCTCATTTGTAGAGAGCATAGAGGAGAAAAGAGGAAAGTATACTGGAACACTTGTTTCTATGAGAAAGGATGACTTTGAAGGATTCAGAGAAACATGGGAAAGCTAATATGAACAGATACAAAACAAGGAAAGCAAAACCAAGCAAACCAATGGTAGAAGTGGATTCTTGGAGGGGTCACATATTGACTTAGGAAACTACAAATTAACATTTCCCATATTGTATTGTATTTTTATTTTCTTGAATATTCCCTAATTCTATTTTGATCTGATTCCTGCTGGTTTTATATGTAGAGTGTTTGACAATTCTAGTATACACTGTGATAGCTATTATGTAAATTAAAAAAAAAAAAAACACTAAAAGGTAGTTGAACTCAGGTAAATTGCAAAGCAAATCTTTGCATTTACATTATTTAAATCATTGTATATATTATTTTCCTAATTTTGCTTACTTTATATGTTTTTCTGTGTAAAATTGATTTCATAACAAGATACTAAAATTGTTTTATTTTCCTGCAAATGTTTATTGCCAACAAGAGCTGCACAATTCTTTGTCTTAGGAACAAGTTAACAGATAACAAGGGTAACAGATTTCTTAAAAGACGGCTCTAGAAAAGCAATCTTCATAGTTTCCTCAGCTTTAAATGTGAGAAGGAAGAAGGGAATATTAGATTCTCGTTTGTGTTTGTTGAATATATCTTTGTTTACTCAGATATTGGAAGATAACTGTATCTGATTATTGATTTCCAAAGGTTGTGTATTTCTGTGTTAAATTCTCCTAGATATATTACATTCCCCAAAGCTAACTGTAATAAGGTTTGTTTCTTAAAAACAAAACCACAACTTTATCAAACTAAAATCTAATGGCTTTTTTGTATATTATACCTCATTAAATATCTTTGTATTTGTTTATTCTAGGTTGGAGATAGAGATGATTCAAATCTTTATATAAGTATGAAACTAAAAGCTGCTGAGGAGGTAAAATCTTAGCTGATACTACTAGCTAGCACAAGGATTCCCTATCATCACTTCTTTACCCCTCTCCTTCCAATTAAAATTCTGATACCTTTATCCTAATTTGATTTGTATTACAAATTAGAAATAAGTGGCTTTTAACTAGAGACTCTTTTTTTAATATTTGCTTTGCTTCTTAAATAGAGAGCTAGAATGGAAAAATTAAAGGAACACAATAAATCTGAAGTACTGGGGGAAAATAAATGAGTAATTGTATAACAGTGGTTTGTGAACTTTTTGGTCTCTGAGCCTCTTTTACACTCTTAAAAGTTATTGAAGACTCCATCTGAAGAGCTTGTGGGCTATATACTGTCATTGTTGACCATCTCAGAAATTCAGAGTTTTAGTATTGTTATAAAAATTGTTTTAAGTTTGTGAACTCCTTGAAAGGGTCTTCAGGACTCCCCAGGGGATGATTTATCCTAATCATTAGAATGCTACAGATTCTTTTAGGACATAGGAATTTAATGACAAATAATATCCTTTAACTATCTTCCAGTTCTTCCACTTCTGGCTAGTTAGATTATTAAATATGTTTTACATGTTTATTCTTACAGATTGGAATCAGAGCCACACATATTAAACTACCAAAGACCTCAAGTGAAGCAGAGGTAAGCTGTTGGGCCCATGTAGAACACCTTATTGTTCCATATCATGATTATGGACATGTATAGACATTTTCAGGACTAAGGATATGTGTGTGTCTGTGTCTATGTATCTGTGTCTGTATGTCTGTCTGTGTGTGGATATGTATGTACCTTGCCTCATATCTTAGGTCCATAGGAAAGAACTCAGAAGAAATGATGTAGTGCTGTGATCAGGTTATTCAGCATTGAACGCACATCTATTTAATGTCTGCTGTGTTTAGAGCATTTTGCTAAAAACTGAGGGAAATAGCAAAGAAAAATACCAGATCACTGCCTTCATAGAGCATACAGTCTAATAAATGAGTTTGACAGACACAGTTATAGTATAAAATAACTCAAACACGTAAAAAGGTGTTATATACGAATTTACATAAAAAGTTAAACTCCACATTGAATCCATTGTCTCTTTTAAATATCCTCTCCTTTACCCTCAAGGGTTACCACCTTATTTCAGA
Source organism: Sarcophilus harrisii (assembly GCF_902635505.1). Lineage (NCBI taxonomy): Eukaryota > Metazoa > Chordata > Mammalia > Dasyuromorphia > Dasyuridae > Sarcophilus > Sarcophilus harrisii. The sequence goes on from NC_045427.1 coordinate 322,054,800, forward strand.
CCCTTATACTTGGAATATGGAATGTGTTTCTAATTGTTGCTCCAGCAGCCATTCTTTACCTCCTCTCTCATAACATAATATCAGAGTGGTCAAAATTATCTTCCTAAAGCACAAAATTATATGATTCTGTTTTCTTTAGAATAAAATAAAAACTTCTTTTTGGAATTGAAAGTCTTTTGCAGTCAGACCTTAGGTGATTTTTCCAGACTGGTTTGACATTCTGGCCAGATTTGCTTACTTTCTTGTTGCTCGTACATGACATGCTGTCCTATCTCCTTACCTTTGCACACAGGCTGAGTCTTATGATTTGAATACATTTCCTTCTCATCTTACTTCTACCTTTTAGAATCCTTTGTTTTCTTCAAAACTTAACTCATTTAATGCCATTCTCTACATGAGGCCATTTCTGACCTTATATGTTGACTCCTATAGAAAGGAAATTCTGAGGAACTAGTTCATTTTTACCTTTACAAACTTTCATTTTGTAAATTTTTAATAAATGATTGTTGATTGCTTGATGGTAGAGCTTTAATGCTTATTCAAAGCATTTCAATAACAAGTTATTAAAAAGTAAAGCTGATGGTAGGGTCCTAAATGACTAAGTAAGAAGATAGGCCAAGAAGCAGAGTAGTATAATAGAGAACCAGCCTCAATGCCAGAGAAACTGGATTCAAGTCTTAGTTTTGACACAAATTTACTTGTGTGACCAAATTACTTAACCTCTCAGTGTCCTAGACATCTCTTTAAGAACTATAAATTGCAGAAATTACAGTTTTCATCTAGCTACCTACATTTGTAGGAGCTTCATCATCAAGACTATCTTACAACAATGAAATAAATCGCTGATCTAGACTATTTTCCCTCAGAGATTCCCATGTCCACCTCTCCTGCCTACCTTGCAAAACCCCTTTTTAGACTACTATCTCAGCATACCTCTTAGTATCTAGAGATATTATTAGGAAGTGTTTTGATCTAACAGGAAAGTTATATGTAGGACCTATACGATAGTGGGTTTTTTATTGGAACTATCTAAACCAGAATTCTTGGAAAGCAAATGAGACAGTATTCTTTGCCTTACAATAATTTCCATTCCAACCCTGTACCTTCTTTAACTTAAAGAAATTTGTTTTTAGGTTTTAAGATGCATCACATCTTTGAATGAAGACCCTGCTGTTCATGGACTCCTGGTCCAGTTACCTTTAGATTCAGAGAAGACCATTAACACTGAGCTGGTGACAAATACCATTGCTCCCGAAAAGGATGTGGATGGGTGTGTTTGCCTTTTGAGTCACTTCATTTTAAAGTCATTGTATCTTTAGAACATGTATTAATTATTCAGGAAACTTCTTGCCACTGTTTAAAAAAAGGTTCAAAGCCCTTAATTGCCTTGTTATTTATTCTGCCTTCAATTTAATGTTTCAGATTAACTAGCATCAGTGCTGGAAAGCTTGCTAGAGGTGACTTAGGAGATTGTTTCATTCCATGTACACCAAAAGGATGCTTGGAACTTATCAAAAAGACAGGTAAGGCCAATTTTTCAGAGCCTCCTTTTTTTTTTAAGGTCTTCTATTAACATTTATATTTTCTATTCATTGGTTCCATGTAATGTCACTTGGCATTAATTTACTAATTACTACTAATACTAAGGAACTACAAAATTTATGTAAAGGACATCTTTCCTCAAGCTTTATATATATTATAGCCATCAGTTCATAACAAATTAATTCAAAATCTTTCTTTTGATTTTTTTTAAAGTAATGGATACTTTGATTTAGTTATTTATAATTTTGGGGGGGGGTCTCTACATTTATTCATCAGTCAGCAAGCATTTATTAAACATTTTGTGGGCTTAATATTTAATACACTGAGCAAAGGGTTGGGTGATTTTCAAAGAAAGGCAAGAAATTGTTCCTGGTCTTAAGAAACTTACAATCTAAGGGCTAGATTCAACATATAAATAAGGAGTCAACATATAGATACATATACATTAAGAATGGAATGGTAATTCATTTTTCCTAAAAACATGTAAAATTTTTTAATATTATTTTTTTTAATGTTAAAGTCCAAGGTATTTCCTCATAGTATTTATTGTATTTCTTGGTTTGTTCATATTGGCAGTCTTAGCCTATCTAAGTTGGGGGTAAGAGAACAATGGTCCATGCTTGGGTCAGACTCTGTTCTTACAGGCCTTGTCTGATTCCATATGCAGTGAACAAGATTAGAATGTACCCTCAAGTGTATTCAATGTTGCCTCAGTATTGTGCTCTGCCTAGATCCACTTTCTTGCCACATGGCTTTGGTCTGTTCCCCTGCCTTAGATGCTATTAGAACTGTTTCTACACTGGGTCCCTATAGGAGACTTTGGAGTTGCACCCAACCACTTTTATTTGAGGCTTTTCTGCCAGAAGGCTTGAATGCTCTTCCCAGGCAGGACCACACAAGTCCTTTCCAGTTGTCCAGACTTGCTTTGTACTCCTGTTGAACTCTTTCAACTGGCCCATTCTAAGGTTCCTACAGGATTTTATCAGTCCTTCTACGTACTCATAGGTCTGGTACAGGCTTCCATATGTGATTTCTCCTTATTTCACCAGATAATGGGGCATTTTTAGTTTGGGTCAGGGGAATGATTGGGGAACTTGGGCTCCTGTGTGTCACCTCCCTTTCCAGGGCCCTGGTTTCCTTCTCTGCAAAATGAAGGTGTTAAACTGTGTATGAGATCCTTTCCAGCTTTAAATCTCTGGTCTTGGTATCCTTCTTTTCCAGTCATAGCCTCTGTCTATATTTATTTCTCTCTTTGTGTTTTCTGACTCCTTCACCGTTCTTTGTTGCTTATAACTTTTATTTCTTGTAATTTAATCTGGTACCTTATACCGTACTGCTGTTAAGTTATGTCAAGTTTTTCTTCTTCATACGTGTAGGTTTTCTTCCCACTCTGCTATGACTCAGTGAATGAATTTTGCTTAAATTGCTTCCAGAAAACCCACAGCAAGAAAGAGCACATATCCAAGTCTCAATTTGTTAGTCAAGCTTAGAAGCAGAGAATTTCTACCTGAGAATGAGGGGAGGTGAAGAAACTTGAAAAGTTTCTGACTTATAATAGAAACCCATACACGAACATTTATTCCCTCTGACCCCAGTAAGATGTCTGTAGCATTAAGAACAAAAATACCTCTTGCCTTTGTGTCTGAAATTGATTCTGGGGTTGCTTTCAGGAGTGCAAATTGCTGGTAGACATGCTGTGGTGGTTGGACGCAGCAAGATTGTTGGTGCTCCAATGCATGACTTGCTTCTATGGAATAATGCCACAGTGACCACCTGCCATTCAAAGACTATCCAGTTGTCTGAGGAGGTAAGATCTTTAGGACTAGTGCACATATAAGGTTTATTACTATTAGTTGACCAAAAAGTATGCTTTGCCATAAGGGTTCAGGAGATTGGGTGTCACAAAATAGCACTTAGACATTGACAGTTTGTTTTCTGACAATATTGAAATCCCTAGCCTAGCATAAAATCTAAATTCTAATTTAATGTCTGTAATCATAGGCAAATGTCTAAATCAAAATGTTCAGGAAGATTTCTATATGCATAATAAGAAGAGACTAATCCTTCCCTTCACAGAGAGAAAAGAGACAAGTATCGGAAATAGGTTTTTTAGTTATGTCTTTGGCTCATCTGTAATGCTTTCTTCCTCTCCATCTTTCTCTCCAAATGCCTCCAGCAAATTTCTTTTATAATGTCTCTGCAAAGGACATGCTCATACTCCTGGTTTTAGAGATGGGGAAATTAAAATTCTAAGAAGCTTAAGTGACCTATAAAGCTTGTTTAATGTAGCTTAGAGGAAAAATACAAGGTTCCTAATGGTATCTTCCCATTTCAATGCCCTAAAATACATTTCTAGTATCTATCTTTATTTATTGCTATGCTTGTCTTTCCCCGCCTTTTTTTTTTGACAGGTTAATAAAGCCGATATCCTTGTGGTTGCAACTGGACAACCTGAAATGGTGAAAGGAGAGTGGATTAAACCTGGAGCTATAGTAATAGACTGTGGAATCAACTATGTTTCAGGTTAGTGCTCCATTTGTTATTTTTGGAATATTGGGGAGGGTAAAGGAAGATCCTTTGATTCGTTGGAAGTAAGTGATGAATGTACACATTGAATGAAATAGTGATAAGAGAATCCTTCTAGAATTTGTGCTGAAATGGACCTTAATATGATGTGGGATGGGAGGAATATAGAAGTGATTTTTAGATGATGTTGATGAAATCTAGTATTATTGAATAAATGTAAAGTATAGCATCTAGATTTTATTTCAAGTCTTAAAGTGAGAGATAATCTTCTTTTCCCTTTCTAGTCTTAAATATGAGGTACAGTTATTAAATTGCTAGGAAAATTATTCACTGTCAGGTTTTCACCATATTTAATCTCCCTCCCACTCTCACCATGCTTTTAAAGCAGTAACTCATAATTGATAGCTCATTTTTCCTGCAGTGCAATTATCTAATGGATTATAAAGAAATTGCTCTCCTACAACTCATCATTTTCACTGCTTCCTGAGACATTGGAGTTTCTTCTGTTTAAGATCTTATGCCCTCTGTGTAACAAGATTCCAGCCTTTGCCATCCTTCACCTTTATTCTTTTTGAGATGGAGAGAGATGGAATAACAAAGTTGATAGATGACAGCCAGTTATTCTTACAGGTTAAGAGTTATCATAGAATGTTTACTTGAACTTGAAGCTTTTATCAGCCTCCCCTACAATTTGCCTTTTTCAGAATCAATATGAATAAAACAAAAACAGCTCTTTCTTGCTGTTGTTCTTCGGTGTCTTGTTATTGGTAATACAAGACCCTATCAACTCTGCAACATTGGTTCTTATGTTCCTTGGGAAAAAAAAAAAAGAACAGTAGTAGAGAAAATGAAACCAAAAGCTGAACTTTCCAAACCTTTTTGGATACATCTTTGTTCTCTACAGAGTGATGCTCACATCTTGGTTCTTATTTAATTATCACTTTAATATTAATTTCTTCATTTGAGTAATTAAAATGTTAATTTAATTACTACTTTCACTTTATTTAATTATTACTTTTGTAGTACATTCAAGGCATAAAATAACATCATCCTACCAAAAATCCAAGAGGCTGATACCAATTAAGAGTTGAAGAGAACGACTGGGATATTGAGAAGATGGGAACTATGCCATATGGGGATCATCTGATAGAACTGGGAATGTGTATCCTGTAGAAGAAAAGACTTTAGAGGGGACATGATAGCAATTTCCAAGTATTTTCAGAGATGTCATGTGGAAGAGAGCTTAGACTTCTTATGTTTGGCTGCAATAGGCCAAAGTAAGTCAGAGGTAGAAGTTTCTGGAAGACAAGTTTCAGTTCCATGTAGAATATTTCCTGACAAAGCATGTCCCCTCATTGTCTGAAATTCTTTAAGCAAAGGCTGGAGGGCTATTTGTTGAGACTGCTCTAAAAGGGATTCTTCCGCTTGTAGGGTTGGATTAGATGGCCTCTGAGGGCCTTTCCAAACTTGAGAGGCTGGAATTCTGTGAATGTTTCCACATCTTCATGTTGAAAAGTGTCTACTGTGGTAATCATACCATTCCTAAGGCAGACAAAGAGCCAACAGAGAGAGAGAAAGACAGAGATGTCATAAAGCTTAGCTATTCTGGAGGAAAATTGAAGTTGATGATTTGAACAGTAGATTTTGGAAACTGTTGAGTGTTTGCTATACTGGATGCTATTTATTAAGAGTTGAGGAGGGAAGGGAATTCTCCTGGAAACAAGGAATCAGTCTGTAAGTCCATCTCATTGTTGGACTAAATTCAAGACTATAGAAAAGGGAAAGTTTAAGGTGAATATAAAAACCAATTTATAGACAATAGTTGACTGTCTTATGCTATAGTTATATTAATCAGAAATGTTACTCTGACAGAACCTTTTAGCATAATCTCAGAAATAGGTATTCTTTCCCAGTTTGCTGCTTTAAAACAAACAAAAAGTCTCACAATCTAAAATTTTCACAGGAGGTTTGGTTTTATCAGCAAAGACAAAATTATAATTAAAAAGTTATATGATTCATTGACAGTTATGGTTTCTATAGATGAGCATCTTCATGATCCCTTAAATTTGCATAGTGTCTTCAAAGCACTTTCATTTACAGTATCTTAGTTTTAGAAACATCCTTGTAAGTTTGTTAGAGAAGATAGCATTTCCCAACATCACAGAGGATGCTATAAATAGTCAGAGCTTGGATTAGAACCCATGTCTTTTTGACTCAATGCAGTGCTCTTCCCAATATAGCCTTCTTCATCTTCAGAAAAATTAAAGCTAAGAAAATTGATGACTGAAACAAGATTACATGCAGATGTTGAAAGGCCCCACTCACAATGGAATTCCAGATTTTGGCTCTGAACCTTAAAACTGCAGAAGTCTAGACCTCCTTCCCCTTTTCTAAGAGAAGCAGTGAAACTAAGTGTGGGAGTTGCTTTGTGTAAGGAGTATATGGTGTATCCTTTGCTTTTGTTCTCTCAAATAACTATTCTTTGCTGGTAAGATTTGTAGTTGTTCTTGGCATCCTTTTGAGGGAAGTATAATTACATTCTTTGCCTTTTGCATACATTTATGGAGCTGCTCATCTTTGGAATTGGATGTTGAATTGTTCTTCAGATCACGCAGGGAGCTTAACAGAATTCTGACAGTTGCTGTAGAAACGGGATTTGGCAGCTGTGACAGGGTTCAGGCTTTGTGCACCTAAAAACTCCCTTTGTAGGCCTTGATAAATTAACATTTTAAGAAAGGTTCATTATGGAACTGTTAATTGGCATAAAAAATAAAGAGCAGTTTTGGTTTTCTTTAATGCCTGGTATCAGGCAAAAAGGTTTCCCTGTTAGCCTATCAAAGCCTAAGCATTTTATTATGTTTTTCTATCTTTTTGTATTTGTTTATTTTAATAATTTAGTAACTACTGTTTATCCTATCCTTTAAAGAGGAAAAAGGAATTATACCTGGTAGGACCCAAGATTTTAAGCCCATTTAAGTTTTTAGTACAAAGTCTAAAATAACTGTCATTCCATCAGATATGATAGGAAGCACAGAGCTGGTAACAACACAGGATGAAGAACTGGAAATTCGTGAAAAATTTAGTCTGGATTTTTGTAAGGATTTTTCTGTTTTTAAAAATTATTCTGTAGATAATACAAAACCTAATGGAAAAAGAGTTGTGGGGGACGTGGCTTATCATGAAGCAAAAGAGAAGGCTTCCTACATTACCCCAGTACCTGGTGGAGTTGGACCTATGACCGTGGCAATGTTAATGCAGGTATTTCCATTCACAAAAAAGTAAAAATAAGAAATGTTTTATAACAGTTGCCACAACAGACAATGGTTGTTTATTATATCTTTCGGTTTCAGAAATGGTTTGAAAATATGCTTAGAAAAGATAAATAAGTATATGAGTCTGGAAGAGTAGTTTATGTGGAGATTAAGATAACATAACTGTAGAACAAAATATCTGTACCACAGGAATGGAGCTATGGCCAGATGATGTCTAAAATTATTTATATTTAATTTTAAAATGTTCATTTCTTTCTTAAAACACACTCTCACTATGAATGAAGGGAGGCATAGCCCAAGAGCCTGCTGGCTAGTATTCAAGCTAGCCTGGAATGAAAACTTGTTGAAAATAAGGCACAATGTGAATAATTCTTTTCTTCCCCCCAAAGCAATTGGGGTTAAGTGACTTGCCCAGGGTCACGCAGCTAGGACATGTTAAGTGTCTGAGGCCAGATTTGAACTCGGGTACTCCCGAGTTAAGGGCTGGTGCGTGAATAATTCTTTATTGTAAGGTAATGGAAAGATCACTAAAGGTAGATTCAAGCAATTTGGATCCTTGTCTTGATTCTTATAACTCACTTTTTAATCTTGGGAAAATCATTTAAATTATCTGGGTATCTCTTTCCTAATCTGTAAACTGAAGAAACATAACTAAATGACCTAAGCTCCCCTTCCAATTCTAAAATGATATATTCCAAGAATCTTGGATCTTTCCACCATAGACTCAGATTAGATAGAAGAGGAGAATGGGAGAGTTATTATCACAAAGAAGAATGTTCAACAGTAATTGTTTGAAATCTCACTTCTTGATAATGAATAACTGTGATTTTGATTGAGGTACTTAACCTCTATGAATCTTAATTTCCTCAACTGTATGATAGGGGTTATGATATGTGTCACACTTACTTTCAGTGTTGCTGTGAGGGATAAAATGAGATACTTTGTTTTATTACTACAGTAGATCTACAATTTATGTTTTCCTATGGGTATTCCCCCTGACAATGCAAATCACACTATCCATGCCTCCCCATCTTTGTTTCTGAAGGCCTCCTGTTTTATGATATTGTAAAAAGTACTTGTAAACTTAAAATACTGTATATGTCAGCTATCATTGTTATTATTACTCCAAGATGTCTTTCAAATATTTTGAGTGTCATTTGTTTTTCATTTGGACTTTACATCATACATGTGACTGTGGTATGATGTCCTAGAAGATAGCATCCCTTGCCATTTTAACAGGTTGTACCATTTCTTTCCATTGATATCTTTAGTTTTGTTTTGTGGAACCTCACTTTATAATGTGTGCTTTCGACTAAAATAGCTTGTACAAGCTTTTAAAAAAAAAAAAAATTGCTGCTGCCATAAAATTGGAGTATCTCAAATTCAGCAGATGAGTTTAAGGAAAAGTAGGAAAATGTTTTTGGTCATTTAAGAGAGTGGTGGTTTTTTGTTTTTTTTTTTAATTTCTAGTATACAAGAGAATGGAAGGAAACTTTATGTACCTTTTTCTGTCCTTTATATGTGCAAATGTTTATGTTGTTGATATTCTAGTGCCTGATTTAAAATATATGTACTTTTTGAACCAAAGCGGGAAAAGGAGCAGTTATCCTTATCATTTATCATTTTATCATTATCAGTTATCATGTGAAAAATCAGATAATTACTTTCTTTTGTAAGGTTATATTAATCTTTTGTATGTGTGTTTGTCTATTTCTTTTTATTTAGAGTACAGTAGAAAGTGCAAAGCATTTCCTAGAGAAATGTATACCAGGAAAGTGGAATATTCAGTATAATCATCTTAGCCTGAAGACCCCTGTTCCAAGGTAATTTTATTGCTGATATTAGAACCTTCTTCCCTGAAATATATAATTAGCATATATTTATGGTATTTCTAGAAACCACTTATTCTGAGGGGAACAATTTGTTAAATTGAATGAAACACTACATAAAATTTTCCTCTATATTTCTTTAAAGTGACATTGAAATATCACGTTCTTGCACACCAAAGCCCATTGGTTACTTGGCTAAAGAAATTGGCTTGCTCTCTGAAGAAGTGGAAGTATATGGTCACACAAAAGCCAAGGTTCTACTTTCTACCTTAGAACGCCTGAAACACCAACCTGATGGAAAATATGTGGTTGTAACAGGGTATGTTTTTCTGATATATTTTACTAAGGTGATTGATAACCCAAAATCTAACCATAGATTTCCCTCCCCCCCTTTTATTTATTATGAACTTGACAAACATGAACATAGATGAATATTTCATTGACTTTTTTTTTAGCAGCATTCTTACTCTTCCTTGTTCCTTTTTTAATTTTCCATAGTCCTACCAAAAAGAAAGCCTTCCCATTGTAAGGAAATAGTATGAGCAAAAGAAATTCACATAATAAATTTCATCTACACTTACCATCCATTACTTCTTTGCCAAAAGTAAAGAAACATGTTTGATAACAGACTTCTGGAGTCATGACTGGTCTTTACAATGTTCAGAGTTCTTAAAACTGTCTAAGCTCCTGTCCTTTATGTTATCATAGTCAGTGCAAAATTGTTCTGGTTCTGCTCACTTAATTCAGCATTAATTCATACAAATCTTCCCAGATTTCTTTAAACTCCTCTTGTCATTTCTTACTCAATAATATTCTGTTACACTCTTATGCAAAAATTTGTACAATTCTAGTTGATAGATCCAGCTTTATTTCCAAAATGATGCTCTTAAATATTTTTTGTACATTAGATAGCCATCTCTCATTTGATGTATATTTCTAAATGAGTTATCATCATTGCATCAGATGATCTGCAATTTTTAATGAGTCAGAATTTTAGAGCTAATGAGATTGGCTCTTGTTAAGATAGTTGTCAATATTCAGCTTTGCAAAACCTTGTGTTCCAAATTTTTCTCCCTTTATCTCTTCCTCCTTTTCCAAAGACAACAAGCCATCCATTATAGGTGTACAAGAAAAATTAGATTAAAATGGGGAAAAAAAAAAAACATGCAAACAACCAACAGAAAAAAGGGGGTGAAGACACTCTGATCCACATTCAATCTCCATAGTTGTCTCTGGATGTGGATGGCATTTTATTGGAATTGTCTTAACACATTCTTGAGAAGAGTATCATCACATAATCTTCTTGTTGCTGCATATAATATTTCCTAGTTCCACTCACTTCACTCAGTAAGTATCAGTTCGCATAAGTCTTTCTAGGCTTTTCTGAAATCATCCTGCCCATCATTTCTTATAGGTATCTTAGTATACTGTAACTTATTATACCAACTAATGGGCATTCACTCAGTTTCCAGTTCCTTGCTATTAAAAAATGGTCTGCTATGAACATTTTTGTACATGTGGGTCCCTGTCTCTCCTTCATGATCTCTTTGAGATACAGACACTGCAAAATCAAAAGGTATGCACAGTTTAATAGCTCTTTGGCCATAGTACCAAATTGCTCTCCAGAATTGTTGGATCATTTCACATCTCCACCAACAATATGTTGCCCTAGTTTTCCTACTTCCCCTCCAATATTTATCATCTTTTTTTTTTTTTTTTTTTTTTGATCATCATAGCCAATTGAGAAGTATAAGGTGGTATCTCAGAGTTGTTGTGATTTGCATTTCTCTAATCAATTGTAATTTAGAATATTTTTTCCATGTGACTGGAAATACCTGCCCTCATTTTACAGATGCTGAACTATCTCTAAGGAAGTGAAGTGATTTGTAAGGTTAGCACTAGAGCATAGGTCTCAACTTCAGTTCAGTGCTTTTTTCCCCATTGTACTGTAATAAGAATAACATATAAGTTAAGTGGGAAAATCGTGATCTTTATCTAATTTGAGGCTCAGTTTCCTGGACTAACGAATAGATAAATGACCATGGTCTCTATTTCTCCCCCCAAAATTGTAGTAGCTGCTTCCATGGAGAATGGAGTCACACGGCAGGACATTAATTTCATTTCATAGTTTTAGGAGCTATATCAGATCCCTAAAACAAATGGAAATGATGCCATTTCAGGCATTTCCTTCTCGGATATTTTTTGTAATCGTGGAATTATTTCATGCCACAAATTAGAATTTGTGGCATGAGGTAGGGTCTCTTTGTCAGTGAGTGAGGTTCTCTATGTCTTTTATTCCAATCATATGACTGTATTTTTGTCTTTTGTCCCACAACAGTTACTAAAGTTTTAGCAAAAGATTGAATGAAATTCAAGTACTGTAAATAAGTTATTTTGTTTCTGGTTTTTTTTTTTTTTTTCCTTTTTCTTGTTTCATTTTTATGTTGAAGAATAACCCCTACACCTTTGGGAGAAGGAAAGAGTACAACCACAATAGGGCTGGTTCAAGCTCTGGGAGCACATCTTCATCAGAATGTTTTTGCTTGTGTTCGACAACCATCTCAGGGCCCAACCTTTGGAATAAAAGGTATTCATTGATCTTTGATCCTGTGGTCACTGGGGACCTTCTCATTTCATTTGATTGGATTTTTGTTCCCTGCAGTACAATCTTTAGATTCTGGGTAGGCCAGACATTTTCTTATGGTTTTAGAAATCCCAGTTCTTTTCTGCTCCAACTGCAGTTTGAATGAGGATTCTTATCAGATATTAACCAGGAGCAGTCTTACTCCTTGCCTTCTGTTGTGGTCAGTATTACAACAGAATACTCTGGGATTTTGTTTATAGGAAGTGCTAACTTATTGCTCAAAGACAAATTATATTCAATTTTATAAACATATTACATAGATATCATATTGTCATATATGTAATATTAATGTAGTGCTTCTGAAATGTTACAAAGTACTTTCCTAATAGCACTTTTGTGAGATAAATAGAATTATTTTCTCCATTTAAAGATAAGGAAATGGAGATTCAGATATTTGACTATGGTCATATAGTAGAAGTGTCAGAATCAGCATTTGAACTGTAGTCCCCACTACCAAATCCATTATTCTTCTGTCGTGGTCAGTTGTTACTTCTCTCTAGTAAATGAAAATGAACCCCAATCAAGATTTGCACCCTTCTCTTAAAAATTTCTCTCAACAAAACTACTACATACTTTTAATTATTAAGAGCAGAAACCTTTTACTTTGAGCTTGTAGTTGACTTCTAATATAATTCCCAATAATTACTAATTTAATTTCACCCTTGCTTATATGAATCTCTTTAATATAGTAGTTCTTGCTAACACTATTCAGTGTTCTTATTAGCTTCATATCTTAAATATTTTTTATTAGTTTGTTTACTTTGCAATTCTGCATTTACCTCATCTTAAACTTTCTAAAGTATTAACTAATACAACTTAAAAAAAAAAAAAACTGGTCTCTTTCTAACTCTGCTTGCACACAACTTCCTATTTGATTTCTCAGTCCCATTTATTACCTTTTCAATAATCATTAACTGCCCCGATTCAAATATACCTTCTTAGACTAAATCCTTAGTGTATCAGAGTAGTTTTGCCTTTCTTACTGATCCATTGGTTATAATTGAAAGGCCTTTGGATCCAACTAAAATCATAGCAATAGTAACATTTCATGAAACATTTCTTCTAACCCAAGTCAACATATTTAGAGAGTTGTTTTCTTTTTGTTTATGCATTTCTAATATCAGTATGGAAGTTCTGCTTTGTAATCTAATTAAAGAATGTTGGCATCTTAAAAAGGGACCTTGGAGAACATGTACTCCAAAATACTCATTTTACAGTTGAAACTGGGGACCAAATTGGTTAAGGAACTGTGAATGCTTGATCTTTTGATTTAGTCTTATATAATGTTTCTCAAAATTTGTGCCATTGGGGAATATAATTCCAGTGCTAATGATCTTATTATTATTTTTTTTATATATAAAGAACTTTAATTTTATATTTATATATTATATTATAAAATATTAACATTCCATAAATTGAAAGCAGGCATAATCATGAATAGATTTGTCAAAATCATTACAAAAAATACATAATCAGGTATCTTAATTAATGATAGAATATTCATTTTTTTCAGATTTTTGCAGAGAAATTTCAATATAACTACTGATTAGATTATTTTGTTTTTGACCTGACTTCTAGGTGGAGCTGCAGGAGGGGGCTATTCTCAGGTTGTTCCAATGGAAGAGGTAATTCACATTTTTCTTGGTTTTCTCAAGCTGGATCTTTTTTATTTCACAGGTTCTCTCTTTTTGTTAGTATGTGAGCAATTTGCAAAACATCCTGAAAGTAGAACCTTTTTAATTTGTCAACTTGTTGGCAAACTTACTTCATTCACATGCATGGCCTTTAATATTAAGCATGTCTTTTGTTTTAACATTAATTTTTAAAAGTTTCTAAGCTAGTGAATATTCTGGAATATGAAATTGAGAAAGAATTTATAAATGTGAGAAGATATCAGTGCTCAGGATTTTAAAATGTGACTCAAACAAAGAGTGAGCTAGTTCATAAATATACATGAGTTGTGCTAAAATATATCTACACAGTGAAATGCTAACAACAAAATTTTATTATTCACCTATGGAATATGAAAGACAAATACACTGGAGTATTTTAAATGGCTCTATAGTTTACTCTAACTGTATCTTTTCTGGGTTCTGGATCACATTATTTAAGAAATGACCATATTTGAGAGGGTTCTTTATGTGAGTAGATTATTGATTAATTTTTTATTTTCACAAGTTCTATGGAATACTTTCTCAATACTTTCCCAATAATCTATGTTACTTTTCTGCTGGCTTTAGCGTAGTAGTTGGTTCATTTGCCACAATCTGAATATTATAAAAATGCTGGGAAGTTAGAAAACTGATATGAAAAAATATTTTTTTTTTGGTAGTTCAACCTCCATCTCACTGGTGACATCCATGCCATTACTGCAGCTAATAACTTGGTTGCTGCTGCTATTGATGCCCGTATATTCCACGAACTGACACAGACAGATAAGGTACAGTAGAATATTTAGGAAATAAAACTGTTTTCCAATAAAACTAAAGATCACCTGCATTTTGAAGTATTGTTTATGTAGCTCTTGGTAATGATGATAATAGGAATAAAATAATGTCTTCAAAGGTTCTATTTCTTTTTCTTTTTCAAGGCTCTCTTTAATCGCTTGGTGCCCTCAGTTAGTGGAGTGAGGAAATTTTCAGATATTCAAGTCCGTAGGCTGAGGGTAAGTTTTCATTTTTTTGTGTGATTTGAAAGAATTCTATTGGAAGTAAGAAAAGGAAGTGAAGCTGCTAGTAGTCTCTTATTGAGTCAGTTTAGAACTGGAGTTATAAAGACCTCATTTTATTTAAATGGTGCTTTAGTAAGAATTGATACAGACTATTAATGATTTCAACCACAAATTTCAAACAGCCAGATCTCAGATAAAATATTAATGATCTGTGAATAACCTAACTAAAAGGAAATTATATACACTAAGGATAATAATGCTTTTACACTTTAAGAGAACCTTTGACTTTTTTCATTATTCTTATTAGCTTTCACAACCATGTATTATGGTAGGTATTCAGTTTTACAAAAATAGAAACTGAGGCACAAAAAAATTAAGTGTAATACCTAAGATTATGCATCAAGTTGTAGTTAGGACCTACACCTAGGTCTCTTAAGCCCTAGAGCTAAAAGAAATACCAGAGGCCATCAAGTCCAGATTTTCTCTCATTTTAGATAACAGGAACTCTAGTCACTCCTAAGGATAGTAAATGACTGCACAAGATTGCACAAATAGTAAGCCCTAGAGCCACACAAGGTGTTTGAATGAATGCTCCTTCCTAATTGAGGGACTTAATAGGAATATTGTCATGTCAGCAGAAAAATTCATGAGGTTCCTATGTGAAAGACTAAAGATAGGTGAAATTTACTTTTTAGATATTGTGGGCCAAAAAAATATGGCATAAGTAAGCTTACTAAGAAAAGCTTGCCTAAGAAAGCTTAGTTCTTATCTGCCACAGAATTGGAGCAAAGGAGAATAAATTCTTCATGTTTTTTGAGAACAAACAGGTATACTTATTAGGTCCTTGTAGTTATGAGAAAGGAGGCAACATATTGTGCAATAGTTATATTGTTTTGTTGAAATGATCCCTGCCCCATTAAAAAACTTGGCAAAATTGCCTATTCTTTATGTTCATGTTTGGAGCTTTGGATGAATGGGGTTTGTGTATGTGCAGGTGGGAGAGGAATGTGGAGCCATGCTTTTCTGGAATGTTAAGTGCCTCATAACTAAATTTTGTTTATTGAATGTTTTAGAAAAGAGTCACAAAGGGGATGAGAATGGGGGACAGGAATGAATTCTAAAGTAATAGAGGCAAATGTATAATGACCAGTAATATGAAGATTTATGGAGTTTGACCAAGAATGAAATTTCTGTTTCAAAAATAGGTTGTGTTTCTCAACTGATGTTAACAATCTGGTCTAGTAAGCAGAACTGATCTCCTAAAGTTCAGCATAATTCCAGTGGCTTATCTTGAAATGATATAGAAATGTTGCTTCTATCTCTTAACTTTACTTGAAAAGTACTTATTTCCCAAGGAAAAAAAGATTTTTTTTTTTTCTTCTCACTTACTCAGAGACTAGGAATTGAGAAAGATGACCCTGGCACCTTAACAGATGAAGAAATAAATAGATTCGTGAGATTGGATATTGATCCAGAAACCATAACTTGGCAAAGAGGTATCAGAATGATGGACCAGTCTAGTTTTTATTGTTTCCATTTAAACCAAGAAAAGTGAATGTGTGCACATTTAAGATGTTCCTTCTTTGTGTGAGTAGCAGCCAGCATTAATACTGCTAGCCTCAAATAGCCTCTAAAGTGATATATGTAGTCTTGTCCTTGTTAATCAGCTGTAATCAAGAAATATTTTGCTTGAATGATTAAGTATTCTTAAATTCTAAATGTTCTATATGAATTGAATGAGGGTTTCCAGGAGAAATTTCATACATGAATGTAAGATAATTGTCCACCAGTTTTTGATTTTCTGTTTTAAAATGGCATATAGATTGTTTTTATAGTTCATTTAGAAAAGAAGGACTGGCAAGATGTGACAAAGCAGAGGTTTTTCTCAGAACTTAAATTTAGTATAAGCAATTTTATTTTAATTGTTGTCTCAGCTTGCCTAAGCATTTTTATCTCATTTTATTCAAATGTATTACCACAAACTATGAAGTAGACTTCAAGTTGCAAATCCTAGTTCCTTAGTAACTCAGTGAATGAATGCAAAATATGCCAATTATATAGTAAGTTGCCTGACTTCTCCATATATCCCTAATCTTTTATGCAAAACTATCATGCATGACCTAAAATTTTGTTTGACACATTAGCCAGTGTCCCTTTCCACATCCTCCTCTTTCACTTCCACATCCCGTTTACATTTATCTATTGGGGAAAATTTTCTTTTAGTCATTACTTTTTGCAAACTTAAGCCAAAATCATTGACTTATTATAGTTGGCCTGGTAACTACTTCTTGGTAATGACAATGTGATTATTTTAATGTTAGAAACAATATTGGATAGTTTTCAATTCTCCACTAGAATAACTTAGAACAGATGGCACAGTGAGTCATCAAGGAATAGTCTAAAGATTACTTTTAAAATTTTATTTCCCATTCACTTCATTTTTCTCCTTTATATGTAATTCATACATTTTGTCCTAACTTAGAGGTATAAAGAGAAAGTGAAGATTTGAAGATATGATAGTGCTTACTAGTTCCATTGCTAACTATGTTTAATTAGGAGAGTACTAAAGTTCAAAAATACAGAAAATTTCTTTTTTTACCCAAATCTGACCAGATGTATTGATAAACTCCATATCTTCATAGGATGTATTATTCAAATTATGGTCATGAGAACTCCAATTACTTATTCCTAATCAATTCATTCCATAATGCATTTATTTTTGCCCAGTTTATAACCTGTATAACTTTTCATCATCAACAACCATTATAAATTAGCAAAATAATCTTTTACTTTGGAAAAAAAAGTTAGCTAATCTCAGTTTTTCATTAAATGTGATATATTTGAGGGTATGAATGGAATCCATTTTCTGTGAAATATTTAATAAAAATAATTATTTTTAGGGGGCTCTGGTTTTAATTCTTGTGAGCTGAATGAAACATAGTATACCACCTTCCTTAGCATTTTGATTTTATTAATGTTAAATATTTCTGATTTCTTATTCCATGTTCTATTGTGTTCTCAATAGGCCATAAATTATTGATTGAATATTATTCATTGTTTGGTCATAAAGTTTAAATGGTTTCTCAGATATAACTCTTATATTTGATTTTTAAAATATTACTTTTTTTGTGTCTTCACTTACTTTGGTAGTGTTAGATACCAACGACAGATTTCTGAGGAAAATCACAATTGGTCAATCACCTACTGAAAAAGGACACACACGAATGGTGATTTTATTTTTCTTTTTTTCTTAAAGTAAAGCACTTATATGAAGTCCTCTTTTCCTTCTGTCCCCTCCCCCACCTCATACCTACCCCTGTTTTAACAAATGCTTCTTTTGCCTTCTCCCTTTTAAAATGAAAGTGAGTAGGTGTGTGTGGCAGAGAGCTCTGACAGCTTTTGCATGAATTTCCATTTGCCACCTGAAAAGTTTTTCCCAGAATATTTGCGTGAAGATGGATAATCTCAAGTGAATATCTTTGCATGTCAATTGGTTCTAACTAACTTATAAAAATTAGTTGTATATTCTATCAAATTAGAGAGCTTCAGGACTTTTAATTGAGTGAACACTGTCCTTCAATGAAACAGCTCCCTATGTGGGTCTCTATTTTAGGGAAGTAATAACTTCACAGATTACTAGTATGCTTCCCCCTTCCCCCTCCCAAAGTAATATAATTTTAGAATTAATACAATATTTTAAAAGAGCTAGAATAATTATTTACTCTAGGTTTTAATATTCACTTTATTGGTACCAGTCATTTCATTTAAAATTCCAAAACTTAATTTTCATGCAGTTGTTTGTGTGTTTTTTGTTTTTGATCTTCTTTTCCATGCTGTCATCATGGTATCATTCCACCAATAGTTCCTTTTGATAAGAATCCTCTAGAAATACAATCTCTGTTGCTTGGGCCAGAGAACTGGAGAGTCATCTTGTTTTTGTTGTTGACTCTTTACCTGCATATAGTTGGCTTTTTTCTCCCCCCTAAATCATTATTTCTATCTCCAATAGACTCAATTTGACATTTCTGTGGCTAGTGAAATCATGGCAGTTTTGGCACTTACCAGTAGTCTGGAAGATATGAGAGAGAGACTGGGCAAGATGGTGGTGGCAAGTAGCAAGAAAGGAGAGCCGATCAGTACAGAAGATTTGGTAAGGCCCATTTTAAATTCTTAAAGTCCTAAAAGATTTTGTCTATTTTGATACATTCCATTTGTCAAATGTATTTCACTTTTTTTCACAACACATGTTTATATTATTTCATTTATGTACTAGTAATGACTGTAAGATGGAAACTGTAGGTCGTTTTGCTGCAGGTGAAGTTACTAAGCCTCAGTGCTGTTACCTGACTTGCCTGAGTTCATCATTCTAGGAAAACAAGGAATGGGATTCTCTCTGGATTTTAGATTCTTTTTCAGCTTTCGGTGGGTCCCATTTACTTCAACTGAGATATTTTGATAAATGATGAGAAGAAAAAAAATTTTTGTTGAAAGCTAACAATTTAATTCTTAGGGGATTTAGTTTTTGCCATTGACATTTTGATGGTGGCATTAGGAACTTTGGCATAAATGATTAGTAAGAAAACAGATATACTAACTAATTATTAATCGTCATATTTTTGAGATCCTCAGGGTTTGTGTATTCTGTATTTAACAATGTGCTAAAGTCAAGTGGAAAAGTGATATATCCCTTGTAGATTGTTTAAGCCCAAGATAATAAAAATTATATAGAGACCAGACAGTAATAATTAAGAAATGATTATAATGGATTTAGAGAAAAGGAAGTTTTAAAAGTTTTTATTTTCCCATTCTGACA
Organism: Sarcophilus harrisii; assembly: GCF_902635505.1. Classification (NCBI taxonomy): domain Eukaryota; kingdom Metazoa; phylum Chordata; class Mammalia; order Dasyuromorphia; family Dasyuridae; genus Sarcophilus; species Sarcophilus harrisii. The sequence continues at coordinate 322,074,097 of NC_045427.1, forward strand.
AGTTCTGTAAATATCTTTAGAATTGATTGGTATTTTGATGGATCTATGATCTTATCAAATTTGGGATTCCCTTCAACAGTATGGATTGCAACTTGAGACAGTTGCAATCCATACTGTTGAAGGGAATCCCAAATTTGATGAGGACTCCTGAGGATGAGACTCCTGAGTGATTTTTGTCTGTGTCTTCTGATAAAACCTTGACAAATGTCCCTCAGTATGCTGTGGCTCTTCCTTTAGATCCCTTATCATGACATGAGTACTAATACCAGCAACATATTGTCCATCCTTCACTGCATGACCGTCCTGTCTTTTTTTTTGTGTCCCTACGTCTTTGTGACAGGCTTCTTTTACTCTACTACTGGTATACAGTTATTCATTAGTAATTTGCTGCTTTTTGGGTAATCTGAAATTTTATATCTTTGAAGACACATCTATGATGCCATAACTTGGAGGCATATGATATCATGGGATATTTCTTGGCATTAAAAAGAGAGTTGTGTTTTGGGCTGAAACTGGGTTCATTAAAAGCATAAGATCATTTCCAAAATGTAATAGAAGCCACTCTTTTCCTCTTATATAATTCAAAAATTCTCGGCCCTCTTCTTTGTCAATCATCAGGCTGTATCATAGATACATGCGTGGACACACCAGCTCTCTGAGCTCTGTCTAGTTATAAACTGTTCTCACTTTTCATGGTTGTTCCAGAAGCCAATAAACCTTTACATATTGGGACAATAAGTTCTTCCTTTAGAGGAAAAAAAAGTAGGCCAATCTTAGTTTCACAATATTTAGTAAGAGATAGATATAGGTACCAGGTATAAGTGAAAATGAACAATAGGTTTTCTCCACCCATTGGGTTTTTTTTATCTGTATAATTAGGCTTTTCCTTTAAAATGATTATGAATCTTTTTATGAGTTCTTTATAGTCAGCACAATGTCATTGGTAAATGGAAAGCTTTATTGCCCATAAGGAATCTTTCAGTGTGAAAATTGCCCTGGATATCCTCAGCCACAACTAATCAACTAGTATTTATTAAAAGACCCTACTGAGTGCCAAACCTTGACTAGGTACCAGAAATACAAATAGAGTAAATTAAATAGTCCTTGTTCACCAGGAATTTACATTCTAATGGAGGAGACATATATAAGTATATAAAGAATGAAAATATTTTTAATATTTTGACAAGTGTGTAAAGATTATAAAGGGCTGAAGCTCTGAGTAGGTGCACTTGGACAACCAAGCACTTAAGGCTAATTACTTATTGGATAATACTCTATTAGATATGCTTGGAAGATGGCCCTTCCCACTATTCTGTGCTGGCTCAATCGTTTGGTGTATACAGAGAATTGTAGGAGGGACTAGGAGTTGGAGTAAGACAATCCAGGGGAACTTTGGTGGTGGAGATCCTGTGTCCATCCCCTTCATTTCTACCCCTGAAGACCAAGAATAACGACCAAGGACTTTTGCTTATCCTGACTCCAGTTGATTCTAAGGTATCCAGGGTGCTAACTTGGTCCTCACAATAGATTATTTAAATATTTTTGTTCGTAAATATTTATGTTATCTAAATATAAAATTGTAAAATACAAAGTAGTTTGGGAAAGGAAGGCACTAGCAATTGAGAAGATTCAAGAAAGTGATACTTGAGCTTCTTGAAGGAATATCAGGATTTTATGAGAAAGAATTGAGGAGAGAATATATTCCAAGCATGAGGAACAGCCAGTGCAAAGGAGCTATAGGTAAGGAACAGAGAGGCCAGTTTGACTGGACTACAGAGTATAAGACAGAGAGTCATGTACAGCAGGGATGGAAGATAGATTTTGGGTTAATGAATCTGGAAACCTGGAGGGATTTTTTTTTGACAGAGAAAGGAAGGGTTTGGAAAAAAGGATAATAAGCTCTGTTGTGCACATACTCCTGTAACATTCATTCCACTTAAAATATCCAGTGGTTAATTGGTACAGATTAGAAATTAATGGAAAGACTGGGGCTGGCAGGTCCTTGTGAGTGATTGGAAGAGATAACTATTAAATTAGTTTCACTGATGTGGTCACTGGGAAATCATAGAGATAGCTATGATTAGAGGCCTTGGAAGAAGTATGGAGGTGTTCCCAGTTATAGGGGACACAATATAGAGACAAACTAGCAAATAAGACTGGGAAGGAACAGATAAGGAAGAGGAGAGTGTCACAAAAGCCCAGATAGTATCCAAAAGAAAGGAGGGAGCTGGTTAAAGTGTTGCATTCAGCAAAGAGTTCAAGAAGGATGAGGATCAAGAACCTTCAGATTTGGTACCTAAGAGATCATTGGTAAGTGTAGAATGAGCAGTATCGGTTGTGATGAGGCAGAAACCAGATGGCAAAAGATAGAGGAATCTGAGTTTTCTTTAGGATTTGCCTGAAAATGGGAGGACAAAAAAAAGGAAAATATAACTTAGAGGAAATCATAGAGCTAATGACAGTTTTATAAGGATGAAAAAACTTTGATATATTTGAAGAGAGTAGTGAAATAACAAGTACCTAGAGAGGAGTGGAAGATGAGGAAGAGAGGGCATGATTGAAGTTGAAATATGCTGGAGAAGTCTGGAGAAGATGACATCAGTGACCTGTGTAGAGATTAGCTTTGGCAAGAAAATGGGACATCTATATATATATTGGTCTTTTCCAGATGCTTGTCTTGTCTCTTTCCCACCTGTTTTTTTTTTTTTAATACATTTTTTTACTTACTCGTTTTTACTAATACATTTTTTACTTTACTTAGTTCTTCAGTGAATGTAATACTGAATTCAAATGTGGGGGCTTCACTGGCATTTAGATCTTTCAGATTTCTTCCCCCCATCTTTGTTAATCTCCCAGTTTAGTCCTTAAATACTCACAGGATGATTTGGCAACATTGGGTCTCTCACAAGGTTTCTATAAACTTGTTTTTCCTTCTACTGCTTCTTTTAGGAGATAACACTACTTATATTCTTCAATTCTCTTATCTAGAAGATGTTGCAAAATAGTTTGTTATAAACATTATTTTGTGATCTGACTTTTGCTTGGTTAGGAATTCTTTCCTGTAACCAAAGCCATGAAAGGTAATTTCTTCTGTTCTAATATTTTGTAACTATAATTCATTTGTATATTAATTTCTTAATATTGAAACCTCTTTCTCTGTGCCTACCTTTGCACTGAATTAAATGAACATTAAAGTATATATTGATTTAATCTGGTGGGTCTCAGCAAATTATGTTGTGTTGTGTTTTGTTTATTTTGTAGATAGCTTTTATTTTTACATTACAATAATAAAAATGATGAAAATTCTTTCAGTCCCTCTAGTTTTTGTTACAGCACATATTTGGCAGTTTTCTTTGTGGTGATCTTGCATGTTTTGCAAGGGTATTACAATCCAATGATTATGACTCTTGGAGAATCCCAGAGTCACTTCCATGTTGTGATTTGATATCAAAGCAGACATTTAGTAGAGAAAGCAGAAATTAACTACTTTTCAAACCAATGCGAAAACAATTCCACACCTATAGGTATGCTTATTGATCACCCTTGCTTCCTAAGGTTCATTTCTCAAGGATAGATGGCTTTTCCAAAAGTGTACTTAAATGTTATTTTTGTCTAAGAACTTGGCTTTCTTATTAAGAGAACAAAGGTAACTTCACATATCAAGGTTAACTTTTAAAAGGTGGGATTTACTTGAACTTACCTAAATATGTTAATGTTTTTTGAAAGACAGAAGTTTCTAAAAATTCATAATTTATCTTTGTGCTTATAGGGAGTGAGTGGTGCTTTGACAGTGCTGATGAAAGATGCAGTCAAGCCCAATCTCATGCAGACGTTAGAGGTGAGCTTGACAGTTTTTAATCATCATATGGCTTTAGCATAGAATGAACCCTGTGAGAAATAGACAAATATTGTCTATTGAGAGATTCCACTAGAATATAGCATATTCTCCTTCCGCTCCCCCACCCACTACTGATTTGCATGTATTCTCTATTTTCTCAAATTTTTCACAATCCACAAAATAAAAACCAATTTGGCAAATATCTATTAAGAACCAGCTTTGTGCAACAACTGTGCTAGACACTGGGGATATGAAGACAAAAATGAAAAAGTCCCCTCCTTCGACGAGTTACATTCTATTGACATCCCACATTTCTTTTTTATTAGTTTGACAGTAAAACCTTGATTTAAAAAGGTAGTACTAAATAATTGCCATTGAAACTCAACAACTCTCCCTAGTTCTCATTTACAATTAGTTGGGGCTTTAAACCTCTAAATAATATGTTGTCCAGTCCTTTCTTTTAAAGATTAATAGGCAGTCCTAGAGAAATCTCATGACTTGCTCCTGGTTGCCCAGCAGCAGGGCTTTAAACTGGGTCAGTTGTAATCCAGTTTTTCCTCTCACAATTATGGATTAGAGGTATATCTCATTGTTATACCCTAATTTCCATAGGGGACCCCAGTGTTTGTTCATGCTGGACCATTTGCCAATATTGCGCATGGAAATTCCTCAATCATAGCTGACAGGATTGCCCTGAAGCTTGTTGGCCCTGAAGGATTTGTAGGTAAGAGTCTGTTTAATTTTCAGAATAGAAAAGGTAAGTCACCTCACTTTTGAGTTTATTATAAACTAAGCAACAGTAGGAAAAAGTTGAGTTTTCTTTTGCTTTTTTGCAGTGACTGAAGCAGGATTTGGAGCAGACATTGGAATGGAAAAGTTTTTTAACATCAAATGTCGATATTCTGGTCTCCGTCCTCATGTGGTGGTACTTGTTGCCACTATTAGAGCTCTCAAAATGCATGGAGGAGGCTCCACAGTAAGTAGTGAGACTCAGTGAAATTTAATAACAATAGGACATTCTTTGAGCACTTGGTGTATACTATATGAAGAGTGTTTTGCTAATAATCACTGCAAGTGGAGCACCACTATACTTAGCATCATTATAAGATAAAGCAGTGAGAGAACTTGTGTGTTTAGAATTGGTACAAACTAAACAAGTGAACATAGAAAAACAGCTTTGACCATAAATAGAATCTTGTTTTCAGATGAATAAAAGGACAGAAATGACAACAAAAAAAAAAAAAAAAAAAAAATTACCTTTTCATAGTACAAAATTTCATGTTAACCAGAAAATCTCACTGACTCAATTTGGATGTCCTCAGAAGTGGTTATGATAATGGTATTTAAATCTGATTTCATACACCACTTTCCTAGAAAAGATTCCTAGGCTTATCTTTCTGAATCTTCTCCAGCCTAAGTGCTTTGGTACCCTTAATAAATTAATAAATTAGATTTACAATAAATCAGAAACTCCTCATTTATGCCCAGGCTATTCTCCTTGATTCCATTTTCTCAATAGCTGAGAGGTACCACTATCACTAGCAGACCTAAGATCCAGGTGAGGAAGAAGAAATAAGAAGGTTTAGCAAGAGAGACAGACAGACATGCTGGGGAATGGCAGTGTAACAATCATTGAAGACATCTGTGCTACAAGTTGCCTACCCCAGCTTAAAGAGAGAGTTCACAGAATTTCAGAGTTGGAAGGGACCTCAGAGACCATATAGCCCCACCCCTATGTGAAAAGAGAAGACCCTCTACAATAACTAACAAGTAAGTCATGCGACACTGGCTTGGAAATCTCCACTGAAGGAGGAGGCTTCCTTTTAAGAAAACTTATTCATAGTTAGGAAGTTTTTCTATGGTTATATTTCTGCCTTCTGGGACTAACCAGAAAAAATGTTAATCCCTTCAAATACTTGAAAATGATTGGACTTTGTATTAAAGGGCTTGGTTTTGATTCCTTTCTCTTGCTACTTACTATTTGTGTCATCTTGGACAAATCACTCCTCCTCTCAAGGTCTTGGTTTTCTCTTCTATCAAATGAAAGTTAGATTGGGTGATCTCCATGATTGTAAATCTATGATTTTTATGTCTATCCTAACTTTCTTCTTAACTAGGCTATTATGTTGCAGGATTTCTAGTTCATTTTGTATGTTAGAATTCAAATTGCTTGATAGTACAACTTAATAAAGCAGTAGATTGAGGCTTTAAAAAAATTGTTCCTAAGTCCTTCATACATGAAATTCTGCACACGTTTGTGTGTACTGTAGATGAACATTTAACTTTCATTTCTCTGGTACTTGTTTTACCTTTAAATCAATCTGTAAGTCATTGTGCTTTTTAAACATCTACTATGTGAAAGTTAACTTTTATAACGTATTCTTATAACAGAATAAAAGTCTTCCTGCCTCAAGTCTCTCCTTACTCCAGTTCATCAATGTCTCATTGATTGTCCAAAAGACTTAAGTATGATTGCCATTGCTGCTCTCATCCCCACCCTCCATCCACATACAAGTGAAAGGAAACTTGTGATGACTGAGTTAGCACCCTGGATACCTTAGAATCAGCCAGAGTCAGGATAAGCAAAAGTCCTTAATCTTTATTCTTGGTCTTTAGGAGTAGGATTGAATTGGATGGAAGCAGAATCTCCTCAACCTTCCTTCATCTCCCGCCCAGAGAGTGACCCTGACTAGTCTTACTCCACCCCCTAGTCCCTCCTACAATTCTCTGTATACACCAATTATCGAGCCAGCACAGGATAGTGGGAAGGGCCATTCCCCAAGCACATGCCCATAGAGTATTGTCTAATCGGTAGTTAGCCTCAAGTGCTGGAACCGATCTCAGTGTATCAACTCAAGAGTTTCAGCCCTCTACAGAAACTACTCAGGAAACGAGTGGTTCTTTTTAACCTCCAAGATCAAAAATCTTCTGGTTATAAAACCACATACAATCTAGTCTCCTCCTACCTTCTAGTGTTCTTATTCCTTATATTCTTACATACTATATTATCTGCAATCCAGTAATACTGACTTTTTTGCTGTTTTCACATAAAATACTTCATCTTGGTAGCAAGGTAATGCAGTGGATAGAGCACTGGTCCTGGAGTCAGGAAGACTTCTTTTGGAGTTCAAATTTGACCTCAAATATATACTAGTTGTGTGACCCTGGTCAAGTTACTTAACCTTGTTTGCCTCAGTTTTATCATCTATGAAATGAACTGGTAACAAAAATAGAAAACAATAGAAAAAAAGATAAGAATATTATCTTTGCCAAAAAAATTCCAAATAGGGTTATGTAGAGTCAGACACAAATAAAAATGTCAACATTTTTGTCAACAAAATGTCAACCAGCAATGTCAACAAAAACCCCATCTTGTGACATTTTTGTTAGCTGTCCTCCATGTCTGTAATTTTCTCCTTCCTGAATTTTGTTTTTGTTTTTGTTTTTGTTTTTGTTTTTGTTTTAGCTTCCTGGTTTACTTCAAATTCCAGCAAAAATCTTATTTTCTACAAGAAGGTTTTATTGTTCTCCTTTAATATTAGTGCTTTCCCTCTCATTATCTCCAATTTATCTTCTCTATATGTGTTGTTGTTTTGTTTGTATATTGTCTTTCTCATTAGACTAAAAACTTTTTGAGAGCAAGGTCTGATTTTTGCCTTTCTTTGTATACCCACTGCTTAGCACATGGTATAGATTTAATAAATGCTTATTGACTTGTTAATTTGACAAGACAGTACAAGACAAAGTTTTAAGAGACTACAACCAGATGATACTTTTTATATACTAAAATAATTAAAATCCAAAGGAAACAAAGTAATGATATCTTGATGGATGATGAATGTTGACAGCTGTTTGTGGTAAAAGATAATTTATTCTATCAAGAAAATGAGCATTTTGATCATTTGGTTTGGGAACCTTAATCTTTGATTGGAGGTGTCTATAGACAAGACATCTTGTTACTATTCCATTGATTCTTGCATTTTTTTTAAATTTATATTTATTAGCATGAACACATGCTAATTTTTGGTTTAGTTCAAGCAACTGACATATTTGTATCAGTACTGATATACATATCAGGAAATGTCAAGCTACCTCCATTTGTTTTTCTGTGTTCTCAGCTTAATATGGTTGGAAAGATAAAGAATATGTTGTTCACAGAGGAAAGCATAAACTCTTTAGCATGGAACTCAAGGTCTCTGTGTGCCAGTAAGACCCACAATTTTCTTCTCTGATCATTTTTCCATTCCTCTCTCCACTGCAGCCCTCAATTCCACTCAGATCATATCACCTCTAATTTATGCAGTTTTTCCTGCCTTGAATCATGTTCTTCTGTCAGTCCAAGTTTTATATAACTTTCCCTTTCCACTTTTTCTGTGATAGTTTCCTTAAACTAGCCCATTGATTTCACCCTTGTGAACATACAAGTAATGCCCTTTCTATTGTCATGTTGTGTGATTCTTCGTGAAGGTATGTCTTTGTCTTCTCAGCTAGGTTGCATGTGTTTCACAGCCTAGATCTCATCATTTACTGCCTTGTGTTCCCCGAAGTTCTAGCTTGGTGCCTAAAACATAAGAGCTGCTCAACAAATAGCTGTTGTTATCTATTTACACTTTTCAGTACGTTCCACCTCTAATTTCAGTGGCATATGTGTTCCTGCCACAACTTCTCTTTTCCTTAGATTTTCTTTTTGAATTGATGTGGCCAAAACATGAGTTGCCCATTGACAGACCCCTTTGATGATTTGTCTCTCTAAACATAGTTTTTAGGTTTATACTAGAATTCAGGGCACCATCGTATCATGGGGAAACATTTAAAATAAGTGCCAAATAACTGTGAAAAGTAGTCAAATATTGTGGATAGAGAAATATGTGGCCTTGGCAGAAAGGAGAAAAAAGAAAAGCTAAAATAAAGTTAATTGTGGAAAGTGCTTCAATTTACTGATAGTTCGTTTCTCTTTCTCTCCCTCTTTCCCCTCCCCCCATCCAGGTCACTGCAGGAATGCCTCTACCAAAGGATTACACAGAAGAGGTAATTTTGAGTTTGAATCCTAGACTGACTATTTTCTGAAAAACCCCTAGATTTTAGGCCAGATGGTTCAAATCCAAACCCCAGCTCTGATACTAGATACAGAATTGCGGGCATATTGTTCTGCATTTCTGAATCTCAGTTTATCTATCTGTAAAATGGTTATAATTGCATTCTTAATCTCACAAAGCACTTTGCAAGGAAAGGCATAAAATACCATAAAAATGTGGATATTGGTAGTACAATGGAAGACCCAAGTTCAAATTTGGGTTCAGACACTTACTAGCTGTGTGACTGGGCAAATCATAACCCTGCTTACTCTAGTTCCTCATCTATAAAATAGAAAGGAGAAGGAAATGGCAAACCCCTCCAGTATCTTTGCCAAGAAAACCCCAAATGGAGTCATAGAGTTAGATGTGCTTGAAATGAGTGAACAAGATTTGAACAGAAAATACACAAAAAAGACATGTTTTAAGAAATCCATTTATGTTCATGATTAATTATTTCCATGTAAATTAACAAGAAATAGAGTTTCCCCTAACCCTTCAAAGCACAAACCTGAATATAGTTCATTTTTGTGTTATCCACTTGTCTCTTGCTTTTTCCAGAAGCAAACTGAACTGTTTGCTTAGAAGTAGTTTGTTTGAGGAGGCAGAGTCTTCTGCTGTCTCAGATCTTCAATTCTTTGCATTCTAGTGAGTTTTTGCAGTCATCTTAACTACTCAGTTTTGTATCCCTACTCCATTTGAAACATTGGAAATAGGCCACTGAAAATCTGTTGCAACCTTGGGTCAATCTTACTAGCTCAAATTTGCCTTTTATGATTATTTTGTAAATTTGAAGTGTAGGAGATAAATATGACTTCTTGCCTCTCCACAGATTTGTTTCCTCACTTAGAATGACCAACCTAGCCACTTCAGTTTTTGTTCTCATTAGTAAAACTGTACACTTAAACCTTCATCCTCAGTCAATCTTGGCAAACTGAGTGCTTATATATTTAGGGGAAGAAATATTCTAAACAAAAATTGACTTTTTTTCTTCCTTTTAAATTGTTTTCATTAATATGAACAGCACTCCTCAGAAATAGAACCAAGGTATGTAAATTTGCCAGATAAATTTTCTGTCAGGGTCAGGCTGTATTACTATTATGCAGGTCATCCTGAGGGATCTGAGGTGAACATTCATTTAAGGGTGAACGTACTTAAAATTTCTTCAGGAATCCAAGTATTATAACTGCTCTGTTTCTGGTCTAATTTATTTGTAAACGTGTGTGTGTTTGTAATGTAAGCTAGTTTTTTAAAAAATTTAAATGGTGGTAGTAAATATCTATATGAGCAGCTAAGTAACTGAGCCTGGAATTAGAAAGATTCGTTTTCATGAGTCAAATCTAGCCTCAAGACACTTATTAGCTGTCTAGTCACTTAATTCTATTAAAATTTCTACATCCATAAAATGAGCTGGTAAAGGAAAAACAAACCATTTCAGTATCTTTGCAAAGAAAACCCCAAATGGAATAATGAAGAGTCAGATACAACTGAACAACAAAAAACCATATATTCAGGAGTTTCAAGGAAACTCCTCAAGGAAAGTTTGATTTTTTACTTATAATGAACATGTTAAATTGATCCCAAAATGCTGAGACCAGTTGAAACTAAGAATAAAGGACTTTGGTTGTGACTGGACCTGTTAATTTCATTGCTGGTCATCAGAGCAACTTGCTTTGTTTCTGAGATATACAATGTACATTATGTACAATGAGGCACTTTTGAAGAAGGCAGTTCTGTTGTATTTTTTTTTTGCCTTCATAAAACATTTTTCACTCTTTAACTTTTACAGAACCTGGAATTGTTGGGAAAGGGCTTTTGCAACTTGGGCAAACAAATTCAAAATGCCAGGACATTTGGTATTCCAGTAGTAGTGGCTGTCAATGCATTCAAGTAAGTACATACAAGTAAGTGCATTCAAGAAAGAGAAGTTGCAGATAGGAGATGATTGCCAGGTGTGTTGGCACATAACCGAAATCCCAGCTACCAGGGAGGATGAGGCTAATGATTTTCTTGAGCTCAAGAATGAGCTACAGTAGGCTAAGCCAATGTTCACACTAAGTTTGGCATAAACATAGTGAGCCTTCTAGGAACCAGATATTGTCAGATTGCTAAAGATCAAACTAAAGCAAACTAAAACTCCTGATAATCGGATCTGGCCTGTGAATTGCCCCTGCACTCGCAGCTTAGTTAACAAGTGGAAACCCAGATTTAAAAAACTAAAAGAAGCAAAAATCAAAGTTGCTCTGAAATGTAATTGAGTTATTTGTATGAATACAAAGTGATACTGGTGATAAATTAACTATTTCACAAAGTTGTTGTAAGGTACGTACTTTGTAAACTTTAAAGCACTAAAGTGTGAGTTCTTGTTGTTGGTTTAGTTATGAGGGTGTTTGGGGGGGATATTCTCACTGGAAGTTTTGTTGGATGTGACCTTTCCTAGAAGGACCTGACTGCCTTTGTTGGGTACGAATATTTTTGTCAGAGTCAGAAAATTGGGTAATGGAACATGCCTTCTCAGGAAGCTTGATATATCTTGCCTCCAGTCATATTGGGATTATCAGAATGTTTTCACCATAACAATTTCTTATTTTGCCACAGGGTTAGATGTGATATCTGCCCAAATACAAAAGAAAGAAACCATGGATGTAGAAATCCTGATCTTAGTGCTTAGATAGGAATGAACAACCTATCTGTGCAGATTTGCCAGTGTTGTAGATTAATTACGTTTACAATTATGTTTCTGTCTGAGTGTTCCTGTCACCAGGTTCCAGGAATGCTTTTCCTTTTTGTTCGTTTGTTTGTTTTGATTGGAATTATACAGAACTTCTCTGCAGAGCTAAACAACTCCCACTGAATGGAAAAGATGAAGTCTATTGTCTTAGCTAAAACTCTTAGGTAGAGGTTCCTTTGTATTACTGATGTAGGGGAAGGAGTGATGCTCCTGTGTTATTACCTAACCGTCAGTCCCCAATTCAGTCTTTAAATGGATATTCAAATGCTGACATGCCTAGTACCACAGGGTTTTGACAGCACTAGATCTGCTGTAGGATCATATGACTTTTGAGTTTGTCATTATATTTCACAGAAGATATTTGGCTTTTGTCATCTTCAGGTCTGTGTCATAGCTCTTTACTATATTTAGTAGCAGTTAAACCCTTTTAATAATTTACATCTAATAGTCAGTCAACAAGCATTTATAAAGAACTTACTATATGCCAGGCACTATGCCAAGCACTGGGAATACAAATAGAAGTAAAAAAAAGAGCCTGTCTCTACCCTCAAGGAGTCTAGCCTGCATAAAGACTACCTTAGACCTATCTTAATGTGGAGACTATTTGGCAATATTGAGTGCTGTCTTTACAGGACTGATACTGAAGCAGAAGTGGAGCTGGTTGTCCGTCTGGCTAAGGAAGCTGGAGCCTTTGATGCTGTGAAGTGCACTCACTGGGCAGAAGGGGGGAAGGGAGCCATTGCCCTCGCTCATGCAGTCCAGAGAGCCTCCCAGGCACCAAGTCACTTCCAGTTTCTCTATGATGTGCAGGTAAGGGAGGTCTTTTTGTGACTATCTGATTGCCTTCTGTCCTGGGCATTCTGCTACTCTCTGTGTCCTCACTTGGCTACTTTAATCATCTCATAAGAATTTAATTACTATGGATCAAATCCTCTCCATTCCTGCTACTAGAATAGTGATACAGCAGGTCAGTCTGGGGAATCAGTTGTGCTACTGAACAGCATTCTGCTATTCACATAGTCCATTGGAGCAAGGGTCCTCACATTGAGAGTTAAATTTAGAGCTCAATCTTTTGCACTTAGTAAGATATTTGTTCCTAATATTGCCATACATACAGGCAGAATGAGTGCCCAAATAGAGGCAACTTAAAGAATAGAAAACCTTTTTTTACCACCACCCTAACATGAAAAGGAATTGTGTACTTTTCAGTTCACCTTCTAATTATTCTGTATCTCAAGAGTTCAGTGAAACTCTCAGGTTCAGAATAGAATTGTTTCTACAGAATTTGATCACTTTTGACATTAGTGTTAAATTAAATTTGCTCAGGCTCAGCAACCATGTTCTTGTAGCATAAACTCTGTAATAAGGTTAATTCACATAGCAGTTTATTTTGTTTTCAATCCTGTATTCTGGTTCTTTCAGAATATTACTGGATATAAAACAAGCAACTTGGTTTAGAACATAAGAATGATGTTTTAATTATGCTCGGATCTTTTATTTAGGTTTTTGTTGATGGTTGTAGTATTCATTTTCTATACCATGGACTTTGAAGTATGATATTTGTGTAGAACATTTTGTTGAAAGAAACCATGTTGAACATTGAGAAATTCTCTTATTTTTTAAATTTGTCTACAATAATATCTTATGTGTCAAGAAACCTCAGTTAGTCAAGAGAATAGTAACTGATAATACAGTTATATGAATGTGGTGATAGGGTAAAGGGAATAGAAGAATCCATTAGCCTCTCAACCTTCAGTTAACTGATTTTTTTCCTTAATCCTCCATGGATATCTGCATCTCTTCTTGTTTTCACCATACTTCACTAAACTACCATTTCTTACAGAAATGCCTTCATTAAATTACAGTTTTATGACATACCTTTAGCCTTTGTAGAGTTATTACCATGAGACTCATCTGTTTTAATTTCTGTATCTAAGGATATACGTACAAAGGAGGAAAGAAACACTACTTAGAGTAAGCTTGCATTCTAATGGAGGACACCACAAGTACATTCCAAAATATATACAGTATAAATATGAAATGTATACATATATACATATATGCATGCATATAGACAAGAGAGTTAAACACAAGATAGTTTGGGAGGGACACCATTTTCAGAAGATAGTTGGGGTCTGGTTTATGTCTTTAAGGAAAAGAAGTACACTTATGAGATGGCAGTGAGGAGGGAGAGCATACCAGGCATGAAGCATAGTCTGGTCAAAACCACCGAGACAAATAATGGAGTGAGGAACAGAGAAAGGGGGCATTTTGGCTAGATCAAAAAGGACAGGAGTGAAGAATAATGTCCAGTGAGGCTGGAAAAGTAGATTGAAATCAGATTGTATAGAATTTTAAAAGCTAAACAGAAAAATTTTATTCTAGAAGCCATTTTGGTGTACTGGAAAAGGGCATTGGATTTTGAGTCAGAAAAACTGGATTCGAGCCCTAGTTCCCCCAAAGACCATGGACAAGATAGTTAATCCCTGTATGTTTCCATGTAACATAAGGGAAGTGAACTAGATGTGAAGTGAACTAAGGCTAATTTATAATCCTACAAAGACATAGAAAATAAAGTCAAAATTGTAGATTATAGTCAGATTATAGAAAGTGTGGCATTCAGGAAAAGAACGTGAGATTTTATTTACAGTTTTGTGTGGTTTTGTTTCTATTTTCTTTAATCAGCAAAGCAATAGGATCAGAACTATTCTTTGGAAAGATCTTCTCAGGGACTAGTGTGTATGGATTAAAGTGGTGGGTAGAGACTAAAAGGCTACTGCAAAAAACTAGTTGAGAAGAAATAAAGACCTAAATTAGGGTAGTAACCATGTGAATGAAAATGAGATTCATTTGAGAGGCATGGCAGAGATGAAATTAACAGGAATTTAGTGACTAATTAAATGTGGGAGATGAGGAGGAAGGAGTTGAAAATAACTGATATCTCTTTCCTGGGCAATTAGGAAGATTTCATGAAGCAGAAGGAGGAGGATCAAGGTTTATAGAGAAAATAAATTTAGTTTGGGATATGGTAAGCTTGAAATACCAGGTTAATCAGTCAGGCAGCTGTGGACTAGCTCTCAAGACTTACAGTAAGGTTTGGGCATAATTTTCATAGAAGTGAACTAAAGCTGTGAGAATGGCATATCAGAAGAACAAATTCTAGATCAAATGAAATCAACCAATATTTATTAAGCTCCTGTTGTATATCAGGAACTATGCCGAGTACTGGTATAAAGGTAAAATCATTATCTCAGAGAGCGCACTGGGATTTTAGCTGGGACTTGAAGAAAGCTGGAAGATAGATAGGGAGGAGAAGAATTCATGGAGGGTGGGGGTGGGGGGGATGAAGGGAAAGGAAAGGGCATCCAGGGAAAAGATGCCTAGAGTCAACCGATTGGAAATGTCTTGTAGAAGAAACAGGAAGGAGGCCCATGTGTCACTTAATCACAAAATTTGAGAATGAAATTAAGTCATGAGAAAATTGGAGAAAGAAGGGGTCGGGTTATGAATGGCTTTGAATGCCAAACAGAAGATTTTATATTTGATCCTTAGATCAAATCCTAGAGAATCAATAGGGTTTAATTGAATGATGGGGGTAAGAAGAGTGACATGGTCAGATCTGCATTTTAAGAAGATCCTTTTGACTGGAGGAGGTAAGACCAAGTTGAAGCCTGCTGCAATGGAGTCTAGGTGGTGGCAATGTCTTGGGAAAGAAGGAGATGCCCTAATTATACCAACTTTAGGATACCATTCCCTTTGAAAGGATATCAAAGACAGGGGTTCATACCAGCTTGGTTAGCAATAGGTAGGGTTAATTGGGTGGGTGGATTATATATAAAAACAGAATGAAGAAGGCGCAGTCCCAGGATGGCCCAGGGTTACATTAAAGTTTTCCCACAGATAGTTGGAATTTCTTTTGTTCCTTCCTTTCTTCAAGGAAGTTTTGCATTTTCTGTAGTCATAAGTCATCTAGGTGACCTAGTCACCTACATAGGGCCTATGCAAACAATGTTACAAAGGTAAAATCAACAGGTCTTGGCAAGAGATTGGGTTTGGGGGGGAGGGGAGAACTAAGGAAGAATGAGGAGTCTAGGATGACAGCTGGGTTGTGAACTTGGGTGGCTGAGAAGGTGGGCCCTGCCCAGTCAGAAGAAGGTAGAAGTGTCTCAGGGTAAGGTAAGTTCAGTTTTGTGCATGATGAATTTAAGACGACTGTGAGACATCTCGTTTTGAGGTTATCAGGAGGCAACTGGAAATGCAAGTTTGGAGGTTGGGGCTCAGGCTGATGGGTGAGGGCAGAAGCCAGGGTATGGTGTGAAAGGTTGAAGATAAATAATTGGGTGTAGATAATGTAGGAGAAGATGAAAAGCAATAGAATTGTTTTTAAGGTTTGTCTTGGCAAGGAGCCAAGCCCCCTCTATGTGAGATGGGGATGAAGAAGGAAATAGTATCCAAAGGCCTCTGAGTGATATGAGAGAAGGAAGAGGGGAAACAAAGGAGCTCTTGGGAAGTGAATTCGTTTCGTTTGTTTGTTTGGGGGGGGAGAGTTGTTAGGGGATTGGGTTTTTTTGTTGGTTTTTTAGCAATAATATAAGGGAGAGGTCTCAACATAGGAAGTTAGGGAGAGAGGAGTCATGGAACAAGATTTGAAAAAGAGTTTAAAAGTACAAAAAGACTACTGTGATGAGTGAGATGTAGGATAGTAAAAATATTGTCTTGCTGCAGTGAGGGCTCAATTGAAATAATATGATCTAAAGTTGTAGTGAATCCAATTGACACAGTAGAGAAAGGAGAGAAGATAGTGAATAGTGGGAATAATCCAAAATGCATGTTTGTGAGGGCAAGATCACCAATTGGATTACAGAATAATGTCCCCCAAAGAATACAGCAGTGCAGAATGGAACTGGTTCCCCCAAGGAGTGATGGAGAAAGGAGGAGAATGTAGCTAGCTCAGTTTACTGGGAGGAAGAATAGATAGATTGGGGTGAAAATGAAGAACAGGGTTGAGATTGCAAGGGAGAGGGATAGGTAAAATGGTAACAGAAATCATCAGATATGGGAATCTCAAGAGTTTGGAGATATGGAAGTGAAATAATTGTAGGCAATGACAAGATCAAGGTCCCTGTGTGTGTCTGGGGTAAGAAATGAGGGCATTGAGTAGCTAGGAAGTTGAGGGAGTATCATTATGTATGTTGAAGTTCCCTGATATAAAGACAGGAGAGAAAAAATGAGCCAGGCTTTAAACTGATTGAGAAAAGAAGATGAGCTCCCAGTATTTTTATGGAATGATAAATATAGATTGAGCACACCTCAGAGGAGACGACCTTTGTGGCAGTGGAGAGCAAGAAGGAGACAAATCTCCCACTTTTAGCACTGAGTCAAGGTATGAATAGTATAATGCAACCAGTGCTGGAAAGTGTGACCAGGGTGTCTATCACCAGAAGAAAGCCAGATCTGGGACAGGAAGGGCTTTAAGGTGAAAGTTTCATACTTAGAGAGTGTTTGAGGTTGCACAGTGTGAATTGGGGGTGATGGAGCTTGAGAATGGGACATATTGTGTAGCTGGGTAGGTGGGAAGGATTTGGGAGTAAGCTAGAGATCAAATAGGATTTGAACAAGGATGGAGATGAATCTCTGAGGTGGGGAAGAGATTGGTATGGAGATTGTTAATCACTAAGGAATAAGTTCATATAGGTTATCTACATCCCTAGGGACTTAGCCTCAAGATGTATAACCAGAAGGGGGAAGAAGTACTCACCCAGGGGCAGATTTAATCAAGTTACCTATTGAATGGGGGTGATGGGTGGCAGGGGACAGGCAGCCCAGGCTAGGGGAGCTATGGAGGGAACATGTTAGAATGATGTTTTTGTCCTACCCCAGCAAATAGGCAAGACAGGTCGGGATATCCTGATATTTGATGTAATAAAAAGCAAGAGGCTGCTGAGGTTGTTTTTGTTTGGTTGCTTGGATTTTGGATTTTGTTATTGTTGTTGTATTGTTTTGTTTTGTTTTTGGAACACATTGCTTTAGGAATCATGTTGGGAAAGAAAATTCAGCAAAATGGAAAAACTATGGGAGAGATTTAGAAGGAGAAGAAGAAAGTAGTAGTAGTAGTAGTAGTAGTAGTAGTAGTAGTAGTAGTAGTAGTAGTAGTAGTAGTAGTAGTAGTAGTAAATATAGCATATGTTGACTTACACTCATTTTCCTTAGTTCTTTTTTCTGGATGCAGATGGCATTTTCTGTCCAAAGTCTATTGGGATTGCTTTGGATCACTCAACTATTGATAAGCACCAGGTTTTTCATAGTTGATAATTGTGTACAATGTATTCCTGGTTCTGCTTGTTTTGCTCATCATCAGTTCATGCAAATCTTTCCAGGCCTTTCTTTAAAAAAGTTTGTTCATCATTTTTTAATAGAACAATAACAGTGCTGAGGGATTTTGAACTTTTAGTGATGCCTTTTGGGTTTGTTTGGGTTTTGGGTGGGTTACACTACAGATACTTTCCCTGATATCTCTTGTCCTCATCCCATAGAACTTTTTCTTGTCACCAAGAAAGAATTAAAAAAAAAAAAAAAAACACACATTAAGCAAAGCCAGTACATTTGTATCTATCATTTGGTACTCAAAGTCCTCCTTCATTTATAAGAATGGTCATGTTTCCTCCCTTGTTTTGGTGGACATTTTCCATACCATCTACTGTGCTTTTTAATCCCTATATTCAATAGCAAAAGAAATGTCTATAATACTAGAACAGTATTTGGAAAATCTGACACATCTAAAAAAGAGAAATATTCTGTGCCTTATTCTTTTCTCTGTGAATGTTCTTATAAGTGACTACATGACAATCATTCCCTTGTCTCTTCTTCCCCACCAATACACCCACCCCCTACCCCAGCTCCCTGTTGTAGACAAGATCAGGATAATTGCACAGAAAATCTATGGGGCTGATGACATCGAATTACTGCCAGAGGCTCAGCATAAAGTTGAACTCTACACAAAGCAGGTAGGAGTTTATGGGTTTTATTCTTCTCTTTACTACTTTAATGAGAATGTAGAAGAAGCATTGAATTAGGAAACTCTGCTCCAGCTTTACCAGGTTGTTGTTTTGATGGGTCTCAGTTTTTTTCACCTATAAAATGAGGTACTTAGATGAGATGTTTTTAGAAAGTATTGGTAAAATATTTGAATCTTTTGCCTTATCAATACAGCTGCTACAAACTATATAATTTGAATACTAGAAACAAAATGAAACAAAATATTTCAGCAGTGCTTTAGATTTCTAAGTGTTTTAATCTCTCATCCAACTCTTATCTGATATATTTTTAGTCTTTGATAACTAGACAGAAGATACTTGTCATTGAGGTCCTACCAGATGAATACAAAAAAAATTAAAGTCATTTGGCTTTAGAAAGAAATGTAAAGATCATGACAGTTACAATGCTTAAAATGATGTTGTATTCAATTAATTTAAACATTTCTTGATTACTCCTTCCCACCTTCCTTGCTCTTTAGGGATTTGGAAACCTTCCCATCTGCATGGCTAAAACACATCTATCCTTATCTCATGACCCAGAGAAGAAAGGTGTACCCACAGGTTTTGTTCTGCCAATCCGTGACATCCGGGCCAGTGTTGGTGCTGGCTTCCTGTACCCTTTGGTGGGGACGGTAAGTGCTGCACAGAGAATGATGCTTGAGATGTTGTTGATAATTATGCTTCCTATTTTAAGTTTATTCCTATAGTCACCAGTAAGTGGCTAGATGGATAAAAGCATTGTTGCCTGAGGAGGAAATTGGAATCAGACCTATCAGAATGATTACTCCTGCTGAGGTATACTGTTTGGTTGCATTTAAGTATGGTGGGAGTGCTGCCTCTACTGAATAATAACCTGGAGTTTTCTCACATCTATTGTGTCTTTGATTGAGCTCAGGATGGGCCTTGTTCACAGAAGAAGTAGATGTGGTGCATTATATGGGGATACCAGGAAGGCTCCATTTCCTGCTCCTACCCCCTACCCATATCTCTCTGAGTTTCATGGCAGGTGTCTGAAATTCTGCCATTAGAACTTTATTCCTTTGGATTGGGGAATTGTTCCTGTTGAAAATGTAGGTACCCCAGGAGGGATAAGGCATTAAGTTAAATAACTTATATTTTAGTATGTTTGTTTTCTTGGTTCTTTTTAACTTGGAAGCCAACAAAAAACTTTTCTTAAAGGGAATTAGAGATTCAGGGAAAATAGGATATTTAATTCACAGTCCTTATTTACAGTTTTACTTCCAAGTAATTTCATTTACATTGTCCTTTCTTTGTACTATGTATATCTTTCAGTTCAATTTGCTACCTTTGAGTACCACAGAGCATGCATTCAGTACTTTTAAGTATTTATAAAATATATTCTACAAAAACGTTGACATTTAAGTCCACTGAAACTATACAAGTGAAAGATAACAAGTTATTGTGTTTTAGAAGCCAAATTAACTTTTAAATGGAAAAGATGATTGAATTTTTTCATTGACATGTCTTACAATCTTCTTAGTATTACTGTCTTTTCTGAAAAAATCCTAGTCTTAAAGGCTTGAGCCAGTCAATTGTACTAACAAATAAAGGTGATTTTATTTATTTATTTATTTTTTTTGCTGAGGCAATTGGGGTTAAGTGACTTGCCTAGGGTCACACAGCTAGGAAGTGTTAATGTCTGAGAGATTTGAACTCAGGTCCTCCTGACTTCAGGGCTGATGCTCTATCCACTGCCCCACCTACCTGCCCCAAATGAACATTTTAAAAGAAAATTTAATCATTTTATTTGCTCACATTCATTTCTAAATATATTCCCTCTTCTCCCACTAGTTAGTAAAGTATTTCCTGTAGCAAAAATAATTTTAAGAAGGGGAGTTTATATTGTTTCTGACAATATATGCAGTTCTTTATGTTTGTAACAAAAAAAAAGAGGTATATTTTCTAAACTCTTCTCCTGAGCCAAACTTGGTCATTATAATTACATAGCATTCGGTTTTGTGGCTTGTTTTTCCTATTTGCATTGTGGTTATTACATATATTATTTTTTTGCTTCATCTTTCTTCTTCAGTCATACAAGATTTCTCTTAATTCTGTTTTTAAAAATTCTTTATATTTGTCATTTTTTATTATTATCATTAGCTTATTAGTAGTATTCCATTACATTCACATACTACTGTTTGTTTAATCATTCCCCACTCAGTGAGTCCTCTTTTGTTTCCAGGGCTCTACGACTACAGTGTTCATTTGAATATTTTGGAATATATGGGAAATTTTTTTCTTCTTTGAACTGGAGTATATGTCTAGTAAAATCTCTAGATCAAAGGATATGAAACATTTTAGTCAATTTTTTACCTAGTCTCAAATTATTTCATAATAGCACCTTCAACAGTACATTTTGTTTTTTCCTTTCAAGTAATTCAAAGTTTAATAGATGTGAAAACATCACAACTATATTATTTTGCATTGTTAGAGATAAGACATAAATATTAGTGGAGAATTAAAGACATAAAGTAAAAGGTTAAATCAGTTGTTTTTTTTTTAAAGCCTTCTTCCAGATGGGAGAGTAACAATAGCCTGTTCACCCCCTTGCTTCAGATTTACCATTTGGCCTATATGTCTAAGTCAGTGGAGAATGCATCCTTTAAAACCTTAAATGAATATTGACTATAACTGACTATAAGCTTTTTGTCTGCTTGAACACAGAGTTAGCAGTAATTTTATTTCGGAAAATCACATGTATACAATATTTAGCAGCAACTCAAAGAATTCCATTATTGAATTGCCTGTCACCTAGTAACACTTCCTGAAGATATCAAGTAACAGATTTCTCAGAAAATCTGCCTGAGCAGTGGGTAGGTGGGTGAGCTCCATCTGAGCCACTGCCTTTTTCTTCTACAGATTGATAACTTTTTGCCATAGGATATCCTGGGAACCTCACAAAGTCCCATAGATTGTTTTTTTTTAACATTTATATGAGGTTACATCTTTATTTTCTGATTGATCCTGTTTTCCCCTTTTACCTTAAACTCCAACTTCATGTCATTTTAACTTATGGTCATGGATCATAGATGGCATTTGGCACCAAATGCTAACTTAGAGGATTTCTGAGTCCCTGAATTTTGTTTCAAGAAT
The DNA here is from genome assembly GCF_902635505.1 of Sarcophilus harrisii. Lineage (NCBI taxonomy): Eukaryota > Metazoa > Chordata > Mammalia > Dasyuromorphia > Dasyuridae > Sarcophilus > Sarcophilus harrisii. The sequence goes on from NC_045427.1 coordinate 322,095,886, forward strand.
TGCTGATTAGTATAGATAATCCCACTCACACAATAAACCCCATGAAGTGGTTGCATCGTTTGAATTTGCATTACATATTTCCATTGGGTTAGAACCAGTTACCATATTTACCTAATTATTACTTGGAACAATACAAATTCAAATACATAGGACCACTTCACAAGATCCATTATTTGCAGTAATCAGGACTTAGCTGTGCTTAGAAATGTCAACATTAGGTGATACAGTTTTTAAATTATATTGTATTACAGAAGATTGTTCAGCTGGTCCTTTAAGTATGTTTTTTATACTTATCAGTTTTTAGGAATTCCACTTCAGATGTCTTATATTCAATCTACATTTTAGGTAGCGTTTGTATATTTTGCCATTATACAAAAGATTATCAAAATCAAAATGTACTGTGCAAATGTTTAATTTTCAAGCATTTTGATTTGTACTTAACCTTGTTTTCCTGCCTATCCAGACAAAAAAAGGTATAATTATTAGGAAATAAAAGCAGAGACCTCAATGCTTTAATAATGCATTGAAGTTATGTTATGGCTTTTCTTCGGTTTTTGGAAGTAAATTAAACTAATAAGAACATTGACAATAAAACTATATGTTCTTGTTTAAAAAAAAAAAAAACAACAACTGTTTTTTACTTAAATACACCTGAGTATTGAAGAATTATTAGGTAGATGTGTGTGTGTGTGTGTGTGTGTTTGTGTGTGTGTGTGTGTATTCAGTTTTGTGAGTAAATTAGTCTGCCTACTGAGACTAATTTATTGTTTTAAAAAAAAGAACTTTTATCCTTCTCATTTTACTTTGTTTAAACTAAACAAGGAAGATAATTGAATCTTTTTCAAACTTTATTCAACTCTTGTTGAGCAGATATCAATGATTAGAAACCTTTATATGGAACAATTTCATGAATTCAATTTGTTAATTTTGTTGAAAAACTAAAAGGCAGCCTTACTTAGGCCTAGGTCAATTATAAGAATTATACATTTATATAAGGTAGAGGTCTCTCAGTCTTTTTCTTTTTAAGTAATAGGAAGCAGAGTTGGCAAAGATGACAAGATAGAACTATAGTTGATTTTGGAGCCTTTTCTGGAAGACATATATATTGTTAGTGAATGGTCTGACCATTCTCAAAAACAAGTTGGAATAATACAGAAAAAAGTGACTAAAATCTCCATCCCCAGAGATTCTCTCCTCATGGATACATATGCTAGGGAAATCAGAGGCCTAAAAAGGTCCCCTACATACCAGAATATTTCTAACTGTAAGTCTTGGGGTAGCAAAGACATGGAATCAATTACCCACTAAATAAGGAATGGCTAGACATAGGGGTACATGAATGTAATGGAATATTATTGTACCATCAGAAATGACAAATAGGAGAAGCATGGAAAAACTCAAATGAATTCATGCAACAAGAAAGTAAATAAAAACAAGAAAACAATATATATACAATGACTATAAGAATATAAATAGGAAGATTAGTAAAATGAAATTGAATTTTATGATAAAGGTTGGATCCTGAGAAGAAATAAGAGAATAATACCTTCCTTCTTTCACTGATGAGGGAGTAAGGGACTATAAGTATGGAATGTGTTGGTTAATTTTGCAGAACTGTTTTTGTTGTTTTCATCTCTATTACAAGAAAAGGCTTGCCAAGGATAGATGGGATTTAGTAACACCTTTTGCTTTTACAGCACATTTAATTTCGGAACTAAAACTATTCAAATAAGTAAAAATAAAGCAAAAAGTAAGCATAGTGAGTGTTATAAAACATTGCTTCAAAAATAAAGAAACCAGAATCACAGTCTGGGCTTTAATTAACTAGTTGTGGAACCCTAGATTCCTAATCTTTCTATTTCCTCACTTATAAAAAATGAGGACATTGGGCTTGATGAACTTTAAGGTTATCTCCAACTCTAATATTCTTAATTCTATGATACAGAATTTTTAAGTGATATGATATGTAATGGATTCTTTAAGGAAGTTCCATAACTACTCAAGTTGACTTCCTTGACTGATGATGAGAAAAATAACCACTTGACTTTATTCCTTAGTTTGGTTCTATAAGGTAGAAGAAGGTAGAGGGTTGTTAGAATTGGATTGCTCATTTTTACAATTCTGATTGTTCCTTAGATGAGTACAATGCCTGGTCTCCCAACTCGGCCCTGTTTCTATGACATTGACTTGGATCCTGTATCTGAACAGGTGAATGGATTGTTTTGAATTGGTAAGTTAAATATTCAAAGAGGACTCCCTCTATTTTTATGAAGATTTTAGAACATACAATAAAGATTTTATATTGTAATGTTCAACAGCAGAAAAGAATGATGATTATTACTTTAATTTTTCTTTTCTTCTACAGATTAGGTGTATCTTCCGGAAACCACATTGGAAATTTACCCAGAAACCTGTATTTGTAGTGCCTATAATCATGTATAGATTTACTTACATCATGGAAGTCTTTTATCAGTCCTTGTGCAATTCAATTAAATAAAATAATTTTAATATCTTTTAAATTGTTTATTACTTATTTCTAATTCTAATATCTCTTCCCCCTTTTACTTTCTTTCCCTTCTTGATACAGAATTAGTGCCACCTCTGCTATATGTTTAACTGTACCCACTTCTGCTTTTGCTTTAATATCCCCTATTGAATAGGTGACAGTGCAGGAGTTTAATAAGGAGAAGATCCCAATCCATCTCACCCATTTTACAGATGAATAAACTGAGGCTTCATCATATGGCTTGCCCATGGCCACACAGAATTAAGGTCAAAGCCAACACTAGAACTTGGGTCTCCTGAGTCTGGGGTTCTAGAGACATATAGAAAATAACTGTTCATGAGAGAACAAATAGAAAACTATTATTCCTTAGCTCTGTTAAGTTTCTTCCAGTACTTTTAATACATAATAATAAAAATCTAATAATAACTAGCATTTATGTAACACTTTAAGGTTTGCAAAGCACTTCACATGTTAACTTATTTGATCCTCAAAAGTTCTGGGACATAGGTGCTATTATTATCCCCATTTTACAGATGAGGAAACTAAGATGTAGGAATCCCATAAAATTTGCCTAGGTCTCACAGCTAATAAATGTCTTATGCAGGATTCAAACTCAGAGCTTTCTGACTTGAAGTCCAATACTCTACACATTCATCACCTAGCTTCCAGCTCATATCACAGAAACTGATAGGTAACCCCAAACATGGGGAATACCAAAAAAGAATTGTAATTGGATATTACTTTCAGACAAAATATAGAGACTTTTCCCCCATTGTTGACCTTGATGATATCTGCTTCAGAAAATACTAATAATGCAATGCTTTTTGAGTAGTTATGTATTTAATAACAACAATAATCGCTAATGTTTATATAGATTCTTAAATTTGTCTAATTCAAAGGCAAAGCCTTTACTAGGTAGAAATTCCTGTCCAAATCCATTCCCCAGTCCTTGTGGGTTTGATTCTGTTTTCTGATCCTGTATTTCTCCTCCCTTTCCCAGACAAGCAGGAAAAGCTGTCTACATTCAGTGCGCTTAGTCTTTTCTGGATTATCATCCATACTTCTCCCCCCTGTCATTATAACCAAAGGCCCTATACTGGATCTTCATCTCTTCCTTTCCTCTTAGTGACCTTATCACTCTTATGAGTTTAATTATAATTGCAAATATATAAGTATTCAACCCATGTCTCCTAAATTCTGCTCCTGCATTACCAACTGCCTAACTGGATGTCCTGGGGTAGGCATCTCAAACTCACCTTGTCCAGTGCATTTTTCAACTACTTCTCCAAACTTTCTTGTTTCAGTTGAGGGCTTTGTTATTCTTCCTGTCAGACATGTTCATAACTTTGGAGCCTCCTCTCCTGTTCATTCTCCAGCACCTAATCTATCCAACACAATGCCAGCCTGAACCTGATTTCTGACTCTCAGTCCTATTTCCATTACATCTTCATCACATGACACCTTGACTACCTTGGCTACCACCTCTGTTGAGACTACTCATCACTTGGATACTGCAATATCCTTACTGGTATCCCCCCATCATCTCTTTCCTCTCCGAATTATATACCACACATCTGCCAAACACAGGTCTAAAGCTATCAAAACTCCAGCAACTTCCCTCTTAGTTTTAGGATAAAATACAAATTCATAAAAGATGCTCCAAGTCATTATTAATCAGAGAAATGCAAATTAAGACAACTCTAAGATACCACTACACACCTGTCAGATTGGCTAAGATGACAGGAAAAAATAATTGATTGTTGGAGGGGATGCGGGAAAACTGGGACATTGATGCATTGTTGGTGGAGTTGTGAACGAATCCAACCATTTTGGAGAGTAGTTTGGAACTATGCTCAAAAAGTTATCAAACTGTGCATACCCTTTGATCCAGCAGTGTTACTACTGGGATTATATCCCAAAGAGATTATAAAGAAGGGAAAGGGACCTGTATGTGCACGAATGTTTGTGGCAGCCCTTTTTGTAGTGGCTAAAAACTGGAAACTGAATGGATGTCCATCAGTTGGAGAATGGCTGAATAAATTGTGGTATATGAATATTATGGAATATTACTGTTCTGTAAGAAATGACCAACAGGATGATTTCAGAAAGGCCTGGAGAGACTTACACGAACTGATGCTGAGTGAAATGAGCAGGACCAGGAGATCATTATATACTTCAACAACAATACGATGATGACCAGTTCTGATGGACCAGGCCATCCTCAGCAACGAGATCAACCAAATCATTTCTAATGGAGCAGTAATGAACTGAACTAGCTATGCCCAGAAAAAGAACTCTGGGAGATGACTAAAAACCATTACATTGAACTCCCAATCCCTATATTTATGCCCACCTGCATTTTTGATTTCCTTCACAAGCTAATTGTACAATATTTCAGAGTCTGATTCTTTTTGTACAGCAAAATAACATTTTGGTCATGTATATTTATAGCGTATCTAATTTATATTTTAATATATTTAACATCTACTGGTCATCCTACCATCTAGGGGAGGGGGTGGGGGGGTAAGAGGTGAAAAATTGGAACAAGAGGTTTGGCAATTGTTAATGCTGTAAAGTTACCCACGTATATATCCTGTAAATAAAAGGCTATTAAAATAAAAAAAATTAAAAAAAATAAAAAAATTCATATTTGACATGACCCTTTACAATTGGGCCCTGGTGTACCCTTTCCAGACCTAGTACAACTTTCACACAAACTAGCCCAGTCCAATTGGTCTAGACATTCCTTTCACAGGCTACTCCAGTTACTATCTCTGCCTTTTTCCAATCTAACCTCCAACTCTGAAATTCATCCCTCCTCACCTCCACTTCTACTTATCTGTCTGACTCTCTCTGACCCCTTTTAAGGTTTTCTTGGCAAAGATAATTAGAGTGGTTTGCCATTTCCCTCTCCAGATCATTTTACAGATTAGGAAATTGAGGCAAATGGGAATAACTTGCTCAAGGTTACACTGCTAATCAGTGTCTAAGACCAGATTTTAACTCAGGAAGATGAGACTTTCTGACTTCATGCACAGCCCTCTACCCACTATGTCACCTGGCTGCCCCATCTCCAATAATCCCTAATTTCCTTCAAAACTCAGCTCAAGCCTTACCTCCTACATGAGGTCTTTTTAACTACCATCCTCCCCACACCTGCCACCTTTCATTATATTATGTTTCTTTTACATTTACTTATATTTCATCCTCGTCTTCCAAATTGGAGTATTGATTCTTCCAAGGTAGGGTATGTTTAATTTTTTTTTTATAATTTCAGTGCCTAGTGTTACTACTGGGCTTATATCCCAAAGAAATCTTAAAGAAGGGAAAGGGACCTGTATGTGCAAAAATGTTTGTGGCAGCCTTTTTGTAGTGTCTAGAAACTGGAAACTGAGTGGATGCTCATCAGTTGGAGAATGGCTGAATAAGTTGTGGTATATGAATGTTATGGAATATTATTGTTCTGTAAGAAATGACCAGCAGGATGATTTGAGGAAGGCCTGGAGAGACTTACATGAACCGATGCTGAGTGAAATGAGCAGCACCAGGAGATCATTTTATACTTCAACAACAATACCATATGATGATCAATTCTGATGGACGTGGCCATCTCCAGCAGTGAGATGAACCAAATCAATTCCAATAGAGCAGTAATGAAGTAAACCAGCTACACCCAGCGAAAGAACTCTGGGAAATGAGTGTGAACCACCACATAGCATTTCCAATCCCTCTGTTTTTGTCCACTTGCATGTTTGATTTCCTTCACAAGTTAATTGTACGCTATTTCAAAGTCCAGTTCTTCTTGTGCAACAAAATAACTGGATATGTAGACATATGTTGTATTTAACATATACTTTAACATATTTAACATGTATTGGTCAAATTGCCATCTGGGGGAGGGAGTGGGGGGAAAGAGGGGGAAAATTGGAACAAAAGGTTTTGCAATTGTCAATGCTGAAAAATTACCCATGCATGTATCTTGTAAATAAAAAGCTGTAATGAAATATATATAATTTCAGTGCTTTGGCACAAGTTCATAGGCATTTAATAAATACTTCTTAATTGATCGATTACTTGACTGAAAGCAGATAGACAATAAATTGGACCCAAAATTCATCAAATCAGATTGTATTACATTTGAAAGATTGTGCAGTGCTTTTAATGACCCCAAGCTTGCTCCTGAAATGATTGTTGAGTTTGTTTTTTTTTAATTAATATCTTCTAGTTATTTTATATGCCTGTGAGTCATAATATTACCAGTCTTTGAAGAATTCCGTGTAAGCCAACCAGAGTGTAATGGAGAGATGCATAGTGAATATGAATGAAAAATTGCAAGCCAGAAGAAGCATATAGGATAGCTCCTTAGAGATATTTGAAAATAAAAAAGGCAAGAAAGTCATGTAATAAGAGCTCAGGCTAACTAGTGGTCTGCCCTCATTCTTTTTGTGATCTCCCTTTTCCCCCATGGAGGATTTATCTTAAAGGGACATGGTCAATAGCTATATAGGCTGATAGCGTGGATGATTTGCCATTTGCACTGCTGGGAAAAAAAAAAAAATCATTTGGATGAAATCATAGATCCATCCAAGAAAGGACTTAGAAAATGCAATGGGGAACTATTGCTTATAAATCAGGATATTAAAATTAACTGCCTTTGCCCTTCAACTACTCCATTTGAAGGTTATTAGTTTCATTGCCTTATGCAGAATGTGAGAGACTCCTGCTCTTGGAACATGCCTGAAAAGATGAATACCATTCCAAGCGGTAAATCTCAAATGAAAATTTGTTACAAGTACTGTTCTCTTGGGGAAAGAATGGTAGATCCAAGGGTACCATCCCATGCAGAGACAGCAAATTTTAATGAATTATTCTTGCTAACTAGGCAAGAGAGGCAAGCAAGCACTGACAGCAACTCCTAAATTTTAGATGGCCCTAGGGGAAAACCAGCTGCTTTCCCTAATTACAGTTCTGGGCCTATTTTCTCCCATTCTACTCAGTCGGGTATCCCTCACTTTCTTTACAAAGCCGCAGAACCCTTCTAGGACAGGAGCTGTCCTTCTTTGATCTCAGAGCCCAAGATAGGTAGGATATGCTCTCCTGGCAGAATAATTGAGGAAATATTTGTAGCACCCCTTTTGCTAAATAGTAATAAGGATCATAACTTGGATGCCTTTTTATCTGAGTTGAGAATGGGTGGCCACATGAAACCTACAGATGTTTTCTGCCCTCAGCCCATTTTAGACAAAACAAAAATAGGAAGTGATAATCTGAGCCTCAGGGTGCTTGAGCTTTTCAGGAAGCTATCACACACCACTTGGTGTAGTGAGAAGATAAATGTTCTTGGAATCAGAAGATATGGATTTCAGGAGCAATTCTGACAGAAATGCAATCCAGCCAATCTGGCCTTCCTTCTGCTTCTCACTCATAACACTCCATCTCCTCCCTAGGTGCCCTTGCTTTGACCATGCTGCATATCTAAAATGTACTTCTTTCTTACCTGTCCCTATCTTTATAACTCAGCTCAATCATTATCTTCTGCATAAAACCTTTTCCGACAGCCAGTCCCAAATGCAATTAATTACTGCCTTACCTCCTAAACTACCTTGTATTTAATGACTTTTTGAATATATTTGTATTTATACTATGCATATTAAAAAAATTTCTTGTCCACTGCAGTAAGGGTATGTTTCATTTTTTGTGCTTTTATCTATATCACCTAGAACAGTACCTGGCACGTAATAAATCGCTTAATAGTTGTTGATTGGTCGGTTGCTTGCTTGACAGACCAGAGAAGAGCAAGGCACGAAAGGATCTCTGTTGCCTACAACTATCTTCGTGGTCCTATTAGTACGGACCCCTTTCCTCCTGAGCTCTCGGGGGCTCTCCATTTCTGGCCAAGTCACATGGTCTTGCGGCTCTTGGACCTCTCTCCCCTTCCCGATTAAGTGCATCATGCATCTCATCTCACCTTCCTGCCACACCTTTCCTTAGTCTTGCATCTCACCTTTTTTCCCCCCTTTCCCTTGGAGAGCCGATATGGAAAGGAGCAATAAATTCAGCCTCCTCCTAGAAGGGTCTTTTCCATTTCTTTGTTTTGAGTGGCATTTTCATGCTCTCAAGGGGGCTCCCTTTCCACGATCCTTCTCTATGTCCGCTGTCTCCCCTCTAGATGCCCTGAACGTCAGCCCCACCAGAATGGGGTGACTTAGTGCAGGGAGGGGGCTCCCGCCCCTCTTCCTGCCCAGCCCCAGGCCCATCACCACCAGAGCTCCTTGGACTGCCCCCGCTGTCAGACCTGGTCCCAGTCCCCGAAACACGGGTTCTCCCACCCTCCGCCGTCCTCCTTTCTCTCCTTCTTCCCTCCCTCCCTTCGTCCTACCCTCCTGCTGCAAGCCCTGCCGCCCCCTCCAATTGGGCAGGCTCCCCATCTATTGGTGCTGCCTCCTGCCAGTCTGTCGGGGCTAGCTCCGCGGCAGTGAGCTGGGGAAGGGGCGTAACCCATTTTCGAGCTGCACATCTGTCCGGGGCTGCAATAAGAACGCGAGCGGTGGGCTCAGCTTCCCGCTCCAAGGAGCCAGGAGTGCCAAGGCATCTAGCCCTGGAAAAGGCAAAAGGTGTGAATCGCGGGCTGCCTCTGGTTTCCCCGGGCACTCCGGGGTGCAGAGCTCCAGGACCTGGGAGTTTGCAGAGGCAGCAGAAAATCTGGACCTAGAAACTGTGCCCACCGTGCGCCCACCGGGCTCTGCGAACATGACTTTCCCCCCTTGGGGAGGTAAGCAAGGAGCGGAGGGCACCAAAGGTTTCAGGGTGGCAAAGAATACATGTGACTGTCATCTTGCGGGAGAGGGAGTGGGTGGGGAGCTGTACTTCCCCGGACCATAGGGAGTTAATGGGGGAGATGGTGAGATAACCTTAGTGAGGTCCCCTTCCAGATCTCACAGGCTGGCTTAAGGGCAAACGGGCTCCTACCCAGGAGTCCTTTGTCCCTTAGAAAAGACCCCCGCATTGTTAGGTATGTCTCCATTTTATCATTGCTTTGCAGCATCTCTGCAAAGCCTGTTTGATTGGGATTCCCTCTACCCCAATCTTCTTTTTGGAAAATGTGACACTGTCACTACAGTTAGTTTGTAAAAGGATGCTTGATTAGCTTTGGGATTAATTAATACACCCGTGTTGTGCAGCATCTCATTCTCCAAAAGTGTATTCTAGCTTATATGTTTGTGTTTTCTGGTGGAGTTGATTGGAATTGAGAAAATATAATTACATTAGATACAAATTCATTTTGATCAGAATTCAATTAAAATTCAGATGCATCTGAGGGGGAACACCTGTTACTATGCATTGTAATTTTTTTTTTGTATTTGTTGAATTGTTTTAGGCCCTCTGTTCTGACTTTAGAAGGACCAAGTTGAAGTCCTTTCCAGGTCTATATCTGTGATCTTATAAATGCTTTCTATTTTTCTCTCCACAAACCATAAGGTTAGTTGCAATTTGCCTTTTAATTGTGATTTCATCATTTTTTCATATGAATCGGTAGGATTCTGTCTGGAAGAAAAAAAAAGAAAAATCAGATTCTTCACCATTTGTGCCCTCATTGTTTGAGAAAGTAAGAGATTCCTGGAGGGCAAAGGGAGAGAGAAGAGAACCTTTAGTGCAAGTGTGAACACATTTTCTTCCAGACAGCATATGAAAAACCAAGCTCCCATAAGAAACAGTGTGAGAATAGTTATAGCCCACGGCTAGAAATTAAGCTGACTATGTATCACACTAGCTTCATGACTTTAGATAAGCTATAGAATCATAGACTCAGAGTAGAAGGGGCTCTCAAACACCAGTTAAAGATTGTATAAGTGGTATGGAAAGTAGGATTTAAATCCAACTCTTCTGACCTCAGGTCTCTTCACTAAACTATGCTTGCATCTGCGAAATGATCTCTAAATGACCTTTAAGGTCACTTGCCAGTTCAGCTGTTTTATGATTCCACCAAAAAAAGCAGCTAATAAACATTATTTGAAGGAAAAAAGAAGAAAGAAATGGCAGCCAGCAGGCTAACCAGAATGAATGGTAAGAAAGCCAGAAAGCTGTGGGGTGTCTCTTCATGCTGAGAAATCTTTCTGAACCTTCTAACTGGTTTCTGATTTATGCAGTGCTACAAACAGCACACTGTACAAGGAAAGGGGGATTGCTTACTGTGTCAGTGGGAAGACATAGCTTGCAAGGTTATTCCCTTTCTGTAAAGATTTTCTTTAAAAATTTTAAATAGCAAATAAAGAAAGGAACAGGGTGTGTATGATAGAAAGCAAAGCATGACAGGTTTGGACTGACAGTACCTGGCTCAGGTCTATACTCAGCAGCTCTAAGTGTCTTCCCTCTGAGATTATGTCCATGTTTATCTTGGTTTTACATCATGGTTTGCATTAACAGACTATGAGGTCCTTGAGAGCTGGGACTGGATTGGGCTTTTTTTTTTTGGAGGGGGGGTTAGATTGTTGTTTTGTATCCCTAGCACTTAGCCCAGTGCCCATCACCAAGTGAGCACTTAACTTTACTTACTTACTGCCTCTGTGACCTGGAGCAAGACAATAAGACAACCTGGATCTTACTTTTCTCCTCTGTAAAGGGCGTGGGGGTGGAGTTGGTATGGATAATCTCTAACAACTCTTCTAGCTCTAAATAAATGATCACTTGACAATTCTTTTAAAATTTCTTAAAAATCATGAACTTACTAACTGGATAGCACTGAACTTGTGATGTCAGTGATAAAAGGATGGGGAGATTTTACAATGCAGGTCGAACCTTCTCTACAAATTCTAAGGTTGTTTAGCACAGTGGTCCCCTAACTTTTACGCTCACACAACTGAGCAAAATCTTTTTCATCATGCATTCTCAATATATGTATGTTTACTTATTCGTGAATTATATACATGTACTACAGTAGGGTTAGGGCAGCTAGGTGGTGCAGAGGGTAGTGCTGGGCTTGGAATTAGAAACTCATTTTCAAGGGTTCAAATTCAGCTGTGGACACTTCCTAGCTGTGTGACCCTGGCAAGTCACTTAACCCTGTTTGCCAGATTTTTCTTCTATAAAATGAGCTGGAGAAGGAAATGGCAAATCACTCCAGTATCTTTGCCAAGAAAACACTAAGAGTCAACCAGCTGAAAAATGGCTTAACACTGTAGTGATAATTATGTGCATTATAAAACATACAAATAATAGGACATTTTAAATGTTAAATGATTTTATACTAGAGTCAATAAAAACCTATTGAAATAGACCAGTATTTTAGGAAAGTCGCTTTAGCAACTGAATGGAAGATAAATTGGAAGGGAAAGAATTGAGGCAGGGAAATCAATTAGGATTTGGTGATGAGAATCTCAACTAAGATGGAGGGCTTTGGGAGCAAAGGTGACAGATATGAGAGATGTTGGAAAGATGAACAGGACGAGCCTTTGCAGTTGACTAGATATGTGGGATAAGGAAGAAAACAAAGAGGTCATCAAGATTGTACCATTATGTTGCTGAAAATAACCATTTGAATGACCGTAAGTGGTGCTCTCAGAATAACTACGTAAGTTCAAAAGGCAGGTGGATTTGTGAAGAATTATCATGTAGTGAGATTTATGATACATAAAAACTATCCAATATGATTCACTCCATCCTACTTAAAATGGGGAGGCAGGACAGAGTTGTTGCCCTGGAGCAGTGTTGTAGGGGTGTCTCCTACAGCCGGGGTTGGTCTGGGGTACAAGAAATGTATTTGGGGGGGTTCCCAATAGAACTAGCAGTATAACTATCCTGAGCAGCCAACTCAGCAGAAGGGAGAGAATGGATTGGTGAAGTCTTAGAGGATAAGGGTAGTATGTATTATGGGGACAAACCCCATGATGGATTATCATCAAAATGGTGAGATAAGGAATATTTTTCTACCTTCAATTTCGATCACCTGTTCCTTAGGGACAGCCCAGGGCCTCCACAAAGGCCCTAGTTGAGCGCACTTAGAGGTTATGACTTCTCAAGAGAACATTTCTGTTTTACATCACCTTCTAGATCTCTCTGATGTATCACTGCCTGATTTTGCTTTATATGTGTATGTATATGGTGTATATATCTTTCCATATTTCTTTGAATGCTTCATATTTCCCATTTTTATAGAATAATAAAATTCCATTTATAATGTGCCATACTTTATTCATCCAGCCTTCAGTTGTTGAATATATACATAACTTTCCATTTTTTATTACAAATACAACAACAAAAAATATTTTTATATAAATTGTGTGTGTGTGTGTATGTGTGTGTGTGTGTGAGGCAGTTGGGGTTAAATGACATGCCCAGGATCCCACAGCTAGTACTTATTTGTTAAGTGTCTGAGCTTGTATTTGAACTCAGGTTTTCCTGATTCCAGGACTGATGCTCTATCTGCTGTACTATCTAGCTGACCCCAAATGAGATATTTGTGAAGCACTTTACCAACCTTAAAGTGTTATGTAAATATTATTATTATTATAATTTTGGGAATAAAGTCCTAGCACTAGAATTAATGGGTCAACAGCAATGATTACTTTTGTATTTATTACAACATATTCCTCTCCAAAACATCTGCACTAGCCTTCAGACACACAAAGTATTTCAGAAGGCCTATTTACCTTCAATCAACAAGCACTTATTAAATGCCTACTATGTGCCAGGTATTATGATAATCGCAAGGGACACAAAAAACAATTCCTGCCTTCAAGGAGTCTGTAGTCTCCTGAAGGGAACCACATGCAAAGAACAAACCATACAAACCACATCTGGACAGGGTAATGTGGAAGTGATCTCAAAGAGAAGGTACTAGTATATTGTGTTTTGTTCTGTTCATCCAACATTCTCAGAGAACTACTGGAAAGAATTGGAATAGATGGGCTATTAACTGGGGCTTGAAGGAAGCTGGGAGAAGGGGAAGAGGAGGGAGAGAATTTGGGGCATAGGGGAGAGCTGGTGAAATATCTTTGAGTCAGGAAATGCAAGGAACAGCCAGCATCAAAAGGTCCATGGAAGGCGGAAAGGTTAAAGAGCATCAGAACCCAAATAGAGGATTTTGTATTTGATCCCAGAGGTGAGAAGGAGCCAGACAGAGAGCTTATGGAGAAGAGGGTGATATGCTCAGGGTTGCACTTAGAACGATCACTCTAATGGGAGAGACTGGAGACAGACACCATCACCCCCACCAGAAAGCTGTGGAAATAGTCCACCTGATGGTCTTTTCCTGGGTGATGAGAAGTGAGAATATAAAGAGAATTAACAGGCCTGAATTTTTGCAATGAAATTTACAAAGCAAGGTTCTTGGTTCAGAGGGGGGCCGGGAGAAGGGGAACCAAGAGAGCTTTGGGGTGGGCCGAAAAGGGTTACAGGATGTTGACTGCATTAGGGAGTCATCAGTGGGAGAAGATTGCCTTGCTGCAGCAAAGGCCCAGGTGAGCTTAGGTAACGCTGGTGTATAGTGGATCCAGTTAGCTCCTAGATGTTGAGGAGGAGGACTCTGTTATTCCCTGTGTCAGGTTAGATTAAGGTCGTCTCGATTTGTATTTCTCCTATAATCATCCTAGATATAATGATGTAGTGTTATTGGTTGTGTATAACCTTCTGTGACTCCACAAAAACACTAGAGTGGTTTGCTATTTCCTTCTCCAGCTCTTTTGATAGATAAGGAAACTGAGGCAAGTAAGGTTAAGTGACTTACCCCGGGTCATATAACTAGAGTTCTGAGGCTGTATTTGAACTCACTTCTGCCTCCAGGGTTTAGTGTGCTCTATCTGCTGCACCAGGTAGCATAGGATAAGAAATGGCATTAGGCTTGAAGCCATAAGGCTTGGGTTTGAATCCCAACATAGCTGAATCACCTAACTTCTCAGCCTTAGTTTCCTTACCTGTAAAATTGGGATAATACTGCTTGTCTCAGAAAAGAAAAAAATAAAGACCCTTTGTACACTATAAAGCATTATGTGGGCTACAAAATGTATTTTTCTTTCACTTTACCCTCTCTGCTTAATAATAGCCTACATTTATGTAATGCTTGACAAAAAGTTTTAAATGTGTTATTTAATTTGATCCTGACCATCACCCTGTGAGGTAAATGCTATTATTATTTCCATTTTACAGTTTAACAAACTGAGGCTAAAAGGAGATTCAGTTTGAGTGTCTAAGGCAGGATTCAAAATCAGGCCTCCAAGTGCACTGCTCTGCCCATATGGCAATACCTAGGTACTTAGCATACATGCTAAATAAAGTGTGAGCCATTCAAGGCTGCCTGTATATACACTTATGGTTTATTTCAGAAGACAGAATTCTCAAAATACTTAGTTCCAGTAGTTTTTGCTTTTATATCTGTTCAAGAAAACTTCTGGTACTGAATTCACAAGAGGACCAATGATAATACTAAAAGTTATAAGAGAGAGAAATGATATAGTAACCCAACTATGATTCTGGCTTTTGTCATTTAATATTGGGGTGAGAAAAATATATAGGATCATCTTATTCTTGTCTTACCAGTACTACTTATGATAATAATTTAAATGTTTGTCACAAATGAGTAGTATTTGATTAAGCAAGTATTTACCTGCATCACAAAAGGCATCAGGTATCTAGGGCTAAATTGATTGTGCTGGTAAAATTTTATCAACAAGAGATTTGTTTTGGACATTTTCCAAGGAAAAGTCTTACCTGTTGTGTTTTTAATTATCATTAATGAAAATTCTCTGAATTTGGATGAACTATTATCTCATACTTTCTCTCTTTACTACTACCATGCAATTCTTGTAGTGTGGAATAACTCTTAAATATCCTGTGTCTAGTGCACTATTTCAGTGGATGGCTTTCAAACAAGGATTAGAAGCAAACTTTTAAATGCTGGTAATAAACTAGGGGAAAAAAACAATAAAAAACAACCAACCCATTTATATCCAGAAAGAGATTTTCAAAATAACCTACATTTAAAAAAAAATTTTTAATTCCCTAAGCACTGACAAGTTATTTTATGCTTACTCCATAAAGGAGGTAGCCCCAAGCAAACTCATAAGATTTTTACTAACAGCTTCTGTCTTTCTTACGTGTCTGTCTGCTTCCATCTTAAGAAAATCATTAGAATAATAACTAAAATAATGTCACAATGCATTACTCAATTTTGAATAACATATTAAAAGGAAAGAATTTTTTTAAACAGGGAAAAAAAATTTTGTTCATGGCAAAAGTTTAAGGCCAGTTTGTTTATATTTTGCTATCATTGCCACCAGCTTTCACAATAGAAACATATGGTGGAAATAGAGTTCTTCAACAGAAATATCTACAGAAAACAGTGAAATGAAATATCACTTTCTCTTTCTTTTCAGGTTGATCATATCAGTGCAGAAGAGTGCTTCTCTTTAGGGGAAAAAAAAAGAAGCCAAAATACATCCAAACTACATTTTTGATGGAAAAAGTAGAACTACAAGTAAAAGAGGATCCAGACTTTTTTAAAAATCCATAAAGAATCATAAAGAAAAACATCTGTGTAGAACACTTGTACTTGCAAAAGGGATAAAACAAAAAATACCAAAAAAAAAATCCTGTCATTTCACATGATATTTTCATCAGCTTTTTTCCCATAAAAAACTAAAAAGGAAAACAGATATTTTGTTTTTTGGAGACTGAGTGCGATGCAAAAAATGGAGACAACAGTGGCAGAAATTCAAGTAGAAAGCAAGGATGAGAAAGAATCTATAGACGTAAGTCCTCAGGCTGAGGAGCAGGCTGAAAAAGCATCCATGATTTGTTTTAAAAGAAGAAAGAAATCATCCAAAGCTTTGAAGTCTAAGAATTGTTCTGAAAAAGCACCGCATCACACAGGTCCAAGCAGTGCTAAGGATCACACGGAAATGGAAGCTTCAGATCAGTTTCAGTCACCACAGGGGACTTGGGCAGCGATTAGACGTTTTGTCACTCGACAGAAAAGGTCAAAATCTTCAAAGAAACAAGTCCCCTTAGATGCTAAAGCACAACCTAAGGAAAACACGGATGACACCAAACCCACTAAGAAAAAGGCTCGATCCAGGATTAAAATTCCTTGCATAAAACTCTCGAGAAGCAAGAAAAAATGCAGCCATTCCCAAATCATCGAAGAATCTGAATGCAATATGAAAGTAAAGGAAGTTACAGGCAGTTCAGGTACAGAGATCCAGATTCCTCAGGAAGCTCCAGCTGTAAAGGAAAAATTAACTGCAGACATAAGTGGTGATAACTCCCAGGGAGATAGTGCAAGGGTGCCACAGGTGAGTAACATCAACTCTTCTGGGGAGAATCTGGCTTCCATAGAACTTGGGGCTGATACAGAGTCTTGTGCTATTCATACAGCAGCATTAATCCTAGAAAAAGATATGGAAAAGACAGAGGAGAAACAGGTTGTTAGCCTCCATCAAGGAAGCCTCCCTGAGACTTCAGAAGTGGGACATCAGCTCCCCCCGGAGAATACAGAGGTCAGTAGTGCTGTGGTACCCACTGAACCCCCCACAGAGCCACCTGCCACCCCAGAAACACAGGTCATGGAAGAAACCATTAAGGATGTCATGGAACAGGAACCAAAAGAGAAAGAACATGAAAATGGAGGGATGGCTTCAGAAAAAAACAAGTCAAAGGATACCACAGTGTGCTTCAGTGCTTTCAAAGAAAATACAGTAAGTCCAAAAACACCCCAGTTAGAAGAAAGCAAAAGGATGGAACCAATTGCTATTATTGTCACAGACACTGAAGTCAGTGAATTTGATGTAAAGAAATCCAAAAATGTCCCTAAGAAATTCTTAATTTCGGTTGAAAATCAGCAAAGTGAGCCATTTTCTAATGCTGTATCATCCAAAGGGGTTAATGATTTTGAGGGCAGAACTTCTGAGCAGTATGAGAAGCTTTTAATAGAAACTGCTTCCTCGCTTGTCAAGAACGCCATTCAGTTGTCTATAGAACAACTGGTGAATGAAATGGATTCTGATGACAACAAAAGAAACAATCTTATATAAAAAAAAAAAAAACAACAGAATTTCAGCTCATGTTTTCTTTAATGGAAACCCAATGAAGAATTATTTTATGACATCATTTTATGGCATCATTAATTCAGAAGAATCACTAGGGATACATTTGCAATCTCCAAAACTCAACAGCACCAGCTTCTGTCGAGCTGAGATGAGAATTTGGACCAGAACTGTACAATATTGCTCCTTAATGTCCTTTGATGATAAAATCTTGTTTCATAAAGCAATTCAGTTCTGCATATACATTAAGCCTGCAGTTTCAACCTCCCCCTCTTTTTTTTACAATGAAATTTTGTTGTTATAATTGTGAATATGGTGAGCTAGTTTTGTAGATGTATGAATTATTGTGATTTAATAGCTAGCCAATGGTTTTACCTCAGAAACATAATGCATTGCTATATCTTAATTTCAGAGGCATATATATATGTTCACAAAATGCATATTTTAATTAGGAAGAGGCAGTTTTCTGTTCTTGATTTTTCTAAGCTATTGGCAAAAACTGCATTAAAATCCTTCAGTTGGTGAATAACTGGAGAGCTGTAAATGGTTACCTTATGATACTCTTGTTCCTCCTTTTTTACAAGAAGTATCCTTGATAAGGGGTAGGGGGTGAGGGGGGGGCAGGAAATAGGGAGAATAGTGAAACATCACTCCCCCTTAAGGTGTGGTATTAAGTTACCATGAAAGTATCTTGGCACTTTTGGTTCCCCATCCCTCTAGCAAGTAGATGGATTAGTAGAGAGATAACAAATTCAAAGAAAGATAGTTTAGCAGCTTTAAACCCTTTGAAGAGCTCAAACATTTTCATTTTGGGAAAGTATCAGTCAAATTTGGCCAAAATACCAAGTTATTTATTATCTCTTTTATTAAGATATGTGTGATGTTTCCAAAAAAAATCATAACACACTGTTCTGGTATCTGCAGAACTAATTTTTACTTTAAACAAATTAGCAATTCTGTGATGGAGAAAGATGAATAGAGCATTTTCCATATTCTGCTTAGAGAAGGTGGCTTTTTTTTCCATTCAGAATTTAGCTACACCAACTATGGAAGAGATCTTTGTAACGAATTAAAAGGAATTTTTTTTCTTAGAAAAAATAAATACACTATTATGTTTTGTCATTGGCAAGAGTTGAATTAAATAATAGATATGACTGGTTTGATTTAGACAACCTTAAAAAGAGAAATGTGTTATTATTTAGAAGTAATTTAGAATAGAGTCCATGTTAGTTGATTGTTAAGAAAGAGAGGGAAGGGAAACTCATCATTTCTGTTCCTATCAATGATTGTCTTTGTAGCTCAAAGGGGAGTCATTTTGCCACCTCAGTATCTGACCAGAACAAAGGCTCCCAATGTTTCCATATGACTACCTCACAAATCAGCATTTGGGTCCTAGAGCTAAATTTTGGCAAGCTCCAAATGAAAAGTATTGACTAGATATGTAAGATATCTGCATTACAGAGAGTTATGTTTTCATATTAAGAAAAAAAATTAATCAACCAGAAAATTAGAAATGCTTTACTATAGTGTGAATTTTCATATTTTATGGGTCATATATAGTGGATATTACTACTTTGAACTAGAAAATCTTTTTTGTTCCATTCCATATACACATTTTTAACAGAAAAAATTCTTTACCCTGAAATTAGAAAATTAAATCAATTAACACAAATGTGATAATGGAAATTTTTACTCCAATATAAAAGTGCAAACTTGGCCCCCCTTTCATTCCACCCCCCCATTTGTGTGTCCTCCATGCCAGCAATTTCTCATGCAGTCAAATATATCATCCACAGTTGTCTTCAGGGGATATTTTTTAGGGAACATGAACAAAGACTCCTAAATCAAATTTTTTAAATTAAATAACTTTACTTTTTTAAAATGACTTCAGTCAATAATCTTGATCATAGTATCTCAAATTCACTCTATGTGGTGCTAACAGATTTGGATGCTTTTTTTTTTATAACTTACCAGCAAATACTATGCCATATTTATGAAGTAAAGAATTTAAAAACCTTTATGTACATCCTTATGTACTTTAGTTTTACAGCAGATTCAATACCCATTTATTGCAAACGCCTTTGTGCCAGTGGACTTATTTGAATTTTAAATAATTATTCATAGCAGATCAAAGATAGAATTTTTACTAACCACTGAAAATGTTTTGAAAGGGATGCCATACAATTAAGCAGGAAAATTTACAATATAAATTTTATGTTGTTCCAATATCATATAAAAATAACATCACTAAATGCAGGTTAAACTAGCTCTATCCATTGCTATGGGTTTTTTCACTAGTTTAACATCCTAAATTAGCATATTGTATTGGATTACTTTTACTCTGATTGCTTGCATAGTAAACTTCTTGTTCTTCAGTTATCCTACTATAAGTCATCAGCTAATTAAATTAAATAGGACTCCAGCCAAAAAAATTAGTCCAAATGTAGAATGATTGATTCTCTTCATTTACAAGCTAAGCCTTGACATGTCTTCCAATGAGCTGTCCAAATCATTTCAATATATGGGGATTTAGGGAATATAAGAATCTCATATCAGTTGAGATTTAGGAATATTTATGTCAAAGATTTCCTGCTGTGCTAATAACTGTTTTAAATTGGTTGACTTTTAAATATATTAAACTAATTAGAAGCAATGTTAAGTATTTCATTCTAATCCTAATTCATTCGTTAACATTATTGAAAGAATAGGCTAAGAGGAAGATATTAATTTTCATAAAATTCCTGATTTCCAAATGCTAATATGCAACCATAGACTAGGATTCTGAGTTTTACTTAAATCTCAAAATTTTGTCAGCAATGATGGATTACTGGCTCATTAAAAAAAAAAAAAATATATATATATATATATATATATATATATATATATATATATATATACACACACACACACACACACACACACACATATATTTTCTTTCCTACTCTGGCTTTGAAAGAGTCAATTATCTGGTTTGGTTAGTTTTGGTTAGAGTCTCATGAATATCAAAATGCCCCTCTGTTTTATGTACATTACTCATTTAGCATTTTCGCAAAGCTTTTTGCAAGATATAAAAATAGTTCCCAGTAACATTTAAGTAAAGGTGATAGGAAACAAAAGAACCTTCAAACAGAAAGTGTTCCCTGGCACCACCACCCCCTCTTCAAAGAATAATAAGCAATAGGGCAGAAATTTATGCCTGTGTAATTTGGGCTTAAGAGAGCTACCCGCACATTATCTTTTGAAGTGATCACCAATTTTATGTTAACTATATTAAGTCTAGGATTAATAGTAGGATTTATATACTGTACTGGTAAATAGGATTATTGTCTGCTTTGGGCTATTAAGTGCAATTCAGTGTTAATTTTAAACAGTTTGCTTTAAAAAAAATTCCCTTTGCCCCTTCATAACAATTCAGGACTCATTGCTGTTATAAATCAGTTAAGACCTCTTTTTTCTAGAGATCAAAGTAGACCGATTTTTATAATATTTCATTACTTTTAGGATTCTCTGGTTTCAGCTACCCAATTACATAGAGGTTATCTATAGTTTTCTAACCTTTTAGAACAGGGATTTTTAACTTGAGGTATGTAAACTTAAAAAAAAACTATTTTGATAACTATTTCAATATAATTGATTTGCTTTATAATCCTATGCATTTTTCTTTTGCATTTAAAAACATCATTCTGAGAAAGGGTTCATAGGCTTTACTTAATAAAGTAGTCCACATTACAAAAAAAGGTTAAGAATCTCCCTAGAGAGCTTAAGTTTCATTTTGTAATGAAATTCCATTTTAATGTGTAACTTGGGTTTTGAAAACTGTATTTGATATTATGTACTGCAGTTACTATGTACTTTTTTTTTTTTTGCATTCCCATTTAAAGGACTTTAATTTTTTACAACCACCTGATCACATTAAAGACATTTTGTGAGAGCTTACACATACCAAAGTTCCTTATCCCATCTTAGGCCTGACTTCTGACTCTTAGAAAAAACTTAAACTTTCAAGAAAACCCTGCAGGTTCAATTGTGATTCTGCCATATTACAACAGTACACCTAGAACTACTCCATTCTGGAGCAAAATTCGGGGCACACTTTGGTTTGATTTCTAAGCTCTGAATTTCTATTTTTTTTTTAGAATATAAAAGAAGGTTGCATTTAAAACTATGAATAACTCTATTCCATACTGCTTACTCTTTTAAAAGCATATAAAAAAATTCAGTATTACTTTTAAAATTGTCCTGTGTGTGTTCCATCTGAACATCCTTCTGTTCTCTTCTAGGAATAATTTCTATGGCCCCTTTTATTGGCATCATGATTACTAGCCCTTCTCTGTTCCCCAAATCTTTCCCAGTTAAAAATAAGAAGAAAATAAGAAATCTTGTAATAAATTCATATAGTCAAGCAAAACAATTCCACATAGTGATTATATTCAAAAATCTATGTCTCTATTTTTTGAGTCCATCACCCCTTTGTCAAGAGATAGAGATAAATTGTCATTGGTACTTTGGTTGGTCAAAGTTTTTTTTTAATTATTATTTTTTAGTTTTTGCTGAGGCAATTGGGGTTAAGTGACTTGCCCAGGGTCACACAGCCAGGATTTGAACTCAGGTCCTCCTGACTTCAGGGCTGGTACTCTATCCACTACAACAATTAGCTGCCCTACTGGTCAAAGTTTTTTTTTTTCCCTTTACAGTGTTGTTATACAAAGTGTCCTCTTGATTCTGTTCACTTCTTGCTACGTCAGTTCACACATCTTTCTAAGATTTTCTGAAATTATCTTTCATCATTGATTAGTTTTATTTAATATAATTCAATTATATACTATATAGTATATATATATATATACTATATATAGTATATTTTTTATATATACTAAATATAAACTATAATTTGTTCAACTATTCCCAAACTATAGGTACTCTTCAAGTTCTAACTCTTTGCTTTTTTTTTCTTTCAATCTCTTCTCCCTTTTATGATCTATCCTCCAAATGTGAGGTTTATTTTACTTTACTATTATTCTCCCTCTTACTAGCCTTTCTTATCCTCATCATTTCCCTAGTTTAGTTTAATATCGTTTTACACCAAACTCTATATGTGTGTGTGTGTGTGTGTCTGTGTGTGTAAGACAGAGAGAGATGAAATTCATTAATATCTGCTTACCCCATCCCTTTATCTATGTTTGTGCCTTGATGCATTTCAAAGATCCTACTTAGCTCTGGTATAATAAGAAATGCTTAGAAGTCCTCTGCTCCATTAAAAATCCATTTCTCTCTACAAGATTATATTTAGCTTTACAAGGTAAATTATTCTTGATTACAAATCAATATCTTTTGCTTTTTTAATTATCATATTTCAAGATCTCTTTTCACTTTAGATCCTATGTGATTCTCACTATGGTTCCTTACTATTTAAATTCTTTATGGTTTATTGCAAATTTTTGTCTTTGACATGAGAGTTCTAGATTTTGGTCGGCATTCTTAAATGTTTTGAATTTAGGGTGATTGTTTTTCTTTCAATAGCTAATTTGGTGAATTTTTTCCTTTGAATCTGGTTCTAATAGATTGGGAAGTTTTCATTTACGATTTCTTGAAATACAGTGTCCAAATTGTGGTAAATGATTTTCAAGGAGTTTGATTCTTAAATTGTCTATCCTTGATCTGTTTTCCAGGTCAATTGCTTTTGATAGTAAATAAGTTTTACATTTTCCTTCATTTTTTTCTAGTGGCTTTATTTTGTTCTAATATTTCTTATTTCATAAAGTTCTTGATTTCTATTCCAATTTTCAAGGAATACATTGCTTAAGAAAAGTTTACTACTTCCTACTTTAGGTATTCATTCATCTTCCAATTCTTTCTCCAGAACTTTGATCTCCTACTTTACTTCTAGATATTCATTTAGTCCTTGCTCAGACTGATTTTTTTTTTTGTCATGCTTGCAATTGCGGAGTTCCTTTTTTCTAGGTTGGATATTTGACTATCTTTGGATCTAAAACAATTTATAGTGATGTCTTCTTTACTCTTTCTTCAGCCATGGTTCCTAAACTGGGACTTTGTGCCAGGGCCAGGCTGGGCCTTCTTAGGGTTGGAGGGGAATGAGCCCCGGTTTTGACCTGAGTTAACTAGAGTTCTTGAATCGACCTCCACTTCCCAGGTGTATCTATACTAAATGTATCTAGTTGGTTTTTAGGCCCTCCTGGATCTATAATAGGGATTCAGAGTGCTAGATCATCCGGGTCTCTACTCTTGCTTTCTCTAGACACAAAGATGTACAGACTGTAGGTTTCTCTGGTCTGTTCTTGTGCTGAGAAGCTTTGTTCCTGTTTGCCTAAGGCACAGGCTTTTCTGGAAGGGCCCCTTTATTATTGCCGAAAGACCTCTGACTTTTTAATTCTGGGAAGGAGTCATTTACTGTAGTTTCTCAGTGGATTTCTTGATCATTATTCAGTCTGGTGCTATTTTTAAGGTTTTTAAGGCTGAAATAGGTATGTAAGGAGCTGGGACGCCTGCATTTGCTCAAGCAAGCCATCTTGGTCTGACCTTGACTGTGCATTTATGCAAATAGGACTATTTCTTAGAGAAGTTGTTCTCATGTAGGAAATGAAATTTTTCTTCTAACTGGACTTGGAGTCAGTCTAACCAGACTTAGACATATCTCTACCCCACACCAGATTTCAGACAAATCTCTGTCTTTTGGGGTCTCTATTTCTTCATTTGGAAAAAAATCCAAGAGATTGGATTAGTGACCTTTAAGGTCCTTTCCAATTCTAAAGGCCTTTGAGTTTTTGGCAGGGGTTCTTAACCCGAGTTAAAATTGATTTCATGAAGTCCATGAACTTGGATGGGGAAAAATATAATTTTGATTTCCTTTATAATCCTATGTGTTTTATTTTATATATTTAAAAAATATTATTCTGAGAATTCCATAGACTTCACCAGAATGCTAAAGGGTCTATGACAAAAAATTTCAGAATCCTTGTTGTGTGGTTTATGATTCTACTATCAAATGGAAGTATTATTAAGTGTAATTAATTCTGTCTTGACCTAACCAGAACTAAGTAAATCTGACAGCATACAGAGCTTTTAAATAACTACATGATGTATTCGTTTTGAATATGTGAACAGGTGCAGGAAGAAAATTCAATGCTACATATATTTATAGTAGTACTTTGTCTTGAAAATGTTAAGTAGAAGAGATATTACAAAAGTTCAAGTTGCATTTGTGATTCTGATTAAAATGGCTAGTTACATTTCTGTAGAACTACTGTCAAAGAAATTGTTGAGAAAAGAGATGTCTTAAACTGAATTAATATGTAAAAATTACTCATCCAGATTAAATATGCTATATCAGGTCCATGTTGTGTTTTGCATAATATGGCTGGTCTATCTCTTGTATGTGAAACATGAATACATTATGTTTCTTTTCTAAGCACAGAAAGCTTAAAATTGAACTACTAAACATAGCTCAGCTATAAAACTTCATCTTCCATTTATGCTTTTGGTTGAAAAAAAAAAAGAGATGTCAATTGATGCCTTACATTATGGTCCTGTTTTATTATCACATACTCTTTTTTGGGGTGCTTATGCCTATGTCTATGCCTTTTAAGTGATATGTAATAAGATCATTATGAGTATCTTATCATAAAATCCTGTTGTTGATAAACCCAGCAATCATAGGGTTCAAATAGACCAAATAAAACCAAATTCTGCTCCAAAGCAACAATGATGACACTAATAACAACAATAGCTAGCATTTATATAGCACTTCTCACAACTCTAGGAGGTCCCCCATTTTTACAGATGAGGAAACAGAGGCACAGAGAGATTAAATGACTTGCCCAGGGTCTGAGGCAGGTCTTCCTGATTCTGGTAGGCACCTATTAGCCTCAATTTACACGCTTTTCCATAAAGCACCACTATCTCTGTATCCGTGGATACACACATCTGCACATATGCAGACATAGGTACATAGGTATGCACACATGTGAACCACCTGCTTCTCCCTTGTTCCTTCAACAGAGTTAGCTCGGCTGCACGGTTAGTGGTGGGGGTGGCAGTTGCCTCCTCACAAATGCTGCTTCCTTTAGTGACCACCAGGGTAGATTTGGACCACTCGTAGAGGGGAGAAGAGAGCCACTTCTCTTACAGGGTTCCTGGCCTTAGGCTTTGGGGCTGTCTCCACTGTGGGGTTTAATACCACACACACTGTCCCCTGAGGTCCTTCCACCACTTGTTGCCTCCTCTCTGTTCCTTGGGGTGCTATTTCAGCTAATCTGACTTCCCTGCACCTTCCAGGGCACTCAGGACTGTGAACACAGGAGTTCTTGGAAATCTTGCAATCCATTTTCTTCAGTCTATGTGAAGGGTCATGGAGAGAAACATGGGAACTTCCATCTGGACCAGAAGATGTCCATCTCGAGTGTCTCTTTCTCAAACTTGGTCCAAAAGGGACCAAGTCCATATGAGTGTTATACTCAATTCTACAGCGGCCTAGCTTACTCAAATGGTCCTTTTGGTCAGCAGGGGTTCCAATCTGGCTTCATAGCTGAAGAATGGAATAAGATTTGTGCAGAGCCATACTTGCCTGCTTATCACTCGGAGATAACCTTAATGCTTTGAAAAGGCTTTTTTCATCATTGTGTGGATACTTCCTGCAGCACTGCATATTGAAACCCCTCTACCTGAGTTTCCACTGTCAAAAATGTAATGCAAATTAACTATGTACCAACTAATGAGTCTCTCCAAATTTCACTAGGTTCTTAAGTCTAAGGAGAGAGGTAATCCTTTGTAAGACTTCACTAGGTTAGCTTTTGAGAATTCCAGAACCCCTCCCCAAACTGCTGACATAACAGGATAGGACAAAGCAGTACTCCAGTGGTCAGAATGATACAAATGGGAAAATGGGAAAAACTTTGAGTCCTAAATAACTAGATTTAAATGACTCCAATTCCATCAAGTGTGGATACAAAATACAAGTTTGGAGGTGGCAGAATTTTATTTTTCCAAATTATAGGGGCAGCTAGATGGGGCAGTGGATAGAGGACAGCTCTGAAGTCAGCAGAACCTGAGTATAAATCTGGCCTCAGTCCCTTAACACTTCCTGGCTGTGTAACCCTGGGCAAGTCACTTAACCCTAATTGCCTCAGGAAAATTTTTTTTTTAAATAAATGTTAGATTGTCACAAAGCAGAAAGCATGCCTGATATTAAACACAATGTTATTGGGGTGGGGACAATTTTATCTAGCTCCTTGAAAATAAGACAAATTGGATCTTTTCCATATTAGAAATAGCTTCTATTAATTTTAGAAATTTTAGAAAATTATAGTTATACATATATAGTTACAAACATAGTTCAGAAATTTAGAAATGGCAAGTTTTTCCTTTCAAGCAGGTCATTGCCACTATCTTTTCCTCTTGCTTCCAGGATTCCTAGTGGAAAGGGTAGCAATGGCATCCCACCACTTCCTACTTTACCAGGGATTTAACTGCAGGTTCCCTTTCCTCCCAACACCCAATCTCAAGATTTCAGGAAAATTAAAAGTGGCTTCTTACAAAGAGGCTGGAGAAGGCTGGTCAATTCTTTAGTATTATATGTAGAAATGAAAAGGAGAGATTAGAAATAAATACCTGTTTGTTCAACCAGTCCAAGTGATAGTGAATATTTTGTTTTTCTTATAGAAAAGATTTAAAATAGCCCTTTTTAAAATGGAAAAAAGTGTAGCATATGAAACGTAATTAGACATTATATATTATATGTAATATATAATTTGTATATCATGCTGTAAGGAACTACTATGTGTATTGTGTGTATATATATATACATATATACACACACACACATATTTAAACATGAAAAGTTTTTAAGCAGCTCTTTTAAAATAAAAAATATATAAAACAGACATTAGATATGTTACAGATAATATATAATTTGCATATTTTATCATGACATCACTATGTGTATATAGTACACATATATATAAATATGAAAAGCTTTTAAATATCCCTTTTTAAAAATAAAAAAGTATAAAATATAAAACAGGCGTTATAAGAATTATGAAATTTTGAAATGGGTGCCATCACTTTCCCTGCTACAACCCTTCACCACCAAAGTCCTTGAAATTGCCAAATGATTCAACATCAGAAATAGCTCACCAATGGAAATGTCATCAAAGAAGATGCCCTACCATCTGCTCTGGCCCCTCTGTCCTAAGTTTGACAGAACCTTTTCCTCTAACTTACAACTGAAACCTCCTATAATATAGTTTCCCCTTTTAGGGTGTCAGAGTAGGAGCTACCTTGCTCTTTGGTTTGTGCCTCCCTTCCCCCCTTGGCATAATACTTTGCACATCATTACTCATTAAGTGCCTTTCCTATTCACTCTCCTGCAAGGACACCTCCTCGGCACACAAAGGGGTGCTATATACAACACATACACTGGTGACCCTAGAGAGCCACAGGTTGCCCATAAAAATATACTGCTACTCTAGGTACAGATCCTCACAGAGTTCAATAAACGAAAACACGAAAGATATTTTCCAGTTCTAGGTCAAGGGGTCCTAAATACCATTTCAGTTTATAATGAAAAACTAAAGCTCTGTATACTGTCCAATCAATTAATTCCCCTGAGGAAGCAGGGGAATGTAATCTCACTTTGGGGTATGAGAGGAAGGGAATATTCACTTATTTAGTACCTGCTATACATAATGTTATACCATTTGATACTTAGGACAACCTTAAGAGGTGGATGCTATTATTATCACCATTTTACAGATTAGGAAAGTGAGGCAAATTGAGATTAAGTAACTTCCTTAGGATCCCACAGCTAAGTGTCAGAGGCTGAATTTGAACTCGGGTCTTTCTGACTTCAGGCTTGGCACTCTATGCACTCTCCTCATCAGATATCCCAAGTTGTTCTCTATTGAGGAGAAAGCAGGACCACAAGAGGCACCAGCTTCCTCTGATCAGACCAAATGTCACCCCAGGGGACAGCAGTGGATATTTCTGATGAGGAGGAAGCAAACCCTTTACCATATTGCTAATTAAATCTGCTGGTGACAAATGTTTCTGACACAGCACCATAAGTTAGGAGTCATTTTCATTTAGCATTTTTTGGCCTTATGAAGGCACTTTTCTGGAGATGTTGAGGGACTGGTTCATCTGACTACATAGCAAATGTGAGAAGAAAAGCAGAAATTAGAGAGTTTATCTCTCAAAAGAAATTTAAAGATTATCTAATCCAACCTTATCATTTTATCAAAAAGGAAGTCAAGGCAAAGAGAGAGTAAGTGAATTGTTGGGATTTGGGTGATTGGGATCAAAAGTCAAGAATATCATGAAGAGGGTGGTAAGGGAATTGGATTATGTACACAGGACTCTGAACTAGAGACCCAGAAGGAAAGAGTTGAAGGAGGCACAAGAGAAGTTTTGGTGGGATTTTTGTTTTTTAAAAGAGAAGGAACCTTGGAGTTAAAGCTTCCAGGAGGGGCATATCAAAAAGACATCTTCCTGAGTTCCAAAGTGACCTTAGATATCTACTAGCTGAATGAAAACAAAGCAAATCACTTAATCCTATTTGCTTCAGTTTCCTTATCAGTAAAATAAGCTGGAGAAGGAAATGGCAAACCATTCCAGTATTTTTTTCCAAGAAAACCTCAAATGGAGTCACAAAGAATTAGACACAACTGAATAGCAAGAATAAAAAGTTATGAAGCTAGATAAAGGAATAAAATACTTGACAAAAAGAATAAAAACTAGATAAAAGAATAGGAAACTAGATAAAAGGAAATGAGAGGGAAAGGTCATTTTTTTAAAAATAGCTTTTTATTTTCAAAATACATGCAAAAATCGTTTTCAGCATTTACCTTTGCAAAACCATGTTTTGCAGTTTTTCCTCCCTCCCTTCACACCCCTTCCCTTAGATAGCAAACAATCCAATATGTTAAACATGTGTAATTCTTCTATACATATTTCTGTGCAAGAAAAACCAGATCAAAAGGGGGGGGGGGGAATAAGAAAGAAAAAAGCAATCAAACAAGAAGAAAAAAAGGTAAAAATACCATGTCGTGATCCACATTCAGTCCGCAGAGTCCTCTCTCTGCGTGTAGATGGCTCTCTCCATCACAAGTCTATTGGAATTGACCTGAATCACCTCATTGTTGAAGACAGCCCTGTCCATCAGAACTGATCATCATATAATCTTGCTGTTGCTATGTACAATGATCTGTTCTACTCACTTCACTCAGCATCAGTTCCTGTAAGTCTCTCCAGAACTCTCTGAAATCATCCTGTTGATGTTTTTTTACAGAACAATAATATTGCATAACATTCATATACTATAACTTATTCAGCCATTCTCCAACTGATGGGAATCCACTCAGCTTCCAGTTTCTTGCCACTACAAAAACGGATCGCCACAAACATTTTTGTACACGTGGGTCCTAGAAAGGCCACTTCTTAAACACTGAACTGAAGAAAGACAATTTTAAAAACTAGAATACTGAACCCAGGAGGATGGGTGTCAGGAACCAAAGGAAGCAGGAACATCCCAGAGAAGCTTCTTCTCCTAATTTTGTAACATATCACAATAAGGAAGCCTTATTGCCTCTCCAAGAACATCTGAAATGGAAATCCAAACCCCACAGTCACTGTTATCATAAAAACCCGAGGTGGTGCTTGAAAGCCCTTGCATAATCACTTGAAATAAATTGTGTATTGCTATAATGCATTTAACTACAAACTGGTACTATCCTAAATCTGGAGATGTCAGAAGATGATGTTGCCTTGGTTTCAAGCCTATGCAAAATAAAGTAAGCCTTAGGAAGGACTAAAGTCAGGTGATACACCAAAAATAATAAGGAAACCGAATATATGAACATTAAGTTGATACAAGATAAATGTGGTCACAGGGTTTTTTCCAGTGTGATTCTTGATATAAATGATACACTGTTGCCACCTGCTGGACAACCCAGCATTAGCCCAAATAAGTAGTAAAATCTTTTCTGTGATAAGGAAGGAACAAGCATTTATTAAGCATCAACTAGGTGTCAAAATTCTGCTAAGTGCTTTACAAACACTACTTTATTGGCTCTTCTCAACAAACCCTGAGAATTAGGTGTTATTAGGAGCCCCATTTGATAGTTGAGGAGACTTATTCTACATCTGAAGCTTGAACCTGATCGGGTCTTCCTGACTAGTTCCAAGGCTCTATCAATTCAATAAACATTAATTAAGCACCTACTATGTGCCAGGCATTGTGCTAAGCACTAGGGACAGAAAAAGGGACAAAAGACAGTCTTCAAGGAGCTTATTGCCATCTATTTGCAATAAGGGATGGTCTACTCTGGATCAATTTATTTTCCTTTCAAGATAAAAAAAATTATGAAGTATACAGGAAGGAACAAAGAATATGAAAATGAAATATTTCATTTGCATAAGCAGATAGTAATAGGCTCATTGGGATTCATAATCCAAATGAAAGGTCATCTGAATATAAAAGATACTTTTTAATGCGCATACCTTTAAAATTTCTATTGATATTCATAGCAGCCTAACATAAAAGGCCAAATCATACAATTTAAGGGAACCAGTCTGAATACTTAATATTACTATTTTTTTTAAATTTGTTTAACATAATTGGATTACTTGCCATCTAGGGGAAGAGGTAGGGATAAGGAACAGAAAAATTTGTAACACAAGGTTTTGCAAGTGCAAGTCAATGTTGAAAAATTATCCATACATATGTTTTGAAAATAAAAAACTAATAATAAATATTCAAAAATACTTAATGTTATTAGTAATTATAAAATACTTATAAGTCCACTTTCCTTTCCTGTTTAAAAGAAAAAAAAATCAAACTATTGACTACTTTATTTAGTGCAAAAGTTTTCTAGCCATTGCAAAAATCCTATTTTTTGAGGGATCAATTTAATGGTATATGCCCTATTACCACACACTTCTCTATTGTTTATTTGATTCAGACTAAAATTTAATCTCCCTTCTTATTAAAATCTCAACTCACAAAAAGAG
Source organism: Sarcophilus harrisii (assembly GCF_902635505.1). Classification (NCBI taxonomy): domain Eukaryota; kingdom Metazoa; phylum Chordata; class Mammalia; order Dasyuromorphia; family Dasyuridae; genus Sarcophilus; species Sarcophilus harrisii. Next base: position 322,127,449 of record NC_045427.1, read on the forward strand.
GTCCTCTTCCAAATATGAAAAAATGTTATATTCAAGTTAGAGACAATTATGCCCAATGGCTAAGTCCAGAACTTAGAATGAGAACTCCAATTTGGTCTCTGACCCTAGGCTTTGTCCAACAAATCAATCACTTAACCTCTCCACTTTTCAAGGAATAATTACCAAAATTATCTCACTGCTTATCATTTCTAAATAATTACTTCTCAATAAGCACAGTTCAAATGTTCAGAGAACAGTTTCAGATTTGGGTATAAGATAAAGGGGACAAAAATTCCAAAGCTCAAGGCTGTGCTTTTGTGGATTTCATTTAACTCCAAGTTAACTGAGAATGCAAATTGCTTCCTTTGCCATTTTAAACCCTTCGCTGTCTCATCTACCTTTTCAGGCTTATTAACATAGAATTCTTGCTGGTCTACCTCCAAAAATCCTGTTCTTCAAAGTAAGACTCAAAATTCCATGCCAAGAATGCTCTCCCCCCACTCATCACCCAACTTAAGTTCCAACTAAAATTCTATCTTCTACAGGGAGCCTTTTCCAACCCCTAATTCCAGGACTTTCCTTTTTAATTACTTCCTACTGATCTTGTATATATTTATTTACATGTTGTCTCCCCATTAGACTGTAAACTCTTTGAAGGCAGGGACTATCATTTGCCTCCTGGGTATTCTGGGCACTTCTACATTGAGGAAGTAGGGGTACCAGTGACCTTCTATCTGAAATTCACATAACAGTTTTTTTTATCATTCCCTTCATGCCAGAGAAGTGTGAATTTGTCTTTTTCTTTTATGGAGTGTTTACAGTCCTTTATTGAAAAATCTGGGTTACCATTCTGGAGAGCAATTTGGAACTATGCCCAAAGAGCTATCAGACTGTGCATCCCCTTTGACCCAGCAGTGTTTCTACTGGGCTTATATCCCAGAGAGATCTTAAAGGAGGAAAAGGGACCCATATGTGCCAAAATGTTTGTGGCAGCCCTCTTTGTAGTGGCTAGAAACAGGAAACTGAGTGGATCCCCATCAGTTGGAGAATGGCTGAATAAATTATGGTATATCAATGCTTTGGAGTACTATTTATTGTTCTATAGGAAATGATCAGGAGAATGATTTTAGAGAGGCCTAGAGAGAGTTACATGAACTGATGCTGAGTGAAATGAGCAGAACCAGGAGATCATTGTACATGAGAACAAGACTATATACAATGATCAATTCTGATGGACGTGGCCCTCTTCAACAATGAGATGATTCAAACCAGTTTGAATTGTTCAGTGATGAAGAGAGCCATCTATATCCAGAGAGAGGCCTATGAGAACTGAGTGTGGAACACAACATAGCATTTTCACTCTTTGTTGTTGTTTGCTTGCATTTTTTCTCACTTTTTTTCTCTTTTTGATTTAATTTTTCTTGTGCAGCTTGATAACTGTATAAATATGTATGCATATATTGGATTTAACATATTTTTTTTACCATGTTTAACATATATTGGGTTACTTGCTATCTAGGGGAGAGGGTGGGGGAAGGAGGGAAAATTGGAACACAAGCTTTTGTAAGGGTTAATGTTGAAAAATTATCCATGCATATCTTTTGAAAATCAAAAAGCTTTAATAAAAATTTTTTTAACTTAAAAAAGAACTTAGAGAAATAAAATTTTCCCTATGTAAAAAAAAAATCTGGGTAAAGTACTTGGTCATAGGCAATGTGTAAAGTCAGCAGTCACAGGGACTATGTGGTTGCTACAAAACTTCCCCCAAAATTCAATTTTTTATGCCGACATATCAAAACCTGCATGGGAAAAGTCACAATGTGGAAAGCATAACTGTAAATGTTTGACTGATTAAATGACATCAGATTTAAGAAGCCTTTCCTGGTTTCTCCTAGCTATTAATGCTTACCCCACTACCTTCCTCATAACCTCCACCAACACATACCCAAATTACTTTGGGTTTTGTTTTTTCACAGAACCTGAGATAGAGGGATCTTCTGGTAAGGAACTCTTTACCAATGCAGATCAGCATTTGCTCTGCAACTGTGAAAAATGCTTATATAATTTAAAAAATTAAGTGATTTACCTAGATTACATATAGTCTGTGTCAGGCAAGTTTGAAATCAAGTCTTACTCACTGACATGCTATTTAGGTCCATTACTACTATCCTGTCTCATATCCTGTATTTTCTTACATGTGTTCATGTTGTTTTCCTGATAGAATATAAACTCCTTGAAGGGTGGGATCAAATTTTTTGCCTTTGTATCTCTAAAGCTTGAAACAATGCCCGACACACTTACAGGTGCATAATAAACACTTGTGGGCAATTCCAATAGAGATGGAAAGAACCATCCACATCCAGAGACAGAACTATGGAGACAATGTGGATCAAAGCATAGCATTTTTACCTTTTTTTTTTTTTTAATTGTTTTTTTGCTTGGGTTTTTTTCCTCTTTTGCTCTGATTTTTCTTGTGTAACATGACAAATATGGAAATACATTTAGAAGAATTGCTCATTTTTAATCTACATTGGATTGCTTGCTGTCAAGGATAGGGGAAAGAAGAGGAGAGAAGGAGAAAAATTCGAGATACAAGGTTTTGCAAAGGTGAATATTGAAAACCCTTTGCACGTATTTGGAAAAATAAAATACTATTAACAAATAAATGCTTGTAGATTGATATTAATTATGTGCTTATACCTCAAACTTTTGGAATGTTATTATTTTGGGGCACAGGGAGGATAGGGGATAGAAGAGAACAGTTAAGGTGGATTACTTTTTTTTGTTTGTTTGAGGTAAAGGCAAGTAATTTGCCCAAAGTCATACAGCTAGTCTAAGAGCTGGGTTTGAACTCAGGTCATCCTAACTCCAAGTCCAATGCTTTCTACTCATTATATCATTCAGCTGATTAACCCAGAATGTTATGAAACACAAGAGAATACTTACCAGAAAGTTATGAAGATAAGGTTTAGTACACACTTCTGTAAACTTAAAATTAATTCTTCAAGCAGAACCAAGTAAAAGGTTTCTTAAGTTTTACTGACATTTACTTAACATGATTCTATGTAATAAAATAAATTTAAAACACATTAATTCTTGGGTTTTCTTCCTTAACCTTGGTTTAAAGCAATTTGCCATTTACATTTGTATGTGGCTTCAATGTAAATTATATTATATTTCTTAAGAATTACCCTTCTCTTCAAATCGAATCTCAGACACATGACTTCCTAGCTGTGTGACCCTGGGCAAGCCACTTAACTCTAATTGCCTCAGGGGGAAAAAAAAAATCTTCATTTCATCTGGTTTAATATAGGCAAACCTCCTTTTATTGCACCTCACTATCTTATGATTTACACATACTATTTTTTTTTTACAAATCAAATGACTGTGACAATTCACTGTTGAGCAAGTCTATAGGTGCCATTTTTCTACCAGAATGTGTTATTTTGGTAATTCTTAAAATATTTCCAGTGTTTATTATATTGGTGATCTGTGATCAATGATTTTTGTTTTGAGGTCATGAACCACATCCCTCTAAGATAGCAAACTTAATAAATGTGTATGCTGTGACTATTCTGACTAGCTGTTCCCCCATCTCTCCCCTTCCTCTTGGGCCTCCTTATTCCCTGAGATACAACAATACTGAAGAATATTACATACTAATTTGACAAAGTAGCAGGCAGGAATTGAGAGAACTGACAACCATTTTGAAAGTTCTACTGCGTGCACGAATGTTTGTGGCAGCCCTTTTTGTAGTGGCTAAAAACTGGAAACTGAATGGATGTCCATCAGTTGGAGAATGGCTGAATAAATTGTGGTATATGAAAATTATGGAATATTACTGTTCTGTAAGAAATGACCAATAGGATGATTTCAGAAAGGCCTGGAGAGACTTACATGAACTGATGCTGAGTGAAATGAGCAGGACCAGGAGATCATTATATACTTCAACAACAATACTATATGATGACCAGTTCTGATGGATCAGGCCATCCTCAGCAACGAGATCAACCAAATCATTTCTAATGGAGCAGTAATGAACTGAACTAGCTATGCCCAGAGAAAGAACTCTGGGAGATGACTAAAAACCATTACATTGAATTCCCAATCCCTATATTTATGCACACCTGCATTTTTGATTTCCTTCACAAGCTAATTGTACAATATTTCAGAGTCTGATTCTTTTTGTACAGCAAAATAACGTTTGGTCAGGTATACTTATTGTGTATCTAATTTATATTTTAATATATTTAACATCTACTGGTCATCCTGCCATCTAGGGGAGGGGGTGGGGGGGGTAAGAGGTGAAAAATTGGAACAAGAGGTTTGGCAATTGTTAATGCTGTAAAATTACCCATGTATATATATCATGTAAATAAAAGGCTATTAAATAAAAAAAAAAAAAAAGAAAGTTCTACTGCACATAAAATTACTATCAAAGAGTATCACACAGTGAAATCTACATGCTACAGTGAAATCTTTCATGAAAGAAGGAAAGGGGACTTGATGCTGCATACAGGTTCTTAATTGCCACAGCCACCCCGATCTTCAGCCTTCACCGCCCTGATCAGTAGCAGCTATCACCATTGAGGCAGACTCTCCACCAGAAAACTCACTGGAGGCTCAGATGATGGTTAGCATTTTTAGCAATAAAGTATTTTTAAATTTAATTTAATTTAATTAAGATGTACACTTTTTTTGGCATAATATTACCATACACCTAAAAGAATGTAAACATAACTTTTATAGGTATTAGGAAGTAAAAAATTTGTATGACTTGATTTATCACAATAGTCAGAACTATCAATAGCTCTAAGGTAGTGTCTGTATTATTTATTTAGTTTACAATCTCATGTCACATCAGTTGAGTGGGAGGAAGACTTGTAGTTCTGAAAACCTACTCACACCAGTAATAGGTTAAATAGGGAACACTATATGTATGTGTATGTATGTATATATACATACATACACATACATACATATAAATAAGATAAGATAGGGCATAGAAGGATGTATAGATTTATGGCAGTGGGACAAAATGTGTAGATTAATGGGCAAGGGATAAAGAGGGGAGAAGATAAGAGATGGATCCAATTTTTTCACTTCATATTGATGTATACTTAAGCTAAAATATTTTTAAAAATTTAATAGTTTATCACAATTATTCTGTTTCCTGAACATGTTTCACAAACTGAATGCTTTTCACAAATTAAATGATTATGAAAACAAGCCCAGACAGTATTTTAAATTGTCACACACATTTATTTTTTCTTGATAAAATACATGAAAATGCAATTGCTTCCATTCCAATAAAAGGATGACAGTTTTGTTTTTAAAGGAACAGATATTTGAAACATTTTAAATTCATTATAAATGGAATTGCATAACTCTGTCATGCAATAATACAGTGTGTTTATTATTGGTATTGGTATGTTCTGTTTTCTGTGCATTACCTGTCCTCTGAAAACTCTTATGGGGGCTTTATTTTTTTAATTATGCAAATTTTGTAATCCAAATTTTTTTTAATGCTTCCAGCTTATATTTTATCTACCTGATCAAACAGTAGGCACACAACAGAGACAAGTCAGTAACAGGAAAAATGAAGCTGTATGAACATCAGCCTAAGTGTGCAAGGTGTGTCATAGACACATACCGAGTAAAGCATAATGAACTGGCTTCTCCAAGCCCTGAAAAATTATGGGCTTGGCTTTTCCCGTACTTAAAAAGATTCAATGTTGAGAGAAGTGGGTTGGAGAGGAAGATTCATAATCTCACCATAATTTCCCCCTTAAATCCAACAGATTTATATCACAGAATAATCATTTACTGATTTTGGTATGAAGAATTTTAAACTCAATGGTCATAAGAAAATACTATACAGCTACATTTGCAACTTGAAACATACAAAGACGCAATGCTAAACTAGATGGGTTTTTTGTACTCTTCACACAGTCTATATTTTAATCTAAATTACTACCAAAAATGATATTCAATCTTCAGTTTCAACATCAAAAATTTGCCTAAGAAAGGCTTTACTGAAATTGTACCATCCCAAGACTATTATTTTTTCCTTTTACCTTGTTTGAAGTTTTGCTTCCAAAAGTATGAATAAGAAAGGACATGAACTCATATGTTTCACTATCCTTTTTTTCCTTTTCGACTGTTTGTACTATACCTAGAAAACTAAGGGCTTTCCCCTTTTATTATTCAATGTGCTTTCACCAGATATTGAAATTAGCTGGTTTTTAGTGATGCTGGAACATGTTTAAAGTTCACATTCATTTATCTTAAATTTCAGATTTTAAGCATTAATTTCTCAAACTTGATGCCTCATAAGATGAAGCTGTTAATCGGCTAGAAAATTTCCATATTTCTAGGGTTCTTGCATGAATGCCCCAAAAAGCTGACGCTCCAAGCTTAGCTAAAGAATAGAGGGAAACAACAACAGTAAGGTCTCCCACACATGGGACTATCAAGACCGAACACTTTGACAGTTTCATACATTAATCCTAACACCCGTGAAGTAGGCATTTCTCTGATCCTTTTAAAGACAAGAAAACAGAAGATCAGAGCAAAAAATAAAAATTTGGACAATTATAAATCAGAAAGTTCTCAGTGTCTTTGTAAGGCAGGAGAAATAAACGTTCTCTGAATACTGACAAAATCTGTAACAATCAGACACAATCTACCTGATTTAAAAAAAATACTGTTACATCACAACCAACATCTCTGAAAAGTACAGCATTTTCTGAATCCATTTGGGTCCACAGCTGCTGCATTTGAGCTAGCAGATGGTAAATGCAAGACAAGGAACCCACTATAAGGTCTGGAAAGTGACAAGGGAGAGATTTCTAAAGATGATTCATAAGGGACATCTGTGTATTGTATTTGTGTAATAATGTGATAATGCTTATTACCAGAGTGGCAGAATGGATAGTGAGAAGCCTTGGAGTTAGGCAGATTGGGGTTCAAGCCTGGACAGTGACACGTATTGTCTGTGGCCATGGGCCCTCAAAGGCTCTAAGTCACAGATGAGCTGCTGGCTCCTATACCAGTGAATTATAGGCCAAAAACCTACATATTTTGGAGGACTCAAAATTCATGACTGAATTGATTCACACTGATCCCTGTGAAGTAGGTTGATATTGCACACCTATGTTGAAGAAAACAAAATGAAGTCCCAAATTATTTTACTGATTTTGTGGGGGGTGAAGGGCTGTCTTTCTTTGCTAGCCTTTGTGTCTATTATAACGATACCACCAGACTTAGAACACTGTGTTAGGCCCATGGAAGGTGCTTTAACAAAAATTTGTTAAACGAAAGAACAAATGCATGCATGCATGTATGTATGAATAAATGAAGGCTGGGGTCAGTCCCCACACCACCACCACTTGACCTCTGGGATTCAGGTTTTGGGTTTTTTTCTGTAAAATGGTGTTAGTAGTGCTTTTCCACTTCCTAAAACAGAGAGATAGCATGAGGATTAAGGAAAGATCATACATATATACATATTTTGCATTTTAGCCAACCAATTTTTTTTAAACTGTCCAAACAAATCAGAATGAACTTCTTCAAATTAGTGTTCTTTGATGTGAGATTTCTTAGGGGCAAGACTAGGATGTCTAACACTCCTACCATAAAATCCTCATTCTTACTTCCCCTGGCTCTATGCCCAACAAACATATAAGACAGATATACCTAATGCTCACTATTTAACTATCTACTTCCTATTCAGTGTCCTACATCAATGTTAGGAGAAAGAAATGAAGAAATAAAAGTTAAAAAAAAACAAACAGGAAAATTACATTCGTAAAGGGAAGCATAATTACATTTTAATTTAAATATTAATTATTTTAAAAATAAATTATAAATATATTTGTGGTCACTTGTGGCCTGCGGCCTAACTTAAGTAAAAGAATAAGATTAAAGATTAAATTACTTTATCTAATACCCTAAACAGCCATCCCCCCATAACCAATGTCCAGCAAGAGATACTCAGCTATAGTTCCTTATGTATCAACCCTGAACTCAGAAAGCTCAGTGGACCCTTGACTTCAAATTTTAATCAACATTCAGAAAAAGTTCATTCCCTTAAAATTAAATACTTTCTCTGAAAAATCATCTTGGTCAGTACTATTTGGAATAGTTTTCTCAACTGACTCCTTACTGAAAGGTAGGTTAAGTGTCACAGTACGCTCAAGAAACAATGCAATAAAGAAACTTAAACAAATTATTATTTTTTTATATTTCAATTTTAATCACAAGTCACTACAAAAAAGTCTGTTTTAGAAAAACATTCTTTTGTTGTTTTAGAATTCTGTGCATTTTAACGTATTTTTAAAATAGAAGAAATAAGTTAACTAGACTATCCTTTGGCATTCTAATAAGAAGTCTACAAGACTTGTCAGAGCAGCAAAATGAATTGACAATGTTAATTCTGTCTTAGTCTTGGGAAGAGCACTATTAGAAATGAAAGTCACGTTAAACTTATGAATGGGAAGGTAATATCATGGGTTTTAGATATGGTCATGAAAAACATTTTAATTCCTCAATGTTGGGATACTTGACTAAAATAAATGGCAAACTGAAAAACTTTTTTTAAAAAAAATTATCTTTGTTGTATGGATACTGGACTATTTTGAGACTGAGGGAAGATGGCTCACATTTATTATGCTTAAATCTTTATAATTTATATCACTGTGTTTTAGGATTGGAAGTTTTAAAAAAGTAACTTTAAAACCATATTCATGACTAATAAAGGTTATGCTTTAGTAACCAATTCTGATATTTTATACTTGGCATCTTCATGTTAACAATTAATTACTTGTTTGCTATATAATGAAAACTATGGAATATTTTTTGTAGGGTATGATTTATGTGAGATATTAACCAAACAGTGAGGCTCTGGAATAACACTTTGGAACAGAATTGATCTACTTCAAATTCTATATGATAATTTTAGAAGTTCTACTTTCTGGAATAATTTAAATGACCAATTATAAAAATTCCTGAATTTGGTTTGACTATTTTAGCTGAATTCTAAAGAATTATCTAATTAATTAATGGAAAGTTTGCATTTTAATAAGTCACTTCATTGCTGTATTCTTATCAAGGGCAATGGTGATTTCAAATTAATTTTGCCACTTTGAAAATAAAATAAAATTTGGCTTTTAAAATCTTGGATGACAGGGTGAACAATTCAGTAATACTGAAAGGGAGTTTGGGGGTTGGAACTGTAAATAAAAACCATTATATACTCCCCCCCCCTTGTTTTCAAAACCAATGATGCTATTGTGAAGGAAAGCTACTCTACTAGGATGGTGTCCACATTTTCTTGTGTGAGGTCAGACTCTAAAGTACATGAGGAATCTAAGCGCTCTTGAGACAAACTAGAACTTTTCAGAGGACTCTCAGACCAGCTGTCACAATATGGCTGAAATCTCTGGGCCACTGGATTCCCAAAACCTGGACATCGGTTATATTTATAAGATTTACCTTTATGTGTGTACATGTGTTCCAGCAACTGGCTCTTCCGGAGAAACTTATGACCACAGATAGTACAGTTGATTTTTCTTTTTCTTGAGAAAGAAAAGTTACAGTTTAACTCCACTGGTTCTGTGTCTTTGGAGATCAGAGACAGCTGACTGATCTGCAACGGTTCCATGCTGCCACGATTTGGGTGGTCAGGCTGCTGCTCATTTTCTTTGACAAGAAAGGTATTGAGCCGGTGGCACTCTCCAAGAGCCTCGTTGCTTTCACCAATTGGATGGACTTCCCCAAGGTCATTACTCTCCAGGATGGAAGCTGGAACTCCGAAGGGAAGGGACCCAGACACATGAGTGTGGAGATGTTCTCGCAAGTTACCCCGTGAGTCAAAGCGTTCCCCACAGTAGTGGCACAAGTGTATTTTGACACCACTCTCAGTGAAAGTTGGGCCTGTCACCTCTGAAGAAGGAGAGGGGTGGCTCTGAGATACAACAGATTCAGGGTCACACCTTTCTTGCTTGATAGATACTGGAGGCTTCTGAAGCTCCTCCATTGACTGAGAAGAAGCATGGGATATCTGCTGGTCTGGAGTGCCATCATCCAGCCCAATAGCAAGGGAGAGCTGTAACTGGGGGTGGTCACCTTGGGCAACACTTCTGTTTCCGTTGCTATTAGAAGGGTTCTCTTTCATCTCCAGGCCTTCCTTGGCTGTGGTTTTTTGTGTAGTTGAGATCTGAATCCCATACAGATTTGAAGACTGGACAGTCTCTGGAGAAAAGACTTGGTTCATTTCTGTGGCAATGTGAGAAAGGTAGTCTGCATGAAGAAATCGAATTCCTTCTTCCAAACGGCCGTGATCCACAGTTTGCTTTGGCCCTTTCCCAGTGTACATAATGTGCAACAAATAACTGAATATATCAGGTTGGATATCAGTCGGCTGTATTTTTATGCATTCACTGTTTAAAAAAATTAAATTAAATTTGTCAAAGGAGACAATTGTTCTGTCCCATGTTTAACAGTTATTTTGATAAAGTGACAATGTTAAGCTAAACAATCATATTAAACTTGGGGATCTCACTGAATAGAGTAATCTGAATTTATGCTTATCACTTTCAGATTTCACTGGCAATTCATTTATTCAGTGAAACTGTCATGTTTCAGTTCTAAAAATTCGAAATTGAAGGTAGGCTATACAGATAGAAAATTTTGGTAATTATTATGCTGGAGTTACTTCTATCTTTAAATTGTCTGTGATATATATATATATATATATATATATATGTGTATACCTATGCATACACATACATATATATGTGTAGATAGACATATATATACACATGTATGTTGTGTATATGTGTGGTGTAAACACACACACACACACCCCTAATCTGTTTTGTCAGACTTATGATTACACTGGTATAGATTATTTTCAGGGAATAAACTCTTTATCAACAAAGATCCAGAAACTGCTCTATAACTATAGTTTTGGGGCACTGACAGATTAAGTGACTTGCATAGGATCATATAGCCAACATATATCAAAGGTTTGGATCCATGTTTTCTGACTCCAAGGATTAGCCCAATTCATTACCTAAATCAACATCTCACTAAGATAAATAATTTGCTGAACAAATATATACAGTTGTAATAACTAACCAAAAAGCACTTTCAAATCCTCCATAAAACACAATCTTTGTTGATGAATTTAACATTCAAGTAATAGAAACTAGTGGAGACCTAAAAACTGAGGGGAGCCTCCACTCCCATCCCCAACTGAAATGTTAACAATAAAAGGAAATGGATTGTAGCTGGCCAAAGTGATGTTAGTAGTAGCCTTACTTTTGGTATTCATGTTCCCATTTACTTCTTGAGGTGATTTTCCTAAAATAGCATGCTGTTATATAGTGCATATGAATACCTATTAGGCTCCTCGGTACCTGGTCTCTGCAAATTCCAAACCAATCCATGGAGCCCATTCTATCTTTGGCAACATGGTCTGCTGGAAGTATTTTTATGAGTTATAAGAGTTGCTTTATGCCATGTAGCAACTGATTTCATTGATGTGGGCACTGCCTCAATTAGTATAGCTTACTGACCCATTTATCTTATCCTTTGAGAATCTTTATCTTCCCATACAATAATACTTCATAGAAGATCAACTTAATATAGTCTCTCTTTTAACATTTGGTAGGTACTAATACAGAGTCAAGCTATCCATCCATGATCTCTTCTTGCGTTACATAACTAATCCACTTTCATTTCAATATAAATATCTATCTTTTTCCTGTTCTAATATAAGCTATTAAAACTTAAAGCTGAACTAAAACATAAAGCACCCTGGATATGGAAATGTTCATTTCATTTGGCATTTGAACTCAGAATAAAAATAAATTTGAGAATAAGGAAACCTATGGACTTTGGATTAAAAAAATAAATCTAGCCTTAATTAATCATCAAAGGTAAATCCAATGAGAAAGAGTATGATTTTATGATAAAGGACAAAAAAACCTAGTGAAAATAAAAAATCTCTCTTAGGAGGCTAATCTGAAGGTTAACATAAAAAAGGTATTCTATGCTAGACACTAAAAAATCAGCCAATAATAAGGACTCGGCGTACAATTGGGAAAGAAGAGCACTGGATTCAGACCCAAATGACCTGGCTTAAAATCTTGGCTCTGCCTCTTATCACATAGATAGTGTGATCCTGAACAAACCACTTCCCCTTCTGTGAATTTATGAAATGATTTCTGTAGTCCCTTCTAACCTTAATCTATGGACATATGGTTTTATTGCCTAGAAACATTGATGCTGTGATGTTAATTCTCAATTTCAGGGGAAATTTTTTTACAGGGATGAATTTAAATTGACATCTAAATGATTTATCCAGGGTGACATAGCCAGTTTGTCAAAAAGTTAGATCCTGACTTTCAACATTGGATTTTATAAGAACTTTTCTCCTTCCTCTATCTTTCAATGCATCTTAAAATCAAATCCATCTCCTTTGGAGGAATGTGGATATAGACGTATACTTGTTTGTGTATGTATGTATATATACACTTGTTGTTGTTCAGACATTTCAGTCACATGTGACCCTATATGGGGTTTTCTTGGCAAATACAATGGAGTAGTTTGCCCAGGTTCACACAGGGGCTGGAGCCAGACTTCAACTCAGACCTTCCGGATGACAAAACCAGCATTCTATCCACTGCACCATCTACTGTGTATATATATGTATGAAAAACTCTTAACTGTGAAGCAAGACTTAAGAGTTATATGAGTTATGTTATATGATTTTCTTTATTTCTTTAGGAATCATCCTTCACATTTTACTAGTGAGAAAACATATATCTCTTATAAAGATGTATACCTAACAGAAATGTTGGAAGAAGCAAAGAACATATATGAAGGACTTTAAGCTCCTTTTGAAATTTTTCATCTGAATTCAAGATAGAACCATATTATACGATAATTACTTATGCAAAACTCAAAAGGCATGTCTATGTTAGACCCACCAGGAGAGAAAAGGAATCAAGTTTTTGATACTGATATAACAAAAAGATGGTTTCTTAAAAAGATAATATAATTTTACTAAGGCAGTCCAACATCAAAGTGCACATTATAAGGTATAGCATTATGAAAGAATTCTAATAATTTCTAGTATTAAAAAGTGTTCTGATTTGCAAAAATCTATTCATAGCTGCAGAGTATGTATGGTGATACATGCTCTCTTCTTTATATAGAGGTGGTAGACTAAAGGTAGAAAATAAGGCACAGACTACAGATGCATTTGCCATGACGACTTATCCTTTGAGGAAAAGTCCTATAGGGAGGTACAGGGTTTAAAGGAAGTGATAGCTATGTTTTTTTTTTTTTTTTAAATCAGTGAATCAATAAATACATAAATGCTTGTATCCTTACCTGGTTTGATGAATAAATATCATTTTGAAATAATTAGAAAAAGCAGCAAGCACGGCCCGATGAGCTTTGAAGTAAACATCTCCAATGGCAACAGTGCAATCACAGAGAAAACCAAATTCCCGCTGCATATTCAACTGCTGCAGAAGGACAAGGCTATGGCTAGCAGTATCCATGGTGGCTCTGAGAGATGAAAAGGATGACATATAGATGTATGCTTAACAAAGTTAGTTACTATAGTTTCATGCAACTTATTTTATTTCCCCTGTAGAGATTACAAGGAACAGAGCAAAATTTAAACACCTTTCTCTTCAATACTATAGATCTTCAAAATTATATATATTATGTATATATACATAATACAATACCTGCCCTACATAATACAATACAATACAAAAACTGCCCTAATTGGTTAATGTTAACTTTTTTCCCCAGTACAAACTTTTTTGAAATGTTCATACTGACATAAAATTCAAGTTGCCTTACCTAGAATTACATTTTCAAAAAAAGATCTAAAATATCAATCTTTTCACTCTCCCTTTGCTACCTAATCCTTCTTCCCACCCTCTAAAAATAGCCCTTTTCCTATCTCATCTCATCCCTATCATCTCATCAAAACATATTTATTAAACATTAAATTTCATATGGAACTATGAAAAATGCATAATCAGTGCTAAGGAGATCAGACTCTCTTGGCTCAAGCCAAGATGTGGTTACTGTTACCATTTAATTAAAACAATACCTATTCTATTTAAAGTAAATTAAGGAATCATTCATTTAATAAGCATTTATTAAGTACCTATATGTACCAAGCAGATGTTAAAAAATGAAATATTTCCTTTCCCTCAAAGAGCTTATATTATATTTGGAGATGGGGGAGGGGATTGCACACAATTTGAAAAGTTAAAAAAATGTACATATTTGTATGTGTATATATATTTATAGACACACGTACACACATATATAATGTATGTGTGTATATATATATATATATATATATATATACACACACACTATATAAATACATAAAATCCAAAATAATTTTTGAGGGAACAGATTAGTAGTAATTAGAGGTTTCAAGATAGGTTTCCAGTAAAAGATTGGAAAGAATATATTTTCAGACATGAAGAAGAGCCAGTTCAAAGGAATGCAGAAGGGGATATAGAAAGGAAATGGAACTTAATAAATGGAGAACAGCAAGAAGTCTCATTTGGCGGAAACATACAGTATCATAGAGTGCAATATGTAATATGAATGAAAAGGTAAGCTAGACACATGATAAGTAACTATAGAATGCAAATGGGACTTCCAGGTTATATGATCAATAAGACTAGACATTTTCTCCATTTTCTCTCCTCAGTAATTCTCAAAAAAAATCTAAAAGAGGAATTATGAATTAGAGGTAAAGCAATTACAGATTAATTCACAGGAGAAGAAAGTCAAAGACTGCTGGAGAACTCTTAATCCTCAAGGCACTTTTAGCAAAACTTCCTCACCAGCTGTCACTGTATGACAAGGATACACAAAGACAGCCATGAAATTAGGGTTTATAATTTGCAAAGGAATTCTCTTACTGAATAGATTCTCCTAGAAGCAGACATTATTTTTTGCCCAAGGAAAAGATAGAGGACATTTCGCATCCTAGTCCTGGAAACATTCTCACCAAAGGGGGAGGAGTCAGAAAGTTGGTAAAAGGGAAATATGTAAGGAAAAATGGCTAAAGCCACCAAAAATGTTAATGAAAGCAGACAAATCAACAAAGAAAATGCTTAAAAATTAGAAAGAAGCATTCATCGGATCCAACCATCCTGGAGAGCAATTTGGAACTATGCTCAAAAAGTTATCAAACTGTGCATATCCTTTGATCCAGCAGTGTTACTGCTTGGCTTATATCCCAAAGAGATCTTAAAGGAGGGAAAGGGACCCACATGTGCAAAGATGTTTGTGGCAGCCCTCTTTGTAGTGGCAAGAAACTGGAAACTGAGTGGATGCCCATCAATTGGAGAATGGCTGAATAAATTATGGTATATGGATGCTATGGAATATTATTGTTTTGTAAGAAATGACCAGCAGGATGATTTCAGAGAGGCCTGGAGAGACTTAAATGAACTGATGCTAAGTGAAATGAGCAGGACCAGATCATTGTACATAGCAACAAGACTATATGATGATCAGTTCTGATGGACGTGGCTCTCTTCAACAATGAGATGATTCAAACCAGTTCCAATTATTCAGTGATGAAGAGAGCCATCTACACCCAGAGAGAGAACTGTGGGAACTTAGTGTGGATCACAATATAGCATTTTTACTCTTTCTGTTATTATTTGCATTTTTGTTTTCCTTCTCAGTTTTTTTTTTCTTTCTAGATCCGATTCTTCTTCTGCAGCAAGATTACTGTATAAATATGTATACATATATTGGATTTAACTATAATTTAATATATATTGGACTACCTGTCATGTAGGAGAGGGGGTGGGGGGAAGGAGGGAAAAATTTGGAACAAAAAATTTTACAAGGGTCAATGCTGAAAAATAACCCATGCATATGTTTTGTAAATAAAAAGCTTTAATAAAAAAAGAAACATTCATAAGAAAACTTCAAAAAAATTTACAAACTTCTCAAAGAAATATTACAAAGCAAAAAAAAAAAAAAAAAACCGAATTAATACCTAATGAAATTGAACACCTTGAAGGAACCACAACAACATGTTCCAAAATGGCTCCAAAGATGAATAGAAACTATAACAGAAGTTAGACAGAAATAAATGCCATAATTTATGGCTTACACAAAAGGAATAATTAGGAATAGAAAAATTGAGTCTCTCCTAAAGAGAACAACAACTATGGAATACAAATATACTAAGATAAAGTACAATTATGAAAAAGAGAAGCAAAAAGTGATAATGCCAAAATAAAATATGATCCCTATATGAGCAAAAGATATTAATTTTCAAAGACAAGATGCAGAGACAATCTAAGAATCACAGATTTCCTAAAAGAGAAAATAGTGCAAGAAAACTACCCAAGACTTTGCAAAAAGCAAAAGCATCTCCAGAAAAAAACCTTATGTTTCAAACTCTAAGACAGGTCCCTCTGATTAAATTTAACAATTCCAATGACAAATAGTACATTCTGAAAGCAGCTAGACAAAAAAAAAAAAAGAGAGAGAGAGAGAGAGACCTGCAAAAGCAAAGGAAAGGAAATTCCAACAACACAACACTATTCTACATTCTACATTTACTGAAAACCATAAAAATACATTCCAAGAAATAAAAGAAATCAAGATGCAAATCAAAATAACATATCCCATGCAAATCTGAGGCTAATTATCAAGGAAAAATATGACATTTATTTGACTTGCAGAAAGAAAAAGAATGATCTACTGGTTAAAAAAAAATAAACAGAGACTTAGTAAGAGATTGTCTTCAAAATGCAAGAGAATACAGATAAAAGCAGAACTTAACGAAACAAAAGTAATGACATAGAAGTAGGCCTGAAACACTAACAGTTAAACCCCACAAATCTTCCCTCCTGTGAAAATATGTATTCTGTGAGACTAAATCCCAGATTGGGGAAGGGGGGGGCACATAAATGAAGAAAGGAAAGGTAGAGGATAGAAGAGAATTTGTGATGTACATTAATCAAGTCTATGAATAAATAATAAAAAGAAGTTTGAACTCTTGCAATGTCTCAGAATGAAGAGTAAAAGACATTAAGTGAAGTTTCAAAAGGGAAAGCTTTTAATGGGGAAAAGAGGAGCTATCTCAATACAATGGAGAAAGGAGTCCTATTGAAAGGCAATCCCAAAGAAGAAGAGTTATATAGGCCTAGTAATAAGAGATGGAAACCTATCATGGGTTTCATCTGAAAGAGTATTGTGTTTCCATGGACAACATTCTTCTTCAGAAAAGAGAAAATCAAACTATCACCCAGAGGATAGAACGACATTGACCCTGGGAAGAGACCACTTGGCAAATGGGAAGGACAATAATAGAAAGAAAGAAGGTAAAATTATACTGCAATATTTAAGGCACAGTAATTTCTATGATGGGCAATGCTTCTATACTTATTCAAAAGAACTACAAAATACATGAAACATTTTAGTCAATTTACCACAGAACAAAATTCCCCTTAAAAAATTTTAAAACAACTTAAATAACTGGAAGGATATTTAACGTTGGGCTGGGGAATATCAATATAATAAAATGATCCTAGTACCAAAGGGAATTTACAGATATAATGACATCTCAACCAAAAATATAAAGGGATACTTTAGTAACTAGAATATGAAGGGAAATAATGAAAATATGAAATAATGAATAAATGTAAGAATAAAAAAAGTTCAACTTCAAGAATTGAACCACAATTGAACTACACCATAAAGCAGTGATCTTCAAATCTGAGATAAGAATCAGAAATATATGAATATTAATTTAATAACCCAACAGTCAACCTGAAAATATAAATTACCTAAGAAAAAACTCACAATAACAACTTTTAGGAAAGCCAGAGAGAAGTCTGACAGAGATAACAGAACACCAATTTACCCAGCATTCCACAGTAAATTCAAAATGGATAGATAATGTGAATGTTAAAGATCAAACTATAAAACAATTAGAAGAGTTAAATCATATACTTTTCATAGCTAAGGGTCAAGAGTAAATTCTTAATAAGAGAAAGGTGAAATTATAATATAAAAAGATAAAATATTCTGATTAAATTCAATTGAAAAGCTTCTGCACAAACAATATTAATTCATTTAGGACAAAAAGGAAGTGACTGAATGAGGAAAAAAATCTTTATACTAAATATCTCTTGTAAGGGGTCGATATCCAAGATATATCAACTAACAAATGTATAAGACTAAAAGCCATTTCTCAATACACAAATAGTGAAAGGATATTGTAATATTCTTCTCTAAAATATAATGTTCTCTGTGAGCAGGTTTCTTGGAGGGCTCTGGAGGCAGCCTTTCTTTCAATTCAATAATTACCCCAAATGCAGCCAGCTGTTAAAGTCCAAATCCTTTATTGTTTCCATCAAAGTTTTGTCTCTTTTCCTGGGTTAGCTTTCTTAGAGGTCTCTCTCCTTGGTTCGGAGAGCTCCTTTGCCTCTGCCAGCTTCAGCCTCCAGCTCCCTCAGAAAGTCTCCAGTCAACACAAAAGTGGAACATGGAATGAATCTGTCTCCTCCTCCGAGACCTTTCTAGTGGGCTTGTGCTCTTTGGCCCTGAGAGCTCCTCCTTATATATGTTCTCTTAAAGATGTGAATCTTGTGGAATTATAGTAAGTACTAAGTACATGTAAATTAGAGAATCATTATCTCATTAATTCCACTGACTTGGCACCTTGTAAGAATCCTAACAGGATATAATCACATGGTTCCCTCCAAAACAATTGCAAACTATGGATAACTAACCAGACTAAAAAATGCTCCAAATTACCAATAAAAGAAAATCTAAATAACTCTCAAATTTCATCTCACACCTAGGAAACTGGAAAAGTCAATGTTCGGAGGAGCTGCAGAAAGACAAATTGGTGGTAGAGCTCTGAATTGCTATAAACATTCTGGAAAGCAATTTAGAATTATTAATAATAAGAAAGTAGTACAGTAGATAAGAGTGCTGGGGCTGAAGTCCAGAAGACACTGGGCAAGTCATTTAACCCTGTTTGCCTCAGCTTTTTTCATCTGGAAAATGAGTTGGAGAAATAATGGCAAACCACTCTAGTATATTTGCCAAGAAAATCCCATATGGGGTCACGAAGATAAGACTGAACATCACTAATAAGAAAGTCACTAAAATGCCCATTTCCTTTGACCCCAGATTCCACTTCTGGGCATGTAAACTAAGGTTGCTAACAAAAAAAGAAAGATTTCATAGACCACAAAATATAGGAGAGCATTTTTTATGGTAACAAAGAAGTGGGAAAACAAGTGGATCTCCATCAATTGAAGAATGGCTAAACAAACTGTGGAATAGTATTGTGCTTCAAGAAATGATGAATAGGATCAACACAGAGAAACATGGAATAACTTACATAAGCTGACAAAAAGTGAAGTGAGCAGAGCCAGAAAAACAATATACAGAACTACAAGTACATAACAACATGCATGACTACAACAAGGAACATAAAAAGAATCACCACCAGAAAATAATCAAAATTGAATGATATTAAAGTTAAAGGACTTAGTTGGATCTAAGGAAGACACGTGAGATGATACCTTCCCTAGCTCCTTTGCAGAGAGGGAGTATTCTGCAGGTTGAGTATCAAATATAATGTCTTTTTTTTTTTCAGTGTGTTGACAAATTTTGCTGAATATTTCCCTTCTTTAAAAAAGTTTATAATAAAGGGTGGCTCTCTAGAGAGAAGGGGGAAATAAAGTGATACATGGTGAAACCTAGGTAATATAAAAACAAAATATATAAGTAAAAATACATTGCCTTTAAAAGCTAAATATCATCTGCCTGGCAAGTGATCACCCAGGGTGTGCAAGGGCCCTCTAAGTTTTCCCATCCTATCCTCACCCTATCCTCCAAGAGACTCTCAAGAAATATCTTCTACCTAGAACAAGACCATGGCACAAAAGCTCCTATCTTTAACCCATATCACCCTATGGAGTGACTATCAAACATTCTCATGTCATGTTTCTGGTTGAGATAATGATATAAAAGTCTAGCTCTCCTATAATTCGAAAATAAAAATTTATTTTCTTAAAAATGATTTTATCTAAAAAGAATCCAAAAAGGGAATAACAATGAAAAGAGTACAAAAATACAGCCTTACAACCATCACTCTACTAAAAATAAGTGTTACCTCAAAGGAGAAAAAAATGTTTCTTTAGTAGAACAGAGAACTTTCAAGCATTCCTGATGAAAAGAATGGACAGAACTTGGAATATAACATGCTAAAAGGCAAACTAGATAAGGATCACCAAGAAAAACCTATCAGGCAAAACTAAATATAATCCTAAAGGGATAAATACACCACTGATAGATAGGGAGGATTTAAGAAGTAGGGCAGGAAAAATGAGCAAGTAGTTATGGTGATATAGTGTCACTAGGCCTGGATTCTGGAAGATCTAAGTTCAAGTATGGCCTTGGACATTTACTAGCAGTGTGACTGAAAAATTTACTTTATCCTATTTGCATCATCTATAAAATAAGCTGGAGAAGGAAAAGGAAACTGCCATGGAAGAAAAGGTTTGATAAGTAAAAATTACCAGGAGACTTGGACTTTTTCTCTGAGCAAGGCACTTTCTTATAAGAGCAACCAGGCAGCATCAGGAACCCTCCCTCTGTGTCTTCTGGTCTGAGGAGCTTGCCTTATATTTTAGGACAAGGGTTCTCCTCCCAAGGGAGGTAAACCCTTAAATTATTGGTTGAAACTAACAAGCTCCTGCTGGAGCCTCAGACCGTGAAACACTTAGCAGGACCCAAGCTTCCTACACCTGGCTAAGTGGGCAACAGCATCCCCCTGCAATCAGCTGCCCAGGCAGAAACTAACCCAGACCCTGATCAGGCCCCTTCCACAAACCTCTCCAGTATTTTCTCAAGAAAACCCCAATGGGGTCATGAAGACTTGGGCATAACTCAACAACAAAAGAAACCAGTCTTGCAGAGGTATGTAAGAAAGCTACTAATGCAGTTAAATTAGAATGAAATAAATAAAGTAACCAGGGGAAAAAATCTTTGCAGGAAGTTTCTCTGTAAAAGATCTCATTAATGACACAAGAAACTGATTCAAAGTTATAAAAGCAAAAGCTATCCTTCAATAGAAATATGGTCAAAAGATAGGAACAAGCAGCTTTCAAAAGAAGAAATAAAACCTATCAACAACCTTATTTTTTTTTAAGCTTTTCATTTACAAAACATATGCATGGATAATTTTTCAACATTAACCCTTGCATACCCTTGTGTTTCAGATTTTCCTTCCTTCAGTTGGAGAATGGTTGAATAGGTTATGGTATATGATTGGTATGCAATATTATTGTTCTACAAGAAATTATGACCAGGCTGATTTCTGAAAAGACTTACATGAATTGTTGCTGAGTGAGGTAAGCAGAACCAGTAGAACAATATACCCAGTAACAAGAAGATTATGTGATGATCAACTGTGATAAACTTGGCTCTTCTCAGCAATTCTATGATTCAAGACAATTCCAATAGACTTGGAATGGAATATGTCATCCACATCCAGAAAAAGAACTATGGGGACCGAATGTAAATTGAAGAATGGTATTTTAACTGTTTTTGTTTGCTTCTTTCATTCTTATTGTTTTTCCCCATTTGGTCAGATTTTTCTTGCCCAAAATGACAAATACAAAAATATGTTTAAAAGGATTATACATGTTTAACCTGGATCAGATTGCTTGCTGTCTTGGGGACAGGTGAAGTAAGGAGAAAAAAATTGAAACACTAAGTCTTACAAAAATGTATGCTGAAAATTATCTTTACAGATATTTGGGAAAATAAAATACTATTGAGAAAAATAAATACATAAAAATAAAAAAATTAGCTTTATGTCCTTTGACCAAGAAGATCAAAAAAGGAGAGAAGTCATAAGAACAAAAATATCTATAGCAACACTTTCTTTTAGTACAGCAAAGACCTAGAAATAGAGACAGCACCCATAATTGGGTGAATGGAACAGTTAACTAAATTATGTGTATGAATGTACTGGAAAATTATTGAGACATAAAAAAGAAATAACCAAAAAAAAAAAAGGATTCAGAGAAAACTTAGAGGACTTGTGATAAATCCAAGCAATGAAATAAGCAGAATTAGGATAATTTCTATGTAAAGGAAAACAATAGTAAAAAGCTCAAAAATGATCAATAAAGTGACCAATCATGATTTCAGAAAACGGGATGAGTTATATTTCCCACCTCTAGATAGAATGGTAATAAGCTAATGTAAAATGAGATAGAGTTCTCAGCTATGGATAA
The DNA here is from genome assembly GCF_902635505.1 of Sarcophilus harrisii. Lineage (NCBI taxonomy): Eukaryota > Metazoa > Chordata > Mammalia > Dasyuromorphia > Dasyuridae > Sarcophilus > Sarcophilus harrisii. The sequence goes on from NC_045427.1 coordinate 322,149,774, forward strand.
TGTATAGATCTTATGTTGGTTGACTATGCTTGTTCATTACAAGGGAAGTTTTTTTGTTGTTGTTTTTTTGGTGGGGGGAGAAGATTAGCAGTAAAGCATTTATACATAGAACATAACATAATGAAGTTCAAGTAGACACAAAAAAAATATATTGTTGGAAATTGTATATATACTTGACTGGGAATTCATCCAAGCATTCTGGAAATCGATTTGGTTTTATAAGAAAAGTCACCAGATTTTTCATGTCTTTTGACCCAATGATCTCACTATTGGGCAAGAAAGTCAATGACAGAGAGAGGAATCAAAGAAAGTCTTCACAGTAGCACTCTTTGTGGTAGCAAAAAGCAAACAAACAAACCCTCCCCACAAAACTGGAAACAAAATGCATTCTTATCAGTTGCAAAACAGATAAACAAATTTTACATGAGAATTCGTTTGATAATCACCAATTAGATGGTAAACTTGAGGGTAAGAACTGTCTTTGTCTCTTTTTATTCTCAGCACTTAATATTATTAAGTGCTTAATAAATGTTTATTGATGAAGTATTCCAAATTATCTTTGTGGAAATATGTAAACCAGATCACAATACAATTAGATGATCTAGAACTGGTTTAATGACTGAAATTATAAATTAATGAATTTAATGGTTCCTTCTCAGTTTAGCAAGAGAATTTTATATTAGCCTAGCACTCTTAACATTTTCATAAATGACTTGAACAAAAAGCTAAATGGCACATGTCAAATTTGCAGAGGACACAATGCTGGGATTGAAACCAAACCCACTGCATGACTAAGTAAAGATCCAAAAAGATCTTACTTAACAGGATCAATTATTAAACTAAATCCAGAATGACATTCAATAAAAATAGCTGTGAAATCCTACATTTGGGGAAAAACAACAATTTCACAAGTACAGGTAAGCATGGTTAGACAAATAGTTTGCCTTTAAAAGGGATGGGAGTTTTACTTGGCTGTAAATTTAACATTGTTCAGTAGTGTGATGTGGCAATCAAAAAAAAAAAATTATCTAATGAGATCTTGATGAGGCATATCTTCCAGGAATAAGGAGGCCATAGAACCAATCTGTACTCTGATTTAATCAGACTACTGGAATATTGCAATCAGCTCAGGAAACTAGTTTAAGAAGAATATTGCTAAGTTGGAGAGGTCAGGCAGAAGAGGGAAAGGTTCAAATTCTTTTGATAAGCTTAAAGAAGCAATTATTTCTAGAGGTGACCCAAGAACATTTTCAATTAACTGAACAGCTAATCACGGAGAAAAGGGATCAACCTAAGTTCTCTTTGGTCCCAGAGGGCATAACTTCCATTGGTGGAGTTTGATGTCTTGGAAAACTTCCTATCAATCAGAGGTATCCTGAAGTAGAATGGGTGGCCTTTGCTGGTTATGACTTTCCCTTACTTGGAGATTTTCAAGAAAGATACAGATAATTTATTACGTGTATCATATCAAGGATTTCTTTTCTGAGATGAATTGGACCAGATGTCCACTGGGGTCTCTTCCAATTCTAACATCTTAAGATTGCTGATTCAATGTAATGGAAAATGTATTCTGTTGTAAAGAATAAAAAAATATGAGAAAATTTAGCAACATGGGAAAACACCTATGAATTCAAGAAAGGGTAATGAAGACAAAGAAAGGAGCACATTATATACAATGACTATAAATAACATTGTATATTATATTATGATATATCATAATATTATCATAATAATGATAGGTAATAACACTAAAAGAGATTCCTAATAAGGAAACACATTGCCCTGAGTGAAAGGCAAAGTTAATAACAGAACTTTTAAAAAAGCTATTTTTTTAAAACTTAGTCTTACCAATAGTAAAAAAAAAAAATTAAACATTTTTATACTTCCCAAAATTAATTCCATAGCTGATGAATCCAAAGAAATAGAAGAATAGTAATTTGAAAAATTATAATGGGTTTAGTTTTGTTTTTTTTTTTTTGTAAAATCTTTTTTATCAATTATCTTACTTCTTCCTGTATCTGTGATTAGGATGTACTTAACTATCATATTAATAAGTAGCTTCTGGAAAATATAAAGAGGAGAGAAGATCACTACTAAAATTCAGTTGTGCTCCATTTTTCAATGTATTTCTCACATCAATATTTTATTTTTTTCTTTTAAAAAAGAAACAAATTGAGAGGTTTTCTGTGTATTTCTCTCTATATATGTATATGTCTCATAGATATATTTGACAATAATTAGTGGAAATTTGAAATAAGCTGTCATGTTTAAGGAAAAGAACATTCAGCAATAATAGGACTGTGTACTTACTGAAGCAGGTAGGTGCCACAGTGGAGTGGAATTAGGAAGATGTGTTCAAATCCAGCCTCATATACTCATTGGCTATGTGTTCCTTGGCAAGTCACTCATCCTGTTTGCCTCAACTTCCTCTTCTGTGAAAAGGAGTTGGAAAGGAAATGGCAAACCTTTCAGGAGTTTCTGTCAAGAAAAGCCCCAGGGGGCTCACAGAGATTTGGACCCAACTGAAAACGACGGAATAATTGCAGCATGGATTCTGGTGTTTAAGCAGTGAACCAGGGATTAAAAATCTCCCTGACTTTTCACTTTGGGTGTCAAAGAATTAGTTTGGTAGAAACCAGCATGGACCACAACAGATTATCTTATGTTCCCTCTCTTCCCGAAGTCCATCTATCGTCTAAATTTCTGTTATTATCCAGAGCAGCACCAGCAAACCCAGGTTCACAACCTCACAGTGTCCTCTTCAACTCCTCATTTTCTCTCAATCTATGTAACTAATTAGTGGCCAAATCTTCCCATCTCTTAAATCCCCTTCTCTTTATTAACACAGCCATCACTTTAGGTGAGGCCCTCATCATCTTTCCCCTGGAATTTGAGTCTCTATGAACTCTGGGATAAAAAATCTTATATTCAAATTATCCTTTTTAAAACTGTAAGATCACAATAGCATAATGAATAGAGCACCAGTCCTAGGGTCAGTAGCACCTGCACTCAAATCTGGCCTCAGATATTTATCATATATATGACCTTGGACAAATCACTTAACTCTGACTGCTTCCAGGGGGAAAATGCCTTATATTGTGCATAATTATTAAAAGGGTACTACAACTATAATTCGTAATAATTATATACATATTAGAAATACCTGCTCAAAAACGTTTTGCTGATAGGACAGCACTATCAAAAAAGTTTAGAAACCACTGCCTTAGGGCACTTCAAGATTAAGTGACTATCAGTGATGTTAGGAGGAGTCAACATAGAATACAAGTGTCAAAGCACATTGTGGATTTTACCAAGATAAGATCAAAAAAGGAAACATGCCAGATAAAAAGAAAGATACCATACATAAATTAGAAGAATATGAAAAAAAATGGATAGGAAAAGAATTTATGAATGAACACAAGATAGAGAGCATTGTGAAATGTAAAGTGGATAATTTTTATGGCATTAAAAGCTTTGAATGAATAAAATCAATATAGACAAGATTAGAAGGAAAGCAGAAAATTGGGGGTAAATATTTAGAGTTTCTCAGAAAAGGGTGTCATATCTCAAATATATATAGAACTTTGTCAAATTTATGAAAACGAGTTAGTTCCCAATTTATAAAAGGCTATGAACAGGCAATTTTTCAATGAAGAAATCAAAGCAATACATTGTCATATAAAAATGCTTAAATCAGGATTGATGAGAAAGGCAAATTAAAACAACTCTGAAATATCATCTCACACCTATCAGAATGGCTAAAATGACAGAAGGGAAAACTGACAAATGTTGGAGGGGATATGGAAAAATTGGGAGATTAAAACATTATTGATACAATTCTAAACTAAACCAACCATTATGGAGAGTGATTTGGAATTATGCCCAAAGATCCTCTGATGTAAACAATACCTCTATCAGATCTGTTTCCCAAGGTGATCAGGGAAAAAGGAAAAAAAAAAAACTAGTATGTTCTAAAGTATTTATAGCAGTTCTCCTGGGAGTGGCAAAGAACTGGAAATTAAGGGGATATCCATCAATTGGAGAATTACTAAACAAATTGTAGTATATGATTTTGATGGAATACTACTACACTGTAAGAAATGAGCATATTGATTTTGCAAAAAAACACGCGTGAAATAACAAAGATCATCTCTAGTGAGGAGGGAGATAGTTCTGAACTAAAAATGTAATCTTCCAGAAATATTTAATTTTTTAAAAAGAAAATTGTGGATTAACCAAACTGAAATGAAGAGATGTATGATGGGAGTTAACTACTGAAGAAGCACTCCCATCAACATGATTCACTTAAGTATTAAACCAGGTGAAATTGGATAATTATTTAATTTATTTAACTTCTTTGGCTAGCTTTTTTTCTTTCCTTTTTTTGTATAAGATGGACACAAACATCTATGATAGCACAACTTAAGTTCTCTTTTGTGAATCTTTACCTCATCTCCACCAAGATCTTCTGGGTACAATGTCCACAACAGGTACATTCAATCTCTCAATGAATAAGTGGGTACAAGCTGCATCTTTCTTTTTGTTATTGACCTCCTTAGATTCAACAATTCACAATTCGCAAAAATGAGAAATGAAGGATTGGGCAGACTATTGCATAATAAAATAAATGTATCAAGGTGGTTTCTGTTAAATTAAAAAAAATCTGTTCTATAGTTTGTTGACTGGAAGAGCTGCATTGGACATGAAGACCTTTCATTCAAGAGCAAAATTCTGATGTCTCCAGGGAATATCCTGAGTAAGGATATAAACGACTAAATTATTAGTGACAAGCTCAAGAGTGATCTAATTCATGCAAGTCCAGAGCTTCAGGATATCAGCTATAGGTTAATTTTATATTTATCTCCCAGTATTCCAAATTCTCTGAAGAAAGGAATTGTGTTCAATTTTGTTGGTGGCAAAGAATTTTTGTCCCCTTTTGATAGTACAGTCCTTTGCATGTAGTAGGTGTTTAATAAATATTTGATGAATTAAATTCTCTTTTGTGTGCCTTCTGGTCATATGAACATTTCACAGAAGGGCTAATACACATTTTCTGAGTCCATAAACATATAAAAATGAAAGGTCAACAAATTTAAAATGTCTGATATAATAAAAAAAATCTTATATTTACATGTTTTAAACTTTTCAAAGAGTTTTCATAGATCTATTTAAGGTGCTTATAGAAACATATATATTTAAGTGTGTATGTGTGTGAATGAGACACACAGAAAACAATTTTTTCTGGAATAGTCAAGAAGCCAAAAGGAGTACTTAGATCAGCATTTCTAAATCTAGTATTCTGAGTTTAGTAAAGTCTTTTTATGTCAGAGGAATGCAAAACTTAATGAAGATATTCAAAAACCAATAGCATAAACTCCAATTCAGATTCCAAAATCCCAAAATCAGTTCTTTGTAAGCTAATAAAAGAATATTATCATGTTGAGAAATCTTCAAAATATTGAGAAATCTTACAAAATATTGGTGGAAAGTATTAACAGATTCTAACGCCCTATACTTATGTTCACATTACCTGACTTTGAGCAAAAAACTAATTGAAACCAATGTTCTAAGTATTCATCTGAGCTGAGTGCAGGAACTCTCTAGTGGTGTTCACTTCTCTATACCTATCATAGAAGCTGCTGAAATATGGAGGATGGAGTAGTTGGGGGGGGGGGGGATGCTAACAGTAGCAGTTAAAGTGGATAGAGCACTAGGTTTGGAATCAGGAAGACTCATCTTACCTCCCACCTTAGACACTTTCTAGCTATAGGCCCATAGACAAGTCATTTAACCCTGTTTGCCTCAATTCCTCATCTGTAAAATGAGTTGGAGAAGGAAATGATAAAGCATTCCTGAATCATTGGCAAGAAAACCCCAAAATGGAGTCACGAAATGTAGAACATGTCTGAACATCATCAAACAAAATATAGAACAAAATATAAAGAACAAAAATATAAATGAACCTCAAATTCTTTCTTTCTCTCTCTCCCTCCCTCCACCCTCCATCTCTACCTCTTGCCTTCCCTGATTTCCTTCAGGTCTCAGTTAAAGTTTTAACCTTCTGCAAAAAGCCTTTCTGAATCCCCTTGATGCCTTCCTTGCCTCTGTGGATTTATAACCAAAGTAATGTGCAAACCTGTTTATACATAATTGTTTTCATATTATCTCACCCAATAGACAGTAAACTTGTTGAGAGTATGAACTTTTGTTTTTATTGGAGTCATAAGCACTTAGAACAGATCCTGGCATGTAATAGGCGATTAATAAATGCTAGTTAATTGACTAAAAAAACCCAGCAAGTTTCAATAGGAAATAAAGGGGAAATATATGTGTGTGTGTACTTAAATACATATATATCACACACATACATATATGGTTTAGATAATTAAAAAATAGAACTATGCTTGGGAAAAGGAGGTAGAGAACTTGTGATTTCATCAATCTGAGGACTTTTCTCCAGGTAATATTCTTTCACATATCAGCAACTCATCTGCAAAATATAACAACTTATAATCATATAACTAATTATGTCAGAGGCAAGCAATGAATCTTAACTCTAAGGCAGATTCTTTTGTTACATTGGAGTCCTTTTCTTTTATTACTCATGAATAGAAAATAAGATCATAGATATTTTTAAAAAAGAGGGATTTAAGGAAACAGTCTAAAATGTAGAACCACACCCACAGCACAATGATAGAGTTGAAAACAATCTGATATGAAGTGAGTCTTCTTCCTCAATTCAAATATACACCATACCAGGAAGTCTTTACTCTTTAGAGGCTAAAAAGACACTGTGCTTATATACTCTGAGTTTCTTCTTCTCATAAAGTTATATGTTAATGATATATTACCTTACATATATATCATAACTCAATTTATTACAGAAAGCAAATCAACTGCAGATCACAGTACAACAGAAACTAAAAGACAAAATGTTCCTAGTTTAGAATTAACACCAAGGAAGAAAATAATTCAATCAGTAATTCCTCCTCCTTTTCTCTCTACACTTTCAGCAACTTAGCCAGCAAGGAAGACTGCAATGTTTTCTACAGTGTGTTTTTTTCTTTTCTTTTGGAAATTAGAAGAAATAACATTCTCTTCAAAGAATTCATTTCTAAGCAATATAAAGCACATATCTTTTCTGGCTCTAATTCATTTTATAAAATGGATGAATTTTTTTCATTACTAAGTGTGAAACCTCCTGGTCACATTAAATCAATTCAGTATAATAGCAGGGAAAAGTATTATGTAACACTTCCCAGCAGAGTCCTGACCAGGACTTTTTTTTTTTTTTTATTAGCTCAGACACTTAGGCCCCTCCTTCCATCTAGACAGCCTGGCTCCTTCAGCATCCCCCAACTCTAGGCTTGGGAGGCTAAAGTGCCACTATACTTTTCAAGGGCAATAGAGTGTCCTGGAACCACAGGCGCCAATAACCAGTCACAGGCCGCTTTCTTCAGCCTTCCTTTCCTCTCCCAAAGGGGGAGGGAGGAGACAGCAACTGACCTCCCCATAAATAATGCACAAGCAAAGGGGACCTGCCCCAGGCCAAATTGTGAGGCAGGCAAAGTGGTCTCACCCATCCCTCTTCTCTAAGCTCTCTAAGGACTAGCTCTTTTATTGCCTAAAATCATCCTCCTCCCACCAACCCAAGGCTGCCAGTTCTCATTTGTTTATTCATCTAACAAAAATTCACCGATTAGGAGGACTTCAAAGAGAAGCCATTTGCGTTCAGTCTAGAATAGGAACCTGAAGATGGGCGAGGAGGAGGGGTTTTCTAGGTGATTCTCTAAGTAAAAACAAGACAGAAATGTATAGGGAATATTTAGTCTAGTTTGACGACAGCTACAGATGAAGATAGTGACAAGGAAGCCTCAAAAAGGGGAATGGGGCTGAGAGGAAGGCTGTTTGGGGATGGTCTTAAAAGGCACAACTACTAATAACTCAGAATTTAATACAGCATATAAAGCAATACTTAAGTGTTTATTGAGCTAATTTTTATTTCGATGGCACACTGCTTCAGATCACAAAAAGGTTTATCCAGGCCTTCACAATGATAGCATTTCACCGCACTTAACAAGCCCTTAGGGGGAGTTTTAGGGGGGCTAACACATTTTTGCTCTCCCATTCACAATCACAGATTGTCTTTGTCCACTTCCAAATCATTCGATTTGGCCCTAAACCAGCCACTCGGGATCAGGCATGCTTGGGATACACTAACTGATTGAGTCACTCTGAGAGTGTGTAATCAAAATGTTCCTTCATTTGTTTCACCATTTAAGCACCTGCGATGTGAAAGTTATGCTATAGAGAAAAGAAAAATGACCCCGGAAGTCAGACGTCACTGCACTGGCCAGCAGGCCTTTTGTTTACATTGCGCGGGTGCGCTGGAAGTTCCCTTCCAAGTCCAGTATTTTGACTGTACTTTTTGACACTTGAAAACTCCCTGTGGAGGAGAAGCAACGATGCGACTTGGGAGACCTCATTAGAGAGCTACTGGTCTGATCTGCATCAAGTTTTGGGAAGGGGCACAAGTGATGGTAGGGGGAGAATAAATGTACGTGACCGAATAGACCATGCTTGGTGTAAGGCGATGATGGTAAACAAATGGAATGAGCCGTATGGAAGAACTCCGTGCCTCCGGAATTACTCAACCTCCAACTGGGCAGGATGGGAAGGGGGCCTTGAGGGGGGCAGATCATGCTCTGATTCTGCCTAACGGGAATGGATCCCCAGGCAGGTAGGTAGCGCTTGAGCTCTCTGACGGAGGAGGATCTGCAATCCATCCCAGAAGCAAGCAACCAGCTTCGGCAGGTCCCCTAACTCCCGGATCCTCGAGTTCGCACCTGTGCCCTCCTTCCTCTAGGAAAGGGGATTCCAAGCAAGATCCTGGGGCTCCCCGGCCGGAGGCGGAGGAAAAAGCAGATTCTGGGGACAGGCAGCTGCCCCTTTAAGGTGGCCCGTCTTTAGGCCCCGTCCCACCGTGGTGACTGCACCCTCCCGGGCCGCAAGCACTCACCCCCGCGGCGCCCAAGGGCACCAGCCCCTGCAGCCCGAGTTCGGGGAGGGGGGAGAGCGGGTTTTAGAGCGGGTTTTGAGTATCCCGGCCCCGGAGAGCGCTTCTGGTTGCCATTTTCCTCCTCCCTTTTTTGCACGTCCAAAACTACAGAAAAAAAAAAACCCAAACCAACAACAACCCCCCAAAAATAAATAAAAAATCCACCCCTCTCCCCGGAGCTACTTGCATCTGTCTCGCGACCGGTGCCGGCAGCTTGCAAGCCTCCGCGGAGCGGCTCACGCCCGGAGTCTGCAATCGGAGCGGAGAAACCCAAAAGGGCTATGGAGGTGCATCCCTTACCCAGGTGCCGCCGCGGCACTGCCCGCTGCTCGGCGGGGGAGGGGCCGGGAAAGAGAATGGGGGAAGGGGGAGTACGCGAGGGGGGAGGGGGAGTTTCAGCCTCCTAGCTGGGGACCTGGCAGAGGCTCGCGCGCTCACCCAGCGGTCCCGGGTCTCGCGCGGCTTCGCGCGATACCCCCCGCCCTCGCCGTCGGAGATGGCCCACGTGACCGCGCGCGTGGTGGCAGGGGGGGAAATGAGGGACTCGAAAATGAGGGCATATGTGCGTACGGTAACGCGCGCGCAGGTGGCCGGACGGGCGAGGTTCGGCTTTGCATTGCTTCGGCCGCCGCGGCTCGGATCCCAAAATGTTGGGACCGATTTTTCCTGTGGTGGGCTAGCGGTTTATACGCTTGAGAGCGCACGCGGGTACCGACCTCTTTAGGTGACTTATTAAGAGTGTATAAAAAGCAGGGGCTTCCCGTGAAGAAACATGAGGGTGGGCGCACACTTGTGAAACAGACTCCTAGCTGGCGTAAGGGCTCGGGTAGCAGATAGCTCTGGGTAGGATCATGGTTGCCTCGACACCAGGGCAATGTTGGGCAGGGCGGAGCATGAGGGGGTGAGTGGCTCCGGTTCAACAGGCTGCCGCGCCAAAGGGGGTGGGGGCTGTCAAGAGTAACTGGAACTTTAAAGGCTGGCGTCTTTGCGACCACCGCGCCTACCATGGGGCAGAGCCCACCAGCTTTTTAGTGTTTCCCCAAGCAAAACAGCGCCGGCGTTTACGAATCTGAGCTGCCGAGAGTCCCACAGTTGGGCCCCACGTCAGAAGTCGTAACATGTGAAACCCGGAAAAAAAAAAAAGCAGCATCCGGACCCCGAGGGAGTTGGGAACTCTAGCCTAGGCAACTCCCCTATGTATACAGTCGGGCAAAAAACAAAAAACGGAAAAAAAAAAAAAAAAAAAAAAAAACAACCCAAACGCTCCAAAAGAGAATCCCGAGATTATCCCTCCCCATCCTCTCTAGAAGTTTGTGGAAACCCTCTCAGGGCGGGTTGTGCCAGCCCCGACTCAGAAACTTGTTGCAGACCCATAAGCTGCCGCGAGTGCCCCTAGGAGGTAGCGATCGAGTGACTGAGGAGGGAGTGGGTGGGCGGGAGGGGAGGAAGGGAGGGAGGGGAAAGCTGGCGGACGCCGCCGCCGCCGCAGCCGCCAGCGAACGGGTGGGCAGACCCTGAGTCGCCGCGTAAGCGGGGCCGGCTCAGTGCGGTGCAGCAGGCGCGGCTGTGCGGCAGCGGAAGTCCTTTGTTGCAGCGCAGTCCCTGGCAGAGCAGGAGTCGAGCTCGGGGAGCAGCCGGAGCCCAGGGCGCGTTCGCTGCTGGGGTTTTATTTTTTTTCCTGCCCTTTCGCCTTTTCCGCTCTGTCACCTACAGCTTTGCCTTAAAAGTCCTCCGAGGCTTCTCCCGCAGTCCCAGGTCCTGCGGTGGCCGGTGAGTAGATTCCGGGCGCTGGAGCTTGGGGAAAAGGGGAGGACGGGACGGGACGGGATGTTCGCACAACTTTGCGGCGCAGCTTTGGCCTGGCCGAGGGCGAGGGCCGGGTTGAGGCGCGAGGACACGCAGCTGGCGTCAGGATCGGGACGGGGCACTTCCAGCCTTCTCCTTGGGCCTCCCGGGCTGAGAAGGCTGCGACCGTCCTAGTCGGGGAGCCCAAGTCCGCCGGCCTTTGGGCAAATGGATTCCGAAATGACTTCGCGTCTTTTCTTTTTTCTCTTGCTTTCTTGGCGGGAGGCGGGAGGGTTCGATTTGATTGACGTGCTCGGAGCCAGCTCCTCGCCCCGCCAGGGGTTGGGGGGGGGGAAACGACATTTTTTGGGGGGAGGGGAAATGTCCCGGAGCTCAGGCAGACTCTTGCTAGTCTGGCGGGGAAAGGACGCCGCTAAGATCGTGGGTTTTCCTTGCTACGCTGCGACCCACCCACGTCCTCCGGCCCCCAGCACCACACGCTGTTCTATGTGCACCGGAAAGTGCGTGGGTTAGGAGTTTGGACTCTGTTAGCTGCAAAAAATTCCTTCCGCTTTTAACCAACTACAAAAATGGTGAGCGCGGGACCGCCCAAAATATAAAGGGTTCGATTGGGTTCGATTTCTGCTCCTCCCATCCTTACCTCCTAAATGTCAGTCTTAAGGAGGAAAAAATGTTACCGAACTGAGAATGGAAGCTCCTCCAGTTATTGAAATAGTACTTTGTTTTAGAACGTATGGCATAAGTATATTCATATAATTTATTTTAATGATATAGGATGAGTCTAAAACGTGGCAACTCGACTCAGCCTTATCCGTCTGTCAAAAGTGTAATGCTACACTGCAGGAAGGTTGCACCAGTGTGTAGACTGGGCCTGGAGAGACTAACTTTGGGTAGGTTCCAAGAGGTTTTGTGGTGTCTCGGAATCGATTTCTTAAGCCAAAGTTGACATTCTCGAGGAGATTTTAGTGAGGAATTCAATTGCCCCAGTGGAGGAGCTTTGGAACACAACCGCAGCCTCCAGGATAACTGCATTTAGGATTTTTGTGCAAGTAGGACGGTGTAATTTGGGGCCAAAGATGGAGATAAATTGGGAAGAAATGGGGAAAATTGAGACAGAAAAACCAGAACTTTGGTGCTGGAATGGCGTCACCTCTTAAATTCTCAGAATCTTAAAGTTTGGGGGGGTTTTGGTTACTCTCCTGCCCCAGCATAGTGCTAGATATAATACTTGATTTGACATAATTTGTCATTTTAGTTATTTCTCTTTTCTTTGGTAACTACTTAGAAGACAGCTAGTCTACTCATTTTTAAATAAGGGGAAGAAACTGAAGAGAGAGAGGTGGTTTGCCAAAAGTTAGACATTAAAAATCTGTAACCCATCCCAGTGCTGTTTACATTCATATTTATTCTATCCAGCAGAGCCAGAATTCTTTACCCAGTCGATGACATCATGGTGGACACATTTCTAGTTGAACTACCTTTGCTGGTACTTTTGCCACCCTCTCTAATATAATAGTTTTGTGGGGAGTCCAAGGGCTGCCCACACAAAAGGGAAACCATGTCTCAACCGAGGCCTTGTACTGTATTAAAGCAGGAAATCAAATAGTCCACTCACAGAACAGACTCCTAACACATGACTCCTCATCCCTGAAGTACTTAATGTCAGTTAAGGGGCTTTCCCAAAAGTTGAGAAGCGCTGCAGTATAGTGTACCAGTAGTGGTTCTCATTAGGTTTTGCTAAAGCCAGGATCTCAGCCCCAACAGAATAGATTTCCTTTGTGTGCTGTTTGTACTTTGCATTACATTTATGTGTAGGTCTCAACACCTTTGCTAGAAAAGGTAAGACCCACTGGTGGTTTTATTATTGTCTCTCTCAGGGCCTCCTAGCACAATGCCTGGCACTTAGCGATTAATAAATGTTCCCATCTTATTGTGCTAACTAATATCTTGATTTCACTTTCCTTAAGCCCAACTAAATGTTGATGTTTTTGGTGTTTCCTTCCTCTCTACCACTAGCTGGGATTCTGCCTTTATTCCCAGGACTACTTACCTTTTCCTCACTACTCTCATGTATTTCTTATTGACGGAAGTGCTATCTTTTCCCTACCACTGTAATGCTGACAGTTAAAAGGAGAAAGAACTGTGTATTTATCAAACCTTCTGTTTGCCTAATATTAACTGTGCTTTTCAATCACCAAACACCCTCTAAATAACATAATTGAAAGTTTTAGCAAATGTAAAATGCTTGTTTCAGGTTCAGTAGGGTATATAGTAGCTGGGAAACCACCATACCAGGTCTTATTTCAACTTGACAAATTCATCAAGTTACTTTTACCAATTCATCCATGTGGACAGGCTCTGGAAACTGAAGGCTTGAGTAAAGCTAAGCAAATTCACATATTAATTGTAAAATAAGACCAGGTGATTATTATTAGGGAAGATAGCCTTTTTTTGGTGTTAAAGTACTTAAAAACCTAATCAATAATTTAAAAATTTATTGAGATCCTGGAGTTTGTAAAGTGGGGATTTTCCTCAAGGAGGGGAGAGAAGCACTGACCCAATTTTTTTTTTTGTGTGTGTGTGTGATTAGTATCTAGGTACCTCATGTAAGTGGGATACACCTAAATTTTTGGCCAATAGCATTCTGTTCATGATGATTAGTAAAGAAGAGCACCAGATTTGAAATTAATTCAGAAATTTACTTAATAACCTTGAGCTAATCATCCCATCTCTCTGGCAGGTACTATCCTCATCTTAAAATGGTAAGTTGGACTGGGTGAACTTTATAGCGCTAAATCCTATGTTCCTATGTAAGTAGTTTCAGTCAATGTACAGCATTAACTTATTTCAAGTCAATTATCTATTAAGCATCTCAACTATTTCAAGAAAAGATAATGAAGCTATTGCATGGGTCTCAAAATGTTACCTAGAAGGATAATTGAAAGCAAATTTCATATTCATCTTTGTAAAGTGTATTTTTTTTTACATATTAACTGATCTCTGTATTTTTTTTAATATATCTTACCAATTCATATAGTAAATACATGTGAGCATAGTCTCTGCCCTTGTGCAACTGAAAGTTTCCTGGGGAGGATTAAGTACATCTATAACAACATTATACAATATTACATGACAAATGCATTATAAAATTGCAAAACAAAATGATGTGGCAGCAGAAGGATATCAGTCACTGGTGACTGGGGGAGTCATGGAATAATCTGTAGCAGAGTTAACTTGTGAATTGGGTTTTAAAAGAGACTGGAATATAATAGGTGAAGAGTAGATATAGCAGATATAGGGAACTAATATGAGTAAATATTATAAGAAGCAGTTATTATCTTGAGATATTGGGTTCAAAGAAAGGAAAAATCACCTAGGTTCAAATCCTGTGGTTCAGGTATTTCCTATTAGGCAAGTCGTTGAGCTTCAACTTTCCTCATCTATAAGTGTGTGTATGAGGGGGTTATAAAACCTTTCTCTGGGTTATTGCATTAAATAAGATAATGTATATAAAATACTTTGTAAAGCTGAAAGTCCTATAGAAATGTGAGCTATTATGGTGAGGGTAAGTATGGAACATTGATTGGAACATATTAGTAACAACCAATGTTAACATCATGTGATCTTCACACCTATTCTGTGAGATAGGTGCTGCTAATATATGGAAGGGTTGGAAAAGTATAGAAGCTTTAGATGGAGTAAGGTCGAATACAGGAGTGAAAAGTTTGAACTTAATTCAAGAAGATTTTTGAGGAGTGTCATGCTAGATTATTCTAGCATTAGAAGCAGATTGGGAGTGGAAAGTACAATTAGGGTATTGATAGGGTTGGTAAAGAGATTGGGAATTGGGTGGAAGAAGAGAGAGATACTCTGGTAGGAGAAACTTATGGAATTTTCCCTTTGGCCTGCACAGGTGCCAAGTATTATGGGAAGGTATATTAGGAGTTAGAAATGGCAATGAACAGATGGGACAAGACAATAGAATGTCAGTGAAGTCCACTAAAAAAGAGAGGACAGAATAATAGTTCGTATTCACATAACACTACTTTACAAAGATCTTTTTAGGTAGGTCAGGCCCCCAAATTACCATGTGTTAATTTTATATAGCCTTCATGTGCTTATTTATGTACATGTTTTCTCCTCTAACAGAATGTAAGATAGAAACTTTTTCATTTTTGTCTTTGCATTCTCAGAATCTAGTAATAACACCTGGAACACTGTACCAACTTAAATGCTTGAACTGGGAGACAGGGGAAAAGCAGTAGTAGCTATCAGACCTAGATATTTCAGAGGAAGGATTCAAAGGTAATATTTACCCCAAAACTGAATTGATAATAAAGGTTGAAATAAATGAGAAAAAATATGCCTGATTGCCTTTGCTGTTACACATTGCCTGGTGTGCTTTGGAATTGATACAAGGCTTTAATATTTTGCTGATGTACGGTGATCTCATCCATGTGGGCATTTCCTGGAACAGTGGGGAACAGAACTCATTCATATATTATGAACCAAGTCCACACCCACAGGGGTGGGAGGGGTAGGACTTTCCTCTATATTGTTGGATTTTATGTACATATCTCTAGATCTTGTGTGATCTAATCTCAGAATAAGATGGTTCTTTTAGAGCATGTCTTTGACAGTCTCCTTAAATTCCCTTACTAGATTCTTTCAGTAGTAATATATCATAGCTTTCTCATACCCACATCTCTTTGAGTGATGTGACTAATTCTAAAGAGACTCTTATTCTGTGTTTTGTAGCAGTTTAGCATTACTGGATTATTCAGTCGGTCAAAAAAAATTGATGTTTAAAAGGTGGGCCTTTCTTTTGGAGAGAAGTTCAGGGTTATTAAAAGCACTGCCATTTACCAAATGTAATTTAGCCTGCTTACCTCCCCTTATTCTTTTCTGGCCTTGGTCTCTCTTCAGCATCTGTTAGATGTGCTAATAGTCTAGTTCTGTGGCCTGTCTGTTGGCCTTTTTGTAGTCAACAAACAGTAAGCTCTTGTTTTCTCTGCATATTCCTGCTTATATGTGCCTGTAAAGATATGATCTGCTACAGAATTTTGTTTGTTACAAGTTTACCTGTTACTTTTCCACCTTCATCAAGGATTCCCTTCATTATTCTTATGAAGATTTTGTAGGCAAAGAGAAAGTGGCATGAATTGGTATGTTAAAAGTTTAGAAATCGAGTCATGTGTGTCTTTAAGTTAACAGGTTTGTATCTTATTCTGGATTTTTCTCTTTCATTTCATTGTATATTAATTAGAGCATATATATTGTGAAATGTCCTAGAACTAGAATAAATTTCAACATGAAAAAAGCCACATGTAAGAAAACATTGTAATCACAAAATTTGGAGGAGGTAATAATTCAGTGAAATTAGAACTAAAATATTAGCTGACTATGGAATGCTAGAGGGCAGGGAAAAACTGAGCTACTCTCAGAGCAGAGAGAAGTATTTCTCAGGACTTCATCCATGGGAACAGAGTAATTATGGGCATTTACAAGTCCTGAGGGCCTAAGGTACATAAAAAGAGATATTTCTTGTATTTTATTAGGGAGGGAGGGAAAGCTAGAATGTGTTACCTTTTAATAGAGGGGTCATTATTGGTTTTTTTTTTGGTTGTTGTTGTTGTTGTTGTTGATAAAACAGAGATATAAAAAGAAGTAAAATAAATTGCTTTTGGTCACACAGTAACAGAAAATCAGAACATAAAACTATATTTCTTCTTTTACCACATTAAACTAACACATGCATTCATTAAACACTTACTTCATAGTACTTAGCCTGCTAGGCTCTGAGGACTCAAATATTTCCCCTCCAAAAAAATATTATTCTCAAATTGATTACATTCTGTTGGGGTGGACAGTATCCCAATTTGTCACCCCTATTAGATTAGTGAGCTTTTCAAAGACACGGACTATTTTTTGCGGTCTTTCTTTATATTCCCAGAACTTAACAATGTGCCTGGAACATATTTGTGTTTTAAATGCTTATTAACTGAGGTAAGTTAAAGAGGATGAGCATTAACAATTGGGAGAATCAGAAAAGATTTCATGTAGAAGATGGATTTTTGAAAGAAGTAAGGAAGTTCTTACATTTTTTTTCTGAAAGAATCTGTCTTTTCTTACTCATAACCTCCCTCTCACGTCCCCTGCTCTCCACCTTGAGAAAACAATGAAAACAAATTCCTTGTGAGGAAAAAAAAAATAGGCATCTATGTGGGTCTCATTCTGCACTCAGAGACCATCACCTCTCCATTTGAAAGTGCCTTGGGATTGTGCTTGGTCATCACATTTAACACAGTTGCTTAGCCTGTCAAAGTCATTTGTCTTTACAATATCATTATGTATAGATTGTTTTATTAGTTCTGCTCAGGAAATGAGAAAATTTTTTGAAATGACAGTGAGAAGAGAGTACATTCTAAGCACAGAGAATGAAAAGTGCAAATACATGGAGACAGAAAATGGAGTATCTATCGTGTACCAGGAAGAGAAAGAAAGCCAGTAAATACTACCACAATTACTTCTGAGAGACAGCATCATGAAGTAAAATCAGCCCTGGATTTGAAATTATTGTTCACTAACTGCAATTTTGGAAAGAATATAAATATTTCCCCTCATCTAATCTCAGTATCCTCATCTATTTTTTAAAAAAATCTCCTTCCAAAATTTAGAGGACCTATCCTCCACGGAGTAAGCTGTAGGTCTTTTTCTCTGTCTCTTGACATTATATGGATAATGGTGGGATCATCTGTCAGTTATACTAGCCTCTCAATTAAATGACTAATTTTTTTCCCTGTTTTTATATTTTTAAAATTTGTTTTCTAATGATTTCCTCCTCCTCCAACCTCAACACTGGTTGCCTGTACTTACCATTGTGCAAGTCTCCATTGCCTTCTCGGTGACCTTAACTTTAATTCTTCAGAACTTTGATATTTCATGACTTAAAGCTATATAGCATTACCAGAAGAATATTGTTATTAAAAATAGACATTTGTTTCAGGAAGAAGTTTGGAGTCATTAAAAGCATTATCTAGTTTTCTACATTCAATCTAGACAGCTCCTCTTCTGGGCCCAGCTCTTTGTCCCGTTTGAGTGCCTGTCCAAGATAGATTCAATTGTAGGCTGGCCTGGAAACCTAAAAAGTATAACATTGTTTCTCAGACCCAGATAGCCTTCTTACAAATGATTTTTTTTTTTAACACAACTGTCCTATGATTAAAAAATATTCCATTCTATATGATGAACCTAGAGCCCTATACAATTTCTCCATGGAAATAAATGAACACACAGTTAAAGGTACTTCATTCAATGAATCTACAATTTTATGAATTTGGATATCCCTTCTATCTTTATTAAGTCACAACTCAATTCATAATGTCTAATCCTCTAATCCATATTTTCCTATATGTTCTCTGTAAGGAATCTTCCCAATGCAGTAATGCCCTTCTAGGTCTTTCTATGTTAGTTCTTGCAATAGCTACATACCCATCCCTTCCTTTTTCAGTCATATATGCTCTCAGTGAAGCCTTTTGTACTTCCTTTTGTTTCTAAGTTGTCACAGTAATTGGCTTCACCAGACAAAGCATCACCAGGAAAATATCATAGCTTCAAAAAATGGGTTTTGGTGGTAGGGAGAAGCTTAAGATCATAGAAAGTGCTGTATAATTTTCTAAGTAAGTACTAAATTATGTTCATATTCAATTCTGAGCCCAGCATATTCCTATTTAACCATACAATTTCAGCACTGGATTATTCCCTGGTGGACCTAGCTCTGGGTTAAGCATTTAATATGTAATTGTCAACTACACCATCAATAGTGTGGCCAAATGGATAGAGCATACTAATTGGTTTCTGGAAGATTCCTCCCTCCTTTATCTTCTGCCTCACACTTAGCATGGGTTTTCAAAATAGACTTGTTAAAAATTAAAATCTCAAGCCAACTAGGAAAGAAGATGGGGGAGGGGGAAGTGGAAAAACTTCATAGTTATCATAACCTCCCTTAGTCTTAGTTTCCACATCTACAAAATGGGAATAGTCCTTTAATGATCCTTATAAATAATTTAGAAAAATGCTTGCTTTTTTTTTTCCCCCTTTAAAGGAGTAGATGGCATTCTTCTAATTCCAAGGTCCCTAACCTCTTTTTGTGTCATATGACTCCTTTGGCAGTCTGGTGAAACTTTTAAAGCCCTTCTCAGAATAATTTTTTAATTGCATAAAATACATAGCATTACAAAATAAACCAATTATACTGAAATATAGTTACTAAAATTTTTTTAAAATCTTCACGGACACAGCTGAAGAATCTCTGCTTTGGTTAAATTTGTGATGTACATAAAGACTGCAGTGTATAAACTAAGCATTAGAAATATGTGACAGAATAAGTGCATACTAAAAAATCCAGTGAGATCTTCAGAAGGACTTCAGTTGAATAACTCAAATACAGAATTGGAAATGAGTTGACTAATTATACTGACACTCAGAACCTTAGCTTATAAAATTTGGAAGGGACCCTCAGAGACCATCTAATCCAACACATATTGACCAAGAATTGCTGTTATATAATCGATAAATAGATATCCAGTCTCTGCTATATCTCCAATAAAGTGAAGCCCATGGCTGACACTTCCATTTTTGGACAGCCTATGATTGAAAGTTCTTCTTTACATCCACAACAAAATTGGCTCTGCAACTTCTAATTATTGGTGCCACTTGTGTCCTCTAGGAGTTTACAGAACAAGTTCTAATCATCTATTCTTCCACATGATGGACCTTCAAATACTTAATGACCCAAGAAGTTTCCCCTCTAGGCTAAACATCCCCTGTTCTTTGGACTCATCCTTAAATGGCTCCAGTCTGTGGACACACATTAGTTTGTTCACGTCCTTCCTAGTACCACTCAGAACTGTACACATTTTTCCAGTTGTGGTTCATCTAGGGCAGAATATACACAGTAGGATTAACACTTGTTTATTCTTAGTGTTACCTAGACCTTTTTTTTTTTTCTAGAATGTTTAATACCTTTCATAAATCTCTTTCTCTGCTATTTTCTATAATGTAAGTACTATCTATGCCTGGGTTGTGTCCTATAAGAAAAAAAAAACTGCTTAGAAAACAAATAAATTATAGGGTTACTATTTGTATTATAAAATAACTTACTACAAAATAATTCCTTTATGTATAGAGAAAGCCAGTCTAATATTTGTTTTACACAAAACTATTTTTAGGCCTGGAGCTAGTCAACAGGGAATTTAAAGCCAAATTGTAGTGCCTATTGAAAATTTTTCAGAAATCGAAAAATTAGCATAATTGACAACACATGGGAAGTCAGTATTGAAGCGAGTGGAAAGATAGATTCAGTGATGCACAATAGATGGAGTTGGGAAGTGATTCAACTGTTCTAGATATTTTTGAATTATGCAAGAAAAGTAATCAAACTATTTATGGCCTGGCAGGCAGTGATCTCACTATTATACATTCTTTGTAGTAGCAAAAAAATGAAGACAAAGTTACCCACCAATTGGGTGGTGATATATTCACATGCCAAAATTATGGCATGTGAATATAATGGAATATTATTGTGCTGTAAGAAATAATAAACAAGGGATTCAGAAAGGCATAAGACCACTGAATCGACTGCTTATGAACTTCTGGAAATGGGAACTAAACTTGCAGATGAAGAAAATCCCTTTAAGACGTCTTAGTATATTTTAATTATACATTTTTATAGGGAAAATATTTAAAGTGAGGTTAAGTGACTCACCCAGGGTCCCACAACGTGTGTGTCTGTGTGTGTGTGTGTGTTACAGTTAGGACTAGGTCTTTTTGACATCAATTAATAGCTAACATACAGCATCCAGGGCAGCAAGGTGTCAAAAGTGGACAGAGCACTGGGCTTGGAATCAGGAAGACTCATCTTTGAGTTCAGATCCAGCCTCAGACATTTACTAGCTTTGTGATCCTGGGCAAGTCACTTACCCCTGTTGGCCTCAGTTTCCTCATCTGTAAAATGGGCTGGAGAAGAAAATAGCCACCCCATTGTCTTTGTCCAGAAAAATTCCAAATGGGATTATGAAGAGTTGGACATGACACAACATATAGCACTTTCTACATGTCTGGGATTGTATTAAACGCTTTACAAATAACATGTCATTTAATCTTCACATCAACAGTAGGAGGCAAGTAAGGAAACTGAGGCAAATAGATTAAGTATCTAGGGCTGGGTTTGAATATAAATCTTCCTGATCTAGTCCTCAGACCACAGTACCACTTAGCTCCTTTAAGGCCAGCCCTTCATCTACTCTGCCACACTTCTCATATACTGTTGCAGAACAGAATATATAAAGAAAAACAAGGGTAGTTATATAAATTATATTTGTACATATATATACACACACAAATAAAAATGTAAATAAAAAGATCATTAAATGAAAGTCATACTCTTGAGAATCCAAAAAATTCAATACAGAGATCAATAATAATTACCTTCTTTTCTAATAGAATAGAAGCATTACTAGGATAAGATATATACTATCAGATTTTTTATTAAGCTGTTTTGTACTGTCACAATAAAAGCTCAATCTGAAAAGGGAGAGGAATGATCAAAAATGAAAACATCTCTGAAATAATGTGTGGAAATTATTCAAGTGTGGAAATGCATTGATTTATTAAAATCCTCTTTATACCTACTCACTTTACCAGCTCTATCTAGTTCCTTATTCTTGATTTTTCAACTCCCCAATCCTTAGAGCAAGGATGGGGAGCCAACCTTTTTTCTGCCAAGGGCTATTTGGATATTTATAATGTCATTCATGAGCCATACAAATTTTTATCAACTTATAGAACTCAAGCCATGGTAGACTGCACCATCTAGCTTCCAGCCCATCATCAGTTGTGGTTGATTATGCAAATGATCTTGGAGACCTTGGATGTTCCCCATCCCTGCCCTAGAGTAACACAGCACTTCCCCTCAATTTTGGCACTTTATTCCCTTCTATTATTTCTAATCCAGAAAAACTGGAAATATTCCACTTATTCCCCACACAGTACCATACAAAGGACTTTTCAAAATGTTTTAGCTGAGAACATGGGGATTCAAAATAAATCCATTAGAAATTAAAAAGCCAAGGTGTATAGAAGAAAAGATGAGAAGGACTTGATAACTGTCTTTAAGTATTTAAGGAGCTAGTTGGAGGAAGGATCAGACTTTTCCCCTTAATTTGAGAGAACCAAGCACTAGCAAAAGTTATGCTTCAACATGGAAGAAAATAATTTCTAATCATTAGAACTGTCCAGGGTCAGAATGACATCAACTAAGAGATTGTAGATTTTCTCAGAATGGAAATCTTTAGGCAGAGGCTGGTGACCTCCAGTTGGCAGTGTTGTAGAAGAGTCCAGTTCAGTCATGGATTAGACTAAATGACTTTCATCAGAGGTACATTCCCAATTCTGATACAGTAATTCTAGGGGTGATGTGTGTGTGTGTGTGGAGGTGTTCTTAAAGAACCAGGATTTATATAATTTTATTTATATATATATATATATATGTATGTATATATTACATATATAATATGTACATATACATATATATAGTTACATAAATCCTAGTCTTTTAATAGCCACAGGGTTTCCAAGATTTGAGAGACTTCAAAGGCCATATAGTTTAAATCTTAGCTTAAAAAGTAACCCCATATAACATACCCCTAAAAATATCTAGCCTTTTCTTAAATCCTTCTGCTAACGTAAATTGCAAGCAGGGTTGGGAGTGAGTGGAGTGAGGAAAACACTAGTATCACTAGAGGCATTTCATTCCTCTTTTGGATATGTCTGAGGTTAGAAAGTACTTCCTCAAATGACACTTAAATTGCCACTGCAACCTTCACCCATGGCTTCTAGTTTTGTTCTCTGGGGCCACACAATCAAAGATTTCTCTGTTACATGAGAATCTCTCAAATACTTGAATACAGCTATTACATATGTGATCTGACCAGATCAGAGTCAATCATTTTGAGGTAATTGGCTAGCATGGGATAGGAAGTGAGTAACAAGTAATATAAGTTTTTAAAGTAATTATCTCAATTCTGAAAAGTTAGACTGGACTTTGAAAATGATTGACAGAAGGCCTGTGAGAAATTAAATAAAAATCAGTTGCATCAAACTCTAGAATGCCACAGAAGTCCCTCAGTTTAATCCATTGTAATGTCAGAGGGATTTCAATCATCACTGGAAATCAAGTAGATGAAAAACATATTGCACATCTTGTGCTATGTAACTAGATTGGTAGCCTGTCAAATTCAAAAATTTATATTCTAGACAGGTTAAGCAGATGAAATCATGATTAAGTAGAGAAATAGTATTTTGGAAATTGCCAAATATTGTTAGATATCACAAAAGCCTCTTTCCTTCATACCACTAACCTCTTGATGATTGGATATCTGATGTAATCCAAATTACATCCAAAATACAAAGATCAATAGAAAATGAATAATAAAAATAATCAGAGTCTTATAACAATGACCACGAAAAAAATGGAATAAAAGACATAATTCAACACATGTATTACTAGATGTAGTAAAAATGTGAAATGGACAGTCTGAGTGGTAACCCCATCATGTTGAAAAAAATGAGAGGAAAGTCTCTTAATGTTTTTTTTTTCACCAGATCACTTAATGGAAAAACCACAAACATATTATACAAGATGAGAAAGTATAGAGGGATCATAAAATTTAAACATAGAATCTTAACACCATTTCATATACAAAAGAACTGAGGCACAGGAAGGTTAATTCATTTGCCCAATCATAGTGGTAGCAGTAGGATTATAACCATAATACATACACACACAGTATAGTATGTATATATAACTAAATATGCCCCTTCTCTATATATGTACATAGGTTATATTGTGTGTGTGTGTGTATAATATGATTATAATCCTACTGCTACCAATATGACTGGGCAAGAGCAAAATGTGTGTGTGTGTGTGTGTGTGTATAACTGCATATTATACATCCTAATTAACTATAAATCCTGCCATATTTCCACTAACAATATTAATGAAATTGTAAATCTCTTCAAGTATGATGAATGGCACAAGTGCTGTGCAAAAAACCACTGGAGGTGAGAAGTTCTAGATTTTAGTTCTACCCATTGACTAATTCTGATTATGGCAAATTTCTTTACCTTTCTACCTCATTTTCCTCATTTATTTATTTATTTTTGAGCAAGAAGGTGAGACTAGATAATCTCTTAAATATCTTTCAGGTTTAAAATTCTGTAAATATGTGTTTGCAAACTTTAGCTTCATTTGCTATTAGGAAAAGTGCTCACACAGCCACCAGGGGGACTCCTTAAGACGTGTGGCAGCTGCCTATACACAAGAGACAATGAGTTCTTTGAACAGAAGTCTGATGTTTATGTATTCAGCTTTAGCCCCATTGCTTTTCTGCTATGGCAAACCAGTTTTACTAGTGAGGTAATTGGTACTGTGGTACCATGAACTAAAGTAAAGTAACTCCTCATATTTTATTCATATAAACAGAAATAGTTGGAATGTAAAGCACTTTTGTTTTGAACTTTTGAGAAACTTTATTACAATATAAATTAGCCTGTAGTCTTTGGGTAACTTATTATGTGTGATCTGTACTAAAGAAAAATGTAAACTGATTTAACTTGAGTAAAATATGTTTAGGTAATAAACAGGATTTTTATAAAATTATAAAAGTTACCATCCAAAAGTAATAACACTAAATTGGATAAATTCTATAATTGGTCTAATTAGTGTAATTGACAAAAGGTACACTGCTGACAACAGTTGGCATTCCAAATACGCTTTGTCAAAGTAGACTTGCAAGCTTTCTGTGAACAATTTGCACTAGATAATCTTTAATCTAAGCATAGATTTTGTTCATGTGACTGTCCTAAACAACAAAAACCATATAGGGAATAGTAAGGATGGAATACCACCTACCATAAATGATTTGTGATTTTATCCTAGCACCATAAATTTTGAGCTGGAAAAAGTTAGAGGGCATCTGGTCCAAAAGGAGGAAATTGAAGCAAAGGGGGGAGGAAGGAAAATGGCTTGCCCAAGGTCCCACAAAGTAATAAATCACGGAACTGGGATTTGACCCTCAGGTCCTTGGACTTAAAATCCTGTTGTCTTTGCATTGGACTACACTCCTATTAAAGATACTTTCTCTATCACTGAGGACTGAATCCTTATTCACCTTCAATATACTATAAAAATTTCTATAATCTAGTTTTATATGGTACTGTTTACCAGGTCCATACTTTTTAGCTTAGAGGAGAACCTATCACTATTATTCTTCTGCACATCTAGTCTTCAAGAACCCAAGATCACCTCCACGTAAGAGCAAATATCAGATTAGGATTTTAGTGAAGTGAAATTACCATAGACACACAACTTTTTATAACTATCAAAGTTTGTGTCAATAAAAATCAGGAGTCAAAACACAAAGATTTGTTTATTAGCTTCCCAGATTTCCCAAACTAATTTTTTTTTTTTTGCAGTATTTAGACAAAACATTAGCCTTATAAATCTGAATAATTGTTGTTCAGTTGTGTCTAACTCTTTGTGACTCAATGAACGTTTTCTTGATGACAAAGTCATTGGAAAGGTTTTCCATTTACTTCTGTGGTTTGCCTCATTGTGATCCATGAAGCAAATAGAGATGAGAAGGACATGGCGTCCCATAGCTAAGAACCATCTAAGACTATTTTTGAATTCGGCTCCTCTTAGCTCCAAGACCAGGGGGCTACCTAGCTGTCTGAAGTATTCGAATAATACTTTATGATATTTGGAGTTATTAGGTAAATACAGGTTTAACCTTGCAGAAGAAGCTCAAAAGGGAAATATTTCATTGACTAGTCCTATCCATTCTCCAACTGAAGAGGAAATATCTGGAAATGAGATTCCTTTCCTTATAACCTAACAAACCTGAGTCATGTAATAGAAGCAGTAGGAGATTTAGGATCAGAGGACACCAATCCTAGCTGTATCACATACTACCAGGTAACCATGACCTTTGACCTATGTTGCATTATCTATACAATGGCAGGGCTTGAATCAGAGGATTTCCAAGGTCCCTTCCAACTTTAAATTCTCAAGAGTTGGAAGAAATCTTAAGGGTCACAAGGGCCCATTCCTACCTGAAGCATGCATTTCTATTATGGTACCTAAGGGATAAACAAATAAGTGGTGATATCAGTAAGACCTGTCATGGGAACCCCTGTTTTGCAATGAAAAAAATGTATTCTGTTATTGACTTAAAGAGTTTGGGCTTTGAAACAAGTGGAAAAGATGAAAGAAAGGACTTAGGTTCCAGTCTACCTGTGACCTTTATTAGTCAACTACCACCCCACAAGGATGTTGCTGAAATCAAAAGAAGTAAAGCATAATGCATCATTTGGCAAATCTTAAAGCTCTGTGCTAGCCAAACTATTAGTATTATTTTACATGATCTATGTGAACAGATTGATGTGGACCTAGATAACAACTTGGGATCCAATCTAAAGAAAAAATATGGTTGATCTGCCTGAAGAAATTATTGAAAAGGGGCAGCGAGATGGCGGAGTAGATAGAGCCTCAACCCTGAAATCAGGAGGATCCAAGTTCAAATCTGGTCTCAGAAACTTAACACTTCCTAACTGTGTGACCCTGGGCAAGTCACTTAACCCCAGTTGCCTCAGCAAAGAAAAAAATTCGTTATTGTAAGGCTAGGAAAATATTAAGTAATTGTGTTTAAGGGGTAAATTTATTGAAATGATTTTTTAAAATATATATTTCATCAGGATAACTTTTGTTGACTCAAAATCCATGAAAGGATTTTGAAATCATCTAGTCCTGCTTTTCATAAAGGCTGCTGTTCAGTTGGACTATTTTTTTCCTGGACCTCATAAATTCTATCACCCATCTCTATGCCTTTTTATAGGCTCTTCTCCATGCCTGCATATTTTCTTTAAAAAGTGTGTGTAATTTATTACAATTGTGTTAAAATATAAACCAATCATAAACATAAAAATATAGCATACATATTTGTAATATAACCATAATCGTATTAAAGTGTTGAGTGGGTTTCTTTGGGGGTACAAAGCTTCTTAAAATGTGGAATATTTTCTCTCCATCTCTGTCTTTTGGAATTTCTAGTTTCTTTCAAAGTTTATCTCAAGTGGTACTTCTTCATTAGTCTCCAGCTACTAATGCCACGCCTCCTTTCTCTTCCCTTGTCTTTATTATGTAAATATTAGTATAGATACATATTGTCTCTTTGAGACCTGGGACTTTTTAGTTCTAGTCATATCTATCCCCAGTGCCTACCCTAGAACCTGGCACATAGTAGATATTTTAAGAAATATTTGTTGGTTTGATTGATTGATTTTATAGATTAGGAAACAAAGAATTCTTCATAATTAAATAGCATGATCATTTGGTCTTAGCCTTCTGGAAGGAACATATTCTTTCAACATTTTAAGACTTGGAATACTTTTTTTCTCATTTGTATTCTCCTCTTTCCATATGACGTTTGGCTGAGGTCCCATATTATAAGTTCTTCTGATAAAGCTTCTGTTGCTTTTTTGTATCCTACAACTTCTGCTAAAACACTAGCAGGTAGATAACACTTTTTTCAGCTAGTTGACTAATCTAGAAATAAGATCAAAATTTTACTTTTTTTTTTTGGTAATCAATTATCAGCCACAAAGTTGCTTATTTCTGTGAAAGTATGAGGGAATCACTTAAACACATTAAAATGAAGTTAAGTCTAATTAGTAATTCTATATGAGCTTTTGGCTAACATTAAAAATCACATCCTGTTATTTTCTTTGAACGTGAAAGTCAATACAGATACAAATATCACAGTAGCCTACTACAAATTCTCTTTATTTTTTCTATTATCATATTTTATATATTGATTACTAATTTATTTTTCCTTTAAAAAATAAATTTTCTTTCATTTCGGAGACCTTAAAGTTTTAAATGTGTGGTTGATTTTTTTTCTGTTTTGTTTTGTTTTTTAAAGACTATATCTCCCTGGTTGGGAAGTGCAAGCCTCTACTGGGCTAATGAGTAACAGCTCTGTTTTCAGCTTGGGCCAGCCAATTTATTCCCTCCTTAAACAGGATGTTAATTGACCTGCTGCATATTAGTCCCAGACTAATGACACATGACAGCCCATCCATATTCTCTCATAATGTCTGTTCACATTTCATAACAGATTTTCCACAGAGAGTCTATCTTTCACCATACTAGAAGTCTTCCTTTAAGTCTTTTTGTACTTTAAAAAATGCATTTATTTATTTAAAACTTAAATATAAAAAAAAAAAAAAAGTCATACGCACAGCACCTTTTTGCATTTTGAAGGTAGCAGTGGAGCACATAGAATGTCCATTGTTGCTAAATAGCAAAATGCCTATAAATAGTCAAAGACGGCATATTTGTGTAATTTTTAGCAAGTTAGCCATGGTCTGAGATATAATATGAAATACTGCACTAAAGAAACTTGAGAAACAGTCTTTTGTGTACCACCAATAGCACAATGAGGAACCCTGTTCTGTCTTCTATGTTCCTCTCTACTTTTGTGAGGAAAATGAGGAATAGGAAGATGCATCTCTGTAGATATCTATTTATGCATGCAATAATATATATGTGTACACACACATATATTCATATAAATGTGTTTAATGTGGTAGAAAAGGTGAAAAATCAAGAAATAAAATTTTGATGGGGAAGTGAACTTGAAAAAAAGTTTGCATCTAGTTTGAACTGTTACTCTGATGACCTTTTTGGGAATAATAGTTATTTCCAAGTCGAGTGCAATAGGTCCAGAAGTTTTAGATAAAGCCGCTTAAAATTTGACTTCAAATCTGTGTTAAAAATGCCAGCCATCTCCTTCTAGAAGTTCTCTTTTCTTAAATACTGTTCAGCAGTATATGTGGTATTCATTCCTTTAGAGAACCAAACCTGGATCTTTTGACAAGAGGATGTGGGTCAGGGAAAGTGAAGGAGGTGAGGAGTGGGCTGATAAACAAACCACAACAAACAAAACCTTAATATCTGCTTGTGATGATTTCTTGGTTATCTTTATAATACTATACTAGTTAACCATTTATTTTGGCTCTCTTTTGATTTAAATTATTATTGTTTTCACTTTATGGTCTTTTCATCCCTCTGAAGCAAATGTCTTTTTGTGATTTTTTTTTATCCTCTTAACATTTATGTTTATTTTCCCCAGCATTATTTTTAATAAAGCCTAAATGGCATTGTCTTTTGATACATATGTACACATTTCTTCTGAAACAAGATTTCCTCTTTTTATATAAATGGCTTCTAATGTATATTTTTATATTTAAATTGAGATATTCCTAACTTGATTACAATAGGAAGTCAAATTAGCCTAGTTTTATTTAAAATTATCCTCTTGTAGTTTTTGCTGCCTTTTCTGATCTTACTATCTTTTTCTTTTTTATATATATAGGTCCATAATTAAAGTAGAAGATGGCAAGGCCCAGCCACAGCAGCTATGTGCTTCAACAGCTAAACAACCAAAGAGAATGGGGTTTTCTCTGTGACTGTTGTATTGCAATTGATGACATTTATTTTCAAGCACACAAAGCAGTTCTAGCTGCTTGCAGCTCTTATTTTAGGATGTTTTTCATGAACCATCAGCACACCACTGCACAACTGAATCTTAGCAACATGAAAATTAGTGCTGAATGCTTTGATCTAATTTTGCAGTTCATGTATTTAGGAAAAATTATGACAGCCCCTGCCAACTTTGAGCAGTTTAAAGTGGCAATGAACTACTTACAGTTATACAATGTTCCTGACTGTTTAGAAGACATACAGGATGCAGACTGTTCTAGTTCAAAATGTTCGTCTTCTGCTTCCAGCAATCACAATAACAAAATGATATTTGGGGTACGAATGTATGATGACACCATAGCTAGAAATGGCAGTGAAGCAAACAGGTGGTGTGTGGAGCCAAGTTCAACAGTAAATACGTCCCAAAACAAAGAGCCTGATGAAGAATCTTTACAGTTAAGCAACTTTCCAGAACAGTTGTTCGATGTATGTAAGAAAAGCTCTGTCTCCAAATTATCTAACCCAAAGGATCGTGTGTCACGGCGTTTTGGAAGGAGCTTTACCTGTGACAGTTGTGGTTTTGGTTTTAGCTGTGAAAAGTTATTAGATGAGCATGTGTTAACCTGCACTAATAGACATTCATATCAAAACGCAAGGGCATACCATAGGATAATGGATGTTAGAGATGGAAAAGATGGTAATACCAAAACTGACACCTGTGAAAAGGATTCTTCTAAAACATTTTCTGTACAAATAGACAAATATAGAGGGGATACAAGCCAGGCCACCAGTGATTCATCATCAACCACTGGAAATAGAAAAAGCAATATAGCAGAGTCTGAAGTAGCTGGTGAAGAGAAGAGCAGAGCTGCTGAGAGGAAAAGGATCATTATCAAGATGGAGCCAGAAGATCATCCTAAGGATGAATTTAAAGACTTCAATGTTATTAAAGTTTCTGATAAAGACTGTAATGAATCCACTGACAATGATGAATTAGAAGATGAACCTGAAGAGCCATTTTATAGATATTACATTGAAGAAGAAGTCAATGTGAAGAAAAATGCTAGGAAACTTTTAAAACCCCGGATGTCTGTAAATACAGATGAAAGGAACAGTTTGGAAAATACAAGGCACCCTAACAAGGATAGTCCTGTACAAGGGGATACTGAGGGCGCTTCATGTGAACTGTGTGGACAAACAATAACTGAAGAAGATTTGTCATCTCATTATTTATCAAAACACATAGAAAATATCTGTGCTTGTGGTAAATGTGGTCAAATACTAGTCAAAGGTAGGCAACTTCAAGAACATGCACAAAGATGTGGAGAACCCCAAGATTTGACAGTGAATGGGTTAGGAAACAGTGAAGAAAAAATGGACATGGAAGAGAATACTGATGAGCAATCTGAAATAAGAGATATGTTTGTTGAAATGCTAGATGATTTCAGGGACAATCATTTCCAAATAAATACTCTCCCTCAAAAGCAATTATATAAACATTCTGCATGTCCTTTCCGATGTCCTAATTGTGGTCAGCGTTTTGAAAATGAAAATCTAGTGGTTGAGCATATGTCCGGCTGCCTAGACCAAGATATGTTTAAGAATGCCATCATAGAAGAGAATGAAAGAGATCATAGAAGAAAACACTTCTGCAATCTTTGCGGAAAGGGATTTTATCAGCGTTGTCACTTAAGAGAACACTATACAGTCCATACCAAGGAAAAACAATTTGTTTGTCAGACATGTGGCAAGCAGTTTTTAAGAGAACGTCAGTTGCGGCTACATAATGACATGCACAAAGGCATGGCTAGATATGTCTGTTCCATTTGTGATCAAGGAAACTTCCGAAAACATGACCATGTACGGCATATGATTTCTCATTTATCTTCTGGGGAGACTATATGCCAGGTCTGCTTTCAGATATTTCCAAATAATGAACAGTTGGAGCAGCACATGGATGTTCATCTATATACATGTGGAATATGTGGAGCAAAGTTTAATTTACGAAAAGATATGAGATCTCATTATAATGCCAAGCATTTGAAAAGAACATAAGTGATTTCCTACTGTAAGAGTATTAACTTGATGGCAAACAAGACACCAAAGCAAGGATTATGATATATTAGTATTTGATTTTAGAAAATGAATTGATGGGGAAAAGTGTATTTTATGACCTTTTTACCTTTTCTTTGTTTAGAATCATTAAGCATATACATGTTTTATCATTTTGACTTATTTTTACTGTTAATAGAAATTTTTATGTTTTTAGTTTTTGCCTTAGCTATGATTAAAATTACTTTTAAATGTAGATTTAAAGCACAATGTTATCCCTTCAGTGACTTTAGTTCCATATCAATAAGATGATGATTTCACTATTTTCCATGTGTTTTTCCTTAAATTATTTTGTGAAATTTTAAATACAATGTCAATGGACATCCTTGATTTAAAAAAAAAAATGTAAATAAGGAAATCAATTCTGAGAGACTAGCCACTTTGCTAGTTACTTGTCAGAACAGCAGTGACTTAACCATTGTTGTTGTTATTCTTATCATTAATGAATTTCAGATTTTGAAGTTGATAATCTACCTTATGATAGATTGGTTGAGCTAAATTTAGTCTTTACAATTTACATAGGCTAGAACCATACACTGAAAAAGACCAAAAGAGGTGAAAAAAATGAAAAAGGGTGAAAAACACTTGAATGAATTTCATTTTAAAAGTGCACTGAGTAAAGAAACAAATAACTTTACTCCACCTAAGTAATGGGGATAAACCAGTTCTGTGATAAAAACTGAAATATTATATTGATGTTATTTCTCTAATGTTGAAATTAAATCAAAATATCCTAAGTTCCACACTACTTTAACTTGATTATTTACTACTTTTAAGTGAATTTTTAATAACATTATTGCCTAATTAGCCAAAGGAAGATGATTTTTTTTCTCTTTAAAATTATATACTTTTGAAGCTGATTTTTAAAAGATTGTAGCTAAACCACTGTATATTAATAAAACTAATAAAAATTTAAAAATCAGTTCTAAATATGGTTATTCTATAAAAGCACAAGGCTTGAAGAGCAAATATTACTGTCTTTATACATTATCTAAACTTTGGGGAAAACATGGGACAAATACTAGTTTTTAATCATGCTGTTTCTCTGTCATGGGCTTGTACAATTTTTGACAACGCCAAATATATGCATATGTATACACATCTCTGTATGTGTGTATATCTATCTATATCTATAAAATGATGTGGTTCAGAGTATAACCTGAAGTGTATTATAGTGAAATCAGTATTATTGTTAGATGCTAAAGCAGGGTCTATTTAATTACATGTGAGCTAAGATATTGACATAAAGTTTTATCTATTAAGCACTTTATGAGCTGTCATGTCATTTTTTAAAAAATAAATTTATTGCCTGGACCCATTTAAATTCATGATACAAATGTATGGTGAAAAACATGTTTCCAAAACATCATTTTACAATTTAAATATCATTTTGTGCACATGAATATTAATTTTTTAAATTATTTCACATTGAAATTGTAAGGTACTCACGTAAATAGAAAAAGTGGCTCAAAGAACTGAGACACTAACAGGCTTGGTTTAAAGAGAAGTATTGTAGCACACATAGTGAACTAAGATATTTGTAGTGCTGTGGAAAGGTGCCAAATAATACAGGAGACAAAGCAGAATTAGAACAATAAGAGTTTTTTGAATGACATAATAAGCAACATAATAAAAATAAATATCCAGAAGAAAGCAAATAAATCTACAGGGCAGAAATGTTTCATGGATATGATAGAAAATGACAGCATTAATGACTTTTCAGATTTAGAATATTAACATGGAATAGAATGTTGTTACTAAGCACAGTCATCTAATATTGTTTACAAAATAATAGATTTTCAGAATGCAGATCAAAAACAAAATTGAGAATATCAAATCACAATAGAGAACCTAAAGAATAAAGTGTTATGACAAATGTAGGCCTCTGGAAATATTTTTTAACTTTAGGTAATATCAAACAAAACTAAGATTTCAGAATTGTGATTACTATATATTATTGAGTATAACTTAATCTTAAGATAATTTTATCTTACACTGCCTTACACATAAGTAGGTGATAAACAAATATTTGTCAGTTGAATAAATAAGGAGGCAGCACTGTGCAATACAGATTGCATTCCAAATCCAAATGTTGGATTTAAACTTGGAAGACTGGAATTCAATTTTCCCCTCTTCTACCAAATAACCTGTGTGACACCTTTTAAGTCAGCCCCTCTTGGCCTTATTTTACCCTCACTAAAAAGAAAAAAAATTAGAATAATTTCAAAGTCACTTTAATCTCTAAAGCTATCTTTGAATGAAGAGTTATCTAAATCGGTCTTATATTGCTCTTCCAATGGGGCTGCTAATCGTTTTTTAGAAAGCACTATTAACATTCAAATAGCAGAATTTTGTTTAGAATAATTTGATACACTAGCCTATGAGATTGACCTGCCAGTAGCCAGCAAATAGCAATGACAAAGCTTTATTATATTTTTGAAATTGAAGTGTCAGGAGGTTAATAAAAAGGTTGGGTGGATGCTCATTTAAATGTGGTCTCCCTTATTTCCTCACATGACTACCCCACATGTGCACAGGAAAACACACATTTTTTTTCCCCCTACTTTGAAACTACCTTAATAGATATTAGAGATTTTAATAGTGGATTTTTCTTGCTCAGGAAGACAAAGTGTTAGTTGATAGAATGAATGAGTATTAATAGATAGCTGCAGTTTGTCATTTGTAATGTAACAATAGAAGAAAACTAAACAGTATTCTTACACCTAAATCCACTTACCTCTTGTCTGCTCTCATACTTTGAAATGGGAAGATTCTCCATTCAGTCCCTTAGTGTGACTTCAGCCATAAGGAGATGCAATAAGGATCAAAGAGTTCGATATCAGCCTGGTTGGACTTCCCTTGGTCCTAAAATGCTTAAATACTAAATCTAAAGTCACAGTAAGACAAATATTGTATCTTGTATATTATGCCTCTTCTTTATCTCTCTTAAAATGTCTTATTTTTTCAAGTAAACACTCATTTATTAAATGCTTATTATATACTAGACAGATAGCAAGAAATCTTGAAGAAATATTAGGCAGTTCCAGAATTTATCACTGATGGCTTTATAATTTTGGCATGTAGCATAATGAGGTTTCTCAAAGGTTAATGAAAGTGGCCCAGAGATAACAGTCGTATCAGGTCTTAGGTGATGCTATATCTCTCATACACACTTTAAAGTGAAAATATCAAGTAGAGGAACAATATACATAGTAAATGTTACCTTGTGAACTTAAGTGAATGTGAATAAAATACAGGAATCCTAGAATTTTTAGTGATAAAAGTAAAGAAGGACTAGACGACAGCAAAAATGTATGAGATTTCAGGGTTATAAGGGACCTTAGAGGCCATCTCTCTAATCCAACCCATATCTGACCTAGAATTCAAGATCATCTCCATTAACTGGAGATAACTGCTTAAACATTTTAAGTAGGTACTATTTCCTGAAACAGCTCTTACTTACATAATAACTCTGTTAGGAAGTTTCTCCCAGCATTAATCCCAAATCTGCCTTTCTTGAACTTTAACCCATTTTTTTCAGTTCTGTCCATTTGGGTATCAGACAAAAATGTTTAATCCTTCCAATTCAGCTTTTCAGACATTTGAAGTCTTAATGTTCCTAATGCTTCATGTCAAACACCTTCAATTCCTTTAGCCAATTATTACGAGGCATGTTCTTTCTTTACCATTATGGAAGTTATTCTCTAGATGTTCTTCACCTTATCAAAGTCCTTTCTAATATATGAGGCCTATACTGCAAACAGTCTAACCAGGGAAGAAGATAATCATTTCTCTAGTCATAGACCCTTATCCTGATGTATAAGTTGACATAGTTTAAAATTGCATTAGCTTATTTGGCTGGCATATCAGACTACTCACTCATGTTGAGCTTGTAGCCCAATAAAACCTTATCTTTTATCAGTGAACAAATGTTTAGCAATTTTACTTTTGGGTTAAAAAAAAAACACATAAGTATAGGAACTAATAATTTTCTCTTAAGTTTAGATAATTTAACCTGCCAAGGCTTATTTTTAACATGTCATCCACTGTATTTGCTATCCTTCCCAGTCTTTTGTCATCTGAAAATTTAATAATTATAGTATTACTACTGTCTTCCAAGACATTAACAAAAGTGTTAAGTTGCACAGTTTCAAACCCAAATCACTAGGCTCTACACTCAAGTTGAGATCAAGCCATTAAAAATCCATTCTCGGGTTACAACCTATCTAAAATACAACTGGCTTCATTATTGACTATCTCAGGGCTCTCCTTGCTTTGAAGGGTAACTTGAGGGCTTCTTTTAAATGTTTTGCTGAAATCTATGCAAATTGTATCTATAACAATTCTATGATAAAAGTAAACGGTCTGGTATGACCTGTTCTGATGCTTTTTGCACACTACTTGTTTCTAATAGATATAAAGGATCCTCTTAATGTTTTCTATAATTTTGCTAGAAATAGGTCAAACTTATCAGCCTATAATTTGTAAATGGCACTCTATTTTTCCGAAAATTTGGATAGCATCTACCCTTTCCTAATCCTGTGCCATTTCTCCTAATCTCTAGTAGCTTTCAAAGACAGACAGTGGCTTAGCAATTACAGTTCTTCCATTACACTTTGCTATAATTTGTCTGGTCTTCATGACTTGGCATCAAGAAGTACTAGATATACTGATTATCTTTTGCCTTTCCTGGGATTCAACTCCCTAGTCCCTTTTCAGTTTAAAGATCATTCTTTGATAGAAAAAACAAAAATTAGTCCAATAGTTGTGCCTTATGTTTTAATATACTATCCTCATCCTATTTAAGATAGCTAGCTTCCGTTGGATTCTTTTTTTTTCCTTCAAAATTATTTTTATTCTTTGTATTTTGTTATATTTTCAAAATTATGAGCAGAAAATTAGCAAAAAAAATGTTTCTATATAAATAATTCTAGGAAAAAAGAATTATATGTGAACCATGGAACCTTTTTAACCATGGAGCTTTTTAAGAATCTATATTAACATGTTAGTAATGACATTGCCCTGCTTTGTCTGTGTGATAAATGGGCTTTTATAAAGGGTTTTTAAAAACCTTTTTATTGTACTTAATATGCTAATTAGCTTGTATGGTATATTAAGCACAGATACATTCTGTGCTAACATTCCTCATATTGTTTATGCAGGTTATGTCACATTAATTTTCTATTACCTGTCCTTTCTTCTGTCTTCTGTACTTTTTTTTTTTTTTTTTTTTTTTTTTTTTTAATTTTTTTGCTGAGGCAATTGAGGCCAAGTGACATACCCAGGGTCACACAGCTAGGACGTGCTAAGTGCCTGAGACCAGAATTGAACTAGGGTCCTCCTGACTTCAGGGCTGGTGCTCTATCCACTGCACTACCTAGCTACCCCTAATATATTTTTTTAAGTGAGGAAAAAAACCTTTGTAACATTTATGAGTTTGGAGTCAAGAAGTCCTGGATTCAAATCCCACCTCTACCACCAGGTATCTACCACAATATTACTTAATTTCTTGGGACCTCAATTTCCCCATACGTAAAATAAAGAATTTGACTAAATGGCTTCAACTGACCTTCCTATATCTAAATAAATAATCATCTTCCATGATCTACCTATATTATCTATGAGATCCATAAGTCCAGGATTAAAGATGTCTAATACTTTCAATTCTGTTCTATTAAGCAAAAGCATGAAAAGTATGTTATGATGGACTAGGAATTAAAAGTCTTAGCTCTACAACTAATTAGCATTATAATTTTGGATGTCATTTTATTTTTGGTCCTCCTTTGGTAGTTTAGTGGTTTGGTGAAGAGTGCTGAGGCCTGAATTGAAATCTAGCCTCTGATACCTACTAGCTATGTAACCATAGGTAAGTCACTTCATCTCAGTCAGTCTCAGTTTCCCTATTTGTAAAATGAGGATAATAATAGCACCTAGCTATCAGAGTTGTGAAACTTAAAAGATAACATTTGCAAGGTTCTCTACAAACTTAAAAATGTATATAAATGCTATTCATCTGCATAAATAACATTAACGTAATATTTTAAAGTTTACAAAGATTTTATCCATTTTCTCAAAATAAATTTGTGACAAGCATTAGAAAATGGGTTGAGAGAGAACCTCAAATTCAAGAAAACCAGGGTTCATATCTTGCTTTTAACACATAATGGTTTTTGTTACCCTGAACAAAGTCACTTAATTTCAGTTCCCCAGCTACTTCCTGAAGAGATTGGAAATTACAAAGCAAATGGTGATTAATCCTGGTGGAAAGTTTTCTCATCAGTAGTTCCCAATACCAATGAAATCACTGATTCAGTGTTCTTTCTCTCCTCCCACCACTTCCCTCTTTCAAAAACAAAAAACAATGCTGTGAAGCAGATATGAATATCATCCTTATTTTCCTTATGACCCAAGAGACTTGTAGCCAGATAAATAACTTGCTCATATTCACATAGTTTGTAAATCTCAGAGGTGGAATTCGGATATAAGTCTTACCTGATTACAAGTGCACTGCCTCTATAAAATGAGACTACCTAATGATCTCAAATCACTTCCAGCTCTACAATAATATTATTTTACATTCTACAATCAAGTGTTATGCACATGATTAGTAGGCATACATGTTTTTAAATTCTTTTGTTTTAAAAAATACACAATTATCCTCAATTTGATGCAGCTCCCTTCTGTTTCTACAATAATAGTGAGAGAGTAACAAAAGAATGCAGAGGATGCTAAGAATCAGCTTTCAGAATATCTAGAAACAACTGTTTATACTATAAGTATGATATCCTTTGTATAGTGACCAAATATACTACTGGAAAGAATTAAATTATGCCAGTGTTGACATTTTCGCTAACAACGAAACCATTAAAAGGAAGGAAATTTGGAGCTAAATGGAAGGATTTTGTTAAGCAATTAAAGGAAATGGCATAGTCAATTTGTGACACAGCTAAAGAAATCAAGAAACATTGCATAGACACTTAATTATCTTGCTTTGTGGTGTACATAAGTATTTTTAAAAGTACACCAATGAAATAATTATATTTACCAATATCTGATGGATGATCTACCTTCTAATAGAGAAATTCTATGAAAAGACCCTCCCTGTATATACTTTAGAACCCAGTGATTTCAATGCAAGTTGGAAAATATGGTTTGGCAGAAACAAAAGCAGCTAAATGCCTATAGGCTACACAAAAGCCTTATATATTATGTATCACTAATATTAGTATCATTAATGGCTTTTTTCAAGAAGAGAGTTGATAGACAATGGACATGATAAATACTGAAATATTTTTGACAGAAAACAGCTTATTACTGGTATAAGAGTTACTTTCCAAATCAATAATATCCAAATCAACAGACCATTCAATGTTAGTCCGGGAAAAGATAAATACCAAATTAGAATATGTAAATATGTAATTAAAATAACTCCAATCTGACTTATTTAAACAAGATATTGGTAACTAAAAGAGGGAAGATGGATAAAAGGACCAATATCAATACAGACTACTAATATTTGCTAAGGAAGCATCGTTAAGGACCATGCCTAGGTGAAGGAGCAGGTCAATTCTCTGAGAGCCTCCACAGCTGTGAATCGTAACACCTGAAGGAGTTGCAAAGCAGACTTTGCTGATACGGATGTTCCTTGTGGATTAGGAATGAAATAAATTGGAGACATAGGGAAGAGGAAAGAGGTCAGAGAATCCAACTGCTTCTCAGTCTCATTGTATCATCATCATCATCTTCTCACATGAAGAGATTCATTCTACAGATCTGAGTTAGACCTCCAGCAGCCACTGCCAGGTGGCTCCCATATCACAACAAGCATAATGCACATATAATTTGCCACAAGGAATTTGTGTCTAAAGTCTTACAGAGAAGGAGAGAAGATATGAGTAGTAGAATCTCAGAAAACAGCAAAAAGCAGTAAAGGGAAAAACATTTACAAAAACTTTTATATAAGATACTCACCATCCTCTCAGCAACATTGGTTTATAATTATTTATTTAATCTTTCCTCTTCTTCACATTCCTTACCTAATGCATTACTAATTCTTATTGATGTCTTCAAAACATTCCCCCACTTAATTATCTTCACTCACATGACTACCATCCCAGATCAGACCCCAATCCATTGGTTTACTTCCAGTCTTTCCCTTCTCCAATTTATCTTCCACATAGTTGTCAAAACACAGAGCTAATGAGGTCAGTCTTATTTGAAAACCTTAAATGACTTCCCATTACCTATAGAACAAAAGTCCAGTTTAATTAAAATCCCTGATCTAGCTCCCACTCTTCTTTCAGTTTTATTCCATTCTACTTCCCTTCTCAAATTCTACATTCCAGCCAAAACAAAGAACAAAATAAAACAAAACCCTCCCTACCACAAAAAAAACAACCTTTTGACTGTTGCTTGAGGCAAGTAGTACTCATAAGTAAAATACTGGGGAGGAGGGAAAGGGGAAAAGGAAAGAGAAAAATATAATCTGGAGTTAATAAGATGACAGGAAATACAAAATTAGTAGTTTTAACTGTAAATGTGAATGGGGTAAACTCTCCCATAAAACATAAGCGAATAGCAGATTGGACTAAAAGCCAGAATCTTACAATATGTTGTTTACAAGAAACACATTTAAAGTAGAATGATACATATAGAATAAAGGTAAAAGACTGGAGATGAATTTATTATGCTTCAGGTGAAGTTAAAAAAAACAAAATAGGGGTAGCCATCCTGATTTCAGATCAAGCAAAAGCAAAAATTGATCTAATTAAAAGCGATAAGGAAAGGAACCATATCTTCTTACAGGGTACCATAGATAATGAAGCAATATCAATACTAAACATATATGTACCAAGTGGTGTAGCATCTAAATTCCTAAAGAAGAAGTTAAGAGAATTGTAAGAAGAAATAGACAGCACACCTATAATGGTGGGAGATCTCAATCTTGCTCTCTCAGAACTAGATAAATCAAACCAAAAAATAAATAAGAAAGAAGTTAAAGAAGTAAATAGAATACTAGAAAAGCTAACTATGATAGATCTTTGGAGAAAATTGAATGGAAACAGAAAGGAGTACATTTTCTTCTTGGAAGTTCATGGAACTTATTCAAAAATTGACCATATATTAGGACATAAAGACCTTCAAATCAAATGCAGAAAGGCAGAAGTAGTAAATGCATTTTTTCAGACCATGATGAAATAAAAATTACATTCAATAAAAGGCCAGGGAAAAATAGACCAAAAAGTAATTGAAAACTAAATAATCTCATCCTAAAGAATGAATGGGTGAAATCATAGACACAATAATTTCATCCAAGAAAATGACAATAATGAGACACATACCAAAATTTGTGGAATGCAGTCAAAGCAGTAATAAGGGAAATTTTTATATCTCTCGATACTTACTCGCATAAAACAGAAAAAGAGAAGATCAACGAACTGGGGCTTGCAATTAAAAAACCTAGAAAAAGAACAAATTAAAAAACCCCAATCAAATACCAAACTTGTAATCCTCAAAATAAAAGGAGAGATCAATAAAATTGAAAGTAAAAAAAACTATTGAATTAATAAATAAAACTGAGAGTTGATTTTATGAAAAAACCAACAAAATAGATAAACCTTTAGTTGATTTGATTAGAAAAAACTAAAAGGAAAATAAAATTGTTAGTCTCAAAAATGAAAAGGGAGAACTATCCACCAATGAAAAGGAAATTAGAGCAATAATTAGAAGTTACTTTGCCTAACTTTATGCCAATAAATTTGACAACCTAAGTGAAATGGAGGAATATCTACAAAAACATAGATTGCCCAGATTAACAGAAGAGGAAATAAATCACTTAAATAGTCCCATTTTAGAAAAAGAAATAGAATAAGCTATCAATCAGCTCCCTAAGAAAAAATCCTCAGGACCAGATGGATTTACATGTGCATTCTAACAAACATTTAAAGAACAATTAACTCCAATACAATATAGACTATTTGAAAAATAGGGAATGAAGGACTCCTACCAAATTCCTTTTATGACACAGACATGGTACTGATACCTAAACCAGATAGGATGAAAACAGAGAAAGAAAATTATAGACCAATCTTCCTAATGAACATTGATGCAAAAATCTTAAATAAAATATTAGCAAAGATATTGCAGAAAATCATCTCCAGGATAATACACCATGACCAATTAGGATTTACAGGACTGCAGGGCTGGTTCAATATTAGGAAAACTATTA
The DNA here is from genome assembly GCF_902635505.1 of Sarcophilus harrisii. NCBI lineage: Eukaryota > Metazoa > Chordata > Mammalia > Dasyuromorphia > Dasyuridae > Sarcophilus > Sarcophilus harrisii. The sequence goes on from NC_045427.1 coordinate 322,191,582, forward strand.
GCATAATTGGCTATATTAATAATCAAACTAACAAAAACCATATGATTATTTCAATAGATGCAGAAAAAGCATTTGATAAAATCCAACACCCATTGCTATTAAAAAAAAAAAAAAAACATTAGAGAGTATAGGAATAAATGGACTTTTCATTAAAACAGTAGTGTCTATTTAAAACCATCAGCAAGCATCACATGTAATGGGGATAAACTGGAACCATTCCCAGTAAGATCATGGGTGAAACAAGGTTGCCCACTATCACCATTACTATTCAATATTGTATTAGAAATGCTAGCATTGGCAATAAAAGAAAAAAAAAGATATTAAAGGAATTAGAGTAGGTAATAAGGAAACCAAATTATCACTCTTGGCAGATGATATGATGGTATACTTAGAGAACCCAGAGAATCAACTAAAAAGCTATTAGAAATAATCCACAACTTTAGCAAACTTGCAGGATACAAAATAAATCCACATAAATTATTAGCATTTTTATACATCACTAACAAAATCCAAAAGCAAGAGATAGAAAGAGAAATTCCATTTAAAATAACTGTCAAAAGGATAAAATATTTGGGAATCTATCTGCCAAGGGAAAGTCAGGAACCATATGAGCAAAACTACAAAACACTTTCCACACAAATAAAGTCAGATCTAAAGTATTGGAAAAATATCAAGTACTCTTGGATAGGTCAGGTGAATATAATAATGATGACAATACTCCCTAAATTAATTTATTTATTTAGTGCTATACCAAGCAAATTCCCAAGAAACTATTTTACTGACCTAGAAAAAATAACAAAATTCCTCTGGAAGAACAAAAGGTCAAGAATTTCAAAGGAATTAATGAAGAGAAAAGCAAATAAAGGTGGCCTAGCTGTACCAGATCTAAAATATGTTGATGTCTTTGATGCTGTAGAGCAAATGCTGCCTTAGAAATTCTCTTCCAACAAAATATCTTCCCAACACACATTAAAATCATGCAAAATTCCTTGATAGATGAATTAAAGAATAACTTTGCCCAATAACCCTCAACTTATATCATTAATCAAAGCATAAAACTGAAGGTGTATATTCTCTTGAACAATGTCTACTACCAAATCTAAAACTGGTCAGGAATTCTCTATAGACAAAGAAATCCTCCAAATGTTACTGTTTGCACAAAATTCATGTTAATTCTGTTATGCTATAGAACATTCAAAGTCTCCTAAAGGAAATCCATGATTACTCAGAAGTGTTTGGCAAGTAGATGAAGTAATATCATTACCTATATCTTGGACAGACCATAGATGGAGAGTGGATTAGGATCAAAACTGAAGCAGAACAAGCTAGACTGCATTTCCAAAATTGTTCAGTGCTATCAATGACTTCAGACTTATTAAAATAAAAGGCCTATCTTTTTAACACTAGTATTCTTTTAGTGAAGCCATATTCACTAGTAATTGTGAAGTACCATATAAAGTCTTTGAGGAATTCAAGTATTAACTCCTCTAAAGAGTAGAGGGGAAGGCACATTGAACATTAACAGGTAGCAGCATTTTACCAATGAAGAATCATGTGCATGAAACAGCATAAAAGGTATTAGAAAAGTTTATTAGAAAAGGTAATTGGTTAATCATGTAGTGAGAGCAAAGAAATAACTAAAGGATAGCTCACATGCTTCATGCTTACTCATTCACTGCCAAGAGATCAAACATATTGGGTGGGTTCTTTGTAAAGTATTTAAAAATACGGACAAGAGTCACGTAGGATAAGAAGGTGTGTGAATAAGTGATGATTTCAGGGAATATTCATGTCAATGAGATAACAAATGTAACCAAGTATTGAAAAAGTTGAAACATTTATTTTAATCTAGAATGAGATTTTATACATGCAATGGGCTAGTGACTTACTGCTACTCCCTTATCATTTTTAACTAAGCCTTAACTCTGCAGAACAGCATTTGTAAGCAATTATGACATAGTAGAATAAATATGTTTTGATCCCTTACCTGGGAATCTCATTTCAATCACCATATCCCTATAATTATCCCCCTTCTGATTCCAACATCCCTGTCACCTCTTATGACTTACTGATACCCTTATTTTATCCCCTTCCCCTGATTATCATTTCTTTATACCAGTCTCATACTTAGATACTTATTAAGAAAGAGTAGCAGGGCTGAATTAGATTGTTTTGCCCTAACCTAGTATCATTGTATGTCATAAATATAAAACAGAACCAACTTAATCTCACTTTCCATGGATTCATGATTTTGTCATGATTTCCTTAAGTTGTTTTTTAATTATAATTTGACTCTTGAAGAATACTTTGTCTACTCTCCTCAATTGCAATTTCTCTACTCCTTTGTAGTGTTTTTCTTTTTTCTAAAATATGATCGTTTCCTGGGAGCAGGTTTGGGGGGGGGGGAGGAAGGGGGGGTTCTGGAGGAAGCCTTAGTTTCAGTTGAGTGTAATAATCATCTCAAATGCAGCCAGCTGTTAAAAGTTCAAATCCTTTATTGTCTCTTCCAAAATAACCCGGTTAGTTTTCTTTGAGGCCTATCTTACTCCTTGGTTCCAAGAGCTCTTGTAGCTTGTCCTTTGCCTCTGCCAGCTTCAGCCTCCAGCTCTCTCTGAATCTTGGTTCTACTCGACCAAATCCTGCTTTTTCAATCTCACCCACTGACTCCTTGCTGAGGCTCCAAGAGCTTCTTTACATATGATCTCTTAAAGGTGTGAACCCAAAGGTTGACTCCTCCTCTGAGAGTGGGATTGTGGGAGGTATAACATGAATCTCCCGAACTTGTGAACTCTAATGTGTAAGTTAATGTGTGAACTCTCAAAGGTATAAACTTAAGTACATAAGCATTGTTTCTATCAATTCCAGTGAGTTAACACCTTATTTCAAATTCTGGCTCATAACACTCCTTGGTATCCTTGGTAGATGATATTCATGAGTTGCTGTAGAGTTACTGTAGTCTTTTTTTTTGGGGGGGGGAATAATTGGGGTTAATGACTTGCCCAGGGTCACACATCTGGGACATGTTAAGTGTCTGAGACAGATTTGAACTCAGATCCTCCTGACTTCAGGGCTGGTGCTCTATCCACTGTACCACCTAGATGCTTCAGGTTGCTGTAGTCTTAAAAACAGTTATTTAGTTGTTAACTCAAACATAAGTCTCTTTAAACTTAGGTACTAGTATGATAGACATGCATCAATAATTTGGTTTATACTAAAAGCTTTTCCAGTTTATTAGAACCTGCTATCACAGACTTTGGAAACCTAGACATTGGGGAAAGACCTACAAGCTCATTTTAGGTGCTTACTAAATGATTGTGGACCCAAAGTGAAAAAAGGGAAAGTAATCAACCTTTCAGTTGGATTTAATAAGTCTTTACTTTATTGTATGTCAGATCTGTGCTAAGAACTAAAGAAGCAAAATGGCCAAAATGGCTATTATAGTGAGAACTTGTTTTCTCCAAAAATGATGCAGGAATGAGAGAATGGATCAATAATTAGACATAGAAGCAATCTAGTCATCTAGTCCAACTCCCTCATTCTACAAATGAAGCAGCAAAGGCCCAGAAGAAATTAGTGACATATTCAAGAGTAGAGTCAATATCTGACCCAGACTCCTAGTCCAGCATTTTTAACACTACATGATGATGTCATCTTAATAACAGTGGCATCCAAATATCATCAATCAATTATCTCAATCATTATTTACTTATTGTTGTTTCTGGTCTCTATTGCCAATCTATACATTATTGCAGGCCATGCATCAACTCCAAATCCTGTCAAGGTTTAATGCCATTCTTGACGTCTAGTAGAACCAGGAACTAATCCAAATGAAATCATAACCATGTTTTCCTTCATCATTTAAAAAAGTGGGTGAATTTAACATAGGCCCTATTCTCAACTTAAAAGTTGCCTTAATATTCATGTTACCTCCTATAAAGTATATATTTTGAAGTATTTATTTAGAAACTATGATACAGCACCTTAAAAATAACCCGAGGAAGTAATTAAAATTTAAAAGACAAACACCATTGTTACAAGTATCCTAGCCATAGCTTTTTAAATATTGCAGTAACTTTTTGAGTTTTTCTAAAGCAATAGTTTTTAACAAAAGAATTATCTTTTATAATTTTTGATCAGTTAGTTTCTAATATTATTTTTCTTGAGTTCTGTGTTTTTCTGTGTGGCAGTGATAAAACAGGGTCTTCTAAACTTCTGAAGAACTGAGAAATCCAATTTTGGAGAGCACATGAAGAATCAATCAGCATAGAATTGAGTCCAAATCCAAAAAGCAATAAATGTGAAATGGCACCATCTTTGACTTTTTGAAAGATTTCAGTAGCCCCAAAGGTTCCAGATGCAAAATTGAATCAGCAAACATCATATGACACTTGTGATTAGGACAAAACTGAAATGAAATATTGTTTTGATTATCCTAAAGGATATTTTGTAAAAATCAAAAAGGCTTTTAGCATGACAAATGTATTAAATTATGAACTTCCTGAATTACAATTTAATTTTATAAAATACAATTTAGATAATTAATAAAGGGGAAAAAAGCAGTCTTCCTCAAAATCTGTACTCTAGACCAGTGATGTCAAAATCAAATAGAAATGGGGTCACTAAATCATGCACAAGGATCCCTGCAGGCCATACATATAGAAAACCAAAAATTAACATTATTTATGTTTTATTGTATTTTTAGTTATTTTATTAAGTATTTCCCAGTTACATTCAATCTGGTTTTGGCTACACTTGGGAGTGTTATATACGTGCACCGTGTTTTAACACCTCTGGTCTAGACTATAAGCATAAAACTGTACTAATAAAGGAAAGTTAACTAATGTTCATATTGGGAAAAAAATTCATTTTTAATTTATTATGATTTAACATTGTCCTCTCCTTTTCTTTCTTATCATATTGAGAATGCATAGATATCTAGATACATTTATTAATCACAAAAAATGTTTTATGTGAACAGAAACAGAAATTGAATTTACCTTTAATAATAACATTCATTTGACTAGATAATTAAAAACATTAAATGTTTATTCTGAGACATGGGTTATTGTTGTTTTGAGTTTAGCTGCATAAACCAATAAAAGAGTATTATCATTTTTGCAATGAAGCTAATTCCAAGTAAGTATACTTTTCCAGGATTAGAAAGAGCCCGGATTTTGGAATCTAACAATTTGGGTTCAAGTTTTAACTCTATTTAATATGTGATTTTAAGCAAATCACTTTACCTTTCTAAGACTCAGTTTTCTTATATATAAAATAAAGATAGTCGCACTTATAGTCCCTACTTCATTGTGTTATGAAAACCAAATGGGATAAGGCATATAAAATATTTTATAAATTTTAAAGCACTCCGTGAAGATCACCTATTTGATGTTGCCCATTGTTCATGTTTCGCATTTTCTGATAGGCGAGTTCTAGGGATGAAACTCCATCTATTCATGAAGATCAACAACTATCCTGGAGCATGAAATTTTAAGAGAGTTGGAAGGGCCTCTGAGAGCTTAAGCAGTTTGTTCAGTCTCACAATGAGTGTATAAATCAAAGTACATCTTTGACTGAAGATCTTACTTACAGGTTTTACTAATTCTCAAGCTGTCTCTAATCACTTATAATAAGGCCAAACCAAAAACCTTTCCAGTTTTGGTAGGACTTGACAGAATTTAAACTCTTCTAGAATGCCCTTTGTGAACTCAATGTCACATCCAAATCAGAATGAAAAATTAAGAATAAAAACATCTTTCACTCATGTTTGTTTTATGAAATATTTTGCACATATTTTCTTGTATGATCCTCACAAAAACCTTATGAGGCAGGCAACTGTAACTGGGTTATTTCTATTAGTAATGTTCTTCCAACTTCCTTTTGGATATAAGTGTATGATACTCTTATTATCTTTTTGATTTCTTGAATAACAAAAAAATTTATTGATCTTTAAAATATATATATATAGTAAATATTTTAACAAGAAGGAATACAGAGACCCAACTTCATGTTATATAGTTTAAAGCATTAATAAGAAAAGCCTTATAATAAAAAAAGATATATAATATATATCTAGTTATGACTAAGGCTCAGACTGATCTAGGAAATATAGGAAAAGAAGAAACTAAGTATGACTGTATTAGTGTTCTAGAGAGTAGAAAAAATAAAAGAAATTAAGGAGAATGTGACTGAATCTGTTAATAATTAAGCACTGAAGTATTGCGTAAGTAGATGATCTATTTTTAAGAGTTGAGAAAGCTTATAAAATTGAAGATTTAACTAGACAACTAAAAGAAAGAACATGCATCACTAACAGAAGATAAATAGCATGAAAGAGCATATATATTTGTTGGAAGATTTTGTGTACTTGTTAAAAATATGGACTAAGTTGTATAGATACTAAATTTGGAGACAAAGTTGGAATAATAATAAAATAACATAATTATTTATAGTCTATAAAGATACCAAAAATTATTGGCCAATAGAGAGCATTTATATTACCTATGATTTCTTGTTTTTAAAACCTGAATTCCAGACTCTCCCTTCCTTTTTCCCCTCTCCCCTCCACTGAGAAGGCACATGTAAAGTTATGCAAAACATTTCCATAAAAGTTGTTAGGGTATGGGACCCTGCTGAGAGAGAGTACAGAGGCCACCTCAACCTTTGGTGCACAGTAAGTTTTCTGCCACCTTTCACAAATGCCCTTATTGAGCAAGGAGCGACGGTTTGTGATCATGGGAACAAGTTAAGCTGAGGATTACAACCAGTTGCTACATGAATAGGGATGCCTGAACAGGGCCTCTCATCTGTGAGCAGGTTGCTAGAATGGCTGGATTGGCTTTCCTCCCCATTGGCAGATACCATGCATACACAAAGCCCAGGAGCTGCTTCTCTGAATGGTGATTGGGGATTGTCTACTGTTCACGCACTGATTGTACTTATAAAAATGTATATCAACAAGGCTGTACAGCATAATAAACAGGATTTCTTTTCATACTCTATGAATCTCCTGCCTCATTCATCTCGCCTCTGAGATCAAAGGGCTCATATATTTTGAGCTCTCAAGACAGCTGCAACAAAAAGTCTTCTTGCAAAAGAAAATATAGATCTCCATTCCCCCCTCCAAGAAAAAAAACAAACCCTTAAGAAAAAAAATTTTTTAAAGCATGCTTCAATCTATACTCAGACACAAATCTTCGCAGGGTATGAATAGCAGTTTTCATCATAAGTCCTTCAGAATAGTCTTGGATCACTATGTTGCTGAGAATAGCAAAAATATTCACAGCTGATCATCCCACAACATTGCTATTACTTTGTATATTGTACATTTCATTTTACATGAGCTCATGGAGGACTTTCCAGGTTTTTCTGAAAGCATCTTGCTCATTTCTTATAAAACAATAGCATTCCATTATAATTATATTCTACAATTTATCCAGTTATTCATCAATTGATGGGCATCCCTTGAATTTTCAATTCTTTGCCTGAGAAGAAAGCTGCTATAAATATTTTAAAATAAGGTCCTTTTCCTCTTTTTAAAAATCTCTTTTAGGATCCATGCCTAGCATAGCATTGTTAGGTCAAAGGATATGCCTTTTGGGCACAGTTCATATATTCTGATCATTTATCAATTGGGAAATGGCTCTTACTTTTTATAAATTTAACTGTTCCCTATACATTTGAAAAGACTATGAGTGAAACTTCAAAATTCTTTTCACAATTACTATTGCTGACTCTATTTCCCCTCCCCATTTGTTCTATTCTCTCTCTTTTCACTCTGACCCTCCTCAATAGTGTTTTGCTACTGACCACCCCTTCCCTAATATGCACTCCCTTCCTCCTTCTTATATCTTCTTCCCTTCCTACTTTCCTGTAGAGTAAAACATATCTATATTGGGTGTGTATGTTATTTTCAATAGAGAGTGTTTCCTCTGAGAATAATTTATTAACATTCATGTTCTTTAATCCACGGATTTTAAAATAAAATTTCTCTATTTTTCATAAGTTAATTTGTTTACTTGTCATTTCTTTACATTTGTATCTACTTAAACAAATTTGCTTTTATGTAAGGTCATAGTGATGAGTTACCTGATATATCTGATCAGTGAACATCAGTAGTCTTAAAAAGTGGTATAAATAATTTTTATTTTTAATAAAATTGTTACTGCATACCCCCTAGTATTTTAGCCACAAAAAAGAACAAAAATTCAGCAGAGCTAAGGAAATAACAAGTTTTATTTCAATATGAGATAATGAATTAAAAAAATGAAAATAAAGGAGTTATGCTGAAAAAAAGTTTGAAAGATTTTTCTAGTCAGTCACTCACTTAATAAGTATTTCTAAATACTTAGTATAACCCAGCCACTATGTTAAGCTCTAGGAAGACAGAGCAAAACAAAGAAAAAGCAAAAATCTCCATTTGCTATTTAAATAGTCCAAGCATAAAACAGGCAGTCTCAAAAGAAGAAATCCAAGCTATCTATATTCACATGAAAAAATATTCCTAGTCACTATTAATTAGAAAAATCCAAATCTTACAAGAACCCTGAAGAAACATCTCAAATTCATTAAAATAAACAAAAAAGGAAAATTACAAATGTTGGAGGGGCTGCAAGCAGACACATTGATGTTCTGTTGGTGAAGCTATGAATTGGTCCAGCCATTCTGGAAAGCAGTTTGGTACCATGCAGTTGCTACACTGTGCTTATTACCTTTTTACCTAGGCTTTACCTCAAGACATCAAAAAAAGAAGAAAAGTTCCTATATATAGAAAAGTTCCTAAATGTTAGATGTATAAAAATTAATATGTCATAAATATAATATACGTATAAATAAATGCATAATAGTTCTTTTTTTTTTTTTTGATGTGGCAAAGAACCGGAAACTAGGAAGTGTTTATCAATTGGGGAATAAGGAAATAAAATTATAGTATATAAATATAAAGGAACATTACAGTGCTATAAGAAATTATGAAAACAGGGACAGCTAGGTGATGCAGTAAATGGAGCACCAGTCCTAATGTTAGGAAGACCAGAGTTCAAATTTGACCTCAAGACTCTTAACACTTTCTGTGTGACCCTGGGAAAATCACTTAACCCCAATTGCCTCAGCAAAAAAAAAAAAAAAAGAAGAAAAAGAAAAAGGAATTATGAAAGCATTGATTTAAGAAAAAATTGAGAAGATATATCTGAGTTGATACAGATGAGAAGATCTACCACAAGGCCAAACCAAAACTTGAGCTGATAAAAGTTTACACTTTGCAAGGGGAAAAAAAAGCAAACAAAAGAAACTATAACAATGTTAAATTTTTTTTTGAAAGATGTAAGAATTCTAATAAAATTGTCAACAATGATAACAGATGATTAATTAATGATAATTACATTCTGACAGAAAAGTAAGCTAAATATGCAGAATGAGACACGTTTTTGGACATGGCTAGTAAGGGAATTTGATTTGTTCAAATGCATAGGTTTCAAAGGTTTTAGAGAAGGTAGAAGAGAATGTAAATGCTTGTTAATGGAAAAAGGAATATAAAAAGGAAAAAAAAACCCTCACCACTTAAAATAAAAGGCAAAAACAGTCCTTGCCCTCAAATAGCTCTAATTCATATAATATACAAATGCTATTTCCTATATTTTATCCCTTTAGCAAACTGAGGACTGCAAATGAAGTCATGATATTTTAGGAATAGAATAACAGAGTAATGATATGTTTAAAAGTATTTATTGATCACTTAGAAAATATATTAATTTGCTGCCAGTTTTGCAATCAGTTTTGTTAAACAGAAGTTGTCATGTTTGTTTTAAAATATCATAAAATTAGCAATAATGGCATCAAGACTGATTTTTACCTCTTGAAGATTAAAAAAATCATTTTCTTCACAGCCTCTGCACAAAGAAAATTAATGCAGAGGTGAAGTTAGAAGGAAAAGAGTTAAATGGGGAAAAAATCTTGGCAACAAGTTCTTTGGTAAAAGTCTGATACCCAGTTCATGCAGAGAATTGATTCAAATATATAATAAGAGATATTCGCCAATAATGCTGCAAAGATCAAAGAATATGAAAAGGCACTTTCCAAGGGAAGGAATCCCAACTATTAATAATCATGTTACAAGAGAAAAACATTAAAACAATTTTGAGATTCTACTTCATATTTATTACACTGGCAAGGATGACAAAAAATGAAAATTATCATTGTTGAAAGTGTTGGGAAAGGACAGGCATATTAACACATTATTGGTGAAGTTATGAAACATTCTGGTCATTTAGGAAAATTTGGAACCTTGCACAAGTCATGACATTGAACTTTTGACATAACACCACTTTTAGTTCGTATAGCCAAAAGAGATAAAATAACCAGGGAAAGGATCCATGTATAGCAAAAAAAATTAAAAGGAGGATTTTTGTTATAACAAAGAGCTGAAAACAAAGGAGTACCCATCAACTTGAAGATGACTGAACAAATTATGATATATTAATGTAATGGAATATTACTACAGCATAAGAAACAACAAAAGAAGTGGATTTAGTTAATCTTATGAACTGATAGAGTGAAATGATCAGAACCAAGAGAACAATATATTTACACGTCTACAATATTTAAAGAAAAACAATTTTGAAAGACATAAGAACTGGGATCAATGCAATGATTAATTGTAGTTCTAGAGGGCTTCTCTTCTGACAAAGAAGTGATGAAGAATGAAATATCTATTTCTGGACATGCTTGTTATATAGTTTAGCTTTGTATGATGAGGCATATTTGATATAAGGGAGAGGTCTGTTTGTTTTAAATTTGAGGGAGGTCTTGAGTAGGGAAAAGGGGCAAGTGATACTGATAAATCATTTGAAAACAGCAGCTGGAGATTTGGGAAGGCATCCCAACAAACAGGATAGTTGTTATGTACTTAAATAAAACAAACCAACAACAGGCTTTTAATTTCATATGCAATATCCTTTTATTCTGTTCTAATTTGTAAGTAGAAATGCCCATATTCATTGATATTAATACCCTCCCCAAAGGTTTTAATTTTAAGTTAGTATTCAGCATATTGAGTTTCCTCCTCTAAAGGTGATGTCACAGTCTCTGTAGACTTGACTCATGACTCCAATAGCTAAAATCCTAGTAGTCTGGGGACTATATTCTAGGTACCTGGGCCAGTTCAGGTGAACTCTCTTGATTTCAGCCAACTGGTCTTTGCTACCAATTGTTCTGTATATCTCAGCATGCTTTCATTCAACCCATTCTATATAAACCAGCTGGCTCAGGCACTTAGGACCCTACAAGGCGAGAAAATGGACTCAATGAAATATGGTAATTTTTAAGAAATCCCGATGAAAAAGCCAAGACTCTATCATCCTTTCCTGATAAATGGACAGAGACTAGTATGTATATGTATGTATCTATATACATAAAAATATGGAAAGGGGGAGGAGGGATTGAGGAAAGGATGATAGAGCAATCTGCTGGTAATGAGAAAGGCCAACTCTTCATTAGAAATTGGAGCAAAGGAAAAAATATGGAAAGATGTCAAATGGTTGTGAGATATAGAAAATGGGAGGAGGAGGAGAATATGGCAAATTACTTCTATTCTGGCCTATTATGAGGCAAGGTGAAATTGGGGAGAGGTCTGGAACACTTACTGTAGAAGCAACATATAAAAACAAGCAGCAAAGATTAAAAGAACTGTTTTGCTACAATGACAGACTAGTTGAGATTAGGTAACAAATTTGTTGTGGGCCCAAAAAATATAAGCTGTGATTTTTCTTCAGCTTCATTCAGCAACACATGAATAGGAACAAAGGAGTAGATGGTGAGAATAATATTTATAAATAAAGATACGTGACAAGTAAAAGGTATGAAGAAAGCTAAAATTAGTTTAAAGTCAGATCACCTACGTTTGAATTCTGTCTCATTCTACCAGCCATACAAACTTGGACAAGTTATTTAATCTCTCTTTTTAATTAATTGTTCATTTCTTTATCTGTAAAATGGGGATAATTATTTCACTTTATGGAGTTGTTGTAAATACCAAATGGGACAATATATGCCGTTTGTAAATCCTGAAGTGATATATAAATGTTAGTTGTTGTTAAAAATTACTTGAACTAATAGAATCAGAGGAAATCCCCAGGAAGAGTATACATATATGGTGAAAAAAAAAAAGTCTAAGAACAGAGCTTGGGAATACCCATATCAAGTAAACAGGAATAGAATGATTACACAGTAAAGAAAATACAAAAATTCAGAGGAAGAAAAACCAGAATTAAGGATTAACATCAAGATCAAATGAGTTAACATATGTAAAACACTTAAAAGTTCTATATGATTGCTAGCTATCACCATCACCTTCATCACCATAGATTGTCAAAATATATGAATAGCCTGACCAAGTTACTTAACTTCTCGGAGCCTCAGTCATCTCATTTGTAAAACGAAGAGACAGGATTAGATAATCCCCTTTACCTCTAAAACCATGACCCCCTGATTCCAGGACAGGGACTCGTTTTTTTACTACAATTTATTGGTTGACTGTAGAGGTTAATCTTATAAAAGAGCAAAGTGTGACCAGAACAAGACTGATGGAATGGAAGGAAGGATAAAGAGACAATCACAACAAAGAGCAATTGAGGAAGTCAGGAAGGAGGGGAAGCAAGATAGAAGACAAATCTGAGAAAAGGGAACAGAGTTATTTTTTCTCTTGTGATCCATCAATAGAACTGAGAATCAAACAGAGATGAATATTTAAAAATCAACATTCTGTAGCTGTTTGAATTTTTTAGAGTAAATTTATATTTTATATCTTAGAATGGGAAGCAAAAATTTTAATAAACACAATGAATGCTGAAGTTCAAAATATACTTTTTGTCTTAAGAGAAGTTAGGGGACAGGAAGAAGAAAAGCTGCATAAGCTGTCTATTGAATTCCTATCTTATTTTAAGTTCTACCTTAAATGTTACCTTCTCCTAGAAGACTTCTCCCCGGCCTTTAAGCTGATATCTTATCAGTCTTGGTACAGCCCTTTTTTGTATGGATCCCACACTTGGATTTTAGTTGTCTGTATCACATTCCCCTGCTAATCTGTAAGCTCCATGACATAGAGAACATGTTTTATCTGAACTTTGAATCCTCCTAGCACCTAGGTCACATTAGGAGCTTAATAAGTATTGTCTGAGTTCACTATTGACTCATTAAAAGAAGGTGAGAAAAAGGAAGAAAAATGTCAGGTATTGTTATTTTATTTGCTCTTATACCAATTCTACAAAATGAATAAATATTAAATTTATTATTCTCTCCCTTTTACAAATAAGAAAATTAGAACTCGAAGAGGTTAAATGTCTGACTTGCTAGGGATAGAATTCCAAGCTATCTAATCCATCACTCTTCTGACTTCATTCAACAATCCAGCATTCTCTTTTACTTATGCCCTCTTTTATACAAAGAATTGAGAAGACAAGAGACAGAGAAAAACAAGAGAGAGAAAGAAACAATAGATTTGGGACCTTAGATAAATTACTCATCACATCTTGGGTTTCATAGTGTAATCCTTTCTGCTCTTTGAAATAATAAACCAAATCAAATCAAACATTTGCAAAGTGCTTAGAGTGTATGGCACACATAGCAGACTCTACTACAAATCCTAGTTTTTATAATTATTAAACCAACCACTATTCCTAGTTTATCTTAGAGCACTTAACCATTCAGAGGTTCTTTGAAGTCCATTTTCCAGGAGAGAAAATTATTTACAGCGTGCTACGTTGAAAATTAGATTAAAATCAGGCAAGGGATTAGATTTTATTATATAGTTTGTGATCCAAAACAACTCAAAATATCTAAAAAATGTAAGGTTTATTTAAAATGTACATACTATACAAAAAGAAAAACAAACTGTACATAAGAGGTTTGATGCCTTCTATTCAATTGTGTATATATAGGAGTATTCACTTTAGTTGGCAGTAAATTCACAATAAAAAGTTTAAAATTTTTAAAAAAATAAAATGTGCATATTGTCATAAGATCTTTGGCCATATACATAAAACAAAGACATAACTTCTTTTAAAAAGCTAAAGCTTTAGATCTAAAATTAGAGGACTATCCACTAAAAGAATGTTTACCAAAGAATTTTTGTTAAGATAAACCTATCAAAATACAAATTGTATTCTGATTGCCTTTAGTATTAAAGAAGTCTATAAACATGCAATCAAAAAGGCACAAATGAAATTCCTCTAATAGGACTGTATTGTAATTTTTTGTAAATAGTATTTTATTTTTTCTAATTACATATAAAGACAAATTCTAACATTTAAAAAGTTTGAGTTCCAATTTTTTCTCCTTCCTTCCCCTACCTTCTTCCACTCTAAAATGGTAAGCAGTATGATATAGATTACATATAGACAATCATATTTCCATATCATAGTCATGGTGTGAAAGAAGAAACCGAACCAAAGGGAAAAAAAGAAACCATGAAAAAAGTATGCTTTGATTTGCATTCTGATTCCATCAGTTTTTTCTCTGGGTATGAATACCATTTTTCCTTATATATCTTTGGAACTGTCTTGATCACTTTACTGCTGGAAATAGCTAAGTTATTCATAATTGATCATTGTAAAGTGTTGCAATCTGTTATTGTGTACTATATTTGTTCTGCTTATTTATCAGTTCATGTCTTTCCAGCTTTTTCTGAAATCATCCTGCTTGTCATTTCTTATAGCACAACAGTATTCTACTAAATTCACATAGTTTACCTAGTTTAGCCATTCCCTCAATTTCCAATTCTTTGACATCACAAAAAGCTGCTATAAATAATTTTTGTACAAGTAGATCCTTCACCCTTTTAATGATTTGAGAAATAGACCCAGTGGTGACACTGCTAGATCAATGGATATGCCCAGTTTTATAGTCTTTGGAAATAATTGCAAATTGCTCTTCAGAATGTTTGAATCAATTCATAACTCCACCAATAATGCATTAGTATTCCAATTGGCCCCATCTTTTCCAACATTTAACATTTTTTCTGTCATATTACCAAATCTGAAAGATGGGAGGTGATACCTCAGAATTGTTTTAATTTGCATTTCTCTAATCAATAGTGATTTAGAGCATTTTTATATGACCATAGATAACTAAGGTTTCTTCATCTGAAAACTATTCATATCCTTTAGCCATTTAAAAGTTGGAGAGTGACTTATATTCTTATAAATTTAACTCAGTTCTCTATTTTAAATCTGAGAAATATTTGAGAATAAATATTTGAGAGGTCTTTATCAGCAACACGTGCTTTAAAAATTGTTTCCTGCTTTCTGCTTTTCTTTTAATATTGGTTGTATTGGTTTTATTTTTTCAAAATCTTTTAAATTTGATGTAATCAAAATTATCCATTGACATTTTATAATGCTCTCTATCTTGTTTAGTCATAAATTCTTCCTCTTTCTATAGATCTTACAGGCAGATTATTTCTGCTCTCCTAATTTGTTTATGCTTATCACCCTTTATGTCTATATTATTTGCCTATTTTGATCTTATCTTGGTATCGATATAAATCTTGATTTACATCTAGTTTCTACCATACTACTTTCCAGCTTTCCAAGCAGTTTTGATTAATTAGTGAGTTTTCACCCCAGAAGCTGGGGTCTTTGGGTTTATCATACACAAGATTACTGTGGTCATTTACTATTGTGTCTTGTGTATCTAATCTTTTCTACTGATCCAGCACATGATTTCTTTGTAACCAGTTAATTTTTATGGTTATCACTTTTTAATTCAATTTGAAATCTGGTACTTTCAATCTACCTTCCTTTGCTTTTTTTTTTTTTTTCCATTAATTTCCTTGATTTTTTTTCTTTTGTTCTTCCAGATGAATTTTGGGTTTATTTTTTCTAGCTTGGTAACTTTTTAATAGTTAATTTAGGTTGGAATGTCATTTTTATTATATTGGCTCAGCCTATTCATGAGCAACTGATATTTTTCCAGTTGTTTAGCTCTGACTTTATTTGTATGAAAAATATTTCATAATTGTGTTCATATAGTGCCTAGGTTTGTCTTGAAGTATTTTATACTGTCTATAGTTGTTTTAAACAGAATTTCTCTATCTCTTGCTGCTAAGCTTTGCTGGTTGCTAAAGTTGTTAATTAATTCAACTAGTATTTTTAGTTCTCTAACATTCCCTAAGTATAACATCATTATCAGCAAAGAGTGGTTTTGTTTCCTCATTGGTTATCCTGATTTTCTTCATATTCTTTCTCATCTCTTATTGCTATAGCTAACTTTTCTAGTACCATACTGAATAATAGTGTTGATAATGGACATCATTGCTTCACCTCTGATCTTATTAAGAAACCTGCTAATTTTTAAAAATCGTAACTGATATTAAAATTGAGATGCCAAAAACTAACAATTTAAAGTTTATTATTTTTAAATACTTAAAAATTGCTCAGATGAAAAAAGTGCTTCACAGGAATCTAAGAGGCTAATTTATTTTAGTATTAATACAATTGGATCATTTCATTTCCCATCCAGATGCACTGCCCTGGACTTCATCATGATCCAAGCACTTCCTCTTCCTGGAAGATCACTTCAGCCCTAGAACTCCTCAGGACACTTTCCCCAAAGGGACCCTTCCTGTGTTGGGAGGGTAGAGAACTCTCAGAACTTCCATTTAAGGAGGTCACGAGCAGGTCAGTTCTATCTCTTCATTTCCCATCTAGCTGTCCTCCTATGGACTATTCTATTATGCTTGGCATTAAATATTTACTATGTTCAAAAATAGTGTTCATTACAGACTAAATCAATGCAAGTGCAACCCCTCCCAAAAGTTTAGGGAGCTGTCTCAAATATGAAACAATCAACTTTATTGGGCAAAATGCTAATTCAAAGAAGTCATAAATCATGAAAATTTATTTCTGTGGTTTTTGAAAACAGGTGTTTGTAGTGATTATACTATGCTTTTTCTGTGTCGTCTATGAGAGCTGTTTCTAGTAACTACATGAAAAATCCCTTTTTGCTCTTTAGTTTTATGCCTATGGAATGATTTTTGCTAGAGATAAATGGTAGTGCCAGATAGGCATCATAGTGTCCTGCAGGAGGCTGGCCTCAAGAGTCAGAAAAATGGATTCCACTAATTCTGTCGCCTTTCCCCTGTACAGCCCACGGCAAATCACTTAACCTTTCAGGGACCATAGACAAGTCCTTAAGGCTAAATTGAAGAGCAGGTATCTATCTTTGTTAGTAAAGGGAGTTTCTTTTCTGTGAAGTATGCTTCTCATAACAATAAAATTATAGATCTGGTCCAAAAATATGGATGAGTCTCAGGAGTGGGCAAAATTTTTATGAGTCTTACAAAGTGTTTATGATTGTGACCAAAAAAAAGTTTCTCTGTGTCCTGTTCTAAAATTATTTCTCTAGATGCCTTTATTTCTGCCTCTGGCTTCTCTACTCTCAATAACTGAAAAGTAAAAATGTGTGATCTCATACCTGATTTTAAACATAAAAGAAAAAGATAAGATGGGTATCAAGCCCTTCATACTCACTATTTGGAGACAGTACGATTGTAGATACTTGTCAGTATTACCATTCTTTTGCGCACACTTTTAAAAGTTTGTTTCTTCCATTTTTACTTCAACTCCCTTGAGAGAGGAGAAGGTAGGGATCCGAGGAGTTGCTGTTTGTGGTTTTAAAAAGATGAAGTCAGAAAATTAGAATGAAAAGAAATGAACAGGAAATGAGTATAAATTGGAAATTGCCATGACCATTTAAGAGCACCCTAAATTCTCAGTGCCAGAGTTTGTAGGGCATTGTTTTTATTGCTCCCAGGTGTGTTATACACAAAACATTTTTCAAATCAGGATTCTAGAATTCTAATTATTTCCCCTTTCTTCTAATACTTTGATTCAAATAATGACAGAATTTAGAGCTGATGGGCTTTAGAGAGTTATCTTCCTTAAGTTGTAACTAAGTAAGGCCCAGAGAAATGAAGTTATTTTGCCTAAAGACAAATTCAGAATAAGTAGTAAAAGAGTTATTTGAACCTGTCTTCCATCCACTTTAGGAGTTACTGATTAAACCTACTGCTGTAGTCAACTCAACAAGAGAAAAATAAAGAGCATTCAGTCAGATGACATAAATTGTAAAAGGAAATTAAATCTGGAGGCATTAAAATCACCTTGAGGTGGTACCTGAGGTGGGAGGAAGAGAGACCTTACAGCAAACATTTATAGAGCACCTACTGTATGTAACTTAAAATATAGGAAGAAGGGAGGGAGGCAGGACTACAGACACAGAAAGTGTTTAATTTCAAGCTTCTGGGCACTACTGACTCCCTGATTTCTGCACAAGATATTACATCTATCAACAATATGTATTTTCATGGCTACCTCCCCTATATTCTATGCCTATTTGGCTTTTCCTCCTCAACTATGCCTCCTGGCCTCCTTGAAATCTTTTCCTTTTTCAAGCCTTTTCCAAGTCCCTCTGAATACGAGTTTCTTGTCTCTGGGATTACTTCCAATTTATCTTGAATATATCCCGTACATCTATACTTGTTTCCCTCACCGGAATGTAAGCTCCTCGAGAATCAGTTTTTGCCTGTCTCTGTATTCCTAACACTTATCATAGAGTGGCACTTAGGAAGTGCTTGCTATTTAATAAATGCTTGCTGACTACGGATTTCTGAGTAAAAAGTCACGCCGCCTGCCTCTCTGCGCGCATGCAATAGGCTTTATAAAGCAGGAAACTTTTCCAGCCCCTAGGCCTTTATTTTCCTGACTTGGAAACAAAGTTAAGTGAAACCCTGCAGCTGGGGAAACTTGATTCCACACCGGCCTTTTACAGCTCAAGTTTTAGAGACCATTAACTATTTAAGAGTAGCCTCGAGGCAATGCATAGAATGGTCATAGGCGCAGAAGGTTCAGGAATGGTCACTTTCATTTTTTAAAAGCCTTCCCCTTCCTTTCCCAAGAAACGGCCTTGAAATAGATGCTCAGTTTCGGAGCTGCAAAGTATTACATTTAATCATTTAATCTCACTATACCCTTCCCCTCACCCACTTTACAGATGAGAAAACTGAGGTTTAGCGGGGGGTTAAGTGACCTAAAGTCACACATTTAATAAGGATTTGAACCCAGTCCCTCTCATTCCGGATGGGGGGACCGGGGAGGGACGGGGGTTGGGGAAATCTCCCGACAAGCCACAACCTATTTGCCTCAGTTTTCTGTAAAATTGCTAAAAGAACATCATCTACCTCCCTAAAGTTGTTGCGAGAATAAAAATGGAATATTGTAAAAACACTTTGCAAACCTTAAAAGCGCAATATAAAGCAATCAATGCTAATGAAAGGGATTAGTATTATTAGCACGCAGCCTTTCCTGGGTGGGTGGGTGGGTGGGTGAGGGGCGGTGTATCGGGGGATGGGGCAGGGGGAGGGGACGTCCCCGGCTGCCTCGGTCCTTCCTCACCCCTCGGAGCCGCTGGAATTTTCCACAGTCACCAAATAAGGGTAACCAGCACCGGGCGCGCGCCCTCTGCGTGCTTAACCGTGACATCTGCCATTGAACTCAACTTTCCAGAAGGACCGCGGACGAAGCAGTAAATCACCCACGCTTCCCCCGAGGCTCCCTCCCCTTCTGCCTGTCCGTTCCAGGCGCCCGCGCGCCCGTCCCACCTCGGACTGTCCTCTCCTCCCCCTGACGCCCCCCCCCACCACTCCTTTCCGAGCGGCCCCCAAGCTCCGTCAGCCGCCCGTGAGTACCGGGCTCCGCTCACTCGCTGTGCCCCCTGCCAATCAAGCGAACGTCGGGCGAGCCCGCCTTCGGGACACTGCGAGGCAGTGGAAAAAGAGTCTGGACTGGTGGGTCGCGAGCCCAACGCCCCCCCAGACTCATCCCGACTGCGCGAGAAGCGGATGCCCAGGCTCTCCCGGGAGGGCGGGGCGCGGGGTGGGGTGGGGGGTTCATTTGCATAACGGACGCCTTCCTGCCTCCTCGCGCCGGCTCAAGTCCCGCCCCACGCCCTGCTTGAAATCTGTTGGGCCACCGGCCCATCACTCCGGCCGAGGAAAGCCTGTGGCACCGGCTGGAAGGGTTTGTGCGGGCGGGTCCGGGAGTAGATTGGTCCTGGTGGTGTCTAGGAGGTGGTGGGAGGTGGTTATAAAAGCTGGGGTCGCGGGGGGTGCGGCCGGGAGAGGTTAGGCTGGTGCGGAGGGCGTCGCGGAGTCGGGGGACGGAAGGGAACCCGGCCGCCGACCGTTGACTACGCGGTTTCTCATCTCCCGTTGTGTCTCTTCCCTTTCTCCCGTCCCCTTTGCTCTCTTTCAGTCAGGATGTCTGCGCGGGGCCCCGCCATCGGGATTGACCTGGGCACCACTTACTCGTGCGTGGGCGTTTTCCAGCACGGGAAAGTGGAGATCATCGCCAACGACCAGGGCAACCGCACCACCCCGAGCTATGTGGCCTTCACCGACACGGAGCGCCTCATCGGCGACGCCGCCAAGAACCAGGTGGCCATGAACCCCACCAACACCATCTTCGACGCCAAGCGGCTCATCGGGCGCAAGTTTGAAGACGCGACGGTGCAGTCGGACATGAAACACTGGCCGTTCCGGGTGGTGAGCGAGGGCGGCAAGCCGAAAGTGCAGGTGGAGTACAAGGGGGAGATTAAGACCTTTTTCCCGGAGGAGATCTCCTCCATGGTCTTGACAAAGATGAAGGAGATCGCTGAGGCGTATCTGGGGGGGAAGGTGCAAAGCGCCGTCATCACGGTCCCGGCCTACTTCAATGACTCACAGCGCCAGGCCACCAAGGACGCCGGCACCATCACCGGCCTTAACGTCCTGCGAATCATCAACGAGCCCACTGCCGCGGCCATCGCCTACGGCCTGGACAAGAAAGGGAGCGCGGGGGGAGAGAAGAACGTGCTGATCTTTGACCTCGGGGGCGGGACGTTCGATGTGTCCATCCTGACCATCGAGGACGGCATCTTCGAGGTGAAGTCGACGGCCGGAGACACCCACCTGGGCGGGGAGGACTTTGACAACCGCATGGTGAGTCACCTGGCCGAAGAGTTCAAGCGCAAGCACAAGAAGGACATCGGCCCCAACAAGCGGGCGGTGCGGCGCCTGCGCACCGCCTGCGAGCGGGCTAAGCGTACCCTGAGCTCCTCTACTCAGGCCAGCATCGAAATCGACTCACTCTATGAGGGCGTGGACTTCTACACCTCCATCACTCGAGCCCGATTCGAGGAGCTCAACGCCGACCTCTTCCGCGGGACTCTGGAGCCGGTGGAGAAAGCCCTACGAGATGCCAAGCTGGACAAGGGACAGATCCAGGAGATTGTGCTGGTGGGCGGTTCCACTCGTATCCCAAAGATCCAGAAGCTGCTGCAAGATTTCTTCAATGGCAAGGAGCTTAACAAGAGCATAAACCCTGATGAGGCTGTAGCGTACGGAGCGGCTGTTCAAGCTGCGATTCTTATCGGAGACAAGTCGGAGAACGTGCAGGACCTCCTCCTGCTTGATGTTACTCCTCTGTCCTTGGGTATTGAAACCGCAGGGGGAGTGATGACTCCCCTGATTAAGAGAAACACCACCATTCCCACTAAGCAGACCCAGACCTTCACAACTTACTCCGACAACCAGAGCAGTGTCTTAGTGCAGGTGTACGAGGGAGAAAGGGCAATGACCAAGGACAATAACCTGCTTGGCAAGTTCGACCTCACAGGTATCCCTCCCGCTCCCCGTGGGGTGCCCCAAATCGAGGTAACTTTTGATATAGACGCCAATGGCATCCTCAATGTCACGGCAGCAGACAAAAGCACCGGCAAAGAGAACAAAATCACCATAACTAATGACAAAGGCCGTCTAAGCAAGGACGATATCGACCGCATGGTACAAGAAGCAGAAAGGTACAAGTCAGAAGATGAAGCAAATCGTGATAGAGTGGCTGCTAAAAACGCAGTGGAGTCATATACCTACAACATAAAACAGACGGTCGAAGACGAGAAACTGAGGGGCAAGATAAGTGAACAGGACAAGAACAAGATCCTGGACAAGTGTCAAGAAGTGATAAGCTGGCTAGACCGAAACCAAATGGCAGAAAAAGATGAGTTTGAACACAAGCAGAGAGAGCTCGAAAGAGTCTGCAATCCTATCATCAGCAAACTTTACCAAGGAGGACCGGGTGGAGGCGGTTCGGGTGCCTCTGGGGGACCAACCATTGAAGAAGTGGACTAAAAACATGCACTCCCAGTCAACAGCAAACCTTTACCATTCTCTACACGTTATTTTTTTTTTCGTTTATACTTTAAAGTGTCAGTGTGCCAAGTACAAAGTTTATTAAAGAAAATCTTAGCCTGCTGTACGCATATGAAAGCAAAGGTACAACAACTTAGTTTAGTAAAGGTTAGTTCTAAAGATTGTTTATTTAAAAAAACTAATGTTCAGGGGTTGTCTTTAATACCTTTTGTGTGTTTGCTAACTTGAGCATTTTTTGTTAACACTTAACAGTTTGTGCATGAAGATTTTGTTGGGGGAGGACAAAAAAACACCTATTAAAAAAAACCCGTTTTCCCACCTGTCCTATGGAAGCTTTGGTAACAATAAAATATTGAGAAGCTTAACCTGGTTATTTTTTATGCATTAGTGTATTTAAGATTCGATCGTTAGCTTAATAAGTCATGGGTCTATAAAAACAATTCGAAATATTAATAATGCTTTAAATCATTAGATACTAGTCATCAAATTGCCAATTGTAAAAAGCAAAACTGATCTCAAAATGTCTCTGATGCTCTCAAATATTTACTTGATTTTGCTGCATGTAGACAACAAGTTTGATAAAACTTTCTGGTTATTATTATTATTGAAGATACTCAAACTTGATAACAGAGGACTGAGAAGGTAGGGAAAAAGAAAACTGAGATTTAAATAAATGCCTGTGTTATATATAACTTGATACTACAGTGTAAAGTCTGATAATTGTATAGTTGTCAGATTTGTCTTTTGACTTACCAAAATCCAAAGAGAAAGCTGGGGAAACATTCTCAGTATATAAATCTAGATGGGGGCTTGTCTGCCCTCTTAAGAACTAGGACAGAAGAACATGAACACACTACTCTTTGGAGAGGTAGAAAACAGAAATGGAAAGTTTAATGAATGTGTGGGTACATAGAACTTGCTACCAACACAATCTGAACTGATAGTACTGAATTAAAACAATGATTTATTATAAGTATGTTCAATATACTAAGTTTAGTAAAAATCTGGGGTGGGGGTGGGAGAGGGAGAGAGATGACTTTTGCCAATACGGATATTATTAGCGAGCTTTTCTGGCAAATGTCATAGAGATCTTAGAACTACAGTGAGAAGGGACCTAGGTCCATCCAGTCCCATCTCATTTTCAGTTGAAGAAACTGAGTCCCAGGAGGTTGGTCACAGAGATACACAATAAGTCTCTTAAAATAGGTGGAGTAAAGTATCTGCTTTATAAATCAGGCATGATTAAAGTGGCATCCTTTTAAAATTAAAAGATCACAACTTCCTCTTAGCATCTGCCAAACAGACTACATTAGTTTGCCATTATATATGTTTAATATTTCTCTAAGGACAAAAGTTCTTAAAATTATATAGGAAACTGATCTGGAGAAGTCCAGAATTTTATAAGATGACTGTATTTTATAAGATGACTGTTTTGATCAAAACTTGATAACACTTAGTATTATTTATAGCCTATCTTGGAGGGGGGTGGGGGAGAGGTAAGGAAGCAACTGAAAGCTACTCACAATTACATGAAATTGCCTTTAAATATCTCAAGGTGTTTTGACTTGCTCCTTATAAGAGGAAGAACTTAATTATGAGAAATCAAAACTATATGGGGGAGGGGAGATGGTTGACCTAATTTTTCCCACTATCCTTTAGACATGACAAATTTTCAGTTTGCGTTTGCTTTGTATGTTTGTAGTAATAAGGCAATATTTGAATCTGATCTCTTAATGTCAAAAATCATAAATCATAGGACATTGGAATTAAGGCGATTAGAGGTAAAATAGTCCATAGATAACTGATGATACCTAAAAGGAAAAAAGTGATTTGCCCTAGAAAACACTTGTCAGAGGTGGAATCCTACACCTCTCTTTAAAG
Organism: Sarcophilus harrisii; assembly: GCF_902635505.1. Classification (NCBI taxonomy): domain Eukaryota; kingdom Metazoa; phylum Chordata; class Mammalia; order Dasyuromorphia; family Dasyuridae; genus Sarcophilus; species Sarcophilus harrisii. The sequence goes on from NC_045427.1 coordinate 322,215,700, forward strand.
AGTCCCAAGTGTACTTTATCCCCTCAACTCGTGTTACATGTTAAATGATAGAATAAGGGATGGCTTCTGTCCACATCAACATAGAAACACAAGGTTTTGCCAGTGATGTATCATATGTTTCCTTTAGAAAAAATAAATAATGCAGGTTTTATTTCCCTTCTGAAAAACTTAAAAGACATCCAGAATTTGGAAACCATTTTTAGTAGAGTTGGTGTTATTCCTGTGAAAAGCATATGTGAGAGAAGGGCATGTGAATGAGTCTAGATGTCACCATGTAAAAAATTCATGAATATTAGCCAGAAAATAAGCCAACTGGGTGAATCATGATCTTCCTGATAGGAAAACATGTAAAACTTGTTGCTGGTATAATCTACCCCTCTTTTTAATTTTTTGAGACAAGTCGGGTTAAATAGCTTGGGGGAGGGGTGGTGTACAGTTGGTAAATTGTCTTGAGGCTGGATTTGAACTCGGGTCCTCCTGACTTTGGGAGTGGTGCTCTATCCACTGTACATCTTAATTCAAATTTATTCTTAAAATGCCATTATTTTAGGCTTTTTTGTGTTTTATTTAAAACTTAGTAATACCTAATATGGGGATGATTTGTCTAAAAGTATTTACATACTGAAGTGCCAAAAGAACCTTGTTACAAAACAGAATCCTAGCTGAGATCCTAATCTGAAAGCAAGTTATCAAGGATACTTATATTCTTGTATTCTGCAATTTTAAAAATTTTTGGAAAATTTTGCCTCTTAATCTAGTTTTTTCAATTTGAATTTGATTTTTAGCCCATCTGCTAAACCATAATTGACTGAGTTGCTTCTCTCTCACCTATAAAATGGGGAGTTACTGTAGTAGTACTCAGTTCTGAAGAAATGACTTAATGCAAATCTTAAAACACTACATAAATTGGAACTGATAACATTTGCATTATGCCAAATGGGGATCCCCAAATGAGGATATTGAAATTAGGGATTTGGGAACTTCTATGAAAATATATGGTATAAAAGTGAACTGAGACAACTTTAAAGCCATTTTGTTTTACCTTTCTTGCAGCTATTTAACCTGAATATTAAAAGCAATGAACACAGGCAATAGCTAAGTTCTTCCCCTTTTGCTTTCAACAAGGGAGACTTAAATAATGAACAAATTATTAAGGGAAAATTATCTAAATAGCCAGTTAAATGTATACATCAAACAGTTCTGGCAAACTAGAGATGTCCTTGGCCTTCTCTAGTATTTTTAAATGATAGAAAAAGTGCATCAAATGGGAGACGATTCAAATTCAAATCGCTTCCAAGTTTGCAAAGACTACAACCTGATTAGTATATCATTTTGCAGATGATGGAACATGTGAAATAACTTGCCCAGGGTCACATAGCTAATATCAGAGCTAGCATTTGAACCCAAATGTCCTAAATTATAAATTCACTTTTAAAACTCTGCCACACTACCTCCCATATACTACTAAGGTGCAGTTTCAATTAACATCCTTTGTGGCTTGAAAAAAATTAGAAGGGCAGATAATTATATGTTTGAAAAATATTGGTGTCATACAGAATGATCAAAAAGTAAAAAATTGGAAAATAAATGTACTGGAATAAATTCCTATACTTATATAGCAAACTACATATAAAGTGATTGCACTTTATGTAGCTCCCTATTAGCATATGGCAAAAGATTTGTTTTGAGTCTTTTTTAAATATGTATTTTTCTAAGGGTATTGACCATCTTTTATACGCTCTAGGATTTGATTGAAGATGATCTCTGAGAAATTTAGAACAACTAAACTTGGGCTGCTAAGAAAGACCTTGCGCAAGCCTCAGTCTCTCTGGGTTTTGATTTCTTCATATGCTATATAAAAATGAAGAGTCGTATTAGAAGACTTCTGTTTCTTCTAATCTCTAAATACCTAATTGGCTTCTGGTTTAGGATGAGCAACAGAGTATCATTACAAACACGTGATTAAAGCAACCCCCTTAAATCTTGCAGTGAAAATGTGGGTGGAATATTTTAAAGGGCTATATTTAAACCCCTTCAATAGAATAAATCAACATTCCTCAGGGGTATGGAAGAACATGGAAGGGCAAATCCATATCTTGGTCTTTATCTTTGCAGAAGTAGAATTTGGTAATTTGGGATAAGTGGGAATCTAAGCTATATATTTTATATATGTAATTTATTCCTCTGGCTTTTTTTTTTTAAACCAGATAAAAGAGGCCAAGTTTTCCAGTCTTTAATGGAGAAATGGTTTTTACAGGGTAACTAAAAATAATTTGTCCTTGAATTCAGCATTGTTGCTTAGTTCAGTCTTATCAGACTGTTCATGACTCCGTGAACTGTAGCATACCAATTCTGTCCATGAAGTTTGCTTGGCAAAGATACAGGAGTGATTTGTCATTTCCTTTTCCAGAAGTTAGCATTACCCTTAACATTTTATGTATTAATAAATTTGCAGTTTTGTCCCTAAATGCATAAAATTTCATAAGTTTTTACATATATGTGTATATATAAGCCCATGATAAATAATTGGGTGTCTAATTTATGCATAAAGAACATGAAAAGAAATTAATTCTATTTCTAACAATAAAGCTGGGAAAGTTACCATTAAGATGTTAAAAAAAAAAAATTAACACTTTTTATATTTAGAATTGTTATCCATAAGGAGTCTTGCTAATTTAAAGCATTAATAAGAATCTTATAAGAACAAAATAGGAAATGGTTGGGGAGTCAGACTCATATTCAAATTCCACCTCAGACATTACCTGTGTGTCTAATTTTGGGCAAGTCACTTAACATTAACTCTTCTGTAAAATGGGTAAAATAGATCTCCCGATTTGAAACAACCCTCCCAACCGCAGCTTAATAAGCTTAATAATTATATTTTTCTTTCCTCCCCCCAACACTAAGAAAACCCAAATTGTAAAAACAAATTAGTATTCATTCCAAAGGGTTCGAGTTATTAAATCAATCATCTTTCTTATGTAAAAGTAAAAGAGTAGTAAAAGAGTAGATGTTTGCAGGAGTAGAAGTGTAAGAATAGCAAGTTTGCTTTAGAACATTTAAAAATTTTCAACTTACATAAATTCTCCTTATGTAGCTTGTCAGGATTACATCTGTTATAACAAGTTACAATGACAATAAATTAATTTAGATGCTTAGTCTTTATAGCTATTGATTATATCCTCAACAGTTTCATTAGCCTTGAGAGAATGTGACACGCTTTTGTGAAAGATGTTAGAAAAATACATTTGAAGGTTAAAAAAAAAAAGGGGGGGGGGAGAGAGAACCTGAATTCAGATTATGGTTCTGAAGAGAGACCTTTGGTCTCTAGGAAAACTCATCCATATTATTATGGGTTAAAAGTAGTGAAGTTTAAATGTTTTGGTGTCTCATTTCTTGGTCTACTCAGACCCAATATTCTGTGAATGTTTACCCTATCAGTCTGCCCTAAATTCCCCCCTGGCTAAAAGGGCTTGCTGTCAATTCTACTCTTTCAAAACAAAAAGCATTAACATTAATTACTGAACTCGATGAGTTCCCTGTAGCCTCTAGGGAAGGGCTGGTCCCTTTCCATTGATTCATGAGCCTCCAAAAAGGGTGAGGGATGGAGAGGAAGGTTTCTAGGGCCTACAAGGTAATGCTAATTTAATACAGTACATCGAACACTTAAGTTGTATTTGTGATCAAGCCATCCATAATCTTTTGGTCTGCCTACTGGTAATTTTGCATCATTTGACCCAGGAAGTCTGTATGAATGCTTAAATTTACTATAAATACTTAACCTTATTAGGTAATGAGTGGGGGGGAGGAATATGGGGAGAGGAGCACACAAAAGAACTACCTGGTAACATTATGCATGGATTTCTATTTACCTCGATTTAGAATCAATATTACTCTCCTCAATTGTTACCCTAAATACCATATGTTTAAAAAGTGTCTAAAGCTTAAAAGTATCTAAAAAGACATCCAAAAATAAAATATTCAGCATTATGAAAGGGAAGGAAGGAAAATATGTACATCCTTGTGTCAGAGGAATGAGCAATGAAGAGTCTTCTTCAAATACTGCCCTTATATATGACTTTGGCAAGCCCTTTTTTGGGCCTCAGTACCCTCATGTAAATAAGTGTTTGGATCAGATAACCTTTAAGGTCCCTTCTGGCTCTACCTGTATGATCTCATGAATTAAAATTTAAGAATTAGATTCAGAGTAGCTTAAAGGAGGAAGACTGAAAATAGACCACTTTTGGATCCTAACAAGTAGAAACGTTAACATTCCAGTTGCTTAAGTCAGATTAATGAACCACTTAAACTTTCTCCAAAACATTTATTTTAGAGAAAAAGGTAGAAACTCAAAAATTGTTCAGAACAACTACACGTAAGGGTCTAACGGGCTCTTTTGTTGATCATACTTTTAAAAAGATTGTTTCCCAACAAGTAGGCCCTCCTATAATTAAAAAATAAGAGTCTTACATTTAACCCAAGAACGCATGGATACTTTCAGTTCCAATACTGATAAATCGTTTTGGAATGATAATATAACATCTTGTGAATCTTGGGATAAAATTGCTTTTAGAAACTTCAAAACAGTTGAAAACATTTTTCAGCTCAATACACTACAGTCAATGCCCCTTTTAAATTTTTCAGAGAAATAAAACTGGGAATCTCTCTGAAGTTCATAGAGACCCAAAGCTATGTCCTGTTCTACATTCTTAGTGTTAAAATGCCTCCCCTGAGGCACATATAAATAGCGATACCCGTTGAAAGGTAGGTCAATTTTTTTTTTTTTTTTAAATTTTAAGGGGGGAAAAGTGAACATTTCCTCCTTACCTATAGAGGAAGAGATGAAGAGAGAAAATCTGTAGTCTCATTAAATCTCTAGAAACGCTATAAGGATTTTTTTTTGGGGGGGGAGTCTTAAGGCATAAATTATGCATGTATTCTAAGTTTTCTATTTTTCTAAAATACTATAGAAGAAAGAAGAAAAAAATATAACTAAATGCCTTCATTTCAAAATAGCAAGATGTTTTCTATGTTCAACTGAACACCAAACTAGCTTCATCTGAAATCCTCTTTTCATATATCATATCTCGCAGTTTTGTACATTTAGTCCTGAGGGGAAAGGGGAAAGGCCCAGAGAATTTGAAAACATTTATTATTTATATATCAAGCACTTTCACAAACATTTTCCTTTTAAGCACACAACAACCCGGGGAACTGGGAGAGCTAAATACGCCCGTGTTTTTTTGTTTGTTTTTTTTTTAAAAATTCCCGTTTTAAAGATGGATAAATCACAACCTCTGGAAAGGGACTACGTTCGTAAGGACTTCCCCGCAGGCTCCAAACTCAGGTTTTCCTTTCGGCCAGCGCCTGGCAGCGGCTGGTGGGAACTCTAGGTAGAACATAGAAGAGGCATTCTCTGAGCCCGGCAAATGGTGATGGAGTCTCTGTGACGAATAGCCACCCCACGCCTCCTATGTAAGAAGCAGAGGTCAGGGCAGCGTCCCGAAGCATGGAGTCTGAGGGACACGGGTTCCGGTCCTTCGAAGATGCTAAGGATGCTGCTGCCGCTGCTGCTGCTGCAACCAATGCCGCCGCCGCCGCCGCTACAGAAGCTACGGAATATGTCGCCGCCGGGTATTCACAGCCGCGGCCTTGCATTCGCCAGAGAGCCCGTCAGCCCCGCAAAAGAGGCGGCTTCTGGCGGGCCATCGGCCTGGGCACGTCGTTCAAGCGCGCTGTGCAGGCTGTGGCCAAAAGCGCCACGGAATATGGGCCCGGCTCCCTGCCCGGTAGGACCTTCCTGCCCCCACTGGGGAGCGCAGAAGAGAGTGTGCACTGGGGGAGGGGATTTCCCAGCACGCCCCCAACTCCCGAGGCCAGCTCGAGAAAAGGGCGGTTGAACGCTGTGACTGTAAGTGCTATCCCAAGGCTCGGCCCCCTTTTCTTTTTCCCAGCGCGGAAGCAAGGCAGGGAGAGGAGGAACTGGAGGTGGCCGGAGGGCAGAAGTAGCGGCCCCCCTTCTCTCCCCCCCCCCGCCAGGCGCCCCAGCCACGCGCGTTGCTGAGGGGCTCTATGCAAGCTCTTCTCACGCAGCTGCGCACAGAGTAGCGGGCCCTCCGCCGCCGAGGCCGAGCCCCTCCCCTGGTACCGCACCCAATTGGGTGAGGCAGCTGTAAGTTATTCTTTCCCCGGGAGATCCGAAAGAGGATTGGCTGTAGGCGGAGGCACCTTGTGTGAGTTAGTTGACTTCTCAAACCCGCGGGATTGAGGGCAGGGACTCAGGAGGCTCTCCCAGGACTGGAGGGCTACCTGTAGGGGAGCCAACCTTTTACTCAACTGAGCCAGGTCTGTTTCGTCATCACGAGTCTTTCTGCTCAGGGAAACTTTTAAAAGGGGAGGACGGGGATGCCTTTTATTCAGTGCTGAATCCCTCAAGCGAAAGCAAAACACCGCCTCTACCAACAATAACAAGCCCCATCTGCCAGTCTCAGCCCACTTCTGGAAGCGAGCTTGACTAGTACTTGGACTTGGGAAGGACGAGGGTTAGAGTGGCTTTAGCGCTTTAACCTTTCCATTTAGAGATACTGACCCGAGCTACGGCCACGGTCATGACAGCTACAGGGAGAATTCTCGCATCTTAGCAGGACAGCAACCAGGGTTTTTGGCATAGTCCAGGACATCCCAGTGCAAAAACTAGGCCCTCCATGGGAACGTACACACATTAGGGGGGGAAATTATTCAATCAGTAACATATTGGAAGCACAGATTCAAAAAAGGAGAGGGAGAGAATACTTTTGTGGGAGTCAACTAAATAAAATTTCCTAAATTTGCATTTAAGGAACCATGTTATTGAAACCGAGAAGAGTAAAGAGGAAGATATTTTGGATTTCATCAAAATTTATACTCCATAAGTGATACTTTTAATAATTATTTTTAAGGCTGTCTTTTTGCTTTTCAGCCTTTTTCCCTAGCAGTGGGGAAATGGTATTGGGATCACGAAACCGACACTCTTCAATATAAAAGGTAAAATTATTTATGTAAAACATCCTAATGTGCAAACAAAGCTAATTATTAAGAATTTGTCTGTGTCAAAAGAGCTTGGATGGAAAGAGCTTTTTATCTCCAGAATGTTAAGTACTTAAGTATACTGACATTGAATTTTGAACTTTATAGTTAATGGCATAAAGTAATTTTTTTCCTGATTATCATTTTGAGAATAGTTTCTATTTTTTTTTTTTGCCTTTTTTACATCATTTAAAGTGCTTTTCTCAAAATAATTCTGTGAGATATAGTACAAATATTTTTTCCCTATTTTACAGATGAAGAAAACAAGCTCAGAGATTTTGAAGTGAGTAATTTTTTTCCTGATTATCATTTTGAGAATAGTTTCTATTTTTTTTTTTGCTTTTTTTACATCATATAAAGTGCTTTTCTCAAAATAATTCTGTGAGATAGTACAAATATTATTTCCCCATTTTACAGATGAAGAAAACAGGCTCAGAGATTTTGAAGTGAGTAATTTTTTTCCTGATTATCATTTTGAGAATAGTTTCTATTTTTTTTTTTTGCTTTTTTTACATCATATAAAGTTCTTTTCTCAAAATAATTCTGTGAGATAGTACAAATATTATTTCCCCATACAGATGAAGAAAACAGGTTCAGAGATTTTGAAGTGAGTAATTTTTTCCCTGATTGTCATTTTGAGAATAGTTTTTTTTTTTTTACTTTTTTTACATCATATAAAGTACTTTTCTCAAAATAATTCTATGAGATAGTGCAAATATTATTTCCCCATTTTACAGATGAAGAAAACAGGCTCAGAGATTTTGAAGTGAGTTTCCCATGGTCATATAACTACTAAATGGCTCCAACCCAGTTCTTCTGATTTTCATTCTAGTGATCTTTCCATTACAGTCTTTCCATTACTCAGATGGTTTAAATATTTTATACAATATCCATGTCAAGTAGCCAAAACAACTATTTAATTACTGTTCCTATTCCTAACTTCTCAGAAAGTATTATATTATATTTAGCTTAGCCTTTAATGTTTAAAAGCCTTATGTGTATAATGAACATATATCTTAATGTATAAATCTTTCATTATATCTTAGATAATATTTAAAACATCTTTCATTTTAGTAGCAAAGCATAGCCTCATTGACCTTTTTCACAAATTTCAATATAGTAGAATGTTGTTAGAGAACAAAAACTAGCTTTTAAAAACTGATGTCATTTAAAAGGTTAGAATCATTTTCATTGCAAATTAAATATGAATTTTAAACCTATTAGAATGTTGCAATAGTTTTAGTAATTTATAAGTCCAAATCAATAGTTTCACAGTTTATTTTCACTTTATATATCCCAGAAACTAATTCAGTAATTCCTAAAACACCAAGACCTTAAAATATCAGGAAAAGGTGAGGAGAGTTATAGGTTTTTGAACCCAATGATAAAAGTGATTAATGCATATATTTATAGATATGTGTGTGTATATATATATACATATATAAAAAATGTGCGTATATATATATACATATATAAAATATGTGTATATATATATATATATATATATATATATATATATATAAATTCAGGAATGGAGAGAATGCTAATCTTAAAGTGACAAGGCCTCCTTCCCCCAACTTGCCCTGGAAAATAGTCAAGGGGGTGGTAAAGTTGGCATGGGTAAATGATGGGATCGTTGTGACTATCTAATATGTAAGTAAGGATTATAATAACAGAGGATTATATAACTTTGTAATAATAGAAGATTAGTAGATAATAACAAATAATTACACAGAAGATAGGCGGCACTGTGCCTGGATTCAGGAAGGCTTGAGTTCAAATACAGCCTCAGATACTTACTTGCTGTGCAGTCCTGGAAGTCACTTAACCCTGTTTATCTCAGTTTCCTTATCTATAAAATGAGCTGAAGTAGGAAATGACAAGACAGGACAAGAAAAGCCAAAAATATGATCATGAAAAGTCAGATATGATGGAAAATGACTGAATACCAACAAATATAATTATTACTATGACATAGTAATCACAGAAATAAGTTTTGAGAATTTGTAAAGCTGAAGAATATATTAACATTAACTTAAACCTTCTTATCTTTAAGACTATTTCAGCTTTCCTTATTTAAAAGTAAAAGTACACTTTTTTCCATTCATTTGTCCAAAAAACTTAGTTAAGTGGACTTTTTTTTTCATTTGCAGTATTACTCAAATAATTTGCAATTCTGATTTTAAAATATTCACAAGGTGGTGCTTAACCTTCAAACATCACAATTCTTACTCCTAAATCTCCCAAACCTCCATTTCATCCCTGGAATGAATTTCAAATAATAGTCAATGATATAATAGTACTAGAATGAGGGGAAAAGTACGTTTGTAGCTTTTGTGCCATATGTAACATTTGAACATTGATGGAATGACACTTTTCCTTTACGTTCAAATATACCACACCCCAAATGAAAATATTAGTATCAAAATACTCTGTTAGACGCTTTTTAAAGTTGTAAACAAATAGGCCCGTGATCTGCCCTATTCAAGCTCAACCCCCTGACCAAAAAAAAAAAAAAAAAAAAAAAAAAAGGGGTGTAAGTAAGTTTTACGAAGTAGTCTTAGGACACTATCAGAGGCATCAGTAGTCATAAGAGATACATAGAGTAGAGTGAATCCTCCAGTTGTATTGATTGCATCAGAAATCACACAGCCTACCCAGCCCTTCACATATACACTAATCAATCAGACTGCAGATGTTATTGTCTTTGTTCAAAGATTTGTCTGTGCTTAAACTGTGAATGATATGAAAGAATATTAAGGACTTTACAATCTAGTTGAGGATAAAAATACAACTAATATATAATAAGTACCAAGTGAGGGCGTACAGATAAATACTGTAGTCTGGGGGGGGGGGCGGGGGTAGGATTAGATCAAACTCGTGGAGAAGGTGAGACTTGAATAAAATTTTCAAAGATGGTTTGGAATTAAGCATTTTAAATTGTGAGTATAGTGTGAAAACATGGGATAGGGTGGGTTTTTTAATTATTCAGTTGAATCCAACTCTTTGTGATCCCATTTGGGGTTTTCTTGTCAGAGATAATTGTGGTTTGCAATTTCCTTCTCCAGCTCGATTTATACATGAAGAAACTGAGGTTAACAGAGTTAAGTGACTTGGCTAATGTCACATAGATAATAAATGTCCCATTTGGATTTGAATCAAAAAGACCCTTCCTGACTCCAAGCCCAATACATTATCCACCAAGTCATCTAACTGTTGATGAGCATAGATTAGTTAGGTAGAAAAGTGACTTAAAGAAGTAGGAGATAAACTAGAAAAGTTGTAAGATAGATTTGGGGAGTATTGTATAAGTAACCTATAGAAATATCCATAATGAACTATCTTGGTTTTTACAATGTGGGATAACATTTTTCCCCACCCAATTTTTTTCTAAGTTATACATGTATATTCATTTAAGAAAAAAAAACAAATTTCTTTATGAATTACATTGAAAGAGAATAATCAGAACAAAAAGGAAAAACCGTGAGAGAAAAATGAAAAACAGAAGAAAAAAGGGGAAAAAACTAAACATAGCATGTGTTGATTTACATTCATTGTCCATAGTTCTCTCTCTGGATGCAGATGGTGTTCTCCATCCAAAGTTTATTGGTATTGCCTTAGATCATTAAAGCACTGAGAAAAACCAAATCTTTTATAATTGATCATTGCCCAATCTTGCTGTTACTATGTACAATGTATTTCTAGTTTTGCTTGATTCTCTCAGAGTCAGTTTGTGCAAGTCTTTCCAGGCCTTTCTAAAATCAATTTGTTCATAATTTTCATAGAAAAAATAATATTCCATTACTTTCATATACCATAACTTATTAAGCCATTCCCCAATTGATGGGCATTTACTCATTTTTCAATTCTTTGCCACCACAAAAAGAGCTGCTATAAATATTTTTGCACATTCCCTCTTTTTATGATTTCCTTGGGCAGGGTAACATTTTAATCAAAAAATAGGTGAAATGGCTTAGAAATACAAGGAATATAGGACCAAACTTTGGCCAAATCTTAATTATGGTTAAGATGATTTCCTATTTGAAAATTCCTGATTCCCTTTCCTTTGTTTTTCAGTATAAATTCTGTCCCTCTTGAAGTATACATTTGCCCAATAAAGTTGTTGGAGGCCCTGGTTTTCTTTAACTCTGAGGTCTTATACATATGGTCACAGATTTAGACTTTTGAAATAGAATTTTAAAGGTCATTTACTCCACTTTCACATTTTAGGGATAAGGAAAAGGAATCTCAAAGAAGTGATTTGCCTAGGGCCACACAGGCAAGGAAATGGATAGAGCTGGCATTTGAAAGCATATTTTCCAAAATTTTCCACCGAGCCATCCAAACTGCATTAAACAACTGATAACTTTGCCATCAAGCTATGTGTCAAATTATTGGGCTAGCCTGAAATATACTAAGGTATGACTTGTCTTAATAGTGTCAGCAATCCTGGCTATGATTGCTTTAATGAATCCTTTCAACAATTCAATATCCTCACTAGAAGAACAGCAGAAGGAAAGAAAAGGAACAGAAGGGCTTTGGATAGTTATTTATAAATCTGTGTTGAGACCAGGAAATTTGACTATAGACAGGTAGTTTGGGGTTAAGCTAGTGTCCCACTTGAAATCTCCACAAGCCTCCTATATCAACAGATTTTTCATCCTGACCAAAATGGAGACAAATATGGAATGACTATAAAACTCGAGTATGAAGAACCTGAGATGATGTATGTAAATCATGTTCTTAATTTTAGCTGTAAATCCTGAATTAAAGGAATTTTCTTACCTTCAGTTAGAACTGAGGGGGAAGATAATGATTATGGCATAATATTGGGAAAATAGGAAGAATGCTATGTCTTAACACCATGTTGGCTGTGGGAAACACTAAGATCAAAGAAAGATCTTGGCATTTTCTGATATATTGTTGAAAACCAGCAACATGATATGATGAGAAGGACCCTGAATTAACAGTCAAAAAACAATAGACCTGGGCTGAAGATCTGGAAAATAGGATATAAGCTCCTTGGGTATAGAGGCAATGGAAAGAATGCTGAACCTGGAGTCACAGAATCTGAGTTTGAATCACACAGCTCTTCTATTTTACTACCTATGTGGCTTTGGCAAGTCACTGGCCCTCAGTTTCTTCATCTGTGTGTGTGTGTGTATATATATATATATATATATACACACACACACACACATATATATATGTGCCTGCATATGTGTGTATGTATATATGCACATACATACATATGTGCCTGAATATGTGTGTATATATGCACATAAAAACAAATGTCATAAATATGTGCATATACATATACTTTATGCAGATCATATGTGTCTTTGTAACTCGGGCACTTAGCATAAACTCTAGGCCATTGGTAAATGTTTGTTGAACTGAATTATTTACTAGCCTTGTAACCCACCAGCCAACCCCTTAACTTTTCTATGTTTCCTTTTCTCCACTTGTAAAATGTCATAATTACCTGCACTATCTGTTTATCTCACCAGTGTTTTTCAAAGATTCCAAATAGCTGTCAATTTAGGCATGTTTCTTCAGATACTACTTAGTGTCATCCCTGAGACAGGGTTCTGGGACAGTCCAGATAAATGCTGACAGCTATGACAGGAGAATGTCCATCTAGGGCAGATTATCCATTATTCACCGAAACAGGTCACAGCTGAAATGGGCAACAAAGGGAAAAAAGAGACTATTCACTAGTGGAAGCCAGGATTTAATCTGGTAGACAGGGACTGGGACTGATTTAGACTTAACAAATCCAAGAGAGAGAAACCAGAGTCTTAGGGCAGTATTAAAAGCCAGAAACTACAGGTTGGACAAAAGACCTAGCATTCAGTAGAGGCAGAATGGCTTGGGGTCTATGCTTCATTTTCCTTTTAAAGGACCAGTGACCTACAAACCTGGGGCCAATTATTCAGAGATAGATAAACTACAGATTTCCTCTGGCTGGGTTGAGAAAATGGATCAGTTTCTTATTTTAAAGTGAGAAGCTGGGGCAGCTAGATGGCACAATGGATAGAGGACCAACTCTGAAGTCTGGAGGACCTAAGTTTAAATCCTGCCTTAGACACTTAATACTTCGTAGCTGTGTGACCCTGAGCAAATCACTTAACCCCAATTGCCTAAGCAAGAAAAAAACAACTAATTATTTTTTAAAAAATAGAGTAAGAAGTCACCAAAGTAAAGTAGGTAAATGGCTCAAGAAAAGCTCATTTCTAGGGGTATGAATGAGGGCTAGAAACCCTCAATATGTTGGCAAATATTTAATAAAAATGTATGCACAATACATTTTAAAGTTTAATCTTCATTACAAACAGTTTCTTCATTCCTTTCTTAAATCTAGACAATCAACAAAACAATACATAAGCCCTCAATTGATAGTGATTACATATTTCTGAGGTATAAATGCTCAGAATGAAAATTTAACATTCAGTTCTCAGGAACCCAGTTGACTCCAGCATACTCATAGTAGAACTGAGCAGAAAGTATTTTTTGTTGTTGTTATTCAGTCATGTCCAACTCTCTAAAACCCTGTTTAGGTCATTTTTGGAAACTGGACTGGTTTGCCATTTCCTTCTCCAGCTCTTTTTACAGATGAGGAAACTGAGGCAAGCAAGGTCTTTTTCAGGGTCACACAGCTAGGTAAGTGTCAAGAGGCCAGATTTGTATTCAAGTAGTCTTCCTGACTCCAGGCCTGGCATTTTTATCTATTATACTACCTTGCTGCCTTGGGAATTACAACTAAAATAGTAGTGGCCCAGGTGAAATGAAAAATGCAAAAAGTCCTTTTTCTAGATGATATCTTGTCCAAATTGTTCAGTTACACCATGTTCTTTTAACCCTATGGGTTCTGGCAAAGCCTCTTGATAGAAGAAATTTCTCGTCTGACTAATTCTATTAGTTGGGAGGGAATGTTGTTGTAAGACAGTTTCTGAGATAACATGTGCCCCAGAAATCTTTTGAAGGAAGATAGAGTTCTTGTCTTCTTCATAAATGATATCCTTGTATATAAAACAACTCCACCTGAAAAATGCACTTAATTCTATCTTCTGTTCCTGCATCTGGACTCAGGCTTCACAGAAAAAGGTGTAAATTTGGAGCAAGATTGAGTTTCTGGGCTACCTTGTGACTCAACATGGCATTCAACCAAGCTCAGGAAAGCCAAAGCCATAACAGATCTTAAGCCCCCACAGGACACAAAACAACTTTATCAGGTAGACACAGAAAACACATTATTTAATAAGGAGACCCTAGAGTTCTCTTTGTAATTTGGGGCTGGTCTCTGAAACATCCTTCTCCCAAGTGCTAGTGCCAGTTACTGAAGGAATGAAACCTTCCTCCCCAGCTATAATGTTGTACAAGTACTTCCTTCCTGGCACCTGAACTTTTTGTTGAGTGATTGATTGTAAATTAGTAATGGAGAATGGAAAAGGAAAAGGTGATGAATGAGGTTGAAATAATGTGTGAAGACTCCATTCTTAAATGGGCAATCTTTGACTCTTAAGGAATGAATGACAAAGAATTTATTTAAGCAGATTGCAAGGCCTGGTGTTCTGAAGTTCCCTTTTGTTTTGTCTTTTTCCTTATGTGTTTCCCAATGATCCAGAGACTCATGAGTGAAATCTGGGTTATGTCACTTTTCACTTGTCCTTTTCAAAGTAACGGTTCTACAAAATTCTCTGTGGCCAGCACTGCAAGGCCCCAAGTGAATAGGCATGAGCTATGCTGTTAGTGTGATTAGCAGAGCTGTAATCTCGCCATTACAGACATATTCTACCAAACAAGAGTTCATTGACTCCTAGAAACCATATTGACTTCTAGAAAAACCTTATTGGGCCAATGAATTCTACATAAATAGTATTGGGAGTAGCAAATGAGAGGAGAAAATGGAGGAGTAGAGAAGAGAAAAAGATAACTTCCAACCCTGTCCAAAAACACCAACACCAAGACCAAACAACCTTTTCCTATACTCCCCCAGACAAGGTTAAAATGGAGTTTGGTGTTAACATAAATTCATGATAATGCAAAATGGGGGTAATCCAATGATATGCATGATAAACTTTATGGGCATTTTTCCCCACAGAGAAAACCCCACAAAATTATTGTTTGCTTAATAAGTAGTACCCTCTTTTACAGTCCTATGCCTTCAACAGAAATCAAAGAGAAAATCAAGAAGGGCAAGTCAATTCACTTTGTTGAAAATGATGGAACCACCTCAGAAAGGTATTTTTTTTTTCATTTCATTATCTGAGCATTTATCTAGTTATTTATAGAATTATTTTAAATCCTTGTAAGCTACAAGAAAGTATTATTTCCAGCACCACTAACACAAAGAGTATCAAAGAATTAATACTTACCATATTGTTTAAATTTGTTGAGGGAATTAAGGAAGTCTCTATCCGTATTGAAATTTGACTAATTGGCTGTGTATTGAGATTTTCCGATTTTTAAAATGTTTCCAACAATTATCAACCTATAAAATAGAAATTGATGAGTGCTTTCTGTATCAATAACAGATTTAAATGCACAGTCTTGAATAGCATACATTAATAATTCAAGTGTGAGTTTGATTAAATAGCCTCCCAATTGTGAAATTCTATAATTTTTTTTCTTGACATAGTATTGATCCTTGTACATTGAAATGGGTTTGTACAAGACATATTTTTAAAATAATCAAACTCATCCCACATGCTGAAGATGCATTCTACAGTTAAGCAGAATCTTATTGGGCATCCACGTTAAACAATTCTTCCTTCCCAGCATAAAAACCCCAATAGTTTTAATTTTAACTTTAGTATCCACTGGGTTAGAGATCTTGAGTTCATATTCTCTTGACAACGTCTGAGTCAAAATATGAAAGTATGCATAAGGTATTCTCTGATATCTACATTTCTCTGGGGAAGACCTGATAGGGGACACCTATCCCAGGCTACTCCTACACTACTGATCCTCATTGCACAGAGTGGAATGTATTTGGCGGGGCGGGGAATTACAGATTCTCCCAGCAGATCAGCACAGTACTGATGGCAGCCTTCTGGGGAATCCAGAGAGAGCAGATCTTGGAAACTCTGCTGATGGTATTATTTTTCACATTGTCATTGGTGTCAACCAAGCCATCAACTTTGGAAATCATGTGAATGTTTCTGGCATAAGTGTAATCCCTATGTTGAAAGAAAGTCACGCATACAGCATGGCAGATGTGGAAGTGGTTTGTAGAGGGGACAGAGAGAGTACTAACTAGGGAATTACTGTTGTAGGATTTGAAATACTATAATTAATTTTGGTTTTGGTTTTTCGTGCAAAATGAATTTCTATTTTTTGTTATATTGGGGGAGGGATAAGAAAAATAAAGTGGAAAAGAATTCTTCAGTATGTACCTAAGAGTTCATCAATTCTCTCATTAAAAGAGATAACATTTTTCATCCTGAATCCTTTGGAATTGTCATGGTTCATTGTAATGAACAGAGGTTTTCCACAATCATTGTTACAACACTGCTGTTACTACGTGCATTGTTTTCCCCAGTTGTGCTCACTTCACTTTATATCAAGTCTTCCAAGATTTTTGAGAACTGTCCTCATCTTATGTTGTAGCACAATCATATGTCATAACTTGTTCAGCCATTCCCCAATTGATGGGAGTGAACTGGTTCTATTATTATCCTTGCTGTCCTTCGAGGTTGGACTCTTTATGAAGCTAATCACACACACACACACACACACAGTCCCATTATGTACTCACACCTACATTTTTTTCAGAATTTCAGTACAGCTAAAACATTTCTAAATATTTACATTAAATATTATTAGGTTGTCTGAGAAGAGATTTTTTATGAAAAGAGATGAGAAATCAGCAAAAGGAACTGACAGACGATTGAAGGATGACAAGGTTACTCTGGATGATGCTAAATGTGAGTTAACATCTTTGCAGCTATGAGCTGGAACACAACTTTTTGCTGGTATTCAGTTTTCTCTCTTATTTATTTTCAGATGTCGCCTTGTTTTTATTACAAGACACTGAAATGCAACGTATCTATTCCTTTACAACATTTATGAGGTATGTGATTATGTCTGGAGTAACTCATATTGATGAGTGATGGCAAAGTTCATGGAAAGAGCATGGTGTTTGATGAAGAGTTTGGACTCTCAATGATATCTAAGGGCCATTTAACTCTAAATCTATGATCTTATGATTTTTGGAGAGGGAGGGACCTTTACAGTATGTGTACTTATTGCTACATAATATTATAGGGCACTGTCTCCTTATTATTTGGGCCCAAGAGCCTCTCTAATGCCCAGAGAAGGAAGATATTAAGAAACAAAGCTAGGATGATATTACTGTAGATTTTTATTATTTCACAAGGAATATTTACAGAATGTTAGAATATGTTGGCAAAGTTCCATAAAAATTCTTTTTACACATAATGTTCACTTCAGCTAAAGCCACAGAGAGAGCCACTTACTAAAAATCTCTGATTATTGAGGATTGGGGTCTCTTAACTTGCTTGATGACTGAATAATGAAGAGTTTTTTTAAGGATTCTCTTAAATGTAGTTTGCATTTACAATTTAACCCATGAAAATGTTCTCTACTGACAACTCGCTGGTCCCAATCTTCTACAATACAGCTAGAATATAGTGATTAGTAGAATCAATGGACAACAGAAGAGGTGAAAAAGCTTATTGCAGTGAAAAGATGTTTCTACTTGAAATCAGTAGAAGTCAGGGCAGCTAGGAGCACTAGTCCTAGAGTCAGAGGACCAAGATTTAAATCTGGCCTCAATCATTGTCTAGCTTTGTGACCCTGGGCAAAATCACTTACCCCTGATTGCCTCCAGAAATAAATAAACAAAAAATAAATTAAAAATAACCATGAAGAAATCAATAGAGCTAGATTTGAATTCTGGCTCCAGAATTCTTATTGTTAATTCTTATGAACTATGTAATGCATGGAAAGGGAACTGAATTCCTATGAGACTCATTTTCCTAATCTCTTATATAGTGATGTTTGTACTCTGTATCTCACAGGGTTATTTAGAGGAAAACATCATAGTTAACCTTAAAGTGATAAATAAATATGATGATTATAATCCCTGCTAGCTTTTTCTCCATAAAATACTTTTTAGGTATTTGAAATTCAGGTAATTGTATTTGAAAAACACCCCTCAGTTGCATAATAGCTGAAAACCTTACATTTTACATTAACTGAATGGTAGAAAGTACATCCTGGAAATTTTTCATTGCTCCCTAGAATTTCTGGCACAAAGGTTTTAATGTAAATTATGTGCCAAATACAATTTTCCTTTGATGTTCACATATTAATCCCATTCATTTGGCATAATAGATAGGGCCCTAGAATTGTTAGGAAGAAGACTGGATTAAAATTTTACCTTCCCAGCTATATGATCCTGGATAAGTCACTCAAGCTCTCTTGTTCTCAATTTCCTCTCCTATATAATAAAAGGGTTGACTTGGATGGCCTCTATCTAAGGTCCCTTGTGATCTAAATCTATGATCCTATATCTATTTTAATAAATATAAATTTTATATTTCTTTGTTCTTGCCTAGTACATCTTTAATTCCTGTATATAGTAAAATGGCTGGAATGGTTAGGAACAATGTCACAGGATACAAATTTGAAATTTAGTCATTGGAAAAAAAAATCAGAAATCTGAAAAAAGGTTATATTGGAGGTTGTGGACTAAGTTGCCTTATGGCTAAGGACTAATGAAGGAGACGATAGTGTTAGATACCTCCTTTCAAAAATGCTTTGCTTTATAAGTCTATCTTGTCAACCATTATACAGTATAGGATTTTAAAAGATAAATTAGTCTTAGAGGCACAACAATATAACAGATGATAGAGGGCTAGGCCTGGAGTTAAGAAGACCAAGGTTCAAACTCTACCTTCCATACTTATTAGCTATGTAACTCTACTCAAGTCATTTCATCCATAAAGTCTACTTTATACACTGATATCAATCTATGCTATCTACACTAAACATAGAGCTAACCACATGGATCTCTTTTTGTGTCTGTATTTTTTCATCCACATTGCATTCACTTTGTTCACTAGCCATATGTTTTGTTGTTAGGAATTATTTTTTTGTATAATAATAGCCTTTTATTTTTTCAAAATACATGCAAAGAAGTTTTCCACATTCACCCCGAGAAAACCATATGTTCCAAATTTTTCTCCCTCCTTCCCTCAGACAGCAAATAATCCAATATAGGTAAAACATGTGCAGTTCTTCCAAACATATTTCCACATTTATCATGCTGCACAAGAAAAATCAGATCAAAAAGGAGAAAAAATGGGAAAGAAAAAAAAAGCAAACAACAGTAATAATATATACCACATTCAATTCCCATAATCCTTTCTCTGGATGCACATGGCTCTATCCATCACAAGTCTATTGGAACTGGTGTTGAGAATTCTTGTACTTGAAATGGTCAACAGTAATCATTTTTGTATTTCTCTGTAGAAATAAGAATCTTGATGAATTCCTCATGGCATTGCTATACTACTTATCTCATTATCTGGAAAAACTTTCCTTGGAAAAGAAGCCCAAAAGTTACATGGCGTAAGTAGGCATCAATCAATTCTTTCCTAGTTATTGCCTTTGTTATGGTCCAAAAATAATCTTCATATAACATGGTGAGTGATTTTTTATAAAAAAAAGTTTAAATGTAATATGATATGAGGGGACCATGTGTGTCTCAATATAATGAATAATTGAGAAAGCTTCTTTGTCAACAATCAGTATTGCCCTGAGTCCCCTAGGTTTTGTCTGTTTGACTTTTCTTTTTTCAAGCAACTACATTCAGAAATGTCTTCCAAAAGGATTTGTGAACTGCACAAAAAACCTGCCAAAATCCTAAAGATAAATGACGGTAGAAAAAAATAATATTGTTAGCCCCACCCAAAACATTGTTACTTTTCAGGATACTTAATGCCAAATCAATAACTACTTTAAGCAGCGTGCTTAATTTTTTTATTATAACTTTTTATTGACAGAACATATGCATAGGTAATTTTTTACAACATTATCCCTTGCACTCACTTCTGTTCTGACTTTTCCCTTCCTTCCCTCTACCCCCTTCCCTAGATGGCAGGCAGTCTTATACATGTTAATACAGCATGCCTAATTTTGTATATTCCAAATTAAAACTTTTTGAATTAGAAGAGCTAAATTAGCCAGTAATTCCACCAATATTCCCTGTGTCCTTTGACAAACCATTGAAACTTTACATGTGCCTAAGCTACCTTGTCAATAAACCTGGATTGTATTCTGTCCTTAGAGTATTAGCTGTACTCATTTCCTAGATGCAAAATACTTTGACAATGTAAAATTCAGGTGCCTATTAAGGAACTTTAAAAATATTTCTTGATAATTAAATATAGAACTGAGAACATGTTTGTAAAGGATAAGATTAATAAATAATTCATGACTGCAGCTTCTTCAAATTAATGTCCTTCAAATATTTACCTCATTTAAGGATTATGTTTTCTGTCAGTGTAGTCAAAATTATAGATTAAAAACTTCAAATTACTGAAACAGATAGTATAACAGAATTGTCTTACGAAGAACTAAAGCCAGCTAGTATGCTGTTACTGTTGAATATTTGGGGTGTTTTCGGAGAAATAGAACCTATTTTGAAATTGATATTGACAAGCAGATTTTGATCATAGAACTGGAACCTTAGTCTGGTTCTGGAATTCTTAGTCTGGGAACCTGTTTTTTAAAAAATATTTTGATAAATGTATTTGACTGTAATTGTAATTGACTTCCTTTGTGTATTTTATTTTATATATTTCAAAACATTTTTCTGAGAAGAGGGGTTCATAGGCTTCACCACACTGCCAGAGGGGTCTGTGACATAAAAAAGCTTAAGGACTTCTGATCTAGTCCAACCCCCTCCTTGATGTAAAAATTCCCTCTACACTTTTCTTGACAAGTAGACAAATAGACTCAGTTATCTTGTTTAAATGATCAGGAAGAATGTCAATGCTCAGAAGTAAGAATATCAATGTCCTCATATATGCTCATTGATCCTAACTCTGATTTCTGAACATGGCAAAGCAAGTTTAATCCCTCTTCTGTATAAACTTTGAAAATGTTTGAAGATTATTATTTATCATCATGTTCCTAATCACATATGTCCCCTAAGCTACATATGGAATGGTAATGAGAACCTTCATTGCCCTGGATATGCTTGAGTTTGTTGATTCCCCTCTTGAAATGTGATAGCTAGAACTAAATACAATTCTGTGACCAAACAATGTGTTTGTATCACTCTTGTTCTGCATTCTGCTTTCATTCATGAAGCCTAAGCTCAAATTAGCTTTTTTGATAATCACTTCACACTGCTCACACTGGCCTAATAGTCAACTAAAATGGCTTCTTTTTCACATGAGCTACTATTAAGTCACATTTCATTTGTCATGTACTTATCAACTAATGTTTTAGCAAAAGTGCCAGATTTATACTTATCTCTATTGAATTTCTTGTTAAATTTGTTCCATATGTCCATGTGCTGAAATATTTGCTGGGTATTGGCTCTGGCATCTCTACAGTTTTGTATCACCCCAAGATGTATATCTTGTGACTTTGAATTATTGGCTTAATCACTACCCTAGTGACCTTAGCCAAATCACTTAATGTCTCTGGATTTAATTTCCTTACCTATAAAATGAAAGGGTTGGATTAGAGGCAGTGTGATATAACGCATTTGTATTTGGCATCAAAGGACCTGAGTTCAAATCTTGTTCCTATCTTTACTTTTACTTGATGTTTGGCAAATCACTTACATTCTAGGCCTTGATTTCCTCATCTGTAAAATGAGAGAATCAGATAGACTTCTTAAACATCTCAAATTGGATTTTCCTATCACACAGATATGACCAAGTCACCAGCCATACTTAATAAATTCCTATGACTTCCTTTGGCCTTCAGGATCCAAATACAAAATCTCTAGCATTCAAAGCCCTTCATAATTTAGCCCCTTCCAACCAGTTTTTGTTTTTTTTAATATACTTTACTCCCTGATAAGTACTCTTTAGTCAGTGACACTAGCCTCCTTGCTGTTCCTTGAACAAAATATTCCATCTCTCAGCTCTTAGCATTTCCCCTGATTGTTCTCCAGGGCTGAAATGATCTTCATCCTCATCTCTACCACTTCCTTTAAGTCCCAAATAAAACTCTGCCTTTAAAACCCAAATCACTCTGGCTTTCACAGCTTAGGCAATTCATAGGTCCTAACCCAAGATTCTCTTGCTCATAGTTTAGGTTGGATGACTCAGAGTGCGTGCAAGTAGCAATTGTTTGGCCAGAAACTCAGAGGCCCTCCCCCTCCCAGATGGATTCTTTTGGGAAGGCAAACTAAGCAATCTTTTGTGTCATTTCTCATGTGGCCTTTAATCACTGAATGGGCCTTGTCTCAGACAAACTGAAACCTGGGAAGGACCTTAGCTTTAAGAAAAGCCAGAGTCCATGGACCCACACTTAACATCATACGCCAAGATAAGATCAAAATGGGTTCATGATTTAGGCATAAAGAACAAGATCATAAATAAATTAGAGGAACATAGGATCGTTTACCTCTCAGACTTGTGGAGGAGGAAGGAATTTGTGACCAAAGAAGAACCAGAGATCATTATTGATCACAACATAGAAATTTTTTATTATATCAAATTAAAAAGCTTTTGTACAAATAAAACTAATACAAACAAGATTAGAAGGAAAGCAATAAACTGGGAAAACATTTTTACAATTAAAGGTTCTGATAAAGGCCTCATTTCCAAATATATAGAGAGAATTAACTGTATAAGAGATCAAGCCATTCTCCAATTGATAAAAAGTCAAAGGATATGAACAGACAATTTTCAGATGATGAAATTGAAACAATTTCTACACATGTGAAAGGGTGTTCCAAATCACTATTTATCAGAGAAATGCAAATTAAAAGAACTCTGCGATACCACTACACACCTGTCAGATTGGCTAAGATAACAGGAAAAGATAATGACGAATGTTGGAGGGGATGCGGGAAAACTGGGACACTGATGCATTGTTGGTAGAGTTGTGAACGGATCCAATCATTCTGGAGAGCAATTTGGAATTAAGCTCAAAAAGTTATCAAACTGTGCATAGCCTTTGATCCAGCAGTGCTTCTACTGGGCTTATACCCCAAAGAGAGATTAAAGAAAGGAAAGGAACCCACATGAGCAAAACTATTTGTGGCAACCCTTTTTTGTAGTGGCTAGAAACTGGAAGTTGAATGGATGCCCATCAATTGGAGAATGGTTGAGTAAATTGTGGTATATGAATGTCATGGAATATTATTGTTCTATAAGAAATGACCAGCAGGATGAATACAGAGAGGCTTGGAGAGACTTACATGAACTGATGCTGAGTGAAATGAGCAGAACCAGGAGATCATTAAACACTTCAACAAGGATATTGTATGAGGATTATTCTGATGGAAGTGAATTTCTTCGACAAAGAGAAGATCTAACTCAGTTTCATTTGATCAATGATGGACAGAACTAACTACACCCAGTGAAGGAACACTGGGAAATGAATGTGGACTACTTGCATTTTTGTTTTTCTTCCCATGTTATTTTTACCTTCAGAATCCAATTTTTTCTTGTGCAACAACAGAACTGTACGGATCCACACACATATATTATATCTAAGATATACTTTAACATGTTTAACCATGTATAAGACTTCCTGCTATCTAGGGGAGAAAGTGGAGGGAGGGAAGGGAAAAGTTGGAAGAGAAATGTGTGCAAGGGACAATGTTGTAAAAATTACCCATGTATATGTTCTATCAATAAAAAGCTATAATTTAAAAAAAAAAAAAGGTATACAGATAAACCACACACACACAAAAAGGCCAGGGTGTCCCCCTGCATCTGGGATCATCGCCCAGTGTCTTGAGTTATGTCTTGCCACTGGACTCATATGAGCCTGGAGGAGAAAGAGAGACTGATGACATTGCCCAACTCTGCCTCTCATGTCCAATTCACTTGCAAATCTGGATGCCATGGGTCCTCCTTAAGAACAAGGACAAACAGCAACAAAATCTCATCTTTTATAGGAAACTTTTCCCAACTCCTCTTAATCCTACTGCCTTTCCCATTTGAATTATTTCCTGTTGATCTTTTATCTAGATTGCTTTCTATATATTTGTTTTCTTGTTGTCTCCCTATAGATTATGAGCTCTTTGAGGGCTGCAACTATTTTTTGCCTCTTTGTGTATCCCCAGTGCTTAGCAGAGTGTCTGCAACAATAAAAGGGGGTTAATAAATGTTTATTAATAGACTTTCCTATGGAGACACCTATGGATCCTTTGAACTTTAAGAAAATATGATCACATTTGAGGGACAAATAGATGGTACAGTAGATAGAGCTCTAACCCTGGAGTCAGGAGGATCTAAGTTCAAATGTGACCTCAGACACTTAATTGCTTCTTAAGCCAAAAAAAAAAAAAAAAAAAAACCAACTCATATTTGTAATACCTACTTTACAAGGTTATTGTGATGAAAATGCATTGAAATCCAAAAATTTTATATGATTACAATTAATTAATTATTATGTGGCATTATTTAAATACTGGAAGATTATATTTCTTTCCGCAAAAGCCTACAATTTGGGATTTACCCTAATTCAGATTGGTCTTTCAGACTTTCTGCATTTCTTATCAATTAGGGAATTTTAACTATAACTTTTCTTTTTTCAGGAGCCATGTAGAGAAAAGGGAGATGGAGTTAGTTATTGAGAAGTTACAAGAATCACAGAAATATCTTGCCCAGAAATATTGTAGCCTTGTTTTAGGTTTGGGAATGCCTGATAAACATCACATGGCCTGTGGAAAGTAAGTAAATATATTTTTTTTTATTTTTTTATTTCATACATTTTTTAAAAATTTCTGTTTAAATACAAAATGAAGCAAACAACCCCCCCAACATTGCCTTGTACAAAAGGATTCATTATAAAACAATAAATTTCTATTTCAAGAAAAACCTTTATAATACATAGACCATGTTGTTGACTTTTCTTTGCTTCCTTGTTGGTTTTCTTTTGTTCTCTGCTATGTACTTTTTATTTTATTAAAGAAGTCTACATGTGTATATATACACAGAGAGAGCTATTTATAAACATACACATTTATACTCATATAAACACATTTTTTAAAATGAGTAGTTGTGGAATTTGGGAATTACAGAAACCCTTAGAGATTATTCCAGTCCATTGTTTTCATTTTACAATAAACTGAGCTCCAGAAGATAACTGAGTTGCTCAAAGTAGTAAATAGTGGCACCAGAATTCTAACTTAGGTCTTCTGACTCTAGTTCCAGAATTCTTTTAAGGCTTCCGTTTTTCTCAGTGATTTCCACACTGTGAAATCTAAAGTTGTATGTAATTCCATATGCTCAAATTGTGGAGTGTTTCCCCCCTTAACCTAAGTGTTTTATTGAAATTTTAATGTTGAAAACCAACACAGCTAAATTATCTTGTTTAGTAAATATTTATATACTCAAATTAATTCATAGCACAGAGTTTAATAGCTTTTTAGTCATTCCCTTAAGTGCTCATTGGTATTTGCCCATTCTTTGCGCATTTACTTTTCCTCCCATACTGTTTGCTCAGATTTTTAGAGGTATCTGTTAACAAAATTATCAATCTGGATGTCCCATTATTTACAGGATACTACTTCCTATATTACTTAATATTCCTACTTTCTAGAGACCAACTCATTTCTTAGAAAGAGTAGGAGCATACAATGGTATCTGCCTTCCACAGAATTAGCTGATGTCAGTGCATTATTAATAATTCCATTTCCCACAATGTGAATAAGCTAACATCCCTTGGAATACTTTTTTCAAGCATATCTTCTGATTTTTCTCCCTTTCTAAAAGACATCATTTTTAAGTTGGGCTAACCTATTTTTGCTATTATTCATTTTTCTCTGAGGCTGAATTTGCAGTTTCACAGAAATTTCAGTTGAAACTAGCAATTTTTAGGGTGTTAATTTTGTGCTTTCATGTCTTTATAGAGCTAGGAGGGTCTGACTTTTCTAGTTACAAAGCTTTGAATTGTTAGTTTTACAGAAATTTTTTATGATTTCTTTGTAAGTTTTTTCCCCTGAGGTAATTGGGATTAAGTGACTTGCCCAGGGTCCCACAACTAGGAAGTGTTAAGTGTCTGAGATCAAATTTGAACTCAGGTCCTTCTGACTTCAGGGCTGGTGCTCTATCCACTGTGCTATCTAGTTGCCCCCTGTAAGGTGTTTTTGTTTTGTTTTGTTTTTTAAAGAAAAATGGATATGTGTGTTCTTAGCAAAATTAGAAAATTACTTCATAGCATATGTAGCCTTTGTCAGGTCATCCTTAAAGGAAAAAAAAATGACCTTAACCTGTATGGATCACAGCCTGTGCACTTTATGTTGCTGTAGCTTCAGGTTAGGAGGAGCATGGATGGCTGGTGCTTTAAACACACACACACACACACACACACACACACACATACACACACACACATTAAAGCAGCTCCTAATTGTTTGGGATGTTCAGTTTAACCTCATTTCATCTGGACAGAATTATTATTTTGAGAAAGAAACCTGAAAATTACATAAGGAGATTGGGTTAGGCTCTGAATACCTTATACATGGTCAGCACTGAACCCCCACTCTCCTTGGAATGGTTCTAAATAAAGATGCTTGTGGATAAAGATCTGATGAAGGACAAAGGTCTCAGTGAATAATTTTCAATAATAGCACTGAAACCTAAGGAACTTAACTCCCATTTACAATTTTGCTACCAGCCACACTTTCTGTTCAGCTGCTTTTTAGGATCTGATCTCAAATAAAGAATGTATTGTTTCTTATGAGCCCTGTTTGAACTTGCTGAAGTTGAAATCCTGGTAGTTCCTAGGGGAACTCAAGAGACATGTTCTGTAACTCCTTATACTGGGCCTCTATGAAAGACAATGTAAAACTTAAGAAGAAAAGGATTACTTATTTATCTAAGTACTTGATTAAAAAAAAAAATCTGTAAACTTTATGTAGAGAGAGGAGAGAAGAGGAAGGGAAGAAGAATGGGGGGGGGGGAATTGAGGGGAGGAGAGATGAGAAGAAAGAGAAAGGAGGAAGAAAGAGGCAGATAGAGACAGAAAAGGAGAGAAGAAAAAAAAGGAAACAGAGACCGACAGAAAAGAAAACAGAGAGAGAGGAGAAAGAAAAGGAGACAGAGAGAGAAGAGAGAGAAAAGGAGAGAAACACAGACAGACAGACACACACATACACACACACACACAGAATGGGCAGAGAGTTAGAGCAGAATGGGAGGTTTGTATGTCCCCAGACTTGTTTTTTTAAAAGGAAGTTGTTTTCTTCTCTGCAGTTACTGTCATTGTTTCCAGGCCTTAAACAGATGCCTATGCTGTTCCACATGATTTGGGAAGGGCAAAAGTAGGTCATCTAAAATAAGGACTGCTTTAAACGAGTTCCCAGAATACAAGTGGACATTGCTTTCCTAAAACATAGTTTGTTTCTCCCATCCCACCCACCTCTCTTGCCTCGGCCTTTCCTCCTCCCCCTTTCCTCTCCAAGTCCTCTCCATCCCACCCCCCCCCCACATTTGCATGCTTGCCCCTGTGGGCTCTGGTTTCAGCTGGCAGAGGAAGTGGAAGTGCTGAAATGCCACATAAGAGCCTTGATTAGGGAGTAGTTTTTGGCTCTACTGAAGAAATTCTGATTATCTGTCTGCAACCTCAAAGAAATTCTTATGTGTTTCTCCGTGTGTGTGTGTGTGTGTGTGTGTGTGTATGTATATGCTTGCCAGTAAAACATTTCAGAAATAAAAATAATTTTTTCCCCAAAAGACTTGAAACTTTATTTAGGATTGGGATTTAACTCATATAAATTA
The DNA here is from genome assembly GCF_902635505.1 of Sarcophilus harrisii. Taxonomy (NCBI): domain Eukaryota; kingdom Metazoa; phylum Chordata; class Mammalia; order Dasyuromorphia; family Dasyuridae; genus Sarcophilus; species Sarcophilus harrisii. Next base: position 322,243,716 of record NC_045427.1, read on the forward strand.
GCACAACAAACATCATAAACATTTTAAAAGAAAATACCCTTTGAATGATGTCCTCTCTTGTCATTCCTAATACTTGGTGAGACTTAAGAGCTTGGGGTTGGCAGGGAATGCTTTCAAACCCTTAAAAGCCAGTATAGAAGGTAGACTGTTTCTGGTTGAAAGGTTTCCAAGGGATTCAAGCAAATTGCTGGGGATACTGGTTCAGTTCCAGGGCCAGTTCAATTCTAACCAGAGATTGTCACAATAAGGAAACTCCAAGGTTTTCATAGGGATCCTGGACCTAACAAGATATTCAGACCTGACATAGAGTGGATTGAAACGTATAGTCAGTCTCAAAATGTCATGGATCTGGTGCTGCCTCCTTGGGCTTTTATAGGGCAAGTAAATGCATGTAGCTTGGCTAGAATTCAACAAAGGCATTTGTTTTCCTTAAGAGACCTTCCAATGATTCTTGGGAAAAGTCTGCCTAAAAGAGTTGGAATGTAAGTTTTCCCTACTAATTGAGGTGACAGAAGGTTCCCAAGCTTCACGTTTCTTTCACTGAGAGTGAAGATTACATTCTATTTTCAGTTTCTCTTCATGACCCACAACTACCAGTCACATCCGGTGCCTCAGCTCTCATTCTTTGTCCCTCTTAACTCCTAATTTGCCATCTCTGGTCCTTTCCAACATCATCTTCCAATCCTAATGATTGCTTCATAAAACCTGGCCTGTGCTCCTGTGCCCAAAGTTTACAGACATCTCTCCACTCAGGCTTGTCTAAGTATAATGTTTATCCCTTGATTTTTGATCAGAACCCTTTAAGAACTGGCAGGATCTGATTGAACTAGGAAGCCTGAGTCAATGAAGATCTGTTGAAAATGTTAATGTTTCTTTTTGACAACATATTGTAGGTTACGATGTATATTAAACATAACAGTAACTGAAGCAAGAGGCATAAATAAATGAAGCATAACTTGGATTAAGGAGAAAGACAGAGATAAAGACTGTAAGATATCATCTGCCCTGGAGGGAAGGAATAAAAGAAGAGAACTGCTGTGGACAAAAGATTGCATAATTCTGCTGCTCATCCTGGTAACAGATCTTGGCTAGGTGAATCCCAGATGTGAAGAGAGAGCCTGCCTCAGTTTACCATCCCCTAACTTCCTGTTTAAACTAAGTATTCCTGTTAACTAGGTGCTAAGCTTTATGATTTTTGCCTGATAAAGGAGTGAAAGTGTTGTCAGCACCCTGTACATTTAATCCTCTAGGATCAAAGGTCCTGGTCACTTCATCTTAATTAAAGTTCTGAGCTCAAATAATTTTATGGTATTGTAGAAGAGGCCAAAATTCCTTAAGAAAGGAGGGTTTTTTTTTTAAAGAGGTGATGACTTATAAAGCTCCTACATCCAAAGAAAAAACATGAATTGATCTCAGATTTTGGAAGAGCTCAAAAAGGATTTTGAAAATCAAGTAAAAGAGTTAAAGGAAAAATTGGGAAGAGAAATGAGAGTGGTACAAAAAAGTCATGAAAAACAAGTCAACAAGGGGCAGCTAGGTGGCGCAGTGGATAGAGCACCAGTCCTAAAATCAGGAGGACCTGAGTTCAGATGTGACCTCAAACACTTAACACTTTCTAGCTGTGTGACCCTGGGCAAGTCACTTAACCCCAATTGCCTCAGCAAAAAAAAGAAAGAAAGAAAAAGAAAAAGAAGTCAATAGCTCCACAAAGGAGATTTCCCCCCCCCAAAAAAAAAAAATACTGAAAACAGACTAGACCATTTGGTAAAGGAAGCATAAAAAGCCAATGAGGAGAAGAATGTTTTTATTTATTTTTTATTATTATAGCTTTTTATTGACAGAACATATGCATGGGTAATTTTTCAACATTGTCCCTTGCAATCACTTATGTTCCAATTTTTCCCTTCCTTCCCTCCACCCCTCCCCTAAATGGCAGGGAGTCTCATACATGTTAAACATGTTAAAGTATATCTTAAATAAAATATATGTATACACATCTGTACAGTTCTCTTAGTTGCACAAGAAAAATCGGATTCAGAAAGGTAAAAATAACCTGGAAAGAAAAACAAAAATGCAAATAGTCCACATTCATTTCCCAGTGTTCCTTCTCTGGATGTAGCTGGTTCTGTCCATCATTGATCAAATAGAACTGAATTGGATCAAGAAGAATGTTTTTAAAAAGCAGAATTGGCCAAATGGGAAAAAAAAATCCATGGAAGAAAAAATTCTAAAAGTAGAATTGGACAAATGGAAAAAGAGATACAAAAGCTCACTAATAATAATAATAATAATAATAATTCCTTAAAAATTAGAACTGAGCAAATGGAAACTAATGGCTTTATGAGAATTCAAGAAACAACAAAACAAAACCAAAAAAAATGTAAAAAGAAGATAATGTAAAATATCTCATTGGAAAAACAACTGACTGGAAAATGGATCCAGGAGATATAATTTAAAAATTATTGGAAATAATTTTTCTCCAAATCCAAAAGCTATGATTAAAAAAAAAGTCTAGACATCATTTTTCAAGAAATGGCAAGGAAAACTGCCCTGATATGATATTCTAGACCCAGAGAAGGTAAAATAGAAATTGAAACAATCCACTAATCACCCTTGAAAGAATCCCAAAATGAAAATTCCCAGGAATATTCTAGCCAAATTCCAGAACTCCTAAATCAAGAAGAAAATATTGCAAGCAGCCAGAAGAAAGCAATTCAAGAATCATGAAGCTATAGTCAGAATAACACAAGATTTAGCAGCTTCTAAATTAAAGGATTGAAGGAGTTGGAATATGATGTTCTGGAGAGCTAGGATGGAGCTAGGATTACCCAGCAAAACTGACTATAATCCTTTAGGGGGAAAATTGCTATTTAATGAAATAAAGAATTTTTAAGTATTCTTGAATAGAACATTTTGACTTTCAAATACAAGACTTAAAAGAAGTATAAAGAGGGAAAGCATAAGGAACTTAACTATTAATAAGGTTAAACTGTGATGATGTTTGTAATTTATAAGAAGTTTCTCATTATTAGAGCAGTTAAGAGGGTGTGCACATAGATAGAGGGCAGAGGTGTTAGTTGAATGTGAAAGGATAACATTTTAAAAAGGAGTGAGAGGTAAAAGAACTGAGAGAATGGGAAAGGCAGAGGCAGAATGGGGTAATTATTATTCAAAAAAAAGAGGCAAGAAAAAGTTTTTACAGTGGAGGGGAGGAGAAGGGAAAGTAAGAAGTAAGTGAATGAAACTTTCTCATAAGAAGTTACTTTAAAGAGGGAACAATATACAGATTTAATTAGGTATAGTAATCTATTTTACCCAACAGGATAGTAGAAGGGAAGGAGATAAGGAGGGGAAAAATAGAAAGAAGAACAGATTGGAAGAAAGTAGTCAAAAGCAAAACACTTTTGAGGAGAGACAAAGGTTGAAAGGAGAAAGAGAATAGAATAAAAGGGAGAAATACAGTTAGCAAGAGTAATTGTGAAAAAAAATTGAAACAAGTTTCTCTGATAAAGGCTTCATTTCTCAAACAATAACCAGTCAAATTTATAAAAATAAGAGCCATTCCCCAATTGATAAATGATAAAAAAAAAAAAATCAGAAGTTTTCAGCTGAAGTAATCACAGATATCTATAGTCATATAAAAATACTCTACCTCACCATTGATTGGAGAAATAAAAATTAAGCAATTGTGAAGTACTAATACAAACCCATTAGATTGGCTGATAGGACAGAAAAGGAAAATGAAAAGTGTTGGAGGAGATATAAGAAAAATGAGACATTGATGCACTGATGGTAGAGTTTTGGACTGATTGAACCATTCTGTAGCACATTTTGGAACTATGCCTGAAGAGCTATCAAACCATGCATATCCAGCAACACTACTACTAGGTCTCTGTCCCAAAAGAGATAAAAATCAAAAGAAGAAAAGAACCTATATGTGCAAAAAGTATTTATAGCAGCTCTTTGATATGGCAAAGAATTGGAAATTGAGGGGGATACCTATAAATTGGGGATGGCTGAATAAATTGTGGAATGTAATTATTGATGGAATACTATTGTGCTATAATAAATATTGAGCAGGATGATCTCAGAAAAATTTGAGCTGATACAGAGTGAAATGTATTGTGAACAAAATAACAGCAATATTGTAAGATGATAAGCTATGAATGACATAACCTATTCTCTGCAATACAATGATACAATTCAGTTTTTGAAAGACTTATGAAAAATGCTATCCATACCCAGAGAAAGAATGAATGGTATCTGAATGCAGATTGAAGTATCCTTTTTGTTATATTTTGTTTTTCTTGAGTGATTTTTTTTAGTCTATGTTTTCTTTTACAACATAACTATTATGTACATGTTTACATGACTATACATGTATAACCTATTTTGAACTGTTTGCATTCTCAGTGTGGGAAGTGGGGAAGGAGAAAGGAAAAGAATCTAGAACTCAGAGTTTTAAATGAATGTTAAAAATTGTCTTTATGTGTAACTTGGGTAGAAAATAAAATACTAAATATATTTTAAAAGAAATAAAAATAAATTAGCCATTTTTTTAAAAAAGAGGGGATTTAAGTTTTTAGATTTTTTTTCCCTGACATTTGCCAATTTTCTTTTCTTTTCTTTCTTTTTTTTTTTTTTTTTTTTTTTTTTTTTTTTTTTTTTTGGTCAGGGTGTCAAAAATACAATATGTGGTATTAGCCATTGCTTTTTCTTTATGTTTCAGGGAAAAGATTTCAGATACACAAAAAGATTGGAAATTCTTTGAGGTAAGAAAGGCATATTGATGGAACTTTACCTCTGACCAATTACCTCAGTACTTTAAGGATGCATGAGTTCAATGAGATGGGTAATTTCTTCAACAATGCAGAGCCAGATCTCTCTGTGACTCACTATATGAAAAAAACTTTAATGGGAGAACATGAGAGACATGACACATAAAGTCATTTAAGATTTTTTTTTCAGTGCTTTATTTTTTTTAATCACCCAAGTGAACTGCATTCATACAAACCTGACTTCAAAACGTGTTATTTGTTACCTGTATGCTACTTGGTTGAGATTATTGAGTACTTTCAGCCCAGTCACAGGTGGGCTTTCTAACCCACACAACTTTTGGGGGATACAATAATTGACCTTATTTATCACAGTTGTGGGTTGAGACTGTCCTTTTTCATTGTAGGCCTTCTTCACCTTTTGTACATATGTAGCTTGGGTAGTATTCCGACGTGAGCACCTAAAAGAGATTGATGAAGAAATAGGTCGGCTCTTTCGTACTAATATGTTTAACAGTGCAAGACGGAGACGGGAAGATGAAGAATCTGGTGATGAAAAGAGGACAATGACTTTTGTACAATTCAGGTATGGCCTTTTTGGTTTTTCCCTATTTATAAGGAATTTATAAGACAGGACAGCCAAATTGAAACTTCATTTTATTTTTCTATGAAGGAAGATGATGGCCAAGCGTCCAGCAATTAAAACAACCATTCATCTGCGTTCTCCAGCTTTATCTACTCTTCTGCCCTCCCCTAAAGAACATGCTCAGCATCTCTTTGAAAAGAGTCGTAGCCGTATGGGTGTCCCTCTTCAACAATCCAGCCAAAAAGAATTGGTCAACTATGATTCAGTTGCCATGCCTGTGTAAGTGACAGTCATAGATGTAGAATGACCCAAAGAAAAGAGTAACAAGGTAGTTGTAGTTACATCCTTTGTAACTTCACCTATACCAATCCATTTAACGCCAATTCAAGAAACATTGAGAAATTGCCTACTGATTTGTAGAACTCTGGACTGCTGAGAAATTTCTATTTAGTAAGAGGATATGTGCACTGGTAAGTGCACATAACTAGAAAACAAAATCACCATGTAATAAATGCATCAGAGAGCTGCAAAACAAAGGGGACTGAAACTGAGGAATAGAATCCTTGCCAACCAAGATCAAGCAAGAATTCTTTAGTATATATAGCCATACTTGACAGTCTGGATTTATTGGCTTGAAAGAAATTAGGTTGAGTTACACAGTAGAGTAGCTAAGTGATACAGTGGATTGAGCCAGAAAGACAGAAAATCTCATCTTTCTGTGTTTAGATCTGGCCTCAGACACTTAACTAGCTGTGTGACACTGTAAAGTCACTTAATTGTGTTTGCCTCAATTTTCTCATCTATAAAATGAACTGGAGAAGGAAATGGCAAACTACCTAAATGGGGTCATGAAGAGTAGTACATGACTGAAAATGACTGAACAACAACAAAGACATCAGGCTGAAGACAAATATATATATATATATATATATATATATATATATTAAAGTTTTTTATTTTCAAAACCTATGCATGGGTAATTTTTCAACACTGGCCCTTGCAAGGGCAAAAAGTTTTAATGAAAAAAAAAAAAAAAGGAATTTAATTCCTAGTGTATGTATAGAGGGTGGACCTTTCACAGAGGGAATCATAGAAAAAGAGCAGGATCACTTAATGTTAAATTAACTAACTGTTAAACTAACTAACTATAACAATATAGCTATGCCAGATGGTCCTTAATAGGGTACAAATTAGTTTCTTGAGTTTAATTAATATTGGATGAAGAATGATAATCGGACGGTCTAAAAATTAGCTCACTGACTAGAGAAACCCAGCTTCTGAGGAGTTGTGACAAAGACTCATGAACCTGGAAAAGGGAGAACTTAAAACCAGTAGAAAGACAAGACCATTGTTGTCAATCAGTCACTTCCAATTCTTTGTGACCCTACTGGACATTATCTAGCACAGGGTCCCACAGCTACTAAGTGTCTGAGTCCAGATTTGAACTCAGGAAAATAAATTGTCCTGGTGCTCTATCCAATGCACCACCTAGCTCCTCCCTCTATACCCACTTTCATATTACAATCCAAACAAAGAGGGTATTTGTCCTGAGGAAATCAACAGAGTGGGTCAGTAGTAAGGTGAAGAGTAATTGGATGAATATATGATCACAATTCCACTGCATCTCCTTAATACTCCAAATACTAATGTATTTGGTGGTTCCTCAGATTTCAAACTGATTTAAAATGGTGTCATATGTATCCTTATGATAATACTGGGAAATATGGAAAATTCTAGTAAAAATTATTGTGGGGTAATCTTGTTTTTGAGTCTCTCTGCAAGTTCATTATGGTGGTTTACTGAATTGGGGATTATTTTTGATGTTGAAAACTTCTCTGCTATGAGGTTTCAGCTTACTTCTAACAATCCTTTTTTTCCATACAGAGTAGGCATCATAGGGGAACCTCGAAGCCTGTTCAACCCCTCTACCCTCCTCCCCAGCGAAGAAGAACAGACTCCAGAGCCTACAAAGAGAAATGCTTCTTTGATAAATGAAAATAATGCCAAAGTTCAAGAGATATTAGAGCTAGCAATGAAATTACTAGGTCCAATAGGAATATTTACTAAATAACTACTGGTTCTTTCTAATATTTCACTTCTAATAGAAGTTAGCTTTATTTGTTAACCTCCAAAACATGATTCTAGTGTTGTCTTCTTATTTTTATAATCAAATTTTAAAAAAATTTAAACCTCACTTTATGTACCAAGAACTGCAAAGTATAAAGACAGTGTTTATAAGAGCATACCAGAGAAAGAAAACAAATTTTTGACTGGAAGAACTTGGAGGAAATTTCAGAGAGCAATTGAAATGGACTTATTTAATACATTTCAAGAATTTTATGACTTTCATAATTATTTTGTAGTTAACTTTGACAATTTTGTTAATATTTTACATTGTGTAATTTCTTTTGAATGATATATTTTTCCTTTTGAATAAAAAAATTGAATTTTAAAATAAGCTAAAATAAACTAATTTTTAATTAAAGCAGTTGCTTTGTGGATGAAATAAATGTTATTTAACTTACAATCTTCAAATATATTTCATTGAGTCATTAAACATCTATGACATCTATTATATATATATAGCATTTGTTAAAGGTGCAAAGATGAATAATAATGTCTGTCCTCAAAGAGTTTACAATCCATTAGGAGAGAAAAGACATGAATTTGAAGAAGTATAATAAAAAACATAATGCAGAAAAGTGACACAAGATAGTTTTCAGCAAAGCTGCATGGGAATTTAAATGAAAAGAAAGATCAGGAAAGGTTTCATGGAAGTACCATTTGAACTGGGCCTTGAAGAATGAATAATTGAGTTGGGGAGAAGAGAGACTCTGGGCAGAGAAAAAGACATGAACAGAAACGATAGAATTACTTGGGAAATGTTTGAGGTAGAACAATATCTAATTATAACATAGGATATGTGTAGAAGAATAGCAGGCTGGAAAGGAAGGTTAAATCCATCTTAGGGAGAATCTTGAATGGGTTAAGGTTGTTAGAAGTTTATTGTATAAGAAACAGAAGAATAATGATGATTTGCGACCAGATTAATGACATTAAAAAAAAAAAAACTTTTAAGATTTTTTTTTTGTATTTACTGAGCTTCTTAATTCAATGCTATGCTAGATCAGATTCAACATTTATTGAAGACCTAAGTCCAGAATACTATGCCCAGCCCCTGAGAGAAATGTGTAGATAAGATATCGTGCCTGAACTTAAAAGAGTTTATACTCTACTAGGGGAGCAGGATCTGGCTCACCTGGCTCTCCAAAGCCTCTTGTTAAATTTTCAATGGAAGGCGCTTCAGAAATCAGCAAACTTTACAAATCAGGGATCGATTTCTTATTTTGTTGGTTGTCTAGCCTTGAGAAAGTGATGGAAAAGATGTTAAAAAAAAACAGATTAAACTTAAAATGTTTTATGCATCTCCTTCCCCCACCCCCCTGCCCCAGGAGTGGGTTGTTAAACACTAGCACACTCCTATTAAGACACATACATAAATAAACCTGATACAAAATAAAATATGGTAAGTTCATATGACACTTTTGAAAGATAATTTTAGGGGCAGCTAGGTGGCCCAGTGGACAGAGCACCAGCCCTGAAGTCAAGAGGACCCCAGCTCAAATCTGATCTCAGACACTTAATACTTCCTGGCTGTGTGATCCTGGACAAGTCATTTAACCCCAATTGCTTCAGGGAAAAGAAAATTAATTTTAAGGGCAGAAAGATCATTTCTCACTAAAAGAACTTGGGGAAACATGTGGAGGAAGTAGCAATGAGTATTCAAAGACAGAATTTCTACATGTGAAAATATGAAAAAAGAGTAGAATAATCAGAAGGGATCTCAGCAGCACAGCAAAAGCTCTTGGATGGGATAATGAATTGACTGGCTTATTATAGTGAATGTAAAGTATGTGAAGAAGATGAGTGTTAGAGCAAAGGAAGGAAATGAGAAAAGTTTATGGAATATCTTGAATCCCACTCCAGAATACATAGAATAGTAGATAGGAAAGAACCATGGCCAAGGTGGGTTGTTATTGTTTTTTTGTTTTCCTTGAATAGGGTAATAATGATGAAATCTATACATAAAGAAGAGGCAGCATGGAATGGTGATTGATGATAATGCTGGAAATTGAACCAGAAATACCTGGATTCAAGTCCTATTTTCAACATTTCCTAGCTGTGTGACTATGGGCCACAGTGAGTCAAAGTGATAATAGTGATGATGATAATAATAAACAAACAAACAAACAAACAAACAAACGAATAGATAAATAAATATACCTATCATCCTCCCTTCTCAAGTTGGCTGTGAAGGAAGGTATATAAAAGACTTTGCAAACCTTTATATAAAGTAACAATAATTATTTTGATGATCAAAATTACTGTTAATCTGGCAGATTTGAAAGCATATGGACCAGAGGTTGTCACAAGACTGCCGATGGGAGGAAATCAGAACCTGAAGCAGAGTGGTGGCTTCCATAAGAAAGAGAGAAAAGATACTGGGAAGAAGCTATTGTGGAGGAACCAGGAGCTTCTATCATGTCCCTATCCACAGCTGGAGACTATCTACACTGGAGACTTCCCCTTGGGTGAGATTTGATACTTTCTTTCTTGGTTGAGTTGAAGTGAGTTATTTCACCCCCAATGGGAAAGCTCATTTACTCTTGTGTATTTTCTGCTATATGTTCTCCTTTGTAAACTTCATCTGATTTCTCTTTTACTATTGATTTGTGTATATAGGTTCATTTGCTATCTACTGCAAGTTTCATTGCAGAATTGGTATCTTGTGGGAAAGGAGTCAAGCCTGGTTATATAGTTCACAACATTCTTTCTCCATTAAGGGACAGAGATCAAGAGAGCAGCTTGAATTTAAAAATTATTTCCCCCTAGACTAACAATAGGAGGCATCTAGGTGGCTCAATGGATAGAAGGCCAGGCGAGACATGGAGTCAGGAAGATCTCAGATCAAATTGGTCCACACACAAACTGTGTGACTCTGAGCAAGTCATTTAACCTTAATCCACTGGAGAAGGAAATAGCAAACCACTCTGGTGTCTTTAACAAAAAACCACCATGGACAGTCCGGTCCGTGAAGTTACAAAGAGCTGGAATGACTAAATAAGAATAATAACAATATTTAAATATAATATTTATTATTATTTATATTTATGTTAGAAATATATGATATAATGTTATATTTAAATACATAATATATATTATATGATATTATATATGATATAATATAAATAAACATAAATATTATAATAATAATGGTCTGCTATCCCCCTCTTTCTGAAAAGAGCAGAGCAACTAGCATCTGGCCCTAACCACCTGCTTCTCTTCCTGTCAGAAATCAAAGTCTCCCTTGGAAAAGGAATAGAGATGGGTGAAAAAGACAGAGACTCTAGAGACATTTGGTCTTGTTTCCCTTGCAGTCACACCTGTGCAGACCTGTGTGGACACATATAACCTACATGGGCAAAAAAAAAAAATACAAGAAACCACACCACACTTCCCCTACATAAGTTTCTCAAAAAAGTCATTTTAAGAAAGGAAGAGATAGGATTATATTTCAGGAAAAGCAATTTGGAGGCATATTTTAATCATTTAATGGTAATGCCCTACTTTCCTATAGCTCCCCAAAAAACAGTCTACTGTATTAAAATTTATTACATTCAATACTCAAATTAGATTTTTCCCCCTAGGGATTCCTAATTGGAATACAAATTACTGATTACTGCTCTGAAAGATGCTTCTTGTACTGGTCTTAGATGAAGGATCTTAGAAGATCATGTAGCTTAATGCAATGAAAAGAACACTGAAATTGGAATCATAAGACCATAGTTCAAATCCTTATTCTTTCATTTATGAACTGTGTGATCTTGGGCTTAATCTAAAGGCAATTAATCTCTCTGACCTCAATTTATTCATCTGTAAAATGAGAGAGTTGGACTAGAGGACCTTTTAAGGTCCCTTCTAACTCCAACTCTATGAACTTATGAGTTAATTAAAATAGTTAGGATTGTATCTCAGTGCCAGAAAATTTATGCTCAAACTTCACAAAAGTTAAATTATAATTCAGGATATAAAATAACCTAGATGCATTTCCCCAGTTCAACATCTGAGATGAAAGAATACCAAAACTGACCCTGTCATTTAAGAGTGGTTTGTCATATTTTTGCAAGGTTTTATTCAAATTCTTTCAGGGATAGATTATTATTTGCAAATATTGATTCATCTAAGGCAGCTACATGGCTGCAGCGAATAGAGTAGTAGGCCTGATGTCAGGAAAACTCATCTTCTTGTGTTCAAGTCTAGTCTCAGACTGGACAAGTCACTTAACCTTGTTTGCCTCAGTTCTTCCATTTGTAAAATGAACTGGAGAATCAGAACCTGAAGCAGAGTGGTGGCATCCATAAGAAAGGGAGAGAAAGATACGGGGAAGAAGCTATTGTGGAGGAACCACAAGGAGAAGGAAATGGCAAACCATTCCAATATCTCTGCCAAGAAAGCACCAAATAGGGTCATGAAGAATCAGGGCTACAACGACTGAACAATAATAACTAGTCCATCTTCCAGACGGTGTTAAATGTTTTGTTTGTACAGAGATTTGGGTTGCAGTGGTGTTTGTGTAATAGGATTTGACCCTGAATGTTAACATGTGCTTTACAGATATCTCCTTAAAACTACCCTTGGAGATAGATAATATTATTATCCTAATTTTTTAGATGAGAAAATTGAGACAGATAGTAGTTAAATAAGTTTCCTGAGGTCACACAACTAGTAAGAATAAGGGAGGTTTTGTTTTCAGGTTGTCTGGACTTCAAGGTCCAGCTCCCCACAGCTACCTCTTAGGCACACTTAAGATAAAGTTTAGGAATTGTGGGACTTGACTGATTGCCTTAGGCCAAAGAATTCGAAAAGATTCTCTTATTCCAAATTAAATTTCACTAGCATTTCTTAGTCATCTATTTTGTGGTAAGTCTGAGGATACAAAGATAAAAAATGAAAGTCTCTGTCTCAAAGAGTTTCTATTCTACTCAGAAAAACACATTTATATGGGCTACACTGCACTGTTATATGATTAAGAAAAAATAAAGAAGGGATGGTTTCTGTCCTTAATGGGCTTATGATTAGTAGGAGCTTAACATCAAAAAAAAAAAAAAATTCCTAAAACCTTGGCAAGTGGTCCCATCACTTCCTGGCAAATATAAAAGGAAGAAATGGAAGCAATGTCAGATGTTATATTCTTGGACTCAAAGATCATTATAGATGGCAGCTGCAGTTATAAAATTAAATTTTCTTTGCTCCTTGCAAGGAAAGCCATGATTAATGGATATTATACTAAAATGCAGAGACATCACCTTGCTGATAAGGGTTTGTATAATCAAAGCTATAGTTTTTCCAGAAGCAATGTTTGGCTGTGAGAGTTGGACTATAAGGAAAACTTGAGTACTGCAGCATAAATGCTTTTGAAATAGAATTCATGAGAAGACTTTTAAGAGTCCTTTGGACAGCAAGGAGACAAAATCAGTCAACACTTTAAAAAGTAATTCATGCTATTTACTGGAAGGTCAAATACTGAAGCTGAAGAATGAATACTTTAGCCATATAAGGAGAAAACAGGACTCATTGGAAAAGATCTTGATGTAGGGAAACATTGAAGGCAAAAGGAATGGGGATGTGAGAAGATGAGATGGATAGATAGTGGCATGGAAACAATGAACATAAACTTGGGCAGACTTTGAGAAATAGTAGATAATAAAAGGACTTGACAATGTATTTCAAATAAATCATAAAGAAGAGAAAGTGACCATGTGTGCAAAAATGTTTGTGGCAGCTCTTTTTGTAGTGGCAAAAAAGTGGAATCTGAGTGGATGTCCATCAGTTGAATAGTGGCTGAATAAGTTATGGTATATGAATGTTATGGAATATTATTGTTTTATAAGAAATGATCAGCAGGATGATTTCAGAAAGACCTGGAGAGACTTTCATGAACTGATGCTAAGTGAAGTGAGCAGAACCGGGAGATCATTATACATGGCAACAACAAAATTATATGATGATGAATTCTAATGGATGCAGCTCTCAACAATGAGATGATTCAGACCAGTTTCAATGGTCTTGTGAATGGAGAGAGCCATCTGCATCCGGAGAGAGGACTGTGGGGAAAGAGTGTGGATGACAACATAGTATTGAAAATACTATGTTTTGTATTGGTCAACCTGCTATCTCGAGGAGGGGGTAGGGGAAAGGAGGGGAAAAATTGGAACAAAAGGTTTGGCAATTGTCAATGCTGTAAAATTACCCATGAAAATAACTTGTAAATAAAAAGTTATATATAAAAAAAGAAAATACTATGTTTTCACTTTTTTGTTGTTGTTTGCTTGCATTTTGTTTTCTTTCTCACTTTTTTCCTTTTTGATCTGATTTTTCTTATGCATTATGATATTTGTGGAAATTTGTAAAGAAGAAATGCACTTTTAACATATATTGGATTACTTGTCATTTAGGGGAAGGGGTGGGGAGAAGGGAGAGAAAATTTTAGAACATAAGATTTTATAAGGGTGAATGTTAAAAATTATTCATGTATAATTTTGAAAATAAAAAGCTTTAATTTAAAAGTGAATGTTGAAAACTATGTATATTTGAAAAAAAACATGCTTTTTAAAAAGAATGAAGGACAAATTCAACAAAAACAATAATGGAACTTGCATATTAGGCATTGGAAAAAGGGGGAGAAGGACAAGAGGGTAATTTGCGATTTTTCTAGTAAAGTCAAATCTATGCTATAAGTATTAAGTGCCTACTATGTTTTAGAAACTGTGCTAAAAGCTAAAAGAAAGAAGAAAAAAATACTCTGTCCTTAAGGAGTTTAAAGTCTAATTATTTGGGAAAACAACATGCAAACAATTGTGTACAAATAAAATAAATCGAAGGTAATTGAAAAGGGAAGTTACTAAGATTAAGGAGGTTTGTTAAGGTCCAGGAACAGCAAGGAATCCTTTGTTGCGGGATTGCAGAGTACATAGAAAAGACTGGAAAGGTAGGAAAGGGACCAAGTTCCAGAGGGGGGACCAAGATCCAGAGTTTATTGAGTGAAAAGTGAGGTGACATGGTCACACTTATACTTTGGGAGATCTAGGTGATAGCTGAGTGGAGGATGGACTAGAGTAGGAGACACTTAGGGCAGGGAGACCAACCAGAAGACTATTGAATAAATTCCAATGCAAGGCAATAAGGGGCTGTACCAGAGTGATGATAGACAAAAGGAGAAAGCATATATATGCAAGAAATGTTACATGGAAAAATAATTCAAGATATCCAGTAGGCACTGTTGCTCTTGCTTGCTTAGTTTCAACTTCATGAATATCATAATTTCCCCTAAGATAAATTCATCACTAGAAATCAAACCATCATGGAGATTGCTTCAGCTTTGGTACTAAACATTTCCTGAATACCTGCAGTGGCCTCTCCCCTGTGGTCAGAGGGCTAAAGTCCAAAGCAAAAAGCTCCTCTTAAAGCCTCTCTTTATAGAAGGCTCAGAATTTCCAGCCAGTTTTTCATTTTCCATTAGCTACTTTGCTTAATTTTGATTCTATAAACACCATGCCTGGGGTACCACGTACCCTTGGTAAATCTTCCCTGCCATCCCATTTTTCAGCTTCCTTTTATGCATTGTGTAGTGTTAGATTGTGAGAGGAGGATGATCTTTGGTTTTTAAAAAAATTTAAAAACATTTTTAAAACAATTTTATAGTTCATTTTTCTGCAGTTACATGTAATAATAATTTTTAACATTTTTAAAAAAACAATTTGAGTTCCAGTTCTCTTTTTTCTCCCTACCTCTTCCCTTTTGGAAAAGACAAGTAATTTGATATAGAGTATACATGTAAAGTCATGCAAAACTTCTTTCCATATTCACCATGTTATGAAAGAAAATAGACTAAAAAAAATCCTCAAGAAAAATAAAGATTAAAAACTATACTTTGATCTGCATTCAGACTCCATCAATACTTTCTCTGGAGGTGGACAGCATTTTTCATCTTTTGGAGTTGTCTTGGATCAATCTTTGCTATTTTTATCCCTTCCTTTAGCACAGTGCCCAGCAGAGATAATAGGTGCTTAATAAATGTTTATTGATAATTGAGAGGAGAGTCTGGAAGTAAGGAGATAAGGCTGGAAAAGAGGTTTAAGAATCATCTTCATAGAGGTAATTTAATTCAGAGGAACTAATGAAATCAACAAGAGAAAGCATACAGAAGGAGAACTGAAGAGGACCCAGAGCAGAACCTTGGGGGACACCCAGATTCCAGGTACAATCAACAAAGAAAGACGTCTTCAGATGAGTAAAAAGAGAGCCATGCCATAAAACCTAGAGAGAAGAAAATGTCAGGGAGAAAAGGGAAGGTCAAGAGCAGTCAAGAAAGATGAAAACTGGGAAAAGATCACTAATTTTGGAGAGAATAATTAATTGCATTTGAATGATGACTGCCTTGGAGAGTGAATGGAAAGAAGTAGAAACTTTGCATTCATAAAAATTGTCAGTTGACATAATCAACTAATGATTGGGAAGATTATTAGGTAGCCTAGTGCAGAATGGATTGAAGAAGATCTTGAAGTATTGGATTGTTGTTCTACCCACTCATTCTTTAGGATTAGATTATTTAATTTCCAATTTTTGGTCTATTTTTCCCTGATCCTTTATTACATATAATTTTATTGCATCATGATCTGAAAAGGATGCATTTACTATTTTTGCCTGACATTGGAGTACTGGAGACTTATTAGGAAGCTATTATAATAGTCTAGGGGAGAAATAATGGAGGAAGTAAAAATGGGGGGAAAAAAGGGAATGGCTTCCTGAGAACTATTTCAGGTATAATGAATGGGTCTTAGTAACTGAGAGTAGAGGAGGAGGGAAATGGAAGAACTAGAGACCACTTCCAGAACTAAGAAAATCAAGAGAAAAAGGATATTTAACTGTATATTTGAAAATAGTTTGATAGAAATTGATAGAGATTGTGAAATAAGATGCACTGAATTTTTCCCTGTGAATTTTAAATTTTTAATTAATGAATGGATAAGCTTTTTTCAATAGAGTTCAGAAGCATTTGGCTAAAGGTTTTTGGTTCCATGACCATTGTCATCCTATGCCCTCTACTTCTTCCCACCAATAAAACACTGATAGAAAGCCTTTTCCCTTTTTCTCTCTGCTCACCTTAAGGCTAATTATTTTAAAGCACAACCTTAGTATAGCTGTGTCATTGCTTATTCCCCATTTCTTTGGATTGGTTCCTATGATGTTCCCTATTCCTTCAGATGATGCCATTCCATAGACCAATAAGAGTAGAAAAATGGGAGTTTCTTTGGGGTGATATCCCATTCTCCAAAAGATAGGAACCATGGAACTGGAGAAATAGGCACTTAGGACAACTTTATGGAGTCCTCAGATGATTATAGTTAAGAATGGTAGTCCTCACTAACATTAGGTTTAATTCCATTCTATACCAATGTTTATCTTTAAAAATATGTCAAGTTGTGGTTTATGCTGTTGTTAGGGTAAATTGTCAAATCCCTTTCCACTTGGAGCATACAACACACTCATTCATTCCCAATTCAGCCATATGTTCCTATCTCTCAGTTTATACATTATGTTGTTCTGTTATTTATAGTTATTTAGAGGATATACTTTTCCAGTATTTATCAAGATATCTCTATATCCTTGATGTCTGGTTGTGATAGCATGTCTGTCTTAGATAACACTATCTGATAATGACTATGATGATAAAGATCTAACAGCTGGATTTTCTTTTTTTGCATGTATCATCCTCATCGTATTTATTTTTTAATAACAATAGCTTTTTATTTTTCAAAATACATGAATGTTTTCAACATTCACCCTCACAAAACCTTGTGTTCCAAATTTTTCTCCCTCCCTCTCTTTCCCTCATCCCAGACAGCAAGTATTCCAATATAGATTAAACATATGCAGTTCTTCTAAACATTTCCATATTCATCATGCCAATAAGAAAAATCATATTAAAAGGAAGAGAAATGAGAAAGAAAAAACAAACAAGCAAACAACAACAACAAAGGTGAGAATACTATGTTGTGATCCAGATTTAATCCCCATAGCTTTCTTTTTGGATGCAGATGGCTCTCTCCATCAAAAGTTTATTAAAATTGGCCTGAATCACCTCATTGCTGAAAAGAGCCATGTCCATCAGAATTGATCATCATATAATCTTGTTGTTGAAGTATATGATGATCTCCTGGTTCGGCTCATTTCACTTGGCATCAGTTCATGTAAGTCTCTCCAGACCTCTCTGAAATCATCCTGTTGGTCATTTCTTACAGAACAATAATATTCCATTACAGTCATACGCCATAACTTGTTCAGCCATTCTCCAACTGATGGGCATCCACTCTGTTTCCAGTTCTTTGCCATTACAAAAAGGGCTGCTACAAACATTTTTGTAAGTGTGTTCTTTTTCCTTTTTTATGATCTCTTTGGGATACAGACTCAGTAGAACCATTACAGCTTGGATTTCCATTGATCAATCAAATATTTATTTATTGCTGTATGTTCAGACACAATGAAAGATACATAAATCATGTTCCTTGTTTTCCTGGAGTTTACAATCTAATTGGTGAGACAAGATTAACATCCCAGGAAAAAATCGTGAAAGTAAATACTTAATCACTTGGAAAGTGACAAAAATGTCTATATTCTCTGACCTAGAGAATACTACATATATATATCCCAGAAATAGAAAAAATTCTCCCATACATTAAAATATTTAGAGTAGCATTTTTTATAGAAGTAAAAACTGGAGCAAAGTAGATGTCCACCAATTGGAAACTGGATAAGGAATATTGCTGTGTCACAAGAAACTGTAAATAGGAAGACTACAGAAAGCATGAGAAAACTGATGCAAAGTAAATAAAATCAGCAAAAGAAGATACATAGCAACCACAACAATGTAAATAAATAGAAAAGCCAAAATAAAATTGAAACTGAACATTATGTAACCATGACTAAGCTTAATCCTGAAGAAGAGATATAAGTATGTAACACCTTCTTCAAAAAATTGGGGGACTTGCCTGTGGAGCATTGCATTATACTCTTGTTTGGTGTGTTGGTTAGTTTTGATGAAATTCTTTTCTTTCTTTGGAAGCTCTCTGGAAAGGGGAAGAGAAGAGGAAGGATACGATGAGAAATTAAGATAATATAAGAATCTGGCAATTACGTGGCACAGTGGATAAGAATGCTAGGTCTGGAACTAGGAATATCTGAGTACAAATCTGATCTCTGACATTAGCTGGGTGACCCTGGGCAAATCCCTTAACTCTGTTTGCCTCAGTTTCTTCATCTGTAAAATGAGCTGGAGAAAGAAGTGAATCCCTCCAGTATCTTTGCCAAGAAAACCCAAATAGTGTCATAAAGAGTCAGATGTGATTCACAATAACAAATATTAAAATATGCAAAGGCATATATCTAAGTACTAAAATAATCAGGAGGCTGATGGAAAGTCTACTTTTCTCAGCTGGAAGCAGGGATGAGAGAATCATGGGAGGCAGAAGCCAGGTGGGGTGGAGGAAACACAAGGACTTTTAAGCCTTGGAAAGGATAGAAGCTAGTGCCAGAAGACAGTTGGTTGAAAACTACCCTCCTGACCTGGATTTCTCTCTCTGTGTCCCTGTCTCTGTCTTTCTGTGGTTTTTTCCCCTCCTTTTCTGTTTCTCTGTCTCTTTGTCTCACTCTGTCTCTGTTTGTCTTTCTCCTCTCTGTCTCTGTCTTTTTGTCACTCTGACCTTTCTCTCTCTCTCTTTTCCCTATCTCTGTGTCTCTTCTCTATTTCTGTCTTTGTTGGGACAGTGGTGGAAGTTTTTTTTTTTTTTTTCTTTCACTTGGAAGGAATTTTTTTTAGTGTTTTTTTTTAAGGGAGTGCCCAGTGGAGACAGTACTATAGAGTAAAGTTAACTTAGATGTCTTTTTAGAATGCTGATTTTTTTCAGTCTTTAGTAAAGTCAAATTTACATAATGGGAATTTTAAGTAAAGAAAGAACTGTCTGTATAGACTCAGAAGCAATTTGTGGAGGAGCTTGAACTCCCTCTAATCAAACTGCTGTCTCTAGGGCATAGCTATTTAAAACTCAGCAAATGGGCTTCAAATTTTTGATCATCTAATGTAGAATTCATTTAATTTAAATCAGAGAAAAGTTCACAATTCATAAAGAGATCACCAGAGGGGGCTGAGTCTTTTTAGTTAGTTTATACTTTGTGATTACATCCTGAGATTTATGGATTGAGGAGAGGGGGTAGATTGGTCAATGATCAAATTCCCTACCTGTATATGCAAATATATAACAATGATTTGGAGACTAATAAAATGATTCATGGTCCTCATCTACTTGTGCTATTTATTTCAGAGGGGTGTTGTAAATCTCAAATAATATAAGTAAAAATACTATGTAAATGATAGTAGTAGTAGTAGTAGTAGTAGTAGTAGTAGTAGTAGTAGTAGTAGTAGTAGTAGTAGTGGTAATAGTGGTAGTGATATAGTACAGTCTTTAGGAAGGATGTAGCCCTAAGGCCACCTGGCCTTGGGAGTGATATAGTTAGAAATGGTATATTTCTTCTCTTTGGCTATTCTGCCCCAGTTTACTCTGTATGACGTGGATCCTAAGCCCACAAATATTGCTGGCTATCAGAAAACAGCCTTTTGGGCAGTGATAACAGGATTTATGAAACTAATGAGCATCAATAATGAGGTGCTTAAAGTTAACACAGGCCCTAGAACAAAATTAGGTCTTCAACAATCACAACGAGGTGATGTTTCAGTTCTAAAAACATCTCTGGAAAGTTTTCCCCTTCTCCTCCCTGTCCTCAGCCCCCAGCCTCACCCCGGTTCTGTTCATAGAACTATGGGTGTGTATCTGCGCAAAGTCAGAACCAGACCACTCCTTAACTCCACCTCTAAGCCATACAATTAGCATATCAGTGGCAGGAAATACCTGGTCCCTCTCACTTTTCCCTATAAATTTACTTTCTTGCTCCTAGTTCTTTGCTAACTTCTAAGTCTGCAAATTCTTTTGAGATACCTCATGATACCAATATTGAACCCCCACATTTTGGGGGTCCCCTTGAACTCCAACAGTAGAAATAGTTGCAGTAGTAGTAGTAGTAGTAGTAGTAGTAGTAGTAGTAGTAAGTAGTAAGTAGTAGCAGGAGTAGGAGTAGGAGTAGTAGGAGTAGAGGAGTAGTAGTAGCAGTAGTAGTATTCATCCTAGTAATTTTTGTTAGCAAAAGCAGAGCTTAGTGGAACTGGCCACTCAGCTACCTCACATTTGTAAAAGAAATATGGACTAACATTGGGAAAGTGAGAGGCAGTGTGGAACATACACTACAAACCCTGCTTTTTCTGTTTTGCCTTCCTTGTCTTGAGAGGATTTGCCCTAAAATGAACATGGTTTTAAAAGTTTTCCATATTTCAACATACAGCTTTGCCAGCTTTGCACCCTCTCTAATGTTACTCTACTTTTCATTAGTACAGAAGCAAAGCCTGAATAGAAGGTGTAACAGCATAAATGGTGAATTCCAGAATTTAAATTAGCTTCAGATATTTGGACCAAACTTGTGCAAAAGAATGCTGCCCTTTCTCCTGTATTTAGAATAAATTAAGCTTTGGTTGTCTTCCAGGAGGTAAGTAACTGCCAAGAACAAGTTTTTCTCAAGATTTAGATGTTGAAATTTTGATTGTTTCTTTAGAACTCATTGGCACAAAACTCAGCTTATCAACTCCCTCTAAAGCAAAGAAATAATCTACAATTAATGAACTCACTGCTCTAAACTACTCAGCCATTTGGTATCTGCCAGAAAAAAGATTTAAAGAAAGAAAAGTTATTTATTACTTTCATCAGTGATGTGAGTGATAGAGGAATTGAGAACAACAGATTTATTGAAGTGGGTGGATGATACCAAATTAGGTGTAGTTGCTTAACATCCTGAAAGAAAGGGACAGATTTCAAAGTGGCCTTGTCCAATGAGAGAAATGGTTTAAAATAACAGACAGAAGACAGATGGCTAATTCGGTATAATAGCACATCAGAAAAAGATGAGCCATAGTAGGTCACAAGCTAGATATTGGTTGACAATGGTTTTATTGTTGTTCAGTCATTTTCATTTGTGTCTAACTCTTTGTGACCTTATTTGGGATTTTTGTGGCAAAGACAGTGGAATGATTTATGATTGTCTTCTCCACATCATTTTACAGATGAGAAAACTGAGGCAAACAGGGTTAAGTGACTTGCCCAGGGTCACACTGCTAGGAAGTGTCTGAAGCCAGATTTGAACTTGAGATGAGTTTTCCTGATTCCAGGTCCAGTCACTTCTATATCAAACTGCTTGACAATGTAGAATTGTTATAAATCAAAACAACATGATTCTAGAGTGTGATTATGGAATGATAATGGGCAAAAACTTCCAATTTTTTGGTTAGATAAGTGACTCATGCAAGGTTACATCTAGTAAATAGTTCCAAATCTAGTGTTTCCTATACCTGTGTTCTGGATCTTTTTTGGAGTTTGGCATCTTAACATTTTAAGAGGCATGTCAAAAAGTGAGATTGGTTAGGGATACAAAAATGTCAATGGAATGGAAAATATACTTTATAAGGAAATGTCAATTGATTCATCTACAGAAAGAAAACCACAATGTTGCTTAACAGCTGTCTTAAACTATTCAGAATATGATTATATTTGCATATCACTTTAAAATAACTAAATTCTCATTGATATTTAAAGCTACTCATTATTTGGCTCCTGCCTATTTTCCAAATCTTATTTAACATTACTGGATATTTGTGAAGACCGTGTATTTTAAAATCAGCTGGAGTCAGGAATTCAGGTTAGGGGAAAATCGTCAATCTTTATTCTCAGTGAAGAAAGATCGGAGGTGGGGAAGGGAATCGGCGATAGCAATGTGTGCAGCTGAGTCAAGAAGCTAGCTAGACCAACAGCCACATGACCAGCAGCTACAAGCATAGAACCCAGGCTCAATCTCTCCCAGCTTCTCTTCCTGTCTCTCTCTCTCTGCCTCCACCCACCAAAATCGTCATTTCCTATACAACACATCAGGACTTGCACAGAGAGTGGGCAGGGGCCATTCTTTATCCAATCATGTATATTAATAGAGTATAGTCCAATTACTATTTAGCCTCATGTGCTTGGGACCTCAGTGCATCAACTCAAGTCTCAGCCCATTACAGATATTCTATCAAGAAAGGGAAGGGAGAGGAAAATGAGCATTTATATAATACTCACTATGTGCTAGATGCTGTGCCTAAATGTTTTTTTTTTTTTAAACATTTCATTTGATTCCCAAAACAACACTGAAAAATAGGTGCTAATATTATCCCCATTTTACAGATGAGGAAACTGAGACAAACAAGGGTGAAATGACTTGCTTAGGATCATATAACTAGTAAGTTTTTGATGCTGGATTTGAACTCAGTCATTATTGACTGCGGTTTAGAGCTCTATCCACTAGGCCATCATCCTGAGGCATCTTAAACTCTGCCTGTCCAAAACACAGCTCATTATTTTTTGCTTCAATACTATCCCTCTTTCCTATCTCTGTAGAGTTTTGCAACTTCAGAGGCATCTTTGATTTCATTTTTCTCCCATCCTAGAAGTAGGAGAACTGATTATTAAATTTTTGACATGAGCATCTCTGAGTATGATGTTCTGTGGAGTCAAAATTAAGCAGAGCCAATGAAAGAAAATGGAGAGTTAATCTGAAAAGTCTTTTAACTCTTTCTATAAAGGAAGGCTTTGGGAGTTTTGTGCTCCATTCTCCAATCCTCCCATTAGCGGGAAGAGGCAAGTAAGGGAGTAAAGAAGGTGTGAAATGTTAAAAACTCAAGTCAATCTGCATCATGGTAAGATTTCAGGTGACCAGCTTATCTTGGGGCAAAGGCAAGATATCCCAAGGAATCAAACCAAGATGTATTGGTAGGAAATGGAGAACATATCTCTCATCTCTGGCCTTTTCTCTCTACTCACAGGCCACTATCCTAAATCAGCCTCTTATCACTGCTGACCAAGATGAGCCTGTCTAAGCTCCTAATTAGTCTGCCTTCTTCAAGCCTCTTCCTACTCCAGTCTAATCTCATCTTTCACATCATTGCCAACATTAGATTTCTATAATAGAGGTCCTTACTACCAAAGTTCTAAGATCTCCCTGTTGTCTCTAGGACAAAATATACTTAACCTAGTTTAGCCCTTCTGTCAAGACAGTTTTATTGGATGTGACTGTAACTAACAGGACTCAAACTCATCAGTGATTTAGAGGGATGTCTACTCAAGCATGTGAAGACATCACCTGGCAGATGGGAAGATGAGAACAATGGCCATAAAGATGGCTGAAGCAGATGTGCTGTGGAGCACTTGGAGTACAGCCAGGTCTTGAAGACACTAAACTCATCCACTGCATCCTGGACCATTTTCAGTTGTTCTGATTTTTGTTCTGTCTCTGGATTTTGATGACTTTGAATAACATTGTCTTCCTCACTTAAATACAATATCCTCTCAAATCAAGACATCACCCATAAGGTCATTGGTCCTCTTTGAAAACTAAAGAAGAGCAGCTAGGTGGTGCAGTGGGTAGAGTACTAGCCCTGAAGTCAGGAGGACCTGAGTTCAAATATGGTCTCAGACACTTAACACTTACTAGCTGTGTGACCCTGGGTAAGTCACTTAATTCCAATTGCCTCAGCAAAGAAAGAAAAATGACAAAGACAAAGTCTCTATTTACCCAGGCTTTTTCTTAAACATTAATCCTTTTCACATACTCTATGTTCCAGTCAATTTGCCTATCTGTTTTTTCTCAGGCAAAATTTTCATGTCCACCCTTTTGCAAATGTCCAGCTGTCTCCTGTTCCTACAAGATTTTCCCCCCAACCTCCAGCTCTTGGAACTCCTACCTCTCTTTAAGGATCAACTTAAATATCACACAGAGACAAAGACTCTTTCCATACTACTGCAACTGTGAGAGTCCTTCCCACCCTCAGAGAAAGTCCTTTGTAATTATTTTGTCTATAACTTCTTTACTAGTCTGTGAACATATTCACTGGCACCAGCAAAACAAAAGCTATTTGATAGAGCTTCACTTTTGTATTGGTGCTTGGTACATTTCCTGGTATGTGATTAATAAATTCATATTGATTAAATAGTTAATTAATAGTTTGCCCTTCATACAAATAGATCTTTCTGTCAAATCTGGCCTATTAGTTAATTTCTGAACTCATCACTTTTGCCTCAGGCTGGTCCTTGGGATACTGGGGATACACTCTCTGCTCAACACTATCTGTCAGAATCTCTTATTTCTTCATGCTCAGTTCTTGTGCTGCCTCTTATGGGAATTCTTTTCTGATTCCTTAGTTGTTCGTGCTGAGTACTGACTGTTGGGGTGTTAGCATTCCCTCTCACATTCTCTTAGCTCTAGAAAAGTTTGCAGTCACACAAATCTCCTGTGGTGAGCTGTTCAAAATTCAGCTTTGTTGCAAAGTGAGAACTATTTATGTTCTTTGTGTTAAGTAAATGCCAACTAAATGTTACTCAGGCACAAAATACAAATGGGCCTTTCACCTAGGGGCAAAACTTGTGGCCCTCAGCTTAAAGCCTATTTAGGTAAGACCCCCCTCACTGGTGGACATTAATTATTTAGTGCTTCTTGGCCGCTAGATGGATAGAGCACTGACCCTGGAGTTGGAAAAATCTGAGTTCAAATCTGGCCTTAGATGTTTTGCTAATTGATCCTGGGCAAGTGACTTGATCATGCACATTTGCCTTAAACTACTGGAGAAAGAATTGATAATCTTTGCCAAAAAAAAAACCCCTCCCCAAACTATATTAGTGTAATATGGTACATGGAGTTAAAAAAAAAACAAAACAACAATAAGCACAACCATAACCATAACAACTTCCTAGGATTGTTGTGAGAATCATAAAATGATATTTTAAAATTGCTTATACAATGTGTTTTACAAATGTTAGTTATTATTATTATTATCATCATCATCACATCATCATCATCTTGTTGGGGAAAGGGAATAATGGGTGACAGTTTGAAAGAAGAGAAACTTGCATTCTGGATTTCTGGTGTGTTTGTTTAAGAGGGAAAAGAAGGGGGAAAGGAACAAGCATTTATATAGCTTGATACTATGTGCCAGGCTCCTAGAGTCCAATGCTCTTTCAAAACATCATATTCAAGGATCATCTACTTTTTTTTTTTAAGCCAACCTTCCAGACTTCCTTGGGCCACACAGTTGGTGTGCGCTCTGAAAATGCCAGCCATATTCAGTATTATAATTAGCAAGCAAAAAATACAACCCAGGAGGCAATATGCTGCTGAAAAGGTATTATATTTCAAAGCAAATTATAAAGGAGTTTAGAGATTATCTGTGCTATTTATTGCCCCAAGTTTGTTAGTCAGGTGTGTTTATCTTGGAGGATGGTAATATAAGTTTTACATTTGTGATCCATTTATAAATGATTACTCATTTCAAATGTTAATCAGAGTGTACTTCATTTTCTGGCTCTGTTAACGCCTTATTGCACCTTGATATCACTTTATAGGAAATTATGGGGATAAAGAAGGCAACAAAACTCAAAAAAAATTTT
This sequence comes from Sarcophilus harrisii, assembly GCF_902635505.1. Lineage (NCBI taxonomy): Eukaryota > Metazoa > Chordata > Mammalia > Dasyuromorphia > Dasyuridae > Sarcophilus > Sarcophilus harrisii. The sequence continues at coordinate 322,269,767 of NC_045427.1, forward strand.
TTATTATGTCAGTGAAAGCCATATAAATTTTATTGTCCTGTTGTAAAATTTCATAATTTACCCCATTCAATTTATGAAGCTTCACCTTTTTGAGTCAGAATAAGGTTTCCTTAGTGCCTTGAAATAAATCTTCAGGTGAATTTAAACATGGTCACAGACTTAGCAGTAAAAGGAACCTCAGAAGCTATCCAGTTCATTTCAGAGATGAGAAAGCTGAGACCCAGAGAGTGTAAGTGATTTATCCGACATCACACAGCTAGCATTCAGTAGTAGGGATTTCAGCCTATATCTTCTGACTCCATCTCCTAATATATTTGCCCTTCATTGTACATACACTGTAGAATGACTTAATGGACAAGAACACAAATAGTCTTAGAGCATTAAAAGATTTTAAACCCAAGAGGGACTTTGGCAATTTATCTAATTCCATTTAGTTTAGATCAGGAGCTTCTTGAGGTGAGGACTTGAGAGCAAACTGGATTTAAATGAGACAGAGATGCGCAGAGTAAGCAACCTCATTTTCTTTTCCAGAGTCATTGAAATCTAGTGACAAGATAAAAGTTAAAATGACTGGCGATGGCTGGGGTGCAGTGGATGACTTCAGTATCTTTGATGCCTGATCAAGCTCTAATTGCTCCATGACATCTGCTTCAGCCTTCTTTATGGGTGATGGAACAAAACTGTTCTCATCCTCCCATTTCTCTAGGGGAAGTCTTCCCCTGCTTGGAATAAACATCCTCACTGTCCTAGTAAAATCGTCTTGTCAGACAGGTTTAAACCAAGTCAAGGGTAACCAACAAGCTTAGCACATAGTAGGTACTTAATACATTCTTGTTGACTTTTTCTTCAACCTTCATCTTACAGAGGTTTCATTTCAAGTGAAGACTGGACTTAGAAAAGACTGGGTTCAAACATTTCATATAGCCAGAATAGCCAGAATGCTTAAATTACTAGAGAAACAAGTTGAAACTAATTGCAAATCCAGGGCTCCTCTGATCACATCTAAAGGCTTCTGATTTCTTTAATCATCCAAGGCAGTAGATACATCTCTAAATAAGCATCCTTACTTCTCTACTAGAAGTTCATGACCTTTGTCATAGACTCCTTTCACAGTCTGGGGAAGCTTAATGACCCCTTCTCAGAATCATGTTTTAAAATAATTGAAGAAAATCCTAAATTAGAAGTTAGTAAAGATAAAATGTGATTTTTTTTTCCTAATGCAAATTGATAGAGTTCTTAAATCTGTATATGAATCCTTTGAGGGTCCATGGATCTCAGGTTAAGAGCCTTGTTCTTTTTTTTTTTCTTACTAAGTGCAATTTAATTTTTTTTTTTTTAGTTTTTAAAATTTTTAAGATAATATTTATTTTTTCCAAATACATGCAAATAGTTTTCAACATTCACCTTTGCAAAACCTTGTATTCAAAATTTTTCTCCCTCTTCTCCTCCCCCTCCCCAGAGAGCAAACAATTTGATGTAAGTGCACAGCTCTTCTAAACATATTTCCATATTGTCATGCTGCATGAGAAAAATAGGATCAAAAGAGGAAAAAAAAGCAAACAAATAACAATAGCACAAAAGGTGAAAATACTCTGCTTTGATCAACATTCAGTCTCCATAGTTCTCTGGTTGCTGAAGGCTCTTTGCATCCCAAGTCTACTGGGACAAGAACCCTTGTTCTTAACCAAGGATATTTATATCCATTCCCTGAGATAAAAATTGAAAGGGAAGTGTGGTACAGTGGATATAGTGCTAGAGCTGGAGTTCAAAGGATTCGGATTTTAATCCTGGCTTCACTATATAATACTTATATGATTTTGGGCCCCTCCCTGGATGCCCTATTACTCATTGTAAAATGAATGGGTTAGACCATTTGATCTCTATATTCCCTTTCAACCCAGACATGATCCAAGGGCAGTTAAGTAGTGCAGTGGATAAAGTACCAGGCTTGGAATTTGGAAGACCTGACTTCAAATGTGGTCTCAGATACTTACTAGCTGCGTGACTCAGGGCAAGTCACTTAATCCTGTTTGCCTCAGTTTCCTCATCTGGAAAATGATCTGGAAAAGAAAATGGCAAACCACTCTACAATCTTTGTCACAAAAACCCCAAATGGGGTCACACAGAATTAGACGTGACTGAAATAATTCAACAATACTGATCCCATAAACTGCCTTGAGCAAAGTATTTTGTTAATAATAAACCAATTGGAATTTGTATTTCCAAATTTAAAAAGCTTGACTGCTGAACAGCAACAGGTGTCAGATTTGACTATATTGTCTAATAGAGATTTTCTGGTAAAAGTTTCAGAGCAGAATGTTCCTTCTAAAGTCTCATCATCAATGAAGAGAAACTTCAGAGACAAATAATAAAACCATTTATGTGTAATGCTCTACCTCTATGACAAATCCATTGAGAAAGCTGGTATAAAATATTATTATCCGGATTTTACAGATAAAGAAATGGAACCTCAGAAAAGTTAATGAGTTTTTAAATGTAACACAGCCAATGAAGGACAGAACTGAAATTCAAACCCAGAGTTTTTGACTTCTAAGAGTAGATCTCTTTCCCTTAAATAGCTAAAACACATGGAAGAAAGAGAATTCTAAGGATTAAGGTTACAAGCACATCAAATCCAACTGTGTCTGAATTTTGTTAGTGTTTTGAAATATTCGGGTGAATTTAACTGATCACTTTTTTGAAGAAGCAATACAGATAGGATTTTAAAAATTAAAATGTACATGACTTTTCCCCAAAAAAATTTGATCTCTTTTCCTCTTTTTTTATTATTGTTGTTTTAATGAATCTATTTTTTGTTGATGTTTTGTGATCCCTACTGATTGCATGGAAAAAAGCTAAAAGGAACAGGGTCCTTAGAAAGATATGAATTCCCTCAGAGTGGAAACAAACAATAAAACTTCCAGTTGGTCTGTATTTAATCCCTCTCTGATGTTTCTTTATATAACAAGAAGGCTGAGTGTTCTTTAAACCTGATGAATAATGCTACATAAATAAACCCCTCCTAGTATTTGCAGTTAGCACATTCAGTTTGTGCTGCATAAAAGGCCAAGATTACAGTTACTGGTCATATTTACCTTAGAGGCTCAGAGGCCAAGAACAAGTGAACTCAGAACTATTCTCATTGGCACAAACACATGGTCTCTAATAGCAGCCAGTAACACAAACAGTACTGGCTTAATCTATGCCCAAGGAAAGGAAGCTACAGCTCTAGCCTTCAGGATTTTACAAGCTTGTAAGAACACAACAGATCAAGTTCAAGTGTTATCATAATTTGTTTATAAAAACAAACAGAAAAACAGATTTGAAAGCAGATATTATTGTTCAGTCTTAACAAAGAGATACTGAATGATTACTCAACACTTTGGTTTTTTTATATCCATGCAGAAATAACTAGAATTTATGTCAAAATATTATTAGTCTCAAAATGTCATTCATCCAACTGTCCATTTCTAACTTGCCTCATCCTCAAGGGAAATATATAGCTTGTTTCATTTCAAGTGAAGACTTAGAAAAGACTGGGTTCAAACATTTTACATAGCCAGAATGCATAAGGGAATGTTGCAGAAATTACTAGAGAAAAAAAGAATCTGCTAAATATTTTCCTTTTGCACACTGCTGATGCTTTGATATAATAAACTGTTTTGCTGTTGTGCAATAAGTATATATACAAAGCTATCTTTGAGGTGACAAAAGGTCAAGCAAGGCTCTGATTCCATTGGACCAAAATATCTTAGCACTTGAATATACTTTTAAAGTATATTCATAGCATTTATAAGTTATTTTAAAAATCTCTCAGTTGTAGCTAAAAGTTAAGATCTGGTTACTGGCATCCTTAGATTGGCTTTGTACCAATGTAACCTATGGATTAGAATCTGAAGTTCAGTCTCACACAAATTGGGATCAACTTTTGTGGCTTCTCAATAACAGCATACTATTGACTTAGGATCTATCAGAATATCAAAATTTGGCTCATATCTTTCTAAGGTCCTTGTTCTATGCTAGCCTTTTCCCTATTCAAGCAAAAGTACTCATAAAACATCAACGAAGAACAGATTTATTGGGGAAAAAAAAGAACATTAACAACAAAAGAGGGAAAGATAGAAAATGTTTTGGAAGAAAAGTTCTATACATTATTACTACTTCAAAAACATTATTTAAAATAATAATTACTGACTCACCTGCCTGCTTTCCCATAGCTACAAAATGTTTATGAGAATAATCTACACACATATCAAGAGATTTTTTAGCAAAATGTAAGGAATGGAGGGGCATACTTTTGCAAATGATATTTTACAAGAAGCTAATATTTTAGTCACACGATTGAATGTCCAAAGAATACAAGATCCCATTGTCCTTACCGTTTATTGATTTAACAAGAGCCAAAAAGCCAGAGTAAAGTCACATGAGTTCTCCCAAATTCACCTCTGAATAAATTAACATCTCAAAACGAGTTCTGGAGCAGCAGAACCAACAAAAAGATAGAGTGAAATAATTTTGCAGATAAAGGCAACTTAGAAGGTCAGCAGGAAAAGTCTGTCTTACTGGGGGAAAGAATGACAGCAGTCCAACTCAGGCTGGCATGCCAGCAGCAAACCTTGGGGGAAACTTGACAGCAGTAGCTATAGTTTCCAGAGCCCTCAGCTCACAGATGGTAAAGTAGTCAGACAACTGATCAGAAAGAGATTATAAAGGATCCTTTGCTGGCACTTGGTACAAGGAACTCTGTTGCATTGTCCATATGCAATATTCTTAGATCACAGTTCCAGGGCAAAGAGCAGCATTAGCAGGCGCAAGAAGCATGGTCACTGTTTCAGGGTAGAAAAAAGTGCTTGTGATCACTCACAGACCCCAGCACAGGCCAGAAGAGCAGTGACCACACCTCTTCTTAGATCATACCACCTTCAAAGAACTAAAAACTTAAAGACTCCCAGAACTAGCTCTGAACATAGTAACAGAAAAACCTGAAGCTTGGGACAGTGCCCCTCTCCACTAGGAGCAGAATCTACCTTTAACATAAAGTTAAAAATCAAGAAATAGACTGGGAAAATGAGCAAACAACAACAATAAAAACCTGATCATAGAAAGTAATTAAGGTCACAGGGAAGATGAAAACACAAATTCAGAAAAATATAAGAGTCAAAACTGCGATATCTAAAGGCTCAAAGAAGAAAAAAGAGAACTAGTCTTAGGTCTCAAAAGAATTTTTAGAAAAAATGAAAAAGGAATTTAAAAATCAAATAAGAGAAGTAGAGAAAAAATTGGGGAAAGAAATGAGAGTGATGTAAGATAATCATGAAAAAAGTCAACAGCTTAGTAAAGGAGACACACAAAAAATACTAAAGAAAATAACGTCTTAAAAACAAAATAGACCAAACAGTCAGAGGGGCAAAAAAAATCCACTCAAGAGAAGAACTCCTTAAAAAAGCAGAACTAGTCAAATGGAATAAGTACAAAAATTCCCTGAAAAAAATTTCTAAAAATTAGAATTGAACGAGTGGAAGCTAATGACATAATAAGACATCAAAAAGAATAAAATAAATAAAAATAGAGGAAAATATGTCATTGGAAAAAAAACTGATATGGAAAATAGACCAGAGATCTGAATGTTATGATTACAAAAAAAAAGCCTAGATATCATCTTTCAAGAAATATCAAGGAAAACTGTCCTGATATCTTAGAATCAGAGGACAAAATAGAAATTGAAAGAATATACTGACCACCAGCTGAAAGAGATCCCAAAATAAAAACTCCTAGGAATATTCTAGTCAAATTGCAAAATTCTCAAATCAAGGAGAAAATATTGCAAACAGACAGAAAAGAACAATTCTAATACTGTGGAGCCACATTCGGGATAACACAAGATTTAACAACTATCTTAAAGAATTAGAGGGCTTGGAATATGGTATTCCAGAGAGCAAAGGAGTTAGGATTACAATCAAGAATCACCTACCCAGCAAAACTGAATAATTCTTCAGAGGAAAAAATGGATATATAATGAGATAGAGTTTTTTCAAACATTCCTGATGAAAAGTTCAAGGATGAATAGAAAATTGGCTTTCAAATACAAGACTCAAGAGAAAGCATAAAAAGGTAACAGGAAAGAGAAATCATAAGTGATTCAATAAAATTAAACTGTTTATATTCCTACATGGAAAGATACTTAAAACTCCTAAGAACTTCATTATTATTAGAGCAGTTAGGACTATACATAGAGGGCATAGGAGTGAGTTGACTATAATGACATGATATCTAAAAAAATAAAATTAAGGGATAAGAGAGAGGTAGAAAGGGGTAAATTATCTCACATAAAAGAGACATGAAAAAGCTTTTACAATAGAGGTGAAGAACAGGGAAGAACTATTGGGATTGGCTCAAAGAAGATATAACATTCACACTTAGTTGGGTATAAACATCTTATCTTTACAGAGAAGTGGAAGGGGAAAAGGACAAAAGAAAGGGGAGATTGATAAAAGAGAACACAAAGTGGAAGAAGCAGTGATCAGAAGCAAAATACTTTTGAAAAGGATCATGATAAAAGGAGAGAAAGATAGAAACAAGAGAAAAATAGAATGGAGGGAAATACACAGTTAATAATCATAACTATGGCAAAACATATTGGATAATGGCCATCAATTGTGGAATGGCTGAACAGGTTGTAATATATGAATAAAATGGAATATTATTGTACTATAAAAAATGATGAGCACATGGGCCTCAGAAAAACTTAGGAAAATTTCCATGTACTGATGTCAAATGAAGTAAGCAGAACCAGGAGAACATTATATAACAACATTATGCAGTGATCAATTATGATAGACTTAGCTCTTCTCTGCTATACAATGATCCAAGAAAATTCCAAAAGACATATGATGGAAAATTCCATCTGCATCCAGAGAGAGAGCTACAGAATCTCATTGCAAATCGAAGCATACTATTTTTGCCTTTTGTGTGTGTGTGTGTGTGTGTGTGTGTGTGTGTGGCTTTTCCTGTTTGTTCAGATTCTTCTTTCACAACATGATTCACATGGAGATATATTCAACATGATTGTACATGTATAATTTATATCAGATTGCTTGTTGTCTTGGAGAAGAGGGAAAGAGGAAGGGAGAAAATTTGAAAATCAAAATCTTAAAAAAATGAATGTTGAAAGCAATCTTTGCATGTAATTGGAAAAAACCAAAATGCTATTAGGTAGGGGAAAATTTACAGCAAGTTTCTTTCATAAAGGCTTTATTTCTTAAATATATGAAGAACTGAGTCAAATTTGTATGAATATGTCATTCTCAAATTGATAAATGGCCAAAGGCCAAAAACTACCAAAGCAGGTAGTTTTCAGATGAAGAAATCAAAGCCAACTATAGTTACATAATTTTTTTTTTTCTAAATCATAATTGATTAGAGAAATGCAAATTAAAACAACTGAAGCTCCATTCACACCTATCAGATTGACTTATATGACAGCTGTTTGGGGAATGGGGAGGGAGGATGTGAGAAAATTGGGACACTAATGCATTGTTGGTGGAGTTGTGAACTATACACATATAATTGAAAAAAGAAATATTTTTAAATAAAGTGCTTGATTCAATAGAACAAAATGCTATAAAGCATTTCTGTTAAGAACTTTATCATAAAAACACCAGATTCTTGAAATGGCTATGGCAAACATATTCATAAGGATTAAAAAGTAAGAGATGTGCTAGATATATACAAAGAAAAATACTATCAACTTGTGCTGCACATTTGGAGAATATGAGCATTTAGCCAACCTTTGAAACTTGTCTGCATTGATTATTTCTGAAGAAGACAGCTGGTACATAGTTAGCATTTACAGAACTTTTTATGTGTAGTTTTAAGGTTTGCAAACTGTTTTTCATATGTTAACGCATATAAGCTTTGTGAGGCAGATGTTATTTTTTTTTAATTTATTTAATAGCCTTTTATTTACAGGATATATGCATGGGTAACTTTAGAGGCAGATGTTATTATTTTCTCCATTTTATAGATCAGATACCTGGGGCACAGAGAGAGGATGTTATTTGCTAGGGTCACACAACCATCTCAGGCAAAATTCAAATTAAGTTTTCTTCACTTCAGGTCCAGAGTTCTACCTATTTTATTACATGGCACAGTAAGAACAGAAGTTATGTCTTAGAGACAATTGATCCTTTCACTATGTCTACACGAGCACACCCAACTAGGAACTAGGAAGCACCTACCATTGCCAACGTGGTGCAGAAGAAATATTGCTTGGTGTGTGGATTCCCTACCAAATACCCATTTTGATCAAGGCAGAGACTTTGACTGATAGAATATCTCACTGCTGTCATTCATTGTTCATTGACTATACAAAAACCTAGTCAGTAGAGCCAAATGCAACACTACTATAGCACTTATATGGGGCACATTGAAAGCAAAGAAATGCTATCCTTGGCAGGGATCCGAAAGTTTTGAATTACACTGTACCATCCACCCAGAGTTGTTGTTTGTCCTTTGTTCTCAAAGGGGACCATGACATCAGGGTGGTGATATCATGATATGCAAGGGAATTGGATTGCAAGGTCACCAGTCTCACTTTTCCTCCAGAGCCATCTGGGTCCAGTGGCAGATAGAGATCAGGATGCCTGGAAAGGGACCGTCCACATGAGACACACAGCCTGAATATTTCCACCCCACCCCATAATTTCTGCTAGAAATTCTGAAGCTAGAGACTCAGTTGAATCAACCTGTGGTATTTCTAGCTGAGGTGTACAACTCCATGACTATAATAATAATCAACATTTACATAACGCTTACCAAATGCCAGGGACTGTGCTAAGCATTTTACAATTATTTCATTTGATCCTCATAACAACCCTGGGAAATAAATGCTATTATTATACTCATGTTATAAATGAGGAAACAGAGATAGATTGAGGTTTAGTGAGGGCTCAGAAGTAACTGCAGCCACATTTGAACTCAGGTCTTCCTGACTCCAGGTCTATCCTTTTATCCACTGAGTCACTTACCTAGGTAACTTTATACCGTACTTGTTAATGGATGGGTAAGAACCATGTCTATTCACTGACCTGTGTGCTTTGGAGTTTCAGAAGATGGAGAGAATGTGAATACTATAACCAGTGCATTTCTTCCATAAATATATTGAAAGAAATCTACCCTTCACTTTCTTTCACCAAGGAAGGAGTTTTGTTGAGAAATCTTGGTGTTTAGAAGGTACAATTTAGAAAACCAGTGGAAAGCTATACTCTCCCAATTTATTGAGAGATTGAACATATAGCCCCAGAGAATAGCAGAGACCATTTAAAGACAATTCATTGCAACCTACCTGTTGAATCTATTAGTAGATTCATTTAGATTCTTTTGAGCAGGAGAACAGAAGGAATGGAAGAGACCAATAATTGATTTTATGAAAACCATTTGAACCATAAATTGGCTCAGAAAGAGACATTTCCAGTGACAGATACATTGTATACCATCATCCAACCACCTTGTCCTGAGTTGAGTGGAACTCCAAATTGGATAGGGAAAAGTGAATCCAAATGAAACATCCATCCTATCTAGAACTTCAACTATAGAGATTTCTAGGGTTATAGAGACAACCCATAGAACATGGCGATGCGCCTATCTTGACCTTCAGCAAGTTCATGTTCAGGGAGATAAACACATAGCTATTTTGAGGATAAGGATCAGCCCAAACCTTTAACTAACTCAGGTATAGAGGCAGAAAGGACCCATTCAATCTGTGGGTTGATAACTTAGGATATTACAAAACAACCCAGAGAAATAATTGCACATGTAGCTAGATGAGAATACTAAGTAAGGACTGCCTATAAAATGTTTGCCTTGTATACAAAGAGATATGCAAATTAAGTACTGCATGGTTTAGCTTATGCTTCTATTTAATTTTTTGATATACTATTTGTGCATATGTTATGCTTATTGTATTATTAGTTATTGTTTATTAATTTATTATTCTATTATGTTATTAGTCTATTAATTAACAATGTCTGTTTTCTTCTTTATGTATGCACTAGTCTAAGGACTATATTTATCCTCTCATTATTAGAGTTAGATTTGATTTTTTTCTTTTTTTATTGTTCATGATTATTTATGTGTTATGAATATGCATATGTACTTGGGATAAACATGACTCATGAAATTTAGACATTAATCACTGAAAAAGATTGTCAAGACATGCTTTTTTGTTTGTTTTTAAAGACTGAGTCTCCCTATTTTTCTCAGGCACAATCAGGGTGCAATCCCATTTGAATCTGCTCTTTTTTTATATATATGTAGTTTTTTATTTAGAAGTTATATGCATGGGTAATTTTACAGCATTGACAATTGCCAAATCTCTTGTTCCAATTTTTCCCCTCCTTTCACCCACCCCTCCCCAAGGTGGCAGGTCTCCATTACATGTTAAATATGTTAAAATATAAATTAAATACAAAATAAGTATACCTTTCCAAACAGTTATTTTGCTGTACAAAAAGAACCAGACTCTGAAATACTGTACAATTAGCCTGTGAAGGAAATAAAAAATGCAGGTGGACAAAAATAGAGGGATGGAGAATTCCATGTAATGGTTCTTGATCTGCTCTTTTTTTGACCTGAACTGACTCACTCCTTTAACAACCTGGTGGCCCCCACTACTGAGGGCTCACCATGTTGGTATATGACTTAGTGTCAACCCTTGATCAGCTTCAGTTTCTGCAGCTCAGAATTCACAAGCCAAAGAGATCCATTAGCCTTCACCAACTGCACTATTGCACCCAGTAGTGCCTATAATCCTAGTATTTTATATTGAATTAGGTCTATTGCATATATTATTCTGGTCCCATTTACTATGAATGATACTGTGGGATGATTAACTGAGTCTCTAGAATAATTATCCATGTTATTTGAAAGTTTTTTATGTTTCTTTTGATGTTTATGATGTATGATTGTCAAGTGTTTTTCAAGTATTTCAATTTCAAGTATAACCTGGCTGATTTTTGCAAGTCACTGGAAAATTTCTGACCCTGGGAAGGAAAGTTTTACATAGGTGACAAATGGAGAATTTTCTGCCAGTCCTAATCTAGAGTCTCTGCCTTTTCTGAAAGAAGTCAGTATCATATCAAATGAAAAACACAGTCATTCCCAGTGAAGCCTGTAGCTGCAGGTGGTGAAGACTATAGCTACCTATTAAAGAACAAACCTAGAAAGTTCACCAGATTGACCCATTCAGTAGCGATCCTGTAGCCTCGGAGAGATCCACCAGCAGCTAAGGGACTTGCCCAGATCAGTCTGGCATCAGATCTAGTAAGTACATCATTACTCTTCAAGGAATAAGCCAGGTGACTGATTAGCCAGATAAAATGTTGTTATTTATACGGAACAAGTCCAACTACTGATAACAATAACAATAATATCCAGCATTTTTATAATGCTTTAAGGTTTGCAAAGTATTTATCTCATTCTATCCTTACAATATCCCTGCAAAGTAGGTGCTATTATTATCCCCATTTTACAGATGAGAATATGGAGGCTAAGAAAGGCTATGTAACTGATCTACGTCCATGTTTCTGACTCTAGATCTAGCACTCTACCCACTTTATCACCTAGCAGCCTGACTGATACTACTGATACTACAAGCTAGTCTATGGTGGCAAATTAATGAATGTGAACTGTTATTATTTTTGTGTTGTTCAGTGATTTCAGTCAGGTCTGACTCTTTGTGACCTCATTTGGGGTTTTTCTAGCAAAAGTACTGGAATGATTTGCCATTTCCTTCTCCAGCTCATTCTATAGATGAGAACTGAAGCAAACAGGGTGAATGAATCTCACCCATGTTTTTTTTTTCTCCAGGTGTTCCCAGCTCAACTGTGCCAAGACATTTATGCCTGCTGAGGCCCGTCTTCTCTTGCTTGAGTACCTCTCTTTTGGCTTTTGACATGAGCCCAGCCTTTAGGAAATTCTTCCTCATTGTGCATATGGAGGGTGGGGATGAAGAGGAGTGATACATACAGCATATCACCTTTTTCCAAAACATTTTTCCATAATCATGGCAGAAAAACATTCATGATAATGCTTCTGAGCATGGGTGGTTTTGCGATAGTTTTTCCCACTAGACCTGTGAAATTAATTTTCTTATTAATTTCCATACATTCAACACTTCCTATAAGGGCTGAGTTTGTAGAGTTCATTCTGAACTTTTCACTTGAAAATACTGAATATTATCTTTAGCTTACTGAAATCATCAGGAATTTATCTTCCGATCTCTAGTCAGTCTATTGTTGCTAGACAACTGCCCACCTTTGGGTATTTAGATGATAAGGAAGAGAAAAGTTCTGGACCTGGAGTCAAGAAGATTCATCTTCTTGAGTTCAAATCTGGGCCCAGAAACTTACTACTGCATGACCCTGGACAAGTCACTTAACCCTGTTTGTCTCAGTTTCCTCATCTGTAAAATGAACTGGAGAAGGAAATGGCAAATCATTTTGGTATCTTTGCCAAGAAAGCCCCAAATGTGGTCATGAAGAGTCAGACATGACTGAAAGGCACAAATAACAACAACAGCCCATTGAAGTAATGAAATATTAAAATACAATAGCTTAGAGGGCTCTCATTATATTGTATATATTTCTGGTTTAATTAGCAGAAACTTCATTTGGGTGGGAGCTGATATAATTTCTGGGTTCTTCCCTTAGGATTCTTTTGAACTCTAGGCCTTTTAGAATTTCAAAGTTTCCTTTTATGGCATCCCACATTCTCACACAACCCAGGTAACTTTCCATCATAAGCTCAAGTATAGCTGCATGAAAACTAACATTGGAAAAATCCCAAAGCCATTTTTAAACTTTCCTCTTTATTTCAATCCAACTATCCCCAAAGCATAAATTAACTATTTTCTATCAATAAGGCACTAAACTTAGTTCTGTGAATACAAAAACCATAACCCTGGTTGTCTTCAAGAAGCTTATGTTCAGCTCCATGAACCACAGTGGCTTTAGGATCAAATGCATTCCCTTTTGTTTGGCACACAGAAAGATCTTCACAACCTGGCTCCTACTTATCCTTTCAGATGTATTACATATAACAGTAGGAATTTCCACGTTACAACTCTGTGCCTTGTACAAGCTGTCTTCTATGCTTGGAATGTAAACGTCCACCTTTTAGAATCCCTAGTTTCCTTCCAAATTCAATTTTGGACATTCTACATCAGGATTTTCTTCACTGTCTCTTCCCAGGGACTAGTGGCTATCTCTACCCCACACAAGTTGCCTTTTATATATACTTATATATATACACAATATCTGGAATATAAGCTCTTTGAGAATGTTCTTGCTGTTGTTGTTCAGTTGTGATTTATTTTTTTGTCACTCCATTTGGGGTTTTCTTGCAAAGATATTGGAGTGGTTTGCTATTTCCTACTCCAGTTCATTTTTACAAATGAGGAACTGAGGTAAGCAGGGTTAAGTGATTTGCCCAAGTTCACATAGCTATTAAGTCTCTGAGACTAGATTTTAACTCATGAAGATAAATCTCCCTGATTCCAAGCCCAGTACTAATATTTACTGTCACCTAGCTTCCCTCATTGCAAATAGGGAGTGTTCTCTATTTACCCAGTACCTAGCACATTGCTTGGTACAGTGTAATGACTGCCTGTTGATTAATTCTGTTTAGAGATACAATATGCAAACTGATAAGTATATAAATGAACATTAGAGGGAGACTGAATATTTACAGCTAAGGGCATCAAGAAGGCAATAGATTGCCTATAAATTGACTTTCAGAAGAAAATCTCGAATTCTAGAAAGAGAGCCATACTGTACCCATAAACCCCATCATCTGGCAGCATTGCTATTTAGGCACTCTTGCTTAGGGTCCTTGAGGGAGCAACCTACTATTTCTTCTCTATTCATTTCCTAGTTTAAGAGAGAAATAATTTGGTGTGGATAGAATGCTAGCCCTGTGATCAAATTTGAGTTCAAATCCTGCCTCAAATACTTACTAATTGCACAACTTGGGAAAAAATCTTACCTGCCATTTGTCTCAGTTTCTTCAACTGCAAAATGGGGATAATAAGAGTACTTATTGACACAGTGTCTAGTACTTGAAGTGTGCTATATAAATACTGTCAGTTATTTTTATCTTATGACATCTAGCTGAGTTTTCTGACCAAAACATGGGCTCCATAAATGTTGTTAATTAAATGGTAATTTTGTTCAGTTGTTCTTATGGGTATAAGGGATAACGGCATTGGCTTTTCATGGCAGATAGTGACAAAAGATTAAGGAAGTATGATAGGGGCATGGGCTCTTGGAACTGAAATTTCCCTGAAATTTTAATGTATACCTTCTTCTGCTCCATAGAAAAATGAAGTTAAATGGGCAACTGATGTTTAGGAGGAGAAAGAGTGGCAACATCTTCAAATACCTTTGAACACTCACAGACTTCTACTATTAATTAGTGTTATGTATGTGTATGCTTATTGTATTTCACTATTAATCTGATTTTCTATCATCATGTTTTCTATAGCTTAACCATTTCTCCATTAAAAATGATACTTTTAGGAAAAAGGATCCACATGTGCAAAAATGTTTGTAGCAGCCCTTTTTGTAGTGGCAAGAAACTGGAAACTGAGTAGACGCCCATTAGTTAGACAATGGCTGAATAAGTTATGGTATATGAATGCTAAGGAATATTATTGTTCCGTAAGAAATGACCAGAGGATGATTTCAGAGAGTCTTGGCGAGAAATACATGAACTGATGCTGAGTGAAATGAGCAGGACCAGGAGATCATTATACATTTCAACAACAAGACTATATGCTGATTAATTCTGATGGACGTGGCTCTCTTCAACAGCAAGGGGATTCAGGCCAGTTCCCAATGGTCTTGTGAAGAGGAGAACCATCTGAACCCAGAGAAAGGGTAGGGACTGAGTGTGGATCACAACACAATATTTTCCCCCTTTTTTTTTTTTTTTTTTTGTTCTTTGCTTGCATTTTGTTTTCTTTCTCATTTTTTTCCTTTTTGACTGATTTTTCTTGTATAGCATGATAATTGTGGAAATATGTACAGAAGAATTGCACAGGTTTAACATATATTGGATTATTTGCCATCTAGGGAAGGGGTGGGAGGAAAGGAGGAAAAAAAATTGGAACACAAGGTTTTGCAAGGGTGAAGTTGAGAACTATATGCATATGTTTTGAAAATAAAAAACTTTAATAAAAATATATGACAAAAATATACTTTCAAAAAACAAAAAATGATACTTTTACTGCAACCAAAGCCTGCTTGAAGGATTTTTATTTTCAGTGACTCATTGTGTTTCCAGATTAACAGCTGGCCTCATTCCAACCTCACACTATCCAGGGTGTGGTTGAGAGAATTTGGCATTACTGCCCATTCCAGATCAGTCATAAAGGGAACTTTATATAAGACCTAAAGAAGAGCTTGCCTGCAATGGTCAGTGGTTTTGGTCACATTCGGTCACAATTGCCTCAATTTCCTCATCAGTAAAATTAATTGGAGAAGGAAATGGCAAATCACTTCAGTATTTTTGCCAAGAAATAAAAAATTGGACATGACTGGAAAATAACTGAACAACTGAGGTAGAATGTGGTCAAAAGGCCTGAGTTCAAATCCTACTTTTGCTTCTAACTCTCTGTTACTGAGTGAGTCAAGTCTCTTCTTTGGGTCTCAGTTTTCTCATTTCTGAACTTCACTGCCTTGCCTTAATTGCCATCCCAGAAATTCCTTCATCATGTGTGATCCTCTCATCCTGGAATATTCCTTTGCCCCTGTGTACCCCTTTTCCCATTGATTTCTTATAGGAATTGAGGAAGGGACATAGAGCAGCCATCATGCTTCATTTCTCTCCCAATTCTGCTTCAGATGCTCTGAACTTGGTCACCTTAGCCCTGTGGGAGTCTTAGTCTATCTCTTTGTCCCATTTTTTAGTTCCCTTTTATGTATTGTCTTCCCTATTGGAATATAATTACCCGGATACAGTAATTAGAGCAGCATCAGGGGTCCTCAAACTATGGCCCACAGGCCAGATGTAGCAGCTGAGGACATTTATCCCCCTCACTCAGGGCTATGAAGTTTATTTATTTAAAGGCCCACAAAACAAAGTTTTTGTTTTTACTATAGTCCGGCCCTCCAACAGTCTGAGGGACAGTGAACTGGCCCCCAATTTAAAAAGTTTGAGGACCCCTGAGCTAGATGGATAGAATGCCAGGCCTGGGTTTAAAATCTGGTCTCAGATTCTAATGTGTGATCCTGGGCAAGTCACTTAATCCTGTGAGTCTCAGTTTCCTCATCTGTGGAAAAAACAAGCTGGAAAAGGAAATGGCAAACCATTTTAATATCTTTGCCAAGAAAACCCCCAAAAGGGGCCACAAAAAGTCAGATGTAACTTAAAAACAATTGATCAACAATGAGAACAGATATTATCTTTATGCTTGGATCGGCTTAGCATAAAGTGCTTGGTTGTATATAGTAAGAACTTAGTAAATACTTGTTAACTGACTATACTAGATCCTCTAAGATATTAAAAAAAAAAAAAAACTTTCCAAGGTCTTTTCAAGCTTAAAGTCTAGACCCTCTGATCTTAGTACTAATTTCCAGTGACTGATCAACCATAAAGTTCACAAGCTCTAAATAGGACCTTCCCTTGCAGATGTCTGTTGGAGTTATGCTTTATCACGGCTTTTGGAAAAAGGCCTAGAAAAGTATACCCTTCTCTGGAATTCCTATTCCGCTGTAAGCAGAAGCTCACAGTTTAGACGCCACTCCCTTCAGTGCTCACTGCTTTTATTCTCAGGTAAATAAAATTAGATTCCTGTTTATTGGATGATACTTGGCAGTAAAGTTTTCACTTCTAGCCAGCAAGTTTTAAATTGATAAGCATTTATTGTTGTTGTTGTTACCAAAAGGTGTCTAGTCTTGTGCTAGATGTTGCTTAAAGAGAAAAGGAAATGTGTAGGGCTCCATCTGGTCCTCTTCCTCATTAGCTAATTAGCTGTCAGACTTTCAAAGAAATAACCATAAAATAGATAAGAGTTTGTTTGCAATAAAAGATAGGTCACAAGGTGATTCTTGATTATATATCAAGCTCAAACTATAAATGCTATAAAAGTTCACAGGAGAGATTGATCCCTTTGGTCAGGAAGGACTTCCTGCAGGAGAAGAGATTTGAGCACAGTCTTGGAGGACTGATCAGATTTGGACAACTAAGTTGAGGACAAACAGGGCAAGAAGTTTCAAAAAGCATTTAAGCTGGAGTAGGATGCACTCCAGTGAATTGATAATTTAGCAGTTTCCCCTTGTCTCTTTGACTTTTCATCCTCATTCTTCTGAATGCAACCACATGAGAAAAATTTTCTGATTTCTGAGAGGAAAAGCAAATCAATGATATTTAGGATAGACTGAATCTTAAAATACTGATGAAAGGTAGTTAGGCAATTATCACATTGCACCCTAATTACTTATGTATATGATTCCTTAGAATTGCACCATTAAAAAAACTTACAGCAACTATCACAGAAGGTTATTCAAGAGTCCTCATTAAAATAAAAGAATCTGCAGCTGAGCATTCATTAGCTGAAAGCAAGATAAGAATCTGGTTTGGGAAATGAATGGCACCTAACAATGGAACAGTAATGAAAGCAAAAAGAGAACAATGCTAAAAACTAATCTCAATAATAATTTTTATATTTATATAGGTAACTTTTGAGATTGGGAGTGTGGGATTTGTTTGTTTCATTTTAGGTTAAAAAAGGAAGGAAGAAAAAGAAAGAAAGGAAGTGAGGGAGAGAGGGAGGGAAGGAGGGAAAGAGAAAGAAAAAAGAGAAAGAAAGAAAAAAAGGAAGGAAGGGAGGGAGGAAGGAAGGAAGGAAGAAAAGAAGAAAAAAATTGATAGTTAAATGATTTCTTCAAGGTTAAGTATCAATCCTGAAGTCAGGAAGACATCTTCCCTTGAGTTCAAATTGAGCCTTAGACAGTAAGGGTGTGACTCTGGCAAGTCACTTAACCCTGTTTGCCTAAGTTTCTCATCTGTAAAATGAACAGGAGAAGGAAAGGACAAACTACCATTCTCTGCCAACAAAACACCAAATGGAGTCATGAAAAGTGGGACACAATACCAAAAAAAAAAAAAGACCATTTGAACACAGCTAGAAAGCAACAAAGCTTAGATTTGAAGTTTTCTTCTGACTTCACATACAAATCATCTCTCCATAATTTTATCTAAGCTTGAACCTTACAAGGCAAGAAAAAACAAATGACAAATGTAAAGTCTCAGAAGTTTTTATGGGTTTGAAATATTTATCCTATCATTTTTCTACTGCCAGGATTAATCTAGAGTTTGCTATAACCATGTTTGCCTAAACATAAAGCCTTCTCTGTAATTCCCTTCAAACTAACAAACAGCAATGTGATGCCCTAGTGGGTCTTTGAGATGTTTAACAATAACAAACATGTATTGTGACTTTCTTACATACTCTGCATCATTCCAGGGCTGAGAAATCTAAGGATCCAGGACTTGATCTCTATCCTCAGGAAGTTTACAACCTATTTACATGGTTGGGAATTTAATTTCCCAGTCCTCATTAAATTTAGCACTTTTCCTCTGAGAATATCTCCAATTTTTTCTGCATATAATTTGTCCATACATAGTTGTTTACTTGTTTTCTCTTTCCTAGGCTACGAGCTCCTTGAAAGCAGAGTTATTGGACTTTTTCTTCCTTCTCTTTGTATTCCCATCACTTAGCTCAATATCTGGCTTATAGTAGACATTTAATAAACGTTTGTTGACTTGATTTGCATCTAGTTAAGCTACAGGCATCATAGATTGGTAGCTGACAGGGAGCTTTACATGGAAACTGTTCTCATTTTACATGAGAGGACTCTGAGACCTATAGTAGAAAAACGGAACACCTTGTGATCAGAGATAATGACTATCAACTATCCAATTGTCCATAGTACCACAAAAGTCAAAATAAATAACTTGAGTTCAAATCCAGACTCAGACAATTAACACTAGCTGTGTGACACAACTCTAATTGCCTTACTCCCCCCCCAAAAAAATTTAAATAAACAAAATTACCTAAACACACTAAAAAAAAAAAAAAAAAAAAAGTTTAAAGCAACCATAAAGTGATCGTAGAAGTCATTTGAAATGAAATTTGTAGTGAGGCATTTTGTAGTTTTAAAAATCAGATATGGGTCAGATTAGATCTCTTAAGCCTCTTTCAGTTCTAAGGTGTAAGAGTATAATTACTTAGAGAAAATTCTTTGCTGGCAATCTGGAAATCTGGTCTCTGGTCTGCCCACAAAAAACTTTAAAAACTTTACATTCTGTGGAAGGAAGCAAACATATACATAAACAAAACATGGGCAAATTAAATACAAGATAATGAGGGAGGGGAACATCAGCCATTCCCCCTTGAATTAAGCTTTGATGGAAGTTAGGAATTCTAAGAAATTAAGGCAGAGAGGGAGTATATTCCAAAAATTGAAGAAAAGTTCTGTAAAGGCACAGAGAAAGGAGAGTTGGAATGTAGTGTGTGAAGAACAGCAAGACCAGTTTAAGTGTGTTATAGAGTATGTGAAGGGAATAATATTCATAATGTTGGGAAGTAAGATTGTAACCAAATTGTGAAGGACTTTCAATGCTAAACAGATAAACTTACATTTGATCATAAACACTGGATTGGGCCATAACAATTTGGTAAAGTCTATGGACATGGGATAGGCAGTTATGGGTAAGAAAGATGGATTTGGAGTGAGGAAGATGTGAATTAAGACACTAACTGTGTGATCCTGTGTAATCTCTATCTGCCTTAACTCCCACATCTATAAAATGGGAATAATAAAAGTAGAAAAATACTCGGGGTTGTTATAAAAATCAAATGGGATAACATTTGTAAAGTGCTTTACAAACCTTGAAGGTCTATGCAAATATCAGATATTATTATCCAGCACTTACCACAGAACTAAGTCCATAGTAAGTGCTTAATAAATGCTTATTGACTATCAGTTCCCTCATATTAAAATTGAGGAAACTAAAGATTAGGGTTAAATGACTTAATCATGATTATACTGATACTAACTGATCCAGTCACCTAACCTCATACATTTATTTTTTAAAGAGTTTTGCTATGATGTCCAATATGCCAGCAGAGGCAACCAACTTTTCTCCTCTCTAGTGTTTCTGTCACCTTCTTGAGACTTATTAGTTTCAAGATAAATCATGGGGCAGGATGCCAGCTCCTGGAGGTGGAGTCCTTTATAGAAAATGGAAAAACTAATAAAAAAGGGTGTGTATTCTTATCCAAATGAAAAAAATGAGATATGACAGGTTATATCATAAACAAATTAGTGAAGCTAGGAAGAAATTACCTTTTGCAGGAGGAGTTCATGATTAAACAAGAGATAAAGAGGATTACATGGAATAGAATTTTGATTACATAAACATTTTAAAGTTTTTGCACAAACAAAATAAGTACAAGTCAAAATTAGAAGAGAAATAATTTTTAAAAAGAGAAATAATCAGGGAAAAATCTCTATAGCAAGTTTCTTTGATAAAGATCTCATTCCCAAAACAGAGGCCCGTTGGGATATTCAAGATGATTAGCCTCTCTTGGTGTGGATTTGCCAAGCCCATTTCAGGACTCATCATCTTTGGCATCCACCCATCATCCAACTCACCTCTGGATCCAAGAAGATGTAGCAATGGCCACATCCTGGTTAACTTTTTCAGCAGTTACGCCTAGAGAAAGAACTCTGGGTGATGACTAAAAACCATTACATTGAATTCCCAATCCCTATATTTATGCCCACCTGCATTTTTGATTTCCTTCACAAGCTAATTGTACAATATTTCAGAGTCTGATTCTTTTTGTACAGCAAAATAACAGTTTGGTCATGTATACTTATTGTGTATCTAATTTATATTTTAATATATTTAACATCTACTGGTCATCCTGCCATCTGGGGGAGGGGGTGGGGGGAAGGAGGGGAAAAATTGGAACAAGAGGTTTGGCAATTGTTAATGCTGTAAAGTTACCCATACATATAACCTGTAAATAAAAGGCTATTAAATAAAAATAAAATAAAATAAAATAAATAAATAAAAAAATAAATAAAATAAAAAACAACATTTTCAGCAGTTGAGCTAAACCAGATTGAGGGTATTAATAGGCCACAAATCTATTGGTGTGTTAGGGGGGTATCTACCCCAAGCACATTAAGGCTTCCCCCATTGGGCCGTGAATGGTGCAGTGGATAGAACACTGTCCCTGGACTTGGGAGGACCTAAATTCAAATGTGAACAGGATCACTTAGTACTTCCTAGCTATGTGACCCTGCGCAAGTGACTTAGCCCCAATTGCTTATCAAAAAACATTTTTTAAAGGGGAGTAGAAGACTTCCTCCATTGGAACAGGAGGGTGAGAACAATTTGTTCCAACAGAAGAGAGAATGAGGTTGACTACTTTGTTTAACTCTACCTCACTTAAATCCAGTTCAAGGGCTAGTCAAGATATCCCTCTATGATATCACTGATCTTCAAAAATGAGGGACAACCAATTTCTCTAAAATATAGAGGAAACCGATTCCAATATTTAAGAGTAAGAGCCCTTCTCCATGTGATAAAGTCAAGGGATAAGAACAGTCAGCTTTTAGAAGAAACACATACTGTCAACATCCATATGAATAAGCACTCCAAATCACTACTAATTAGATAAATGCAAAATAAAGCAATTTTGATGTTTTACCTCACATCCATCAGGTTGACAAAGTTGACCAAAAGTAAAATTACAGATGTTGGAGGATTTGTGGGAAAACAGGCACATTAACACACCCTTGGTGGAAACCAATTAATTAATGATCCAATCATTTTGGAAAACAAGTTACCAAACTGTAACTTGACCTAGCAATAGTATTATTAGACCTATACCTAAAAAGATCAAAGAAAGAGGAAAAGGCACTGTATGCACAAAAAAAAGCTTTGTGTGTGTGTGTGTGTGTGTGTGTGTGTGTGTTGACAAAGAACTAGGAATTAAGGAAGTATATGTCCCTTCAAGAATGGATGAAAAAAATATACAGCATATGAATGTAATGGAATACTATTATACTGTAAGAAATGATGAAAGAAGTTTCAGAGGAACCTGGTAAGTCTTGTATAAACTGACACGAGTGATAAGAACAGAACCAGAAGAATAATTTGTACAATCACAACACGGAAAAAACAAATAACTTTGAAAGACTTAAGAAACCTGATCAATCAAATTCCCAGAAGGATCTGTGATCATGCATACTGTTGTTTTTTGTCCTTTATTTTTTAAAGAGGACCACTGTCACCATAACAATAGAGTAAAATAAGGTTTTGCCTTCACTTGCACATTAGCTAAATTTAAATGAGGCAGATCTGTACAAAGTTGTCAGCCTTATACTCTACCATAGTCATCTAAGAGAAAAGTCAAAAAGTCAAAAGGCTCAGTGACCTGGTATGCAATGGATGACCCTTGGGAATAAATTGCTTTCATTCACCCATTCTACCTGGAGAATCTTCCTATGTTGGGGGTAGACATCCCCCTAAGTGAGGGCTCTGCCTATTCTACCTGTCTCCCCACAGAGATCAGAGAGTTAAATATATCGAATAATACCATATGGGGCAGCTAAATGATGCATTGGGTAGAGCACCAGCCCTGAAGTCAGGAGAACCTGACTTAGACACTTAACTCTTTCTAGCTGTATGACCCTGGCCAAGTTACTTCCTCCCATTTGCCGCCCCCCCCCCCACACACACACACAAAGAAGAAGAAAAGATGCCAGAATAAGAATGCATTTGTGACTACACAATTGACTGACTACACAATTCTATTAAGGGTTTTCTTTTTTAAAATTTTCAATGGGAGTGATGAGAGAAAGAAGAAAAAAAATTGTCAACTGAAAATATTTTTTAAGTTTTTTAAGCAGAAAAAGAATATAGTTATCTCAATCTCAGTGTGAGACCCTGCAGTATGGGGGAGCATGATGTTTGGGGTTAGAAATGTGCATTTAGGGTTAGGGTTAGTCTGCCCCCTGAGATGAGGAAGAAGTGAGTCACTCACCCTAACTCAGACAAGAGGGATCTTTCTTGAAAAGGGCAACGGATAAATAAGTAAAAAAACAAATTAATAAGGTTTAAAAAAAAAAAAAAAAAGCAGTATCCTTTGATCTGCACTCAAACTCCTCCAGTTCTTGCTCTGAAGATATTGTTTGAGCAAATCTTTTTGGGAATCACCTCTTCACTGTTATGTAGGCAGATAAAATTAAGTCCAACAATGTGGCAAATAGTCTCCAAGGTTTTAAATTCCGAGATGAGGTGCAGTTGAGGGGTGCTTCAGAGAGTCACAGGTCTGGAGAGGGAACTCCAGCAAATTTCAGAGCTTTAGTAAATGACAGGTAAGGACATAAGGGGCTGCTGGGAGAACATGTGAGCTTTCCCAAGGGAAACTGGTTCACTTTGCCTCTGATAAGCCCATGGCAGTTTTTTATTGGTTCATGGGAAGAAAGAATAATATAAATCTTTTTTGTTTTTTAACCATTACTGACCCCATTTGAGTTTTTTTTGTTTTTTTGTTTTTTTTGGCAAAGATGCTCATTTTACAGATAAGGCAAACAGGGTGACATCACTTGCTCAAAGTTGCACTTTTACTAAGTGTCTAAAATAGGATTTGAATTAAGGAAGATGAGTTTTTCTGACTCCAGGCTCAGAACTGTATCCACTGCTCCACCTACCTGATCCTTAAGAATAATCCTACCGTTTTTCCTTTTTAGGTTTGTTTTTAAATTTTTATTAGAGTATTTCTTAAATGCTTTGCTGTACTGTTTTATGGTTCTTATTTGATCTGCACGTCATAAGTGCCCACGCCAAATACAGCCTCCTTGCTGAACCCAAATATCATGGGTATCCCAGGGTGGAGCTGGATACCTGGTATGTACAAAATGCAGAAGTTGTTATTAGGTGATCTCTGAGATCCTTTCATCTTCTGTCTTGCTATTATCCCTTAGTAACAAAACAGAAAAATTGTCTATTTTAGTAACAGCAGTCCTCAAAATCAGTTTTTACAGTCTAGCTGTCTTTCTGTCATGTCTAATTCTCAGAGAGTCTGAGTGATGGAAAATGTTTTATTCTTCATAATGGTGCTGTAATTCATTCTCATTCAGTTAAATGTGCCATTGGCAATAGAATGCTTATTTTTTTTAATAATAGTTTTTTATTTTCAAAATATATGTAAAGATAGTTTTCAACATTCACCCTTGCAAAACCTTGTGTTACAAATTTTTCTCCCTTCCTTCCTTTCTACCCCCTCCCCTAGATAGCAAGTAATTCAATATATGTTAAACATGTACAACTGAATGCTTATTTCTTGAGTGACAAAGAAATGGAACTAACATATTCTGATTTTCTTTCAAAATGGTTTGAAATAAAGATAAGCAAACTGGCATAAGAAGGCTCAAAGCCAGCTCATGCATTCAGAAAAAGTATAATGTATAGGCTTGTCCAGCAGGAAAAAGGATTCCTCCAGAATACTCTTCCCTCACACTCACCTCATTTATTTGTTGTTGTTCAGCTCTGTCCAGCTCTTTGTGACTGTCCATAAACTTTTCTTAACAAAAATACTGGAGTGATTTGCCATTTCCTTCTCTTGTGGATTAAGGCAAACAGACTGAGCATCTGCTAAGGTCACACAGCTAGCAGATACCCAAGTTCAGATTTGAACTTACATCTTCCTAACTCCAGATATAGTGCTTTCTCCACTGAGATACCTAGCTGCTTCTCACCTCATTTCTAAGGACTAGGCTTTTTCATTCCACAACTTTTATTTTTCTACATCTATAATTTTCTAAGTACAGAAAACTGCAGTAAACGCTGACCTTCACAAATGCTGACCAAGGACTTTTCTTAATTTATAGTCTTAGTTCCCTAAGGACTCTAAACAGTTGTGACTTGCCTATAATCACATAGTATATGAAAGATTGAACCTGAGCCAAGTTTCTGACTACTAGGCCAGCTCTCTAACTATTATACTATGGATCTATCATTCTACAACTCAAGCTTCTTAAGTTGCCCAATGATCCATGATTTTGTCAAGGTGGGAACTCTTTCTACCAATATAGATCACCAAGTCTCTATGGCCTAATAGTGGCTGTGAACAAATCAATCATCAATGTTGATTTAAACACTTGCTATGAGCCAGGCACTAAGCTAAACATTAAGGATTTTTTTTAAAAGAAGCAAAAAACAGTTCCTGACTTTTAGAAGTCACAATTGACTAGAGGAGACAACCAGCAAGCAAATATGTGTGAACAAGCTATATGTAGGATAATTAAAAAATAATTAATAAAGGAAAAGTACTAGAAATAATTCTGCATCAATTCAGTAAAAATGACTATCGTCTATATTGCTGTTCTCAAGCCATTGTGGGTAGGGCTTGCTAAAACTTGGACTCTACTGTCTATAAGATTTTGGATCATCTCCATGCCATGATGAAACATCAGTGTAAGACTAGAGTCTATACCTCTGCTACTTGAGATTAAAAGCTTTAAAATGGAAATGAGCAAGGGAGGGAAGATATTTTCATATACATAGAAGTTTAAGAGTAATATGAGATCTTTCCTTTGGCACAGTGGAGAAGGAGCAAAAGGCTTTGGAAACCAAAAAGGGGGGTTACGGATATCCCAGATAAAACTTACCTCTTTCATGATTTTGAACTAGCAATCATTCTGATTGATAATTTCTGAAGACTAGAGTGAATCAGTCAATAAATCTGCCTGTGATGGGTCTGAGGGGAAAATCTCCAAGAGGAAAATTATACTGAACAAAAGGCATTTCCTCAAGAAACCAAAAATTCCTAAATTTTGCCTTAACTTATACTGCAAAAACTCTTGCCTTTCAGAAAGAACTGGGAGCTCTCAAAAATATTCTTATCATGTCTGGAATGTAGCATTAACTTCTTTGGGAGGGAATTTAGTGCCCATTTTGTTAATATCAGGTGACATGGCAAAAAATGTATTGCAATGATAGGCTGTAGTTCAGTTCAGAGTTCATCTAGTTCTGAAGCAAAAAAGCATTTTACTTGAAACCATTCTAAATAAGCTAGGTTATATGACGATCAGTAAATCATTTTTATTTCTTTGGACCATATTTTCCTCTTTTATAATGAGGAATTTGATTTCTAGTATCTCTTACATTTCCAAGGTTCTATAATTCTTTGAGATATAGACATAAATATATGTGTATGCATGTGCATACACATATATTTTATCTATATCTATTTATCTATATATATATTTATGGGGAGCATTGTGTTATGAATTTAGGAATTCACAATAAAGATTGGCACTTTTACCTTGCTCCTATAAGTAAAGCTTTAAATAAGCTGTATGGATGGCACAGGTGCTAGCTTCCAGGAGAGTGAATCAAAAAGAACTTACTCATCCCAAACCACATCAAGCTAATGTGGGAAACTTCCCACTAGGAGAAAAACAAGATCAGTCAAAAAGACAGAGATGATCTGAAGGACTCTTTTTTTTATTATTATTATAGTAACTTTTTATTGACAGAACCCATGCCAGGGTAATTTTTTACATTATCCCTTGCACTCACTTCTGTTCCGATTTTTCCCTCCCACCCTCCACCCCCTCCCCTAGATGACAAGCAGTCTTGAATATGCCCTAGTATATCCTAGATACAATGTATGTGTGCAGAATCAAACAATTTTCTTTTTGCACAGGGAGAATTGAATTCAGAAGGTAAAAATAATCCGGGAAGAAAAACAAAAATGCAAACAGTTTACATTCATTTCCCAGTGTTTTTTCTTTGGGTGAAGCTGCTTCTGTCCATCATTGATCAATTGAAACTGAATTAGGTCTCTTTGTCAAAGAAATCCACTTCCATCAGATTACATCTTCATACAGTATTGTTGTTGACGTATATAATGATCTCTTGGTTCTGCTCATTTCACTTAGCATCAATTCATGTAATTAATTCTCTCCAAGCCTCTCTGTATTTATCCTGCTGGTCATTTCTTACAGAACAGAAGGACTCTTACTAGTCTGATGATAGGTATGGTTTGATTCATGAGGGGTCAGATACAACCTTGAGCTTATGGGCTAACTCACAAAAGAGCTAGGAAGGTAGAAAAGTAATCTAGGAAACTTGGGAATTTTACTTGCCCAGGTTCTATGGAGTTTCCCCCCTCCCTCTTTTCCAGTGGTAGTAGGGGAATCTGTAGGAGTATGTATGTGTGTGTGTGTGTGAGAGAGGTAGACAGAGAGAAAGACAGAGACAGAAATGGAGATACAGAGACAGAGACAGAGACACAGAGAGACAGAAAAAGAGACAGAGAGAGACAGAGAGACACAGAGACAGAAACAGAAAAGGAGAGAGAGAGGGATAGGGAGAAAGACAAAGAGGCAGAGACAGAGAGACAAAGACAGAGAAAGGGGGGAGGGGGAACAGACAGAGACAAAAAGATAGACAGAGAGAAAGACAAAGACATAGAGAGACAGAGAAAGAGAGGGGGGAGAGAGAATGAGAGGGAGAGGAGAGAGGTTGAGAGAAGAAAGGGAGAGAGAGAGACAAAGAGATAGAGAGAGAGAGAGAGACAGAGAGAGAGAGAGAGACAAAGACAGAGACAGAGAGACAAAGAGACAGAAAGAAAGAGATAGAGACAAAGAGAGACAGATAGAGAGCAGAGAGACAGAGAGAAAGAGAGACAGTGAGAGAAAGAGAGAGAGAGAGAGAGAGAGAGAGAGAGAGAGAGAGAGAGAGAGAGAGAGAGAGAGAGAGAGAGAGAGAGAGAATGAGAATATTTAGGAGAGAAGGAACTCAGATAAAAACATTGAGAGTCAGTCTGCAAGCCTGGGACATTCCATTGATTCACTGAGCTGCCCAACCCTGAAATCTGCCCCCAGGGACCAAAGAGTATGGGACAGGACAAAGGGAAAGTAGAACAGAGAAGAAAGTAATTACATAAATTCAAATTCTGGGATCCTAGATATAAATTTTAGAAAAGGTTATTTTGCCTCTTGTTAGGGGCCCAAAGTGGTCTAGTGCGTAGGAGAAAAAAAAAAAAAAAAAAAGACAAAAATAAAGGTACTCAAACCAGAGGAATTAACTACGTTCTATAGCCTTTTCATGGATCTAAACATTGAGTCTCCCAAGCATTGTAGGGATGATGAAAGAGCTGAAAGAGAAATTTTGTTTTGATTGTCCGAAGGGTGCAAAATTTTAAACTCTATTTCTGAAATGGAGGCAAGTGGTAGAAATGAGTCTGAGAGTAAGATCAGAAAGGATTAGAATAAGCTTTCAGAAATAGGGAGGGTGGTAGAAGGTAAGGATGGGCAAGCTCTGCCTTGATATGAACATAACATAGTGAGCACCTCAAGGACTCACCACTTTCAAACCAGGAGCTCAAAGATTGAAGCAAGCACAGACTTGAAACTCTGAATCATCCTGTGCTATTTCTTCCTTTTTTTTTTTTTCTTCAAGAAAAGAAGTCTTTATTTGGAATGATTCACTTAACAGCTTATAAATCCAGGAGTACATAAAACAGACTTGGAGTAACTACAGAAACCCAAAGAGTTTCAAAAGACATAAAATAAACCATCTCAAAAATTCTCATCCCAAGGGTTGTCTGCAGCCTGGAAACTTAACCTTAAGGAAACATTAAAATGTGAAGTCAATTCTCTCTCCACAAAGGAACCCTGATAATGTTGCTAATAGAATTCTGCTGGGTAGTTCAAACCTAACTTTCTGAAAAGGAATGTTCTTCCTCTTCTAAGCAAAAGAAGCAAATCTTGAAATTTTCCATGCTGCCAATGAATCTTTGGATAGAGCCATCTATCAGAAAGTAACCTCCCTATTTCTGGAAAGAAAGATAATATTTAAAGCCCTCTCCCCTCAAGTATCTAATAATTTAGAGTACTAAGGTAGATAACTACCTTCTGATTGTATTGTATTATTTAAAGAGACAGTAGATAATCCTATGGATCAATCAATAAACACTTATCAAAGTGCCTACTGCTACACTGTGCTAGGCTCTGGAGATATAGAGACAAAAGACACTTCTACCCTCAAGGAGTTTACAATCTAATAGGGAAAATAAGACACAAATGAAAAAAGTAATAAATCCAGGAGTCAGGGAATATGACTCTTGCTTTTGCTCAGTCAGTTATGTGATTTAGGACAGGTCACTTTTCCTCTCTAGATCTTATTTTTTCCTTTTTCTTGTCAGATGAGAACACTGGATTTGATCATCTCTAAAGTTTCTTCCATCTCTAAATTCTATAAATTTCATGTTTTCAGTGGATGCCTTCCAGCTCTACTAATTTTATGATTCCCTCAACTTGATAACTTATTTCCCTTCCAAAACTGTCTGAGCTATTAGTTATATAACAGAGGCTGGCACGTGCAGAGGATCTAGGATAGCACAAGGGAAATTTTCCATGTGGAGACACAAGGAAGTTTGCTTCTAAGGAATTATTAGGATGTGTAATAAAAATAGATGTTCCTTACCTGTCCTGTTAGCTAACCATGTTTTTAGGAGAAGGCTCCTTGATTGTGTGTCTAGAACTGGAGAGGGAGGGAAAAGTCTTCAGAAAGGATTCAATGAGTATGTTCTGTTTTAAAAATAGTATTTTATTTTTCCAAATACATGCAAAGATAGTTTTCAATATTCACTTTTGCAAAACCCTGTATTCCAAACCCCCCTCCCCAAGACTACAAGAATCCTATACAGGTTAAACATGCAGTTAATTCTTCTAAACATAATTATTTCCATTCATCATGTTGCACAAAAAAATCAAATCAAAAGAGGCAAAAAAAAAAAAATGAGAAAGAAAAAAAAAATCAAGCATACCAACACCGCCACCAAAAAGATAGAAATACTATGCTTAGATTCACATTCTGTCTCATAGTTCTCTCTGTGTGGATGAGGATGGCATTTTCCATCCCAACTCCATTGGAATTGCCTTGAATCAATGCATTGTTGAGAAGAGCCAAGTCCATCTCAGGTAATCATCACATAATTCTGTTACTACTTACAAAGTTCTCTTGCTTCTGCTCACTTCACTCAGCATCAGTTCATGGAAGGCTTTTCAGCCTGTTCCAATGATTACTTTTAATTATATGTAATTATATGTAATGTACTGGTTCTACTCTCATGACCTAAAGCAGATCCTACTCTAATAAATAGATCAACCAGCTTTATAATTAACCTACGAAAGCATGTCTTGTTTTAAGATTGATTTGGAAATATTTGTAGGTAGACTGAAAAGTGTGACAAACAGTGGATGAGAACGTAGGGTCTAGTTTCTGCTCTGCCGTTCACTGTTTTCCAAACCCCCGCATTCTCACAGATAAAAACAATGTGATTAGCCTCAACTTAGAGTTGGGGAGCGTTTTTGATTCTAATAACTCTAATTGTTTCACTAATAGTGCTATACCTATCCCTAATTCACTTAAGTTTTCCTATCCTCTTCACTTCCCCCCAATTCCCTAGCTGAATGTACGAAGGCAAATTTGATCTTAAATCATCCCAAAAGGTCATAAACTGAGGGATGCTCAAGGTTGAGATATAGCAAGTACATGTTGCGGTCCACAGAGCCCTGGGTCTGGAGTCAGATAGATTCATTGTCCTGAATTCAAATCCTGCCTCAGACACTTACTAGCTGTGTGACCCTAGGCAAGTCACTTACCTTGGTTTGCTTTGGTTTTCTCATCTGTAAAATGAGCTGGAGAAGAAAAAGCAAACCACTCCAGTCTCTTTGCCAAGAAAATCCCAATGGGATTACAAAGAGTCAGTCAGACTGAACAATGACAAAGGTTCTTTATTCCCATAAACAAATGAGAAGAAACTCCAATAGGTTTATGAGAATAGTGAACCAATTCTCCCTGGGGAAGCTTGCCTTGCTGTAACATTCCAGATGGTCTCCAGGCAGCCCCTTGTGTCCTAAGCGGCCATTTGCTAAAGCTCTTCTTCCAAATGTGAAATTTGCTGTAGTTCTATCCCCAGCTCTGTGACTCCCCAAAGCACCCCCTCAAATGCATATCTCATCTCAGCAGTTAACGTGGCTGCTGCTGTCCCAGGGTCTTGGGCCTCTTGCTTTTCTTCTTAATACTATTTTATTTTCCCAGATACATGCAAAAATAGTTTCCAGCATTCCCCTCTGCAAAACCTTGGGTGGCAAATTTTTCTCCCTCTCCCCACCCCCCCAAGATAGCAAACAATCCAATTTAGGTTAAACACGTATAATTTCCTGCCTTTCTTCTTTCTCTGGTTGCTTACTGCGCTGGCCAGAAGCCTAGCTATGCCTTGGAGGGTATTTGCCATGTTGTTGGATCCATGTTCTCATCTGCCCACACAATAGTGCGGAGGTGATTCCCCAAAAGATTTGTTCCAGCAAATGGGAGAAACAATGCTATCTACCTGCAAGAACTGGTAGAGTTGAATGCTTACTGCTTCTTCTTCTTCTTCTTCTTCTTCTTTTTTACTTTATTAGTTTGTTTATTTATCCATATTTTCTTTCTCAACTTGACTAAGATTGAGTTATGTTTTGCATGACTACACATGTATAACCTGCATCAAATTGCTTGCCTTCTCAAAAAGGGAGTGGGAAAGGGAGGATGGGAGAAAATTTGAAACTCAAAACTTTTTTTTTAAAAGTTAAAAATTATTTTATATGTAATATAATATATAAAAGAAAATTGGGGTTGCAATTAAGTGACTTATCCAGTAGTTAGTGTCTGAGGATGGGATTTGAACTCAGGGTTTCTTGATTTCAGGACCAAAATTTATGTCACCTAGATGCCTTGGAGAGATGCATCATTAATGTGATGTATTTATGAATGAATGAAATTTTAAAATTTTATTTAAATTAATTTATTAAATAATTGATTAATCAAATTTTTAAAATTCATCAAATAATCAAATTAATTAAAGTATTTAATTAATATTTTAATTAATTAATTGGTGTATTTAAGCACTGATTATGTACCAGTCATGGGAAATACAAATAGAAACACAAAATAGTCCTTTTTCTCCATCTTACATTCTAACACAGGGAGATGATATATATGAATTTTTATCTGTGAATCAGAGGGAAATGACCTGCAGTCCTTCTGATGCAGCAGCAAAGCAGATGCATTTCCTTTAATATTTTTCCATTGGTAAAAAACAGATCTACTTTATGATGTTGAACCACAATGTCAAGGACTTTAGTGGTCATTTTCTTTCTCAGGACTTCAGCAGCCGTGGCTACTAAGGGGCTAGAGGATACAGCAGTTATAGAGGGAGTGGCTAGAGGGTAGCCCCCCCAGGGATTGTTCTACTCTAGTATGGTTGTGGGAGCTGAGCTAGAAGTGTATCCGGTGGTCTGGAAGTGACGGGCCCCCGCCATTCCTGGGATCCAAGTGTGCAAATAGGCTGCAGAATATTTCCAGAGATGAGCTATACTTAAGAAATGCCATCAAGAATATCATTGAGAAAATGTACAATCAGGAAAGAATATGGATTGATCATGTAGTGAGAACAAGTAAGGAAAGATAGATAGCCTGAGTGCTTCACTTCTTATATGAAATAAATATTGATGAATATGAAAATGTAAAATGAAATATCTGGGGTAAGACTTTTAGCATGTTGTTTGTGAAGAATATATAGAAGAACATGTATAAAATAACATAATGGAAAGGCGTAGAAAAAATATCTGCATTTATAGGATCACAGATTCAGTGAAATGTAAGAAGAAAGAGCTCCAATCAACTTGCTGGAGAATTTCCCTCAAGTTTTTTGTTTTTGTTTTTGTTTTTGTTTTATAAATATTGTGCAGTTATTAGTATACTCTGTGGTCATGTATCCCTCACCCTTTTTTCATTACTGGCTCACCTCTTTTTCCAATCAATCAGCTCCTGGATAATAATTCTTACACCAATTCTTACACAAGTTATTGTTGGCAATCTACTGTAGCTTACATATATATGCCCACTTTAAATCTTTCCATTACTCTTTGGCTGAGCTGCCATACAAATTCTCTGGAGACTAATATTCCATGATATATAGTCATATAATATCCCTGAAAAAACTTCAGTGTTAAAGAGATTTTGTTTTATTCTGGGAGGTATCTTATGAAAATACTGGGATAATTCCTCAAAAGTAAAAACATAACCTGCTTTTTTCCTCTTCCCATAACCCACATCCCACCCCTATCCCCTTTCCCTCTCTGCCAAGACTCTTAAGCTTATCCTGAGAAAGAGTGATTTTAAAAGTATCACTATATCTATGGCTCATTTCTTCAGGAAAAAACTCTGAAACAAAATTTTGCTATTGTTCATATTTAGAGTTCCTCCTGACTTCCTTCATCTCCTAACTAAAATCATATCTTCTAAAGAAGACCTCCATTCCTTCTTAATGTTAGGACCTCCTCTCTGATGATTGTTTCATTTATCCTGTCTATAGTTTATTCATAGATATTCCTTTCTTATTGTCTCCTCCATTAGACTATGAGCACCTTAAGAGAAGGGATGGTCGTTCACTTTTCTTTGCATCTATAGAACGTATGTTTCTGGCACATATTAATTCCTTAATTAATGTTTATTGATTGATCAACTGACTAATGAGTAACCAGATTCCATCCTTCCCCCTTCCAAAAAAAGTACTCTGTAATATGAGTATCAGGTATGAGATGGCTTTTATTTCTCCCACCATGCAAAGGTTTCAAAAGTTCCCATGAAAAAAACACATATGCTCATTAGAAGGCTGCAGTTAAAGAGAAGACTCTGGAACTGTTAAACAAGGATTTTGCCTTCACCTCAGACCTGTATTATCTGAGAAAGTCACAGCATTTATCAAGGGAATGTTTTCAAGGACCCAGTGTATAAAGACTGACCTCTCTAAAGGAATAATAGATAGAAACTAAAGCTAAGCTGGTGTCTAGGGTGTGCTTCTTGAAGAAAAAAAAAAGGAACCTTTTTGAGTTTATTCCCAGAAAGTCTCATTCCTTATATGCTCATCTAGATTTAAAGCAAAAAAACAAATAAAACCTTTCAGCACATTGAATTCAACCCCTTCATTTGACACATTCTTTGTTTGGAGGGAGAGAAGGTCTGGAACAAATTATGGCATATGAACAAAATGGAATATTATTTGTGCTTCAAGAAATGAAAAAAGTGATAAATTCAGAATAACCTGGGAAGATGTATCTGAACTGATATAGAATGAAGTGAGTAGGATGAGATGATCAATTTATAATGTGATATTTAAAAAAAGAAATTTCATATCTTTTCAACCACCTCATTTTGTTTATTTTGAAAGGGTTTCTTCTTTTAAAAAAAAAAGTCCATTTTTATTAACTTGATAAGTATCAATGTGTGTGAACTAAGCTTTCTTCTTCAATTCAAGTAGACATCTTGGCTAGAAGATGCAACTGTTACATTGCATTCCAAACCTGAACCTATGGAGTCCATTAGACTGGGTCTACTACAGCAAATGATCAGCATCTACATAGCAAAAATACTACAAATCACTAACAATAAGAGAAAGGCAAATTAATACAACTCTGAGCTTTCATCATGTGGCAGATACAATATTTTCTAGGTTCCTGTCATGTAGGTCAGATTAGTTTTTCTTAAAGCCTTATCACATTAGATTATATTCATTTTTCTAGTTTTAGATTAGTTTTTCTTTCACATGAATTAAAACTGTCCTTGATACTTAATTGACTCAGAGGACTAAAGCTGAGGCCAGTGACATAACTTAAGGACAAAAAAACAGAGAACAAAAAATTCTCTCCTTTGTCAGACTTTGGACTAGCAAATCGGCATAATCAATACAGATAAATACAAGGAAAGTGTGTCCAACTGAATTGGTGCTGTGCTCTCACTGAATATCTTTTCCATCCTATGGCTAAGTAAACTTATTTATTCATAAATAAATGAATGAAAAAAATCCTTTTCATTATTATTAAATTTTAAACTGTTTTCTAAGCACCATGTGAAAAGCTGGGATTACAAATACAAAAGCAAAGACAGTCCCTTCCTTAAGGAATTTACATTTTAATAAGTCCAAAAAGTTACAAGGATTGGAAACTATACATTTAAAAGCACTAAAACTTGCATATGCTTTGGACTAAAGATGCAATTAGTAGGCATATATGCTCCAAAGTCAGGGGGGATGTTATTCTTCCTTCAGCTCAGTTTATATAGTTCCAAAATATAATCATACCTGATAATATTTTAATGAATAAACAAAATATATGATTCCTGAACCGACATCCTGATCCTTTTGAGATGACTGAACGAGAAGACAAATTAATCACATTTTTGGAGGCTTTATAACGGAGCCAAGAGAAGCTTGAGACAGTCAAGGCTCAGTGCCATTTTGGAATGAGACTCCTGAAATGGCAAAGAAGGGGATTTCCTTCTTTCCTCTTCCCCCCATTAGTCATGGAATCTAGCTAAGGGAGAGATATCTTATCCAGCAGTGGAGTGGGAGTTTCTTATAGAAGCAGCCCCTGAAGAGGAGAAGAAAGGATTTGAAAGGGAACACTAGGAGACATGAGTCCAGAAAGGAGCAGAGAAATATACTCCAGGAAGATACAGACATAAAGATGAGAGAGGAAGCAGCTAGGGTGAATAGTAGAGTGAAAACCTAGAATGAGGATTTTGTGAAGAAATACCAGGAGCAATGAGTATTCTATATGTGTGTGTCTCCATCATTGTAGTCTAAGTCTGAGCCCATTCTTTCCCTGTGTGCTATATGTATTTGTAGGAGAATGTACTCCAGTTTTGTGGGGAAAATATTTTATAACTTCTATTTTTGCTGTGTATTTGAATAAATGTCTTTTGATAGAATCTAATTAAGTCTACTGTCTGATTGTTTATGGGGAGTATATCAATGGGATTCGTGATTTATATAACATTTGGAGTAAAAATCCCAAAAGATTGTCCCCAAAACTTGAGGTAACAGTTGACTTCTGGGGAGTCAGTCTGAAAGTATATATGCAAGTTGAGGGAGTAGCCTGAGTTGGAAGCAGAAGGAGGCTTGCTATAAATGTTACAAACTTGAGTTTGTATTTTGGGGAAGGAGGGAATAAGAGGGTAATAAAGATACTAAAACAAGGAAGAAAAGAAAGAAAACAAAGGAGAAAAAAAGAAAAGAATAACAGAAGAAAGTAGAAGGAGGATAAGAAAAGGATTTGTATAAGCTGGGCAGTGTTGGAACTATATGGTAAATATAATATATAATTTAAAAATCTACATGTAATGGAATTTTTTTTTTTTTTTTTTTTGCTGAGGCAATTCAGATTAGGTGACTTATCCAGGGTCACACAGCTAGGAAGTGTTAAGTGTCTGAGGATGGATTTGAACTCAGGTCCTCCTGACTTCAGGAATTGTGCTCTATCCACTGCATCACCTATCTGCCCCCTATGTAATGGAATTTAAAGAAAAGTTAATGTTTATAAATGTTGACAAGTTTGTGACAAAAGAAATTTAATAAAAAAGAAAATATTAATAGCTTACAATTATATGAGTATAAAGTGTAAAGTGACAGATTATCTAATTTAATCATCACAATCATCCTATTTTTATTAGCCCCTTTTTATAGAAGAGGAAACTAGGCTTAGAAAAAATGATTTTTCTTGGTTCACATAGATAGTAAATATCTGAGGTGAGGGTGGATCCCAAACCTTCCTCACAACAAGTTCAACATTCCATCTATTGTGTCTCACAAATTTTAGAAAAAGAATTACTTTCTCTCAAGAACCTTTGCCCTCTTCCCTGATGCTAAGGGATTCTTAGTTTAAGACCAGTATGATTTGAGATCTGCCACAAACAGTGATTTTGAATGACAGTAATATTTGATAGAAAAGATTTGATAAAGAATAGGAAAAGGGAAAGTTCAAACACACTGACTGCATATTATATTGGAGAGGGGACATTAGTAGTGAGCACCATTGTGGGAAGTCAGGGCAGTCTAAAAGCAAGCAATATGAAAGCATAAGGGGTAGTCATCTCAACAATGAGAGGAAAGGATTTGATAAAATTGGTTCCTATCCTAGTATGCCTTGGGCCTACCATGCCTTTTCTTTTTTTTTCCCCCAATCTGAGATTTCATCAGTAAAAGGAATGTCCCAATATAGCCACGCCTTCCACAGATGTTACAGATCATCAATTCTTCTGTAATTTATCATTTTAGAGAGCTGCCTGGGGTGCTAAGACGTTGAATGATTTGCCCTGTTCCCATTGCTAGTGTTTGTACCAGAAGAGACTAGAATTCAAATCCTCCTAATCCATTTACCCTTCCTGCTTAAATTAAATCAGTTTTTCCTTGGGCAAAAAAATGTGAAGCTGGAAAAGTTTGTACTTTGCATCCTCCTGCTACCTTTCAGGGTCTTTCCTAACCCTAGATCCCTTGCTCTTCTCTCCTTAACTTTCCTGTGTCCTATTTTTTCTATTAAAAAAAATTAATGTATGGAATAAAACAAGTATTGCCATTACATAGTATAATAAAAAGATGATTGCATATAAAATTGCAAATCTATTATGTACACTATGCTATTTCTTTTAAATGGATAATAATCATATAAATTTCTTTTTACCTTTTTTCTTCCTTCTTTTCCCTGCCCCTAAAGATGGCTACCATTAGACACAAATAAGTATATATATATATATATATATATATATATATATATATATGTAAAGTTATTCTATACATAATTCTATTTATCAGTTTTTTCTTTGGGTTTAGATAGCATCCTTCTTCATATGTCCTTTATACTTAATTTGGGTATTTATAATAGTCAGAATGACACATTCACTCAGTTATTTTTAAAACAATATTGCTATTACTATACACAATATTCTCTTGGTTCTGTTCATTTTGTTCTTCATTTTTTTGTGTGTACAAGTTTTTCCATGTTTTTTCCAAGTTCATTGAGCTAATCATTTCATATAGCAAATAATATTCCATCACAATCATATAGCACAATTTGTTCAGGTTTTTCCCAATTGATGGGTATTCTTACAATTTCTTACCACAAAGAGAATTACTATAACACTTCAGAACCTATCCTAGTCCTGACCACAAAAGTGACAATGTAGTTTCCAAAGCTTATTTTGAGTCAGCTAACATTATTATGTTGGAGGTGACCTGTGGGATAATCTAACAACCTAAAATTTCAATAGGTAAGGAAACTGAGTGTCAGAGAAGTTTAACTCATCTCCTGCTGCTTAGAAACAGCCAGGGCTAGAATCTAGATCTTTCAATTCTCCAGGCCCATTTTCCACTATACCAGATTTCTCT
This sequence comes from Sarcophilus harrisii, assembly GCF_902635505.1. Lineage (NCBI taxonomy): Eukaryota > Metazoa > Chordata > Mammalia > Dasyuromorphia > Dasyuridae > Sarcophilus > Sarcophilus harrisii. The sequence continues at coordinate 322,308,126 of NC_045427.1, forward strand.
TTAGAGTTAAAGCAATCTCTCTGTCCCATTTTACCTATAGCACACTTTGACAAAATACACACTTACCAGGGAGACAGAAGACCCATTAACTTATTTACTTGAGTTCATTTATCAAATATCCAATTGTCATGGAGAATAGAAGAGCATCCCACCTTTGAAGGAATAGGAACACAGAAAGGCAAATTTGGAAGATGTGGGAGATTGGAAATGATCCAACACATTAAGGAAATTCCCATACTGGGACATCTTAGGATGTCACAGGGAAGTAATTAGGCATTAGGCATGGACCTATTAGCAATAAAAAATGGAAAGTAACTTTCTGAAATGTGCACCTATAAATATCTGAGAAAGTATTGAACTGCATGACAGGAGTTTCCTCACCCAAATGGGAAGATTAATATCATCTATTATCCAGAGATTTTTATGAAGATTTTAGTGAGATATATGTAAAGTGCTCAGTACATAGTAGATGCATAATAAATGCTTGTTTCTTTCCTCCCTTTTTTCTTTCTTTTCTTTCTTCCTTCTTTTGAAACATAATTGTAGACAGAAAATCTTGGAAAAGAAAGGCACAGGATTCGGACACTGAGACCTAAATCTTCGTTCTCAAAGGGGACCATGGCGGCAAGAAGGTTATACCATGACTTGCAAGTGCAAGTGAATTAGATTTAAGTGAGGGAGGGCTATGGTTACATTTCTATAAAATATCACTACTGGAGAGCGGAGTCAGTATAGGGAACACTGCCACTTGGTGGGCATTTCTAAGAGTAGCATCCAGAAAATCCCTAGAACTAAACTAACACTTAAACCCCGCCTCCTTTCTCAGATTAGGGTCTGTTTTCTTATGAGAAACTGAAAAGGGTGGCCAACAGGACGTTAGCTCCCTGGGGAGAATTTCACACTGCAATCTAAGTTTTCAAAATTCCTTTTTTAATGGTAAACCTAGAATTTCCATAAATGGATGGCTAGAAGCCTTAGTTTAGGGGAAATGGAAAGAGCAGTTAGGTTTTTTGCATTTTAACCATTAAGAACGGGTCAATATTAAACCAAACTCTAGGACATTAAAAAGTATTTCTCTGACTCACTCTAGTGACTGCTTAGACAGACATTACAAGATGCATAACATTTTGAGGTTTATTAAATTGAATTATGTGGTCTAGTGCTGGATTTGAAATCAGAATGGACTTTGAGTTAAAACCCCAGCTTTGCTGATTACTGTCTATGTGACCTTGGGCAAATTCAGTTCTTTGTGCCTTTTATATAAAATGGGGATGTGGGCAATTTGAACTAAATGAAGTCTCTTCCAGCTATAAATCTAAAATACTTTTTTTTTTTAACCTCAAGGAATCTTTGATTTATAGAATCTAGAAAATTTCCCACTTACTAGGAAAAGGACCCTGAACATGACTAATGTGTTCAATGAACATGTAAACATTGGAAACCTGGGTGATTAACTCATTAGATAGAGATTCAATTTTGATTTATACTCTGGGCAAGTATCCTAACCTCTTAGGGCTTTAAGAAACCCCAAAGAAGGTACATTGATAAAAGAAGTTTTCTCCCTTGAAAGTTCCCCATATCAGTAAAATCACAATTTCAGTCCCCATCTTTGTCTTTATAGCTTGAATATAATAACATGTCATTACTTCATGATATTATAGCTCCTCTTCAAGAACTAAGGATCAATAACAACAACCAGCGTGTCATCAAAGAAGTATAACTAGGAATTTTGGCACCTAAGGCAAACGTAATTGGAGCACAAGGTGAGAGCCATTCCAGTGAATGATTGAGTTAGAGACTAGAACGATGGGAGATGAGGAGATTAAGTACCTGAGAGTTCAGAAGTGTTCAAAGGGGAAGGGGATGGAGTGAAGAAGAAACCATGCACTAATCTCATTGGGAAGAGGAAGATTGACCTGGATTTGAACCAAATGGAATGAAATTTAAAGAAGAATGGCTTCTAAGTGATGGTACCTGAAGGAAGGGCTGAAAGTGACAATAGTGAGCAAGGATTATTCTGGTTCCTCCGGCACTCTGTGCCAGAGAGTTTGAGAAAAAGAGCAATCAATCTTTGGGATTAGAGATGGTATCATCAGGAGAAAGCAAAGCTTCAGTGATAATGACAAAATGGAGAGAATTGCTGCAAACAGAAGAGGGGTTTTTAACTGGTTAACAGCTGGATGAGCAAGGGAATGAATAGAATGGAAAAAGCATTTATTAAACACTTTTTATTAGTCAGTCAACAAGCACTAATTGTGTGCCAAGTCCTGTGCTAAAGACTAAGGATGTACAAAGAAAAGCAAAAACTTTCCCTGCTCATATTCTAACAGGGAAAACAGTGTTTAAAGCAATTATGTACAAGCTTTGGAGGGGTACTCAAAGGGAGGACTCCAAGATTAAGGAGGACTGGGAAAGGTTTCAGAAGACAGAACTTTAACTGAGAGTTGGAGGAGGCTGAGGAAGTTAGAAGGTAGAGAGATGACAAGAGAGAATGTTCCAGTCATGGGGGAGAGCCAGGGAAAGGGCTCCCACTCAGGAGACTGTGCATGCTTTTTCATGAAAAGAGATCAATGTCAGTGAATACAGAACGAAACACAGATAAATCTTGATGGAGGAAAAAGAATTGTGAAAGTCCAGAACATGGGACAGTATTTGAGGAGGGTGTGACATACAAGGAGCTCCTTAAGTCAAAAAGAACAGTTCAAGGGCTTTGGGCAATTAGGGGATGAAAGGGAAATTTGTAATTTTTCCACACTCTGATCTGAATTCAAAAGGATTCATAATAGGGATGTGTAGTTGAAATTAAGGTAAAAAAAACTAAGATACAAAATTCCAAACACATTCAATTTATTAGCAAAGCTAGTAGTTAACAATAAAAATGATCTTTCAATTCCTCAATATTCCAAAAGATCCTGAATTATTATTCAGGTTTTTTATGGACAAAAAAAAAAATGAAGCATACAAAAAACTAGAATTCAGCATCATAAATGGAGAAAGAATATGATTGTTTGCAAAGCCTGAAGTATCACAAATGTGGAGGATCATAAGATTGGCTGTAAATTTGAACTGCAGGGTTAGCAACAATCCCTCCTTTCAACTTGTCACTATGGAAAGCTGATTGCATGGCTAGTTGGTGCCACAGCAAGAACAGAGCAGACTTTCTCGAAGGACAGTCAGAGTTTCAGAGATAACAGAGTCGCCAGAAACATCATCCACTGAACTGTTGAATTCAGCACAACCCCTTCAATCATAACTCATTTTGGAAAGGTTTCTCCCTTTCAAGTCACGTGAGTTAATATCTATTCCCAGGTGACCGTCCTTTCCTTTCCCTCTAGCATTCACCTGCATCCTTCAAGGATAATAGACTAAAAGTAGAACAGTGATTAGCTGGAAAACTGAATTTCTAAACTCAATTAACCCAGAGAGGAAAGCCAAATGCTTATGAACATATCACAGAGACAAAGAAATATGATGTAGGCAATATCCAAAATGTTGGCAGTGATACAGAATAGAATCAATTACAAAAATGGAGACAATATTCATGTGATTTTCTCAGACACATTTATGGGCTGAGGTTAGAGTGATCCTGGAAAGGGCTGGTAATGAATTAAATTCACAAGGAACATTTATTCACCAGAAGAATAGGAATTTAAGAGTACCTAGAAGGACTAAGCAAATTTTTGCATCAATTGATACTCTTAGTCCTTCTTAAATACAAGATTTTGGATTAAAATAAACATTCCTTGTCTTCAGGAACCTTATGTTCCTCTCTTTGGTAAGCCTAGGGAAAAGGAAGGACATCTGGGAATAGATATTGACTTATATGACTTGAAAGTGGAAAAACTTGCTAAAATGGGTTTTAATGGAAGGAGCTCTGCTGGAAATGGCTGATGTTTTGGGGGATTCTTTTTCCCAGCTAGTACCTATCTGCTCTGCATGTGCATGTTTCTACTAATAGCTTAGAGCCCTTTCTATGTCACCTGCTTGTTGGGTCTATATGACATTTGCCACACACTGCTTTTGTATTCACCTCCTTCTATGCAAATTTCTTGGCAAAGACTTAAGCAAAAATAAGTTCATTGTTCTCTTACCTGTTACAAAGCACGAGGGAGTTAAAGTTAAAAATTAATGTAGCATTGACTGCTATTTCTCAGCCAACTTCAAATGTGTGCAATTCCCTTCATCCCTGATGCCTCAATTACTATTGAAAATTATCTTTGTTTTGCCACCTGAGATAGCACATTTCTGGAACTGTTCTATTATTTACCCTAGAGTCTGAAGCATTTTTCTTTGAGTGTCCTCAACAATAATATATCTTCTAAGGTGATTTCTTTAAAATAGTCAAACAATCAGAACTAATTCTTTTTTTTTTTTTTTTTTTTGTTATTGAAAGTATTTTTTAATTAATTTACTTATTTTAGTACATACTGCTTTATGAATTATATTGGGAGAGAAAAATCAAAACAAAAAGGAAAAACCATAGAAGAGGAAAAAAAACAGAAAAAAAGAAGTGAACATAGCATGTTTTGATTTACATTTGCATCATAGTCTATTAGGATTGCTTTGGATCACTGAACCACTGAGAACTGAGTCTTTTATAGTTGATCATCACACAATCTTGCTGCAACTGTGTAAAATGTATTCCTGGTTCTGCTTGTTTCGCTCAGCATCAGTTCATGTAAAACTTTCCAGGCCTTTCTATAATTAGCTTGTCCATCATTTTGTATAGAACAATAATATTCTATTACCTTCATATACTACAGCTAATTTAGCCATTCCCCAATTGATGGGCATCCAACCACTCCTTTTCCAATTCTTTGCCACTACAAAAAGAGTTGCTATAAACATTTTTGCCCATGTGGGTCCTTTTCCCTCCTTTATGATTTCCTTGGGATACAGACCCAGTAATGGCACTGCTGGGTCAAAGAGTATGCACAGTTTTATAGCCATTTGGGTATAGTTCCAGATTACTTTCCAACAGTTGGATCATTTCACAACTCCACCAACAATGCATTAGTGAATCAAGACTAATTCTATTGAAGAAGATAATAACCATTTGAGGTTATTGTATGTAGATGTATGTAACTTTAGTTCTTTTGAAAAAACTGTAACTTTAGTTCTTTTGGTAAAATGAGATGAAACTTTAGTTCTTTAGGTTAAAAAAAAAAAGGTACAAAATGAGGCAAACATAATCCCTTTGTCAGCTAGTGTTTTTCTTTATTACAATCAACAAGTACTTATTAAATTTCAACTATGTGTCAGGCATGGTACCAATTTCTTGGAGTATGAATACAATGAAGGTCATCTAAATAGGTGGGGTCTACTGGGCAATGAGCATTGCTCATTTTCAAAGAAGACCAATGACCTCATGGGCCATGTCTTGACTTGATCATGAATTGGACTTGGGTAAGGCAGAATTGCACAAAGACACAAAGCCTTGCTCTCTTCCAGAGTCAGTGAAGTCCAAAGGCAAAACAAAAATCAGGATGACTGGAGAAAAAGTGGGTTCCAGGATAGTCCTATTGGTGCCCCCTAAGTTTTTGAACTCTATAAGCAAAAGCCCAGTTGCTCAAAACATCTTCAATGTCTGACCAAGCTCTAAGTGCTCTACAGGGCCTGCTTCCCAAATTTTCATGCTGTTGGAACAAATTCTTCTCATATTAAAAAAAATACATATATATATAATATATATATATATAAGATATCAATAAAAGGTTTAAAAAGAAAGGAATGAATGACTTTTTCTCTTGTGATTGTTAAAGTGATACTGAAAGCACTTCCTAAAAAGAAGTTTAAAAATGTTTTGAACATTAGCTGTATCACTGGAATAAAGTTATAGTCTATCAAGAGGACTATTTAAATAGTATGTATATGTGAGTTAATGTATGTTCATTTAAAGAGAATCATTCTCATTACTTACTTGGGAGGGAAAAAAATTAGAACGAGGTTTTGTAAGGGTGAATGTTGAAAATAAAAAGCTTTAATTAAAAAAAAAATTTTAAAGGCCAAAAGATCCCTTCCCAATGATGCTTGCAATCCCCTGAATGATTCACTCTTCTATGTTATTATTACCTTTTTAGGAATGCAGCAAAACAGAGGAGTCTAGGTCCATAAAAGAAGGAGTAGGGCACAAAATCCGGACATTTTTTAATGTTATTTTTTGTAAATGCAGGACTATATATGCCAGAAAGTTCTTCACCAAGGCACATAATTTTCTTTTTGTGATAAGTTTTGTTTTCATAATGAGGATTCTCAACCATGCCAGGAAGGGTGCATTTTTCAAATCTTGCTTAGTTTATAAAAATTTGGTCAAGTTTTCTTCTCTAGGTCTTTTTAAAAAATGCTAATCTTTTTCCCTTTCTTCCCTGCTTCCCCCTCTCCTTAGCCACACTTTAATAACCCAATACTTTAGGTTAGGGAATTGATTGAATCTTTTTTCTCCCATTCCAAAGACAGTGACAGCATGAGCATCTAGTAGAAAAAAGGAGATGTAGCAAAAAGAGGGGAAAACCAAAAGTGAAGGAGCCCAAGATTCCAATGCGGAATAGAAAATTCTTGAGAGAATTTCTAGCTATTTTGTGAAGGACAAGCCCTAAGGTTACTGGACTAATTAGATCCAAAGAATGTCCCACAGTAAACCCAAACCCAGATTTCATTTAGGTTTTTGACAACATCTTCTGTGATATTCTTTTAGACAACTTGGTGAAATATAGGCTAGATGACCTTGAGATTATATGGATTTTGAACCGAATGCCTAGATCCACAGGGCAGTGACTAATTACCCATGTCAACCATGAGTGACATCTCTAATGGATTTCTCCAAACATTTCTCCTTGTCCTTGTTTTATTCAATATTTTTATCAATGATTCATTTGAAGATATAGATGCCCTACTTTTCAAATTTGTAATTCATATAAAGCTGGGATGATAGAAGTAAAATAAAATTGGTGGGGAGGAGCTCAGTAGGTTAGAGCTCTGGCAGAATCTAATAAGATTAAATTGAATAAGAGACTTACACTTGGTCTGGAAAAATCAGCCATTTTAGGATGAGGAAGACATGGATAGAGAATAATTCATGTGAAAAAAACAACTGAGGGTTTTATTGGATTGCAAATTCAATATCTGTCAATATAGTAGAAAAGCAGCCAAAAGAGCAATGGGAATTTAGACTGCAATAAGAAAAGTAATAGTCCCATCATAGTCTTTCTTGATCAGAGCATATCTGGGAACTGTATTTATTTTATTTTAGAGAAGATATTAATTAATAAGTTGGAATACAAACAAGTAACCTGACCAGAAAGTGAGGGGACTTAAAACTATGTCACATAAGTACTAGTTAAAGGAACTGGGAATATTTAATTCTATTCCAGTCTATAAACATTTACTAAGTGCCTACTATATGCAAAGTACATTTTTGTATACAGACAAAAATTTAAAACAGTCTTTGAAGATGAGAGGACCAAGGTGGAATTGATATTCATCCTTAAACATTTCAAGAATTGATTTATGGCAGAGGATTTCATCTTATTTTCATTTCAGAGCACAAGATTTTAGAAGGGTGAATGTTGATAATTATCCATATATAGATTTTGAAAATAAAAAGCTTTAATGTAAAAAAAACAAAAACAAAAACAAAACGTACCTCAGATACTAGTTGTATGACCCTGGTCAAGTCATTTAACCCTGTTTACCTCAGCCTCTTCATCTATAAAATGAGCTGGAGAAGGAAATGACAACCACTCTAGTATCTTTGCCAAGAAACCCCCAAATCTGGGGGGTTCATGAAGAATTGGACATAACTAAATGACAATAATAGCAGTAACAACATAGTTATTTTGAATGGAATTTTTCTTTTTAGTCCTTATTACTAGGTTTTGTTAGTTATGTATAGGAATACTAATGATTTCCATGAGTTTATTTTATATTCTTCAACTCTGATGCAATTATTATTTCAATTAACCATTTAATTGACTCTCTAGGATTCTCTAAGTTCATCATATCATCTACAAAAAGTGATACTTTTGTTTCTCTTTGCCTGTATTTATTTTCTTAGTTTGTTTTTCTTGTTTTATTGCTATATCTAGTGTTTCTACCTCTCTGTTAAATAGTATTAGTGATATTGAGCATATTTTATTTCCTCTTTATTTTTTTGGTCAGTTCTCCTTTTTCATTTTTGATACAAGCAGCTTGGTTTTCCTCTTTTTAAAAAAGAAAAACCCTGTTTATTTTTTAATTAGCTTTGTTTGGGGTGGGGGGAAGAGAAGCAGCTCTTAGTTTGGTATTTGTTTATTTTTTTAAAAAGAAATTCAATAGTCTTTATTGCTTTTAAAAGAGTCTTCCTTAATTTTCAGAATTTCTATTTTGTTATTTAGCTGGAGAGATTTTTTTTATTTGTTGCTATTCACATTTTTAGAATTATAATTTCATGAATAATTCATTGATGTGTTCTTTTTTTGTTGATAAAATTCTTTGGATACATGTAAATATATAAATTAGAAATTCAAATGTAAAACTGCAAGTACATACATATCTAAATATATAAAATTTCCCTCAGAACTGGACAATTTTTTCTTGTAATCTCCTAAAATATGGTCTCCAGATTTTTTTTCTGATCATAATTTTTAAATAATTCTAAATTCTTTTACTCTCATTTGACTTGTTTTCCAGGTCAGTTGTTTTTGTTATATTGTTTAAATTTTCTTTTTTGCAAATTTTTTTTTTGTTTGTTTTCCTTTGATATTTCTTGTATTGTTGAGTCATTTTTTCCCCATCTGATCCATAATAATTTTCTGGGCCTTCCTTAAAGTAAGATTTTCTATCATTAATTCTAGGATGTTGATCTTCCATGTCATCCTTTCTTTTTCCATTCTGTGTCTTGTATCATTCCTCCAGGTACTCTTCTAGTCTCTGTGTCTGATGCATTTTTTTTTTTTCCTGAGGTTTTTACCTGGACTTCTTTCCCAAGGTCTCTAAAACCAAACTATTTACTTGTGCTGTGCATGTCTCCCTTGTACATGTTATTGGGGGTGGACATGCATTTGGAGCAAGCCCCTAAACTGTATGGTGTGGGTGGGACCTCCTTAATGCTGTGGAAAGTGGTCCTGATTAGGATCCTCCTCCAAGGGAAAGGAGCCTCCTCAATTGATGGGCTTAATCCAGAGGATTCTCCCATGGTAATGGTCTCCAGGGCCTTTCCCTGTTTCCCTAGGCTTGCCTGAGGTCCTTCTCCCCTCCAGCTAAGTGACTAATTCAGAACGAGGCTCTTACCACAAATATTAGGGACTTCTCCAGCTTCATTTTGCCTAAAATCTTTCTCCTGCTGTTTGCTAAAGTAGGTGGATGGGGAATCCACTGGTGCTAGGCTAGATCTTTTTTAGAATGCTTTGAGATTTTTTTCTCCTAGATTAGGGTTGGGTTGGGGCTTGGATGGGGATGAGATAGCCTCAGGCTCAGTTTCCTGGAATCTTGGGTTGAATTAGCCTAGAATTCCTTGAAGCTGTTCCCTCCAAGGCTACTTGGACAACTAGCCAAGGATTTGGGGAATTATTGGGGTGAGCTCAGACATTCCTTAGTTTGAGCAAGGAGTGCCACAATGGACAGTCCAGAACCTCTCAGCCCAAAATTCTTGTGTGGCTCAGAATTTACTGCAGCAACCAGTATGGAAAAAGCTTGGGCTTGTCTATCTCAGGATCTCCAAAGGATTCTGGGTGTTTTTCTGGAGATTCCTGACTTGAGTGGAGGAATCTAGTGGTGATTGTTATACTTATTAAGTAGATTTAAATTTTTTTCATTTCTATTTATTTAATTGCTTATCTGAGTGACATGAACAGGACCAGGAGAACAATTTATAATATTTATAATATTAACAACAACAATGCAAAGATAAACAATTTTAAAGACTTAGTTACTCTGATTATACAATGGCCAAAGAGGTCTAGTAGGGCATTTCAGGATTAGCACTAAAGGAGGATTTGAAATAATCTGTACCCTAGCACCATTTCTCCCATTTTACACACACACACACACATATGTGTATGCAAATTTAAAATTTTTATTTTTTAATGAATGAAAATTTATCTTTCCTCCCTACTGCCATATATACTGCCATATATATATATATATATTTTTTTTTTTTTTCTTTATATAAAGAAAAACGCAAGCTTTTCAGGAAATAACCATAGGTCAAAAAAAAAAAATTCCCCATTTGGCCATTTCCCCAAAATATATATCTCAATTTGAACTTGAGTCCATTACTACAGTAACATGCTTCATCATGAATCTTCTGGAATTGCATTTAGTCATTACATTGATCAGAGTTCTTGTCTTTGCAATGTTTTTATTATTATAAATTGTTCTCCTGGTCCTGATCACTTCATCCACTAACTCAATTAGACCAGCAGAAACAACAGCAAAATCTACTTAATGACTATAATAATGTAACTGAAAATTATATTGAAAGGAACTTGTCTTTACCCTGTCTCAGAGAATAGATAATGAAATACTCCTTCCTCTTCTCAATACAGAGCTAAAGGTTTATAAGCATAGTACACCATGTACATTATTAAACATGGCCACTCAGTTATTATATTTTTTGTTATGAAGTAAAGCCCAATTCCAGCAATGGGTGTGGAGGTAGGGAACTACATATAGTAATTATCGTAGTTGTTGTTCAGTCTTTTCATCTCTGTCTTCTTCATGATACCATTTGTGATTTTCTTGGCAAAAATAACTAGAGTGATTTGCCATTTCCTTCTTCAGCTCATTTTATAGATGAGAAAACTGAGGTAAGTAGGATTATGTTACTTGCCCAAGGTCACTCAGTTAATAAGTGTTTGATACTAGTTTTAAACTCAGAAAGATAAGCTTTCTGATCCCAGGTCTGGCACTCTATCTACCACTGCACCACCTTGTAATCCAATTATTGTAGAATAAAAAATAAAAGAGAATAATAAAACATTTTTTAAAAATGTCAAGCGTGTCCAAATTCAGAATAAGGTAAGTTTTAGTAAAGAAATCAAGAAGGGATTTATTTATGTTTTTTTTAGCAATGTGCAGAAAACAGGATCAAAGAAAAGTTAGGACTGTTGCTCAGGGTGAATAGAACAATGATGACAGATAATGACAGATAATGAACAGTTCAAGCAAGCAGAACTAGTCGATTCATTTTTTTTTTTTTTTTTTTTTCTGTTTTCGCTAGTAAGGAAAATGATTAAGGAACTAGAAATGGGACAATAAAAAAAGACTAACAGGGAGTTGAAATACTATGTAGATGCCCCTGGATAAGTTTAAATCTTGAAGCCCAAACCACCTACATCCCAGGATACTGAAAGAATTGGCAAATATAATTGCTGAGCCACTTTAAGTCATCTCTGAAAGGCCATGGGAATGGGTGAAATAGTATAAAGAACTGGAGAGGGAAAATGGCCTTTTTTTTTTTTTTTTTTTTTTAAAGGGAAGAGAGAGCTATTTGGAAACTATATGCGAGTGAACTTGATTTCAGTTCATGACAAAATTCTCAAGGGGATGGTTAATGAATATCAGAGGAAAAATAGTGAACAAGTATGATTTCATCAAGAGTAGTTCACATTAAACTAATTTTTCTCTTCCTTCATCTCTCCTCCCTAAGTGATCTAATTCTGGTAATTTATGGCTAAAATGTAAATATGGTTTACCTGGATTCTTAGCAAAGCATTTCACAAAGCCACTTAGGCTATCTTGTGGAAAAAATGAAGAGGCAAGTACTAAGGCATAATATGGTTAAATGGATTTGGAACTAGTTGAATGGCCACACCCAAAGTAGTCATATTAATTAGGTAGTTACTAGAAAAGTGACTGAGGATGTTTAACATTGGTATCAGATTTAAATCAAGGGATAGAGGGGATACTCATAAACTTTGAAGATGGCATAAAACTAGTATGGGACAGTAGTGAGGTCGGGGTGGCAAGCTAATACATAGGTTAATAGTCAAGATTTTTTAAAAATTTATTCACTTTAAACAAATACAAAATAGGAAAAGGAAAAAAATTTCCATGTGCACAGCAGAATATAAGAGAGTACTCAAAGTATAAAGCAATAAATTTCCATTTCAAGAAATCCCATACAATAAATAGGACACATTGTTTTCATAGCTGTCCATCTTTTCTTCAATTCTTTGTAGATTTTCTTTTGTCCTCTGTTATGTACTTTTAACTTTATCCTTTTTTCTCCCTTCCTCCCCCCTCCTTCAAGAAGGCTATAATTAAGTGTGAATATATTTATATGTATATATATATACACATGTATATCCATGTTCATATATATATATATATAAATCTATAATCATACACATATATACACATATATGTATCTATGCATCTCTGCATATATTGTCAAAATTTTAAAAGGCTAAAATATTAGGCTAAAGCTGGCAAGTTAGTTTCATGAGAACAAATAGAAAGTCTTAGATTTGGATCCCCCAAATCAACTTTTAAAGAAAAATATGGAGAAAATACAACTTAAAGATAGCATTTATCTGAAAAATTATCTAGAGTATGAATAGTGTCATTCGTCTGTCAAATCCCCCCCAAAACAAACAAACAAACAAACAAACAAACCAAAAAACCTCAACAGGTTTTTAAGCTCCAGTAAAAGGAGGTGTGTTCAGAAATTGAAAGGTGATAATCCTACTGCACTCTCCCTTAGGGTCTGAGAGCCACCATTTATAAAGTATATGGATAAATTGGAAAGGGACCTGAAGACAAGCAAAATAAATTGGAAGGTGTCCAGAGGCAAACAGGGTGATTACATGTCTAACTGTTTTAGGGACCTAAGAGCCTAAGGACCTTGTTTATGATACTTTGACAGGATGAAAGTACTGGTGTTGTTTAGCTCAAAGAGGAAAAGACCTCAAAGATATGATTGCTGTCAGGTATTTGAAGGATTGTCATGTGGAAGCAGAATTATACTTGGGCTTGGCTGAAGAGAACAGAACAAGGAAAATGAGCGGAAATTACAGAGACAAATCTGTTTGCTATAAGGAAAATATTCCTAACAATTGCAGCTGTCTGCATATAGAAAGGTCTGCCTCTTGATGTGAGTCTTCAAGGTGAATGAACATTTTCATTGTTTCAAAGAGGACATTATGAGATGAGATCCTGCCTTGTCCATGAATTGGATTTATTTTTTTTTGTTAATTTTATTTTTTTATTATTATTATTATAGCTTTTTATTTACAAGATATATGCATAGGTAATTTTTCAGCATTGACAATTGCAAAACCTTTTGTTCCAATTTTTTCCCTCCTTCTCCCCACCCCTTCCCCCAGATGACAGGTTGACCAATACATGTTAAATATGTTAAAGTATAAGTTAAATACAATATATGTATACATGTCCAAACAGTTATTTTGCTGTATAAAAAGAGTTGGACTTTGAAATAGTGTACAATTAGCATGTGAAGGAAATAAAAAATGCAGGCGGACAAAAATAAAGGGATTAGGAATTCCATGTAGTGGTTCATAGTCATCTCCCAGAGTTCTTTCCTTGGGTGTAGCTGGTTAAGTTTATTACTACTCTATTGGAACTGATTTGGTTCATCTCATTGTTGAAGAGAGCCACGTCGATCAGAATTGATCATCATATAGTATAGTTGTTGAAGTATATAATGATCTTCTGGTCCTGCTCATTTCACTCAGTATTAGTTTGTGTAAGTCTCTCTAGGCCTTTCTGAAATCATCCTGCTGGTCATTTCTTACAGAAAAATAATATTCCATAATATTCATATACCACAATTTATTCAGCCATTCTCCAAGGTGATGGGTATCCACTCAGCTTCCAGTTTCTGGCCACTACAAACAGGGCTGCCACAAACATTTTGGACCATACAGGTCCCTTTCCCTTCTTTAAAATCTCTTTGGGATATAAGCCATGGATTGGATTTAAGTGAGGCAGTTGCACAGTCATTTTCTCTTCCAGATTCATCAAAGTCCAGAGGTAAGACAAAAAAGTCAGAATGGTAACCAAGGATGACCTTGGTGTCTGATGCTGGACCAAGCTCTAAGTGGTCTACAGGACCTGCTTTGGCCACTTTCTCCCTCTCATCTGCCCATTCTGCTAGGGGAAGTCATCACATGCTCTAGGTAAGCATCCCCTAACTCATGGATGAAAATACATATGTATATGAGGGCACACACACACACACACACCCCTATAGGTACCCTCAACCTGATTTAGCCTATCTACAGAGCTGGTTTTACCAGAATGTGACTGCTACACATGCTGCGGCTTCTTAAAACAACTTGTAAGAATTGGATGAAAGGTGGACACCAGAGGTAGATAAACAACCCTAAAAAGAGCTCAATAAGCCTGCAAATCAGAGGTGCTTATCCTCACTAAAAACCCAGTAGGTGATTAATAAATACTTGCTGAATCCAGAGAGACTATGGTGACTGTGGATCACAATATAGTATTTTCATCTTTTGTTGTTATTTTTTTCATTGTTTTTTCTTTCTTTTTTCCCTTTTTGATCTGATTTTTTTGTTGCAACATGATAAATGTGAGAATATGTTTAGAAGGATTGTACGTGTTTAACCTATATTGGATTACTTGCTATCTAGAGGAGAGTGGAGGAAGGAAGGGAGGGAGAAACATTTGAAACACAAGATTTTGCAAGGGTGAATATTGAAAACTATGCATGTATTTTGAAAAATAAAAAAATTATTATAAAAAAATAAATATTTGCTGATTGACTGACTGACTTTTCAGGCATATTGGAAGTTCTTGAACAGGTAGCTCACTTCTGAGATCCTTTCCCACTCTGTACTTCTGTAATCCCACTCTTGTAATTTCATGATTCTGTGAAGTTCAATATTGAACTTTCAATATTGAAAATTCAACAAAAGTGTTGAATACTACAGGGTACACAAAGATTACATTTATGCAAAGTAATTGGAGATCCACTCAAATGCTTTTGAAAAAATCTTTTTGAAGTTTAGGCTTTATTAGAAAACTTATAAAAGAAATCTTATCAGCACCGTTAGAAGCATCATGGAATGTCCAGTCTCAAGGAAATGTTAGAACTAAAGTAGTTAGACCCTGTCATAAGTAATGTAAGAAAGTTTCAATCCAAGTTCAATATTTACACAGTATCAACTCATTCATACTTTATATAAAAGTTCAGCATATGGAAAAAGCATCAGTAAGCATTCCATTCTGTTCTTTCATCTGTGAAATCACTCGGATGATAAATCCCCTAAGTATGCAAAGTTTATGAAAAGTTTCCATTTTAATATAGTTCTAATTTAACAACAGAAAATCCCCACAGTGGAAAAAACTTTCTAGCTTACCAAGAGTAGGAAGTGCTTTGGTTTGAACTAACGCCAATGCTAGAGGTACAATTACCATCACTAAAGCAGCCCCCGCTTTGGAGCAAAGGAAAAAGAAATGAAAAAGGAATTATTTTTTAAAGGTTGCATTATTTTTATGAATACCTTTTATTTTTTCATGGTGTTCCTTTCCAAAACTATCATTTCCTTTTCCTTATAACAAAGATTTTATTTTTTTTTTTACTTTTGTTTTATTTTTATTTTATTATTATTTTTTTAATAACTTTTTATTGACAGAACTCATGCCAGGGTAATTTTTTCAGCATTATCCCTTCCACTCACTTCTGTATAACAAAGATTTTAAAAGAAAGTGAAAAAAAGCAATTTAATAGAACTAAACTAACTTATTCATTACTCTGCTACTATATGAAATGTTTTATACCTGTAGTCTCTCACCTCTGCAGTGAATTAAAGGAGGTATATTTTTCTCAGCTTTTCTCAGGAGCCTAACTTGATCATTATAATTTTACAGCATTCAGTGTCATTTTATCTTTCTTTGAGTTTTCATTGTTATAGTCTTTTATTATATTGTTTTCCTGGTTCTACTGACTTCATTCTCATATAAATCTCCTTAGTGTTCTTCATATCCTCTGTTCCTTATAGAACAGCAATATTTCATTACAATAATGTACCAAAATTTATTGGCTATTCCTCTGTGACGGTTACCTACTTTGTTTCTAATTCTTTGTTCACATAAAAAATGTTGCTATGAATAATTTGATGTACATGGGGCTTTTCATTCTATCCTTGACTTCCTTCAAGTATATGGGTCAAAAAGTATAGGAATTTCATAACTTTTTTTCTTTTTTTTAAAGCATAATTCTAAATTGCTTTCAACAAGGGATAGGATCAATTCATGGCTCCACCAACAAAGCATTAATATGCATGATTTCCCATAGATTTTTCATCACTATTTATTTGATTTGGTGAACTGGAAGGCAACTCTTTGTCAGATATGCCAAAGGCCCTAGAATTTATTTATTTACTTTTTGAAGTTGGCTTTTCTATTATAAACTTAATATCAACAAGCATAAACATTTCAATATATAAAGAACAAAAAAAGAGAATTATATGTGAAGCTATTTACTATTACATGTTATTTTAAGTTAAATTTCATTTTAAAAATTATTAAGCATTTTTTTTTTTACCTTCTCATCTTTTCCCTTCCCCACTGGAAAAAACAAAATCTTTGTAACAAATATGTATAGTCAAGCAAGTTCCTATATTAGCCATGTCCCAAATCTCATTCTAAATATTTTAGGAGGTTCATGATTATGTTAATGCTCTAAAGTCTTTCAAAATTGTTTTTACAATGCTATTTACACATAATTTTAAAAATGTATATTCAGTTAAACATAAAAGTGCCAACACATCCCTATTAGCCTGTCTCTTTCTGAACTTCTACTTTCTTCTGTGTATTTTTAAAAAATATTTCATTGATGGCCCTTTTCTTTTTTTCTTATATCATTGTTACCCAACCCCCCCAAATCCCTATACAACTCCATCCTTCTCCAAATTAGAAGCTCTTACCTTGTAAAAGTGAATAGGATATGGTGTGGTATATAGAAGGAGTGTAGATTTAGGGCAGTGAAACAAGGTGTGTAGATTAATAGATAAGGGACAAAGGATAAGGTGGGGCATTGAAGGGTGTATGGAATTATGGCTGTGGAATAAGATGTGTATAATAATGGGAAGAGGATAAAGAAAAGGGGAAAGGATGGTTTAGGATAAAGTGGGTACAGAAGGGTGTTTAGATTAACTGGAGTGGGATAAAGTGAGTAGATAGAATGGGATAAAGAAGGACAAAAAGGCTGGGGTGGGGAAAAAATAAGGGAGTGATCCATGGATGGAGGAGATTAAGTAACAGCAAGTTAATGAATGGTAAGAGCAGAATTAAAATAGAAGAGTTAGCAGGGATAGGAAATAAGAGATATACACAAACACTACAAGGATCAGGAGTAGAATTTATTAGAAAAAAAGTAGGGATAGTAAACATTGATCTTAGACAAAGTCAAATCAAGAGAAATCTACGTTATGTCAGCCATATTAATATTGTTTTAGTTGCACATTTACATATAGGTAAATGCATATGTATATATGTGTGTGTATATCTCAGTATATATATGTATGTGTGAGTTTTGTGGGGATTGAAATTATCCCACTTACAAAAAAGAGAGTCTGAGGCAGAAGTCTGAGCCAATGGCATTTAATTAAAGGATCCATAGTCCCTTCTAATGAAGTGGATCTCAGATCTTATTCATGATCTGAAATAGCACCTTTCCTTAGGGCTATACTTTTATAAGTTTACAGTTATGCTAAATATAAAACAGTGATTTCATTGGTTAAATACATAATACTTAGGTTAAATTTGAATACAAGGAGGTACACAAGTTAAGTGAAACTATCACAGATCTAAGTGGTCATAAGATAGTCATTGGTCATAAGATGGTCACCTACAATTGGACAAGTAATTGATCTGGAGGTACAAAAATATTTGGGGGACTTTCTATGTAGTTGTGATCTCTGCCACATTGTTCTTGGTTGCCATCACAAGATAAAACAAGGTGGGGGGGGGGGCTTTCTTTAATTTCTTATAATTAAGCAAGTGAATTTAGAATCTGCATCTCACAGATCTGGGCCTTAATTACAGAACTTTGATATGATTCTATCAAATTGGTTAATACTGATTTGAATACATTGGGTGTCAAAATGAACTATTTCTCTCAATGTGTAGATGTATAGATATAGGTAGATAGATATACATTTGTAAATATGTCTGCTTAACTGTAGCCTGCTTGGAGGAAGTTGGGAGGATGAAAGGGGAAAAAAGAATAAAGTATAAAATACACAGCAGAGAACAAAAGAATAACCTATAAAAAAGCAAAGAAAAGATGAACAATCATGAATATAATCTCTTGTATTATTTTATATACTTTCTTGACATGGAAATTTATTGTTATATATTTTGAATTTTTCCTCATGTTCTGAAGCACACCTGACAAGGTTTTGTTTTGTTTTTATTTTCCTTTTCTGTCTTTCTTTTTCTATTCTTTTTTCCCTTATTTTGCATTCAATAAAAAAAAAGAAAAAATATTTATCTTTATAATTTGAGCTTGTCAAACATTAACAAATATAAATATTTCCATATATGAGGAAGAATAGAAAAAGAAGACTGCACATGAAATTATTTATTTTCATATATATTTTCATATAGCTTGGAGACTTTGGAGGAAACTATACTTCAAATTTCACATAGCATTTCCAACATTGACATATTTGTCTGTGTATCTTCTGAACTTCCTTGTGTTTTGTTTTGTTTTTTAATGATTCATCTTTTCTTCCAATTTTTAATATCACTATGATTACTTCTTATTCTAGCTACTTCTTCCCCACCAACAAAAGCCCTCCTTTAAAACACTTTTTAAAAAGAGTCACATAAAACAAATCCATGTGTTGCATTTGACATGTCTGAAATCTGATGTCTGAAAATGTCTCATTTTGCACCTCAAATACATCTCTTCTCTGTCAATACATAAGAAATATAATTCACCATAAATCTTAATCATGACTGGTCAATGCATCAATTAAAGGTCATAGTCTTTCATAATTGTTTTCTTGAACAATGTTTTAGTCCTTTTACTTCACTCTGAATCGGTTAATAAGTCCCTCTCAGCCTGCTCTGAATTTATTCCTTTTACCATTTCTTAAAGCATAATAATATTCCATTACATTCCCTTACTTGCTGATAGACACTTTACTTAAAAAAAACAAAAAACCTGCTACAAATATATAGATGTATATTTGTCTTCTTTTTTGATTTCTTTGGGTTATAAGCCTAGTAATTATACCACTATGACAGAGGAGAATGCATAGTTTAGTGACTTTGAGAGTTGATTGTTATCTGTTCAAAGACCTTGCGAATATCCTTGTATCGTTTTTTCTGACCACCTTGTGAGCACTTGTCCTGTGTGAGTTCTCTGATGAGAACAATTTGTTCCAATGGCCTTGAAGGCAGGTGAAGCAGGTACTATGGACTTTGAGGCTGTAGTTCCAAAATTCTTCCTTTTAATTTTTTTAATTATCCTTTTAAAAAAAAATTTAAGTTTATGTTTTCAATCAACAAAAATCTGCCTTCTCTTCCTCCCACCTCCTCCTCAAAAGAAAGAGAACAAAAATCTCCATAAAACAAACATGTATATGCAAAACTAATTCTCCCATTAACCATTCTGAGGCCAGAATGGCCTTTCTATTAAAAAGTGGATTGCATCTTTCATAAGGAGTTCAATGGAACTATGAGTGATCATTATGCTCATAAGAGTTTCCAATTCATTAAAAGTTGTTTGTCTTTTAAGTATTTTTGCTATTGTTCTGTTCGCCTGTGAATTTTATTGACTTTATTGACTTTACCCAGCATTTAAATTTGCATTGCTTTTAGTAGTGATTCGGAGCATTTTTTTTCATGTGGTTGTTGATAGCATGACTTTTTTTTTTAAGTATCAATATTATATTATTATTATCAATATCAGTGTCAATAATATCAATATTAGTATCAATTCTTTATATATTTTGGATATCAGACCTTTGACAGAGAAATCTATTACAAAGATTTCTTCTAATTAACTGTTTCCCTTTATATTGATTTTGTGCAAAACCTCTTCAATTTTGTATAATCAGGCTGCTACTATTTTTGTTTACTTCTATATGTTATACTTAATCTGTTCTACTGATGAAGCTCTCTATTTTTAAACTAATAGGGACTAGTTTGATCATTACTACTTTTTAGCATAATTTGAGATCTTATACTGTGAGGCCTTCTCCCTTCCCACTTTTTGTTTTTCATTCTCTTGATATTCTTGATTTTTTGTTCGTCCAGATGAATTTTGTTATTATTTTTTCTAACTCCATAATAATCTTTTGGAAGTCTGATGACAACACAGCAACAAGAAGATTATGCTAAGATCAATCCTGATGGACTTGGCTCTTTTCAACAATGAAGTGATTCAGGCCAATTCCAATAGACTTTTGATGGAGACAAACATTTGCATCCAAAAAAAAAGACTAGTGTGGATTGAATGTGGACCACAACATACTATTTTCACCTTTTTATTGTTGCTTGTTTGTTTATTGTTTTCTTTCTCATTTTTTCCCCTTTTTGATGTGATTTTTCTTATGCAGTATGATAAATGTGGAAATATGTATTGAAGAATTGTACATATTTATTATCTATTGGATTACTTGCTTCTAGGGGAGGGAGGGAGGGGAAGGGAGAGAGAAAAACTTGGAACACAAGGTTTTGTAAGGGTGAGTGTTGAAAACTATCTTGGCATATATTTTGAAAATAAAAAGTTATTATTTAAAAAAGAAAAAGAGGAAATTTGGTGCAGGACTAAATAAGTAAATTAATTTATAACTTGTATTACAGTAGTATAGCCCACTCACAAACAATAAATATTTCTCCAATTATCTAAGTCTGGCTAATTCTACAAAAAATGTTTTGAAGTTATATAATTCCTGTATGAATCTTCATAGACTCAAATTTTGGAGTTATTTATTTAATTTTTGGTGAGTCACATAGTCACATAGCTAGTAAATTTTAGGAGTCTGAAGTCAGATTTGAATTCAGGTCTTCCTGACTCCAAAGCTGGTGCTTTGTACCATCTAGTTGCCCCTCTATAGTTATTTTGAATTGAATTTCTCTTTATATATCTTACTGTTGGATTTTTGCTAGCAATATGCAGAAATACTGATAATTTATATGGATTTGTAATTTGGTAAAATTATTAATTGCTTCAATTAATTTTTTAATTCACTCT
The DNA here is from genome assembly GCF_902635505.1 of Sarcophilus harrisii. Classification (NCBI taxonomy): domain Eukaryota; kingdom Metazoa; phylum Chordata; class Mammalia; order Dasyuromorphia; family Dasyuridae; genus Sarcophilus; species Sarcophilus harrisii. The sequence goes on from NC_045427.1 coordinate 322,329,301, forward strand.
TGGGTTCTTTAACTAGACCATTATATTAACTTTAAAAGCAATATTTTATTTCTTTTATTCCTATGTTTATCCTTGATTTTCTTTTGTTTTATTTTTTTAGTGAGCATTTCTAGCATGATGTCAAATAATAATAATATTAATAGATAATAAGATTATTAATAAGATTAATAGATGCAGATAACTGCAATTGCAGTTAAGTGACTTATTCAGAGTCATATAGCAAGTAAGTATCTGAGACTATATTTAAAATCAGGTTCCCCTGACTCCAGTTCTAGTGCTCTATCCATTGTACCACCTAGCTGCCCCAATATAATTCACTTATAAATCCATCTGCTCCTGAGTTTCCCTCAACCCACTTTGGCAATTCATTTATTGCTTGTTAAATTTCTTTTTCTAATATAGGATTATTTAAATAATTAATTTCTTGTGCTATTAACCTGAGTATTTAAATTTTTTGTATATATTCATCCATTTACCTACCTTATCAATTTCATTGGTATATAATTGGGCAAAATAGTTTCTGATAACTTTAAAAAAAATTTTTATTAGTGCCCTTTTTGAGTTATTAGACTAGAAACCTCAATTCCTTTTTAAAACTGCTTTTAGAAAGGCTGCTGTATATTATTGGGGCCACCAGGGGACTCTCAACCTGTAGGTGCTTAAATTTACTTTTCTCATTGACAATGCTGCACTTTGACAGTGGTGCTAAGTAGTTCAAACCCTTGCAGTTTGAATTCAGAATTATCCAGGAAATGAAAATAATACTCAAAAAATACATACATGTACTTTTAAAAATCCACATATTAAAGCAGTTCATACTCTTAGAGGTTGGATCTAGAATGACCAGATGATGAAATAAAATACTATCTATCTGTATGTTTCTAAAATCCATATATTGAAGAAACAGTAGAAAACTACACAACCTCACCCCATTCCTCGCCTTCCTGTTTTGTATCACAACCTCTCACATTCATTGCACCCAGGTAGTCGAATTCGCATGATCATATAATTTACTGACCATAATAAAAACAGAATCCAGTGGGTTGAGCATTTCTATATGGAGTCTCTGCCTTTTGCCATCTCCCAAGCCTCCTCTCACTTGCTTGCCCCCCAGATCTTCAGATAAAGGTTGGTAAAAGTTGTTAAGTCACACATCTCCTCTTAAAGAAGGAAAAAGAAGAGTGGTGTGATCTTTGACAACAGAAATGAATGTTGGTCAATCACAAGAGAAAGAAGGGGAAGAGTGATGGGAGAAATCAGCCTCTTGTTCTTACTCACCATCTGATGGTGCTACAAGTCTCCAGAATCAGCAGAGGAACCTACAACTTTTCTAGCCTTTTTGGGCTCCAGAAACTGGATCACCTGCTAGACTGGAGCAATATCCTACCAATAGCCCTCATAAAAACATGAAAACATGAAAACACACATTTAATTACACACGTTTAACATATATCACGTTGCTTGCTGTTTGGGGGAGAGGAGAAGGAGGAAAAGGAGAAAACTTTAGATACAAGGTTTTGTGAAGATAAATGTTGAAAACTACCCTTGCAGGTATTTGAAAAAATAAAATACCATTTAAAAAAAAAGATTTTGATACCATCCTAGTAACTTGGGGTCTTTCAGGGAACTAAAGTTTCAGATTGTTGACATCATTTTTTCATTGCCTGAGTGCAAAGCAGGCATGAGAAGCTTTTTGATGCTTAACTGATAGAAAATAATGAACAATTCAGTCATGGAAGGTTCACTCAGCTGAACCAATATGTCCTCAATAACTATTCATTTTGGATATCCACTTCCTGCTATAGCTAAGTAAATACCTTTTTGTTTACTATTGAATGATCCACAAATGTCTTATTTTGTTCCCATATTGAACGTAAAACAGGGAACTGTTCTTTGTGAGACCCAGCCCAGAACACCTGCACAAGTTGGTCCCTGGCAGTCTAGTTCACCATCTGCTTGGGAGTCAGGCCATAGCAACACAGTCACCATAGTCACAATCCTGTCCTTTCTAATCTAGGTTATGGAAGGTCAAAAATTCCAATTCAATGGCCGCCCTAACTCTTGGGACCTGCATAACAACTAGCAATTCTGCATCTCAAGAGCAACTGAAGGGAGAAGAGGTAGTCAATACTTAGAATATCACAAGACCTATTACCTTTCTCCTATTGCATGACTTCCTGATTGCTATGGGAGAACAGTTTTAGAGATTCTAAGTAAGGGAAAAAGAGCAATCAACCCTCTGTATATACCAAGATTATCAGAAAGCACTTTGCTTATCTCTCTCTCCCTGAATCATTACTAACTGGGACCCAGAGGGAAATAATAACTCAGACAGATAAGAGGACAAGACATGAGCATGGATTACACTGATAAATAGCTTAACAGATGTTCTGACCAGCCTCCAGTTTACACACTATAGGTTCCCAGCAGCTGCAATTTTCTAATCCTTCCTGGAGCATTCCCATTTCCTGCTGTGAAACAAGGATGCTTTTCTCATTAGGCTGTGTTTTTTAGCCTTCAGCCTGGAGTCTCCATTTTAGGTAAGAGTTTACAGTGGTACAAATCTCTGAAAAAAAAAAAAGTCCCAAGTGATATATCGTTGGAATTTCCTGTGAAATATTGTGAAGTTTTATTGCTAGGAATAGCCGCAGGTACAGAATTCAAGCACTTTTTCCGGTAATGGGATGTATCAGAAAGTCTAGTTTTAATTACAAAGTTGTGTGTGTGTGTGTGTGTGTGTATGTGTGTGTGTGTGATTCCATATACGGGATGCATTTGGTGAAAAAGATGTGAGAAAGAAGCAGAGAGAAAGGAAAGAGAGGAACAAAAAGAGAAATCCCTTACTTCCTGCAGAAGGTTCAGTCTGTACCCTCTGAGTGAATTTTTAAGTAACTTTTGAACTCTTAAAGTATCTTGTTTTAAAATAGCCATAACTGGGTTCACATATCTGAACTCTTACTGATACTAATAAACTTGTGACCATAATTCCAAGGCATAAATCAGCACTGACTAAGATAGTTGGGGCTGTTTGTTGTTGTTGTTGTTTTAAGTATTTGGCACCTTTTGTTTTTACATCATAGTTATTTCTGCATATTTTCTCCTTGATGCTCTCCCACCCAAAATGAACTCTCCTTAGTAATTAAGAAAAATTAGTTAAACAAAACCAACTGATACAGTAACTCTATTGGGCAGGGTATATACAACTTTCTATATCCAGAGTTCCATGCCTTTCTGCCAAAAAAAGAGAGATGAACTTCCTAATACCATCTCTGAGCATTCTTCTCATTAAAATCACTCAGATTTTAACTTCATTTTAGTATAAAGAATATACTTTTTACAAAGAATTGATAAAAGGATCTCTTTTGAAGTGAGGACTATCTGGGGTTTATGGTAACTAACAGTTATGTGAGAATAAAATTTAGGCAGTAGGCAAAGATCTTTAAGTTTTTAAGAATGATAGCAAAATTATGGGGATTTAAAAAAGAGACCTTCTAGATACAAACCTATTGTAAGTTTTGAGGTCCATTCAATCAGTCAGTAATTACTTGATTCTCTTCCCCCATTTAAAGTATCTGTTTGTCACTTCTATTAAGTCAATTAATCATCCTTATAAACTAAACATAAATAAGTCCTAGATATCTCCATGGAGTCAATCAATTAATCAATCAGTGAAGGATATTAGACAAAGTGAGAAATGTCATTTGGGGGTGATTGAAGAAACTTGGTCACACCCTGAAGGTTTTATATAAAATAGCAGACCATCTTAGAACCCAGCACCTGGTAGTTTAGAGAAGAAAAAGCAATTTCAACCAAGTTCTTGAGAGGGAAGTCTTTTGGGGACGGGAAAGAATGAGAGTTGAGAAGAACCTTGTTGGTCTCCTTTACCCTTTTCCCTTTACTTTATGAACTTTGAAAATCCAGAAAATTTTGGCTTTTCAAGGGTTTCTGGCAGCATCTGTGGAACAAGTGGCAGCAATGTCTGCATTTGGAGCTGAAGACAAACTAAATACACTGAGGAAAGGCAGCTTCAGAACTTGACAAGGAGCCCAGCAGAAAGCTTTGCCATACTGAAGGAGAATTTCATGAGCACTCCACAAAGGGCAGAAAAGGACTTTTAGCAACTTGGATCTGTGAGATACTCATTTGCCACATGGGCTTTTTAAATCTGAGCCCACTTTTTCCTGGTTTTAGAATATACTTGTGGGAGACTATGTCATAAACTTTTGGGGGAGGAGACATTTTGTACCAACAGTTCTTGAGCATCTTGGCTCTTAGGAAGCTAGATGGTATGGTAGATAGAGTATTGGGCTTGGAGTGAGAAATACTCATCTTTCCGAATTCAAATCTGGCCTTAGGTACTTCCTAACTGTGTGATCTTGGGCTAGTCACTTAATCCAGTTTGCTTCAGTTTTCTCATCTGTAAATTGAGCTGGAGAAGGAAATGACAAATCATTCCAGTGTCTTTGCCAAGATAACCCCAAATGAGGCAACAGAGTCAGACCTGACTGAAACAGCATAACAACAAAATACACCTTTCTAAAAGTTACTTAAGACTAGATGTTTAATCAGTGTTAACTAACCAGCCTCCCACTCCTCTAAGTTAACTCTAGGATCCTGAGGTAAGAAGTAGCCAGTGACTCTGGGGTCTTGACCCACCAAAGTGGCAGAGGTTGGGAGCATATTTCCAGAGCATGTGTTTGTTATACTATGATACTAAAGAATACTATGATGAACTAAAGAAAGTGTGAATTTGGGGCAGCTAATTGGTCCTCAAACTACGTTCTGCGGGCCAGATGCAGAAGCTGAGGATGATTATCCCTCCCACTCAGAGCTATGAAGTTTCTTTATTTAAAGGCTCACAAAACAAAGTTTTTGTTTTTACAATAGTCTGATCCTCCAAGGGACAGTGAAGTGGCCCCCTATTTAAAAAGTTTGAGGACTCCTGGTATGAATAGAGCACCAGCCCTGAAGTCCTCCTGGACCTGAGTTCAAATCCGACCTCAGATTCTTAACTGTTCCTGGCTGTGTGACCCTGGGCAAGTCACTTAATTCCAATTGCCTCAGCAAAAAAGAAAGAAAAAAACAAAGAAACAAAGAAAGAAAGAGAGAGGAAGGAAGGAAGGAAGGAAGGAAGGAAGGAAGGAAGGAAAAAAAGTGCAAATTCCATGGGTATCTTATACCTGGAGAATTTTAGGAAGGAATAATTTGGTTGAAAAATATTTCCAGGCAAAGACTTGTGAATTTATATCATATAAATAATCTAACAAATTGAATGGAGTACATACTATCCTACTCACCCATCTGAGAGCCAAATAGCCAGAGCTTAATAACTATGTCCCTTCCAGTTTCTAGGAACCTCCTGAGATGTTGATTGTTTTACTGGTACTGTTAGCTCAATACCCCATTCTAATGTATTCTCGCCATGATAATGGGTTGATAATCATTTGCTCAACCAGACTTAAAGAGCTTTTAGAAAGAAGCATTACTAAAGCATTTTTAGTAAGATTTTTTTTTTTTTTTTTAAATCTGTAACATTCTCTTCCACCAGCCTACAGAGTCCAGGGAAAAAATGAGCTCAAGCTTAGAGAATATATTTGGCAAAGGGAAAGCCAGTTTATGACTCCTGGAAGCACTTTTCTCTCTTTCCTAGGGTGCTCAATCGTTTTCCCCTTAGGTATGGTACATTCCTTCCTGGGTTCATTGAGAAGCGATGAATCTATGTTAGATCTTTCCTTGGCTCCTTATGCAGACACTACTGTCAACTGATCCAGAGTGACTACTGGGACACTAATGAGAAAATAAATCTTCCAGAATCTTTGAAGTTGACAAGGTCTTCTGATTGCAAAGATGGGAGGTAGATGGGGGAAGGGAAGGAAAGTATGAAAGGGAAGATCTAGATTGAAGCCAAAGTGGAGGCCTCTACTTTCTCCTGGGCAGTTCCTTCTCAGAGGGTTTTGCTGAAATAAGATGAAGCATTCCCTTCAATCTCTGGAATCACTCAGATTCTCAAATAACTTGATAACTTATAGATAACCTTTAGAGTGTAACCAAATTTCTTCATACTGTCTGAACACTCTTTCTGTACAATGTCACTCCAGTTCTAAGTACTTTTCACACTTAGTCTAAAGCCTACATTTGACTTGTTGGTTGGTTGAAACTAAGTTTATGCTTGAAACTGAGTGATAGTTTTCACTTATTTCATTAGGATATTATCTCTTATTTTAATTGAGATGGGGTAATTTGATTAAGTAAATCAATCAAGCCCACCATTACATATACATTCTAAACAAAAATCAGCATCTTAAGTGATGATTTTTTTAGGGATAATTAATTTGGGTAAGAAGGATAAAGACTAAATAGTTTTTAAAAATTTTTTATTTTTTGCTGAGGCAATTGGGGTTGAGTGACTTGCCCAGGGTCACACAGCTAGGAAGTGGTTAAATGTCTGAGACCAGATTTGAACTCAGGTCCTCCTGACTTCAGAGCTGGTGCTCTATCCACTGCACCATCTAGCTGCCCCTAAATAATTTTTTTTTTTTAAGATTTATATTCTCTTATTAGGTCTATCATACCAAAGTGTTCAAGAAAGAAGAAAAAGACTCAAAAGTACAAAAAAAAAAAATTGACTCTTTTTGTTATAGTAAAGAGATAGAAAGTAAGGGAATATATACATATATATAATAATGTCTAAATAAATTATGCTATGTGAGTGTAATAGAATATTATTGTACAATAAGAAATGACAAAAGGGATGGTTTAAGAGAAATATAGGAAAATTTGTATGAACTGATGCAGAATGAAGTAAACAGAAACAGGATAACAATTTATATAACAACATTGTAAACACAGTCAACTTCAGATGACTTATAACTGTTTGATGCAATGACCAGTCACAATTCTAGGGAATTCATGATGAAGCATTGTTACCCCTCTCCTGACAGAGAAATGATCCACTCAAAACGCCAAGTGAGATATACAATTTGTGAACATGGAGAATGAGGAAATTTGTTTTGCTTGGCTATCTAAATTAGTTACAAGGGCTTTATTTTAATTTTTACAATTAAAGGGGGGAGGGGAAGAGGGAAAAGGAAGATTAGAGATAAGGCCAAAGGTAATAATCAATGTAAGAAGCTTTGAAAATTTTAAATTACTATGTATTATTATGATGATGATGATTATGATTAATTATCCTACAGTGATCAGGCCTCTAGTCTGGGGAGACTTTCTTCCTTAAGCCTTCTACTGAACGTCATGTGAATTAAAGCAATGTTTATAGAGCAATATAAGGGTGTGTTGGTAAATGTTTAATAACTGGGCACTGTGGAGGAGAGAATGCCTGCATAAACTTTTAAGTTTTAATCTGTATTATCTGTAAAGCGCATAATCTGCATTTTCTTAAGTCTAGACAATCAACAAACAATAAATCAAGTTCTGATTTGCAGCAATTGTCAATTTTTCACTCTTAAAAGTTTCACAATCTGCTCTTGAAAGCCAGAGCTGACTACTAGAGGACAGAACAGAAGGTCACAAGCAATCATAAACAATTTGAAACGTCTATGTTGAATTTATTATAGTCTTTAAAAGAAAAGGAAACTCTGCATAATAGAAATTTATAGTTTAATGTGTAACCCTGTGTGTTCTCTAACATATATAGAGAGGCTCATTTTTATTCGGCGTTGTTATCTTCAGAATTAAAAACAAAAACAAAGAATAAATTAAAAGAATCAAAAGCAAATAAGTTTGGTTTGGGAATCTGAAAGTGATATTCTGTGTTGATACTGAATAGGACCATAGATTTAGGGCTAGAATGGACCTTTGGGATCATTAAATCCAGCTCAATCCTTTGATAAATGAGACTAATAATTTGCCTCTCATTTACACAAGAAATAAAATTTTTTCATTGTCAATATTTTGTAACTGAATCCATGTCCACTATGTCTCCAGTCATACAGTAAGCTTCCCCCATTCATTCAGAATTCTGGAATTGGGCAACAATTGTAACAATCTCAAAGGAAATGAGTGTTACCGAAATCAAGGAAACAGGACAATTAAGTTGTGAGAGCACGAAAGCAGCAGCTGCTGCCAGTACTCTTCTGGTGGTCATTATTCTTTTCCTAGCTTAGTCTGCCTATTGGTAGTGTGTAAAGTGAAGGAAAGCCCTGATTCATAGGCTTTTGTTTCTTAAACTGTATACAGTAACAATAAAATTGCTTTTGTTGGTGAAATTGCAAAAACCTAATATGTGAGATATCTATAGAAGAACCCAGGATAAGTCTGTGAAGACTGGCTACCCAAGTGGTCTCTGTCTTCTGTTCCTGTACATTGAGTGTGTCCTTGGGAAACCTTATAAACTGGGCTGTGCTAGAAATCTCTTGAGGTCTTAGGTACAGAATAGATTACAGGAGTTAGTAGTAAATGACTGCATCTTTGTCAATAACTTCTTTTTTTTTTTTTTTAATAGCTTTTTATTTACAAGTTATATGCATGGGTAATTTTACAGCATTGACAATTGCCAAACCTTTTGTTCCAATTTTTCCCCTCTTTCCCCCATCCCCTCCCCCAGATGGCAAGATGACCAGTAGATGTTAAATATATTAAAGTATAAATTAAATACAAAATAAGTATACATGACCAAATTGTTATTTTGCTGTACAAAAAGAACCGGACTCTGTCAGTAACTTCTAAGACCAAATCTTCGTATGATCAGATCATAAGATCCAGATCCTGAATGTAAACATAATTTATCAGTCCTTGAGTCTAAATCTCTCTTACAAATGAGAAACTGTCAGCTGAACTAGATCATTTATCATCACATTTGATTTAAGGAGACAGTTGTAGCATTGTAGATAACTGACCTCCAAGTCAGGAAGACTGGGTTCAAGTCCTATTCCTAATGCATCCCAGCTGTGTGACCCTGTGCGCCCTCTCAGTGTTCCCAAGAGAGATCAAGAGCTAACTTAGCATTTGGTAGAGAAAGTGGCCCCTGACAGGAGTTCTAATGAAATCATAGATCTGGTAAAAACCGTGTAACACTACACATGAGACCCAATCAGGAAAGCAGAAGAATTGACTTCTGGAACTAGAAGACACCAATTTCTCTGCCCCTGGCTTTAGAACCAATGTTCTTAAAATGTTCCCCAGACTGTAGAATGAACTTTTTTGCCAATGGAGGAAACAATAGAGTAAGACAGTTTAGCTTTGGGGAGTTGGATTCTTTGGGTGATTTCTCTTGAATATCTGTGTTTTCTTGTGTTGTGGGTTATCCTGGAGAAAACTTCAGAGGAAATTGCAGACAGATATTGAAAATATCAAGGTACAAGAAACTGGAAACTGAGTGGATGCCTATCAATTGGAGAATGGTTAAATAAACTGTGGTATATGAATATTATGGAATATTATTGTTTTGTAAGAAATGACCAGAGGATGATTTCAGAAAGGCCTGGAGAGACTTACATGAAGTGATGCTGAGTGAAATGAGCAGAACCAGGAGATCATTATATACTTCAACAACAATACTATATGATGATCAATTCTGATGGACCTGGCCATCTTCAGCGATGAGATGAATCAAATCAGTTCCAATGGAGCAGTAATGAACTGAACCAGCTACACCCAGGGAAAGAACTCTGGGAGATGATTATGAACCACTTCATAGAATTCCCAATCCCTCTATTTTTGTCCGCCTGCATTTTTGATTTCCTTCACAGGCTAATTGTACAATATTTCAGAGTCTGATTCTTTTTGTACAGCAAAATAACTGTTTGGACATGTATACTTATTTTGTATTTAATTTATATTTTAACATATTTAACATGTATTGGTCATCCTGCCATCTAGGGGAGGGGATGGGGGGAAGGAGGGGAAAAATTGGAACGAAAGGTTTGGCAATTGTCAATTCTGTAAAATTACCCATGCATATATCTTGTAACTAAAAAGCTATTAAAAATTAAAAAGAAGAGAAAATATCAAGGTACAGCATACCCTCAAAGGGTTGGGCTTCTGATGCTGGGTCAGAAGATCAGCAATATCATACTTTCTGAGCTTTCCCTGTTCTTTTGGGCAAGCTTGTGCCAATGCAGGCAGACGGAGGTTAGGGAATCCTTACCACCCCTCTGTGTTTGCTGCTAGGGTGCATGAGCATGTGTATGTACATGCATGCTCTGTCACATACATGTATATTGGTAGAAAGGTGCTAGGCACATATCCTTATGTGTCAGTTGCATTGTTCTCAATGTGATGCTCTTTGGATGATGCAAGATGGTTGTTTACCTATTAATTTGATTTGCTTTTGAAATACTCTGAAAATTCAATGCACAAAGTATTTAATAATAGGAAAGGAGGTTCTTGAGCATTGTACAAAGGTTAATGTAGATGATTGAAGGATACAATTCCAGGTTTCATTCCATACTTACTTTAAATATTAAGAATATGGCTTTTGAGGTAGCTAGTTGGTATAGTCATCAGGGGTCCTCAAACTTTTTAAATAGGGGGCCAGTTCACTGTCCCTCAAACTGTTGAAGGGCCGGACTATAGTAAAAACAAAAACTTTGTTTTGTGGGCCTTTAAATAAAGGAACTTCATAGCCCTGGGTGAGGGGGATAATCATCCTCAACTGCTGCATCTGGCCCACGAGGACCCCTGGTGTAGTGGATAGAGCACCAGCTCTGAAGTCAGGAGGACTAAGCTACTCAGATGCTTATTAAAAGGCAAGAGGGACCAAGACACCCTGATTGGGAACCGTGTATCCTCTGGCCTCTGCATTTCTGGCAGAAGTTTCCAGCAATAACTACATGCCTCAAGATAATCCTGACCAATGCGGGGAGAAAAGTATTGGTGTCAGGCAAATGTGAATGCACTCTTCATGTTTTCATGCCTCAAAGATATTAAATGTTTTAATGATTATTTATTGAAGTTTCATGAGCAGTAGAATGAGCACGGACATAGGCATCAGGAACTGTGGCTAACAGCACGGACCTCCATAGAGTGGACGTTGCATGGGCAGCAGCAGAGAGAAGTCCACATGACCATAATCTAGAACTGATAAGGCTCCTGATAAGGCCCCTGAATACTATACCCAGACTGCAAAGGGTGGCTCAGGTCAATGAGAGAACTCCTTCTCAAGAAGGGCTGAGAGGACCAATGGATAATGTTTTTTGGAGGTGTCTTGTGACAGGGAAGACATGAACAATCTGCCCAGTCCTTGCAGAAGAAGGAAGACTTCATTGGATGACCATGAAGGGGAAAAGATCTAGCAACCCGTTCCATGGTGCTCTTTGGAACTGAGAGATCCTAGTTGGTGGGCCAGGGAAAGCTAAGTGGGGATGGTATGGGATGAATTTTAGTATTTACTTAGGTATTTATATTATATATATATATATATATCTGTGTGTGTGTGTTAGTAATAAAACTTTTCTGAAAATCCTGAGGGATTAGTTAGCATTAGAGGCAGGCTCTGATTCAGACTTAGTTTAGAATTTGGATAAAAATTGATTATCTAATGGTTAATAAAGGGAAGCTTACATAGTCACAGTAGGGAAGGAATAATCTTCAAGGCTACAGCCTTAAGTCAGTTCTTCCCCAGGTGTTGATCTGGCTAGTTGAAAAGTCAGAAGCCCAAAGAAAGAACAGCCACATTTATATTCAAAGCACTGGGAGGTACATGAAGAAATGATGCTTGAGCCTCTGTCTCCCAGGAGCCCAAAGATCTTTCTAGAATTGGGGATATGGATAAATTTGCCAAATGTACCACAGTTGATTTACTGTAGATGGGAAATCTCAGTGCTTAATCCCCTGAAGGAACCTTGTTCAGGTGTTTTCAGTTGTGTCCATCCCTTCATGATCCCATGAAAGAGCCTTGTTCAAGTGTTTTCAGTTGTGTCTAACCCTTGTGATCCCATTTGAGGTTTTCTTGGCAAAAATACTGGACTGGTTTGCCATTTCCTCTTCCAGGTCATTTTACAGATGAGGAAATCCTGTGAACAGGATTAAGTGACTTGCCCAGGATCACACAACTAGTAAATTTCTAAGGTCAAATTTGAACTCAGGATGCTGAGTCTTCTTGACTCCAGGTTCAGTGCGCTACCTATTGCACCACCCAGGTACACAGAGGAAGTCCTAATTATTCTCAATAAAGTCCTGAAGACAGCTTCACCACCTTTTGAGGAGAAATATAGCCTAGTCTACATAGTAGATATTATATTTAGCACAGTAAGGCCTCTCTCTTATGGCAGAATTAAAAATTAGAGAACCAGAGTGAAGGAAGCATGACTATACATATAGAAGTCATTCCTTGTGGACTCTGACAAAAATGGAGTCTTAACAATTGACTGGATAACCAATTCCTACTCCAGTGCATGTAGAGTAGATTAAGCTTTTAACTAAGTATTTGCAAGGCTACCTTCAGGCAAGGTTTGTTGAAAATTGGTTTTTTCAATTTGTAATTGATAAATGTAATTGATAAATTGTGTTCATATCAAAGGATATGAACACAAAGTTTTCAGGAAAAGATATCTAAGCTACCAATTGTATAAAAATTCTCCAAATCATTGATAATCAAAGAAATGCAAATTAAAATAACTTTGAGCTTCTACCTCATAACTGACAAAGTTGATAAAAAGGAAAATCACATGATAGAGGAAATATGGGAGAAACAGTCATGCTAATGAATTGTTGGAGATGCTGTGCAGTTCTTCACCCATTATGAAAAGCAGTTTGGAACTATGCCCAAAAAGTTACATATTCTTTGATCCAGAGATAGCACTGTTAGGCCTGAGCCTCCAAAGAGATCAAAGGGAGGCATAAGACAAGCATATACAAAAATATTTATAGCAACTCCTTTGTGGTAGAAAAGAACTAGAAATTAAAGGGGTGCTCATCAATTGGGGAATGGCTGAAAAAAATCTAATGCACATGGATAAAATGTAATACAATTGTGCCGTAAGAAGTGATAAAGGGAACCATTTCAGAGAAACCTGAGAAGACCTGTATGAAGTAATTCAGAGTGAACTGAATAGAACCAGAAGTATCATGTATATATAATAACAATACTATGTAAAAACAAACAACATGAAAGACTTAAAAACTCTGATCAATATAATGATTAATTGTGATTCCAGGGAACCTGTGATGAAACATGTCATTCACTTCCTAACAGAGAGGTGATCAATTTAAGATGAAAATGAGATTTTTTTCCCCCTTGCCAATGAGGGAATTTGTTTGGCTCAGTTATTCATATTGTGTCACAAGGATTTTGTTTTTATTTTTTCTCAATGAAGGAGAGGGAGAGGTGAAAGGAAAAGAAAATCAGTTTTTATTCATTAAAAGAAATTAAATTTAAAAATAATAAAGTCACAGAGTGGGAAGAACTATTGTCTCTGGTTTTGACTGGGATTCCTAGATTAAAAAACTGAGCTGTAAAATAAAAAACCCAGGACTGAGCTCTGGCTGCATAATTAGTGTTTCCTGTTCCACATGGCAACATGTTGGGACCAGTTTCTATCTTTTCCTGAACAGCCCACTAGCTGATTATAACTTTTTCCGCCCTATGTGTTAGAAAGGCATGACTCCAGATTAGGAAAGGCTCTAAAAGCACCATGTCAGAAGATCTGAAAAGCATCCAATTCCTAGAGGCCAGAAACCTATCATCATTTCCCCTTATGCTTTTAGACTTTAAAAAGCAATAGGGAGAAACACCATATTTTGGAGTGTGAAACTAGTCACGGAATCACCAAGATGTCATCTAATATAACCTGAAAGTGAAAAAAAATTCCTTTACTATATATATATATATAAAACAACATAATAATAGCATGTATACAATGCTTTAACATTTGCAAAATTCTTTATAAATTCTATCACATTTGATCTTTACAATAACCTGATGTGATAGATATTATTCTTATCTACATTTTACAGATGAAGAAACTGAGGCAGACCAAGTTTAAGTGACTTGCTCAGTAGCATGCCAAATAATATTGGGTCCTGGATGGGGTGAAAGGTATCTCCTCCCTAGTAAGGGAGATGAAGGTGGCCAGAAAATTTAACTGCAACAGTTTCCCTTAGAACCACCTTGTGTGGTAAGTGAGGAAGACAAAAGGCATATTTATAGCAATAACTGCTGAAGTCATTCCTGACCTTATTAATGGGATGGACCAAGTAGCCCTGAGACCCAGTGAGAGGTATGAATTACTAACTGTGCCTTTTTTTCTATTCCAATGACTAAAATTATCAAAAGCAGCTCACTTGCATCAAAGAAAACAATCTATATATCTTTACCTTCTTTCCTCAGGGCTACCTGACCTCTTCCTCATCCTGCCACAGTCTGGTGGGCAGAGACCTGAAAGACATTTCCTTTTCTGAGGAAATTGTATGTCACTTTATTGATGACAAGAGATTGACCAGATTGCAGAAGGCCCTGGATGGAGAAGCTCTAGAGCAGATAACAGTGGTTATGTAGGACAAGGGGTAGATGACTGGCCCTAAGAAAATCCAGGCTCCAGTGCACTCAGTTAAGTTTTGAGAAATATAGTACTTAGGGAAAGCCTAAAGGAGTCTAGCCATAGTTCAGACAGAGTGACTGACATTTCTTTCCCCACAAGGAAACCCAGGGGCTTATCAGATTTTTAAGTTTTGGAAAACGCACATTTCTCACCTGGGTATCCTTATGGCCTCCATTATACTTAAAAGTTTGTCTGTTTTATCTGGGGCCCAGAAAAATAGTCCTGGGATATCTAAAGTGCATCAGACTCTTTCCTTGGGTCTTTATGACCTCCAGGGACCTATGTCATTTCCCATAAAGACCAGATTGAGTGATTGGCTCAATCAACTTTCAGACTTATAGAACTATATATATACTCCCGAAGTAGCCACTCAATATATCATTTTTCAAAAACAGTTTGCTCACCAATTTGGAACTATGCCCAAAGGGCCATCAAACTGTTCATACCCTTTGATCCAGCAGAGGTTCTACTGGGGTTATATCCCAAAGAGATCTTAAAGGAAAAAGGACCCACATGTGCAAGAATGTTTGTGGCAGGTCTCTTTGTAGTGGCAGAAAACCTGGAGGCTGAGTGGATGCCCATCAATTGGAGAATGGCTGAATAAATTATGGTATATGGATAATATGGAATTTTATTGTTCTGTAAGAAATGACAGCAGGATGATTTCAGAGAGGGCTGGAGAGACTTACACAGACTGATACTGAGTGAAAGGAGTAGAACAAGAGATCATTATACATGGCAACAAGAAGATTATGTGATGATCAACTGTGAGGGACTTGGCTCTTTTCAATAATGAAATGGTTCAGTCCACTACCAGTAAACTTATGATGGAGAGAGCCATCTGCATCTAGAAAGAGGACCTTGGGGACTGAGTGTGGATCACAACATGGTATTTTTATTTTTGTTGTTGGTATTGACTTCCTTAGTTTTTTTTTTTTTTCCTCTCTCTCTGGGATCTGACTTTTCTTGTGCAGCACAATAAATATGGAAATATGTTTAAAAAAAAAAAAAGAGAGAGACGAAAAGAAAAACAATTGCTCACTTGTTACTGGTCCTAGTTGCCATTGAATAGATGATACAAGGTCATATCATTGCCTTTCATTGAAAATGGGAAGTCTATATTGTTAAATGTGCATGGTACATTTTAAAAAATGCTTTCCCAGGTCCCATGGATATTATTCTCCTTTATGAAAAGACTTTGACTTTGCCAGAAGCTAAGGCCTTCAGTTCCATCCCTAACACTTGGTCTCTTCTGCAATGGGCCCTTAACTATGAGGATCTCGCTTCAAAAGAACTCCTTTTGCCTCTTTCACCATCAGCTCTATTTACTATGAGAAAGGCCTTTGAAACTGGTCTCCAAAAGCCATTTATATATTAACTAGAAATACTCTGAGATATAGGGCGTGTCTAAGGAGGTGATAAGGACAGCAATAGCCATCCAGGCAAATACCATCTACCTCATAGACTGGGTTACAGCCCACATAATTGGTGTGTGAGCCTTGAAGGAATGATCCGATAAGATCTTAATCTGCACTAATTTGTAGGTGGTGGACATAGCTCTGGCTTAGTGGTATGAGGCCTAAAGAGCAAGACTGAGCAGTCAAAAAGCTCTTCCCTTTGAGTTCAGGACCAATGAAAATGTCATTTTAACAGTTGGGGGCAGGTTGAAAACCACAAGGGATCAATAGGCTTTCCAATTGACACAAATAGTCCTGTTGGACAGAAGTATTGCCTCATCTTTAGTTGGGGTGGAGGGTTCTATGGTCTTATGTCCAGAACAGCATGGACCCAAGGTCCACATGTCCAGATTATAAATAGACCTACTTCCAGTCTCTACTTTTCTATGGTAGTTATTCCAGTTAACCAGTTTAGCATAAAGCATGTTATTTCTCTAATAGATACTGATATGCTCCTTTCTCACCAAAATTGTCTGCTATAGGAGGCTCTGGCAAATTTTGCCAGGCCACCGAGATGGTAAGGGTGGGTGAATTCTCCTTTATTAGAATCCTGTCATTTGATCTGTGCTAGTTTTTCTCTAAAAGGCAGGGAAACTATCTTCGATTCTTGATTAGTCTAAGAGATTAGGATATTTGAGCATTTGATGTAATTTCCCAATAACCTGGAACCTAAAATAACCAGCCCTTCAGATGTCATAGATTTTCAGAATTCCACTTGCTTTGGAATCAACACATCTGATCAGATGTGTTTCCATCTGAAGCTATGGCAGAGCTGTGTATATCCCTGAACTAACACCACATTCTTCTTATCCATATGCTTTTAAATTTTTTTCAATTGATATGCATTTATTTTTTCTCCTCCTCAACCCTTGCCTATGGAAAAATAAAATTAAAAACAAAACTCTTGTAAGAAATATGCATGGTCAAGCAAAACAAATTCTACATTGAATATATGAGATATATATGTCTCATTCTGTCTTAAATCTATTACTTCTCACTAGATGAATAGTATATTTCATCTCTTTCCCTCTGGAATCATCATTTGTTATTGAATTATCAGAGTTCTTAAGATCCTCAAAGCTGTTGTATAAATTACTCTCCTGGGTCTTTCACTTTACACTGCATCAGTTCATACAAGTTTTCCTAGATTTTTCTGACCCCATTACATTCATGTAGAAAAAATTATTTAACCATTCATCAGATGGGCGTGCACTTAGTTTTGAGTACTTGAATATAACAAAAAGAGCTGCTAAAAGCATGTGTGTGTGTGTGTGTGTGTGTGTTGTATATGTGTGTGTGTGTGTGTGTGTGTGTGTGTGTAGTATATGTTCATATGAGACAGCTAAGTGGTGAAATAGAGCTCTGACTGTGGAGTCAGGAAGAACTAAATTCAAACCCAATCCCAGACATTTAATAGCTGTGAAACCTCAGACAAGACACTTAACCTCTGTTCACCTCAGTTTCTTCACTTGTAAAACAGAGTTAAAAATAGCATTTGTCTCATAGGGTTATATTGTAAGAATCAAATGAGATTGGATTTGTAAAAGTACTTTATGTAATAGGCGCTTAATAAATGCTTATTTTCCTTCCTTTCTCATTTCTTTCTTTGATCGCTTTGTGGTATAGACCTAATAATGACTTCATTGAGTTAAAGGATATGTACAATTCAGGGACTTTTTTGGAAGTTACAAATTTTTTCTGTAGTGGTTGGACTAATTCACAATTTTACCAACATTTAGGAATATACTATTTTCCCACAGCCCCTCTAATATCTATCCTTTTCTGTCCATGTTGCCAATATTATGGCTGAAAGGTGGAAACTCAGAATTGTTTTAATGTGCATTTCTCTAATTATTAGTGACAATACATTTTTTTCCTTATTAGCTTAGGTTTCTTCTGAAAACTGCATGTGACCATTTATCAAATGGAAATGATGTTTAGGACTGTATCTTTTTAATACCATGACTGTTAACCTCTTTTTGTCATCTGTTGAATGGTCTACCCAAGTATCTCATTCATTCCAATCTCATATCTGAATCACTGGACTAGCGTGAGTCAGCCTAGTTTTTTCCTGGTTTGTATGTTAGCCACTTGTTAATTATGGAGGCTCATTCTTTCTTTCAAGCACTGAGTGGCTTCATTGCTTAATAACCTTGGCCAAGTGAATCATTTTACTTAAAAATGATCATTATTTAGATTTTGTTGTGTACCACATGCAGAAACATGTAAATGATGTGTGAATTCTAATCATCTGTATTTTCAGGTTTCCTATGATTTATTAAATATTTGAATATCTGAAACTGAGAGTCTGAAAAAAAACTGGGTGCAAAAAAGAGAAGGCATTATATTTTCTTCAGTTTTTATATGAAATGGTCATTAAAAACCTCCAGAAGAAGAAGAAGACTATATGTAGGGTATATCTTTAAAAGTAACTCCATTTGGGATTTTCTTGACACAGATATGGAAATGGTTTGCCATTTTCTTCTGCAGCTCATATTACAGAGGAGGAACTGAGACAACATGTAATGTTCTTCTCTAAAATATAGTATTCTCTGGGAGCAGGTTTTTTGGGTGGCTTCTGGAGTCAGCCTTAATTTCAGTTCAGAGTGATAGATAATCACCTCAAATGCAGCCAGGAGTTAAAGTCCAAATCCTTTATTGTATCAAAATCTTAACTCCTTCACTTGGGGATCGGCTAGTTTTCTGGAGGCCTTCTGGATCTTGCCACTAGTCCTTTGCTCCTGCCAGCTTCTGTCTCTAGCTCCCTCCTAATGTCTTCGAATCCAAAGGTTTGTACTTCAGCCTCCAGCCAGCACAAAGGTAGAAAATGGGATGAATCTGTCTCCGCCTCTGAGAATGGTTTTGTCCTCTCTGACTTCTAAATGTCTGGGACTGAATCCTGGTTGAGGCTCCTTAAACGTGTGAATCTTGTAGAACTCTAATAAGTACTAAGTACATTAGTGAAGTAGAGAACTGTTAAGTACCATGCTAAATTAGATAACTGACAGCACCTTGTAGGAATCCTAACATCAACACAGCTAATGACTTGGCTAGGGTCACACAGCTATTAAGTACATTTAACAGAAACTTAAATCAAGTCAGGTTAGTCTATCTGACTGTGGCTGATCAGACCAATATGAGCGTGGAACCCTCTGCCACACATCAGATACAAATAGACTCCATGAATATTTGGGGGTGGAATTTGTTGGTAAAAGGGGAATCTAAAAAAAATCTAAGTGATAGGCATTTTTATTACATATATTGATTAATATTAAGATCACAGTTCTTTTTACAGGATCTGACACCTGTTTTGAGCTCATGAAGATGAGCCTTCCTAACTCAAAGTCTGGCACTATCTGCTACATCACTTAGATGCCCCTAACATCTTATTATTGGAAAGTTCAAAAGCAGCACAGGGAACTTTTCTAGATAAAAAGAAAAAACCCTGCTCTCCCCCCACCCCCCACCCAAAAAAAATATCCTAAATTCAACTGATTTTACATATAAATCATTTTGGTATTTTCGTATTTGATAGGGCTCTGCTCTGTTATTTCTGTCAATAAATTCAAATAGCTTTGCATTCAATTCAGTATTCTGTTTTGTTTCTTGCTTTTAATATGTCACATTTAAATCCAAGCACACTACCCCAGATTTTTTTTCTTTAAAGGCTTTTCAAGTTAGTTTTTCAAGTGATGGTTCCTCTTAGAATTCTGGGACCCTCTGGGTACAGAAGAGGCAAAAATAAGCAAACAGAAATAAGTGAATATGTCAGGCAAATAAATAAATATTTCAGTTTGTCCCTCTGTAAAACAAAGGAATGAAATCAAATCATATCATTTCATTACCAAAGTGCCCTTTAGTTCTAACATTTTCAGTGTACTACAATCAATTATGCGCTAGATTTGGAATTTAAAAAAAAACTAGATTTATAATTATAAAAGCATAGATTTTTAGCTCATTGGAATTTTTAGAGATAATCTAGTCTGAGGCTCAGAAAAGTGAATTCAATACTGCAGATAGTATGCATCAGAGCTGGGATTCAAATTCAGACTCTCAGCATTTGCTCTCATATGCATCAGCATTATAATTTTAAGCAAGTTCCTTTTTTTTTTAAACTTCTCTGTGCCTCATTTTCTATATTTGTAAAATGAAGGATAGGATTTAAATGATCTCTAAGAGATGGCTTCTGGCAGCTAGATGGTGTAGTGGATAAAGTGCTAATCCTAAAGTTCAAATGTGGCCTCAGACGTAGCTTTATGAGTCTGGGCAAATCACTTAACCCTATTTCCCTCGGTTTCCTCATCTGTAAAATGAGCTGGAGAAAGTATTGACACTCCAGTATCTCTGCCAAGAAAATCCTAAATGGGGTCATGAAGAGTTGGACACAAATGAACAGCAACAAAGATCACTTCCAGCTCTAAAAGTCTATAATTTAATCAATACGTAGTCTATTATCTTGGTCCATAGCTTAATCCTTAGAAATGTGAAGTGAATACAGTCAAAATTCATTAGGGTAGAACAGGCTTTCTTCTTTTGAGCATATTAAAGTACCCTTGACAGTTTGGTTTAACAATTGGAATTTTCACTCTGGCTTTGTCCACAAATTTGTCTGGTCTTTTCATGTCTATGAGCAGCTTGTTTGAAGTACAGAAAAAAAGCTGGCCATAAAACCAAGATCAAGTTCATGTCCTGGCTGTGTGACCCAAGGCAAGTCAAACTCTCAGTGCTTGCAATGACTTTTTAAGACTATATAAGCTTCAGAAAGGGTACCAATCTGCCTTAGTAAAAGGAATTTTCTCTTTTAAGAGTTCCCTATACACCAATGAAAGCATACAGTTCCTATTCTATGCTTACCAAAAAATTGGCCAAGGGAGGCAGTTAGATGGCTCAGTGGATAGAGCATTGGGTCTGGAATCACTTGAATTCAAATCCAGTTTCAGATGCTTACTAGATGGTGGCAATTCATTTAATCTCTGTTTGCCTTAATATACTGGAGAAGGAAATGGCAAACCATTTCAGGATCTTTGCCAAGAAAATTCTATGGGTAATACAGCCTACAGAGCTATGAAGAATTTGACACAACTGAACAACAACAATGTAGAGCTAAAAGAAATTTAAACTCTGAATTTCTTAGAGAAATTATAGAAAATAAGCTTAAAGACATCACATAGAAGAAATCAAAAAGCCAAAATTAGTTTTAGTTACTTATTACTAACTTGAATAATGAAGTGAAAGACTTAGAATATTATAAGTCTCATATTTGGCCTTATTACCCTAGCACCTCCTTTAAACCAGCCTTCATTTAATACAGGTACCACCACATCACTCCCCCCTACTCAATAAACTCATTTGCTTTCATTTATCTAGAAGATAAAGCACAAATTTCATCACTTGGTATTTAAAGTTTTTCATACTCTGTCTAGCTTTCAAGTTTTAAATACCACTGCCCTCCATTCACTCTACAATACTTAACCTCAGTGCCAAAAACAGAGCATCTACTAAATTCTTGGCTTACTTTAATAATAATTTTGTCCTTCAAATGTTGAGAAATTAGGAAAAATTCTATTCTGAATCTGCTTCTCAATAAAGAAGAACTGGTTTTGTGGTGGAAACAACAGGAACTTCAGTAGAATAAGTGACAACTTTATTTTAGAATTCAAGAAACAGAAGATGAAAACCAATGTGACACCTTAGATTTTTGGAAAGCAAATTTCAAGATTTTAGAGGAATGAGAGGTAGGATAAAATTCTAAAGACAGAAAGACAATAAAGGGGAGTTGTGTGTAGAGATATTGAATCAGTCAACTTAAACTTTTAAAAGACATATATGCATATATATACATGTATAGATAGATAGATATATACCCACATAAACATACATATGTCCTTTCTGCTTTCTTTGAAGATTTTGAAAGTAAAAAGGAAAGTAGAGGTTACTTCCTCTTTGGGACCCCACCATTGGAATGTGGGCATTACCAACATGGTCTAGACATTTTCTTTCTCCTCCCAGTGGTCAGTTCCTATTCTCTTGTCACTACCTTCAACTCCAACCCCAAAGAGAATTTTCTCAGTGTGTGTAGTGGGGGAGTAGTGGAAAAAGAAATATGATCTGAAAATTCAACCTCCTTCCAAATAACAATGGCAATGAACTCAATTTAACTTAAGGATTAAAAAAAAAAAAAACTATAAACAAACAAACAAAAAAATCCAGAAAAACCTGGATTCAACTTTCCTACCTTGTAAGTTATTTGAAATACATTAAATTTCTCTATTTTTAACTATATAAACTCTGTACCTTGGAATAAGGGTTTGAAGTTTTATCTTTTTTAAAAAAAATTCTACATATGTAACTGCCAAACACATCCCATTTTCTTTCTACCTTTCCTTTCCCAGATAATAAAGCCCACAACCAGGAAATTAGATAAATTCTTTTTCCCAAACCAATCAGCTTTGGTATTAGTTAGTTCAAGAAACAAGCAACTCTATAAAAACAAAACAATGGATTAAGTACCTGAACTTTCTGAAGGACAGGGAAAGGGAGAAGAGCTACTTCAATATGAATTCTCAGTCAGATAAAAGCCTTTATGCTCTAGCCTCAGATGTCCTTTCTGCCTCCATGGAAGAAGGTACCAACTGCTACTATGGATCCTGTTGCACACAATACTACCCTTCTTTATTCTATCTCCTTAGGATGCATCTTGCCTCTTTGTTTTTGCTTCATTTTTTCCATTTGGATTCTAAACTCAGACTCCCTTCCCAACCTAGTGGATCAGTACATAGGGAGCTGCTATATCAGCAGCCACAACAACACAACCTTTTGTCACTGTACATCTCCTCATAGAGAAACAACAAGGCTTCTCATTGTCTCCCGGGGCAGGAAGAAACAACGCTCTTTATTTGGAACTACATTTTCCAGAAACTCATATAGTTATTATGCTCTGAGAACTTTGCCTCTGCCTAGAGAGGCGTCAGTCTCCAAGTATGGCATAGTTCTATAACGACAGTGTAAGGATTTTTGTTCCTCAGGAGCTTCAGTTATATGAATCTTCATGACCCCATTTGAGGTTTACTTGGCTAAGATACAGGAGTAGTTTACTATTTCCTTCTCCAGCTCATTTTACATATAAGAAAATTGAGGAAGAAGTCACTATGTCCAAAGTCACTTAATTGTTGTTTAAGATCTTCCTGACTCAGTGTAAGAACTGACAAATCTCAAAATACTGAGGAAAACTAAGGACTACAAAAAGATGAGATTTTAACATGTTTCATGGGAAGAAAATGGAAGAATAAAAGGCCAGCTTCTGAGGATAAATGAGATAATAAGAGGGAGAAAGGAGAATTTCTTAACTTTTAATTCAATTCTCTTTTCTTTGTCAAGAAGAATATTTGTGGAATGTAAAGAACAAGATAAAAGTAGTTGATAGGCAGATGTTACCCAAGATAAGTTAAGAAGATAGCAGAATAGCATCTAGATGCCCTTGATGAGACACAAATGAACCATATCTTTGATTACTGATGTAATTGTTAAGCTACTGTCAGTCAACAAGCATTTGTTAAGCATGTGCTTAATATGTGCCATATATTGGTTTTGTGCCAGTTGGTGCCAAATCATCTTACTTGTCCCAAGAGGAACTTGTTTGTTCAGTCAGAGCTGAACATGGAACAACTGACTGTTTTAAGATTGAGAAAGGAGTTCGTCAAGGATATTGCCACCTTATTTCTTTAACTCATATGTAAAGTACATCACACAAAATGCCAGCCTGGATGAATCAAAAGTTGGAATTAAGGTTACTGGGAGAAATATTAACATTCTCATATATGCAGCTGATACTACTCTGATGGCAGAAATTGTAGAGGAATTGAGAAACCTCTTGGTGGGGGTGGAAGAGGCTGAATAAAATTGAAGCTTAACATAAAAAAATTTAAGATCATGCCATTTCCTGACAAATGAAGGCAGAAGAAATGGAAGCAGTTTCAATTTTATATCAGAGATTTCTACAAATGATGACCGCATGAAATTTTCACTTGTTTTTTTGGGAAGAAAATTATGGTGAAGCTGGATAGCATGCTAAAAAGCAGATATATTACCTTGCTGACAAAGATACATATAGTCAAAGCCATGGTTTTTCCAGTAGTAATGTATAGCTATGAGATGGACTATAAGGACAGTTGAAACGTTGAGTTTTTTGAATTGTGCTGCTTGAAAAAAAATGTTTGAGAGTTCTTGTAGATCAAATCATCAATACTTAAATTAACCCAGTTCTTAAATTAACACTGATTATTTGTTGGAAGGATAAATACTGAAAGTGAAGCTTAAATATTCTGGCAACATAATGAGAAGACAGGACTCATTAGAAAAGACATCTTGGAAAAGACTGAAGGCAAAAGGGAGAAGGGGATGGCAAAGGATGGGATGGATAAACAATGTCATGGAAGCAATGAACATAAACTTGGATAATCTTTGGGAGATAGTGAAGGACAGAAGAGCCCAGTGTGCTGTGGTCCATGGGATCATAAACAGTCAAACATGACTGCACAATTGGGCAACAAATGTTCTCATTTCTCAGCGCTGGGAATAGAAAGTCAAAAGGCATCCTTGCTCTCAAGGAGCTCATTGTCAATGATCTTTCAAAGATTATGTAAAAATGAAAAAGCACCAAAGGATTATAAAAAGGCAAATATTGTTCCAATTTCTAAGAAAGAGGAGAGGACAGAGTCTGCCCATTGTAATCCAGTATACTGAACTTCAATTCCTGGGAAAAAATTTAGTCTGGATAACAGATTGTGGACAGATGAGCCAAAAAAGGACCCTGAAGCTAGAAAGAAACAGATTTTAATGGCTCAGGATGGCTGCAGAGTTCACTTAGAAATATGAAACTTGTGCTTGTATACACATACACACATATGCACATACATATACACAAATATTATAAATATTCTGCATGCTTGGAGAGTTTGCACTAGCAAACTTGGAATTCATGAGCACTGACTGACTATCATTGGAAGAAGAAAGCAAAAACAAAAACCAAGAACATATCTTAATAGTGACTGATAATTTCACTAGATATGCATAGGCATATATAATGAGAAACTAAAATGCTTTCATAACTGCTAAAGTATTGTGGGAGAAATATTTTTCAGTGCATGAATTCCATTAGGATTTATTCTGACCACAGCAGAAACTTTGAAAGCAAACGACTTAAAAATGTTGACTTTGGCAGGAATTAAGAAATAAAAAACTATACAATCTTTTTAAAGGAAATCCATAATTTGAGCATTTTACAAATGTTAGATGACATTATTTGAATTCAAACTATATGTTTTCCATGGACTGAAACCAATGACTGTTTTTCACACAATTACAACTTCAAATAGTACCAATTCAAACAAATGAGATCACTTCAGGGGATTCATTATTAACACTTATCTGGATCTAGCTGTAACTGAATACCTACAAACATGTTGGGAACATTGAAACCTGAACAAAAATCTCAACAGAGTCCACAAGTGGCATTTTTAGTTCATGAATACAATTCTACCAGGAATAATGTCGCAAATTTTATACAAAATTTACTGATGTTTGAGTGTAAACTCAGCTACTTATCGACTTGTGCTTTAGAGAATGAGGAGGAAAAGAATATAATTGCTCATAATCAATATATTTCCCAATTAAAAGAGATTGAAGAAAATTTATCATCTATGACCTCATCTCATAAAAATTTAACAAAAGGAAACAAGGGTGCAATGTCTAAGTTTGTCAGACAAGTGCCATTATTGTGCTGAGAAAATATGAGTCAAGGTACATATAAACTAATGGATAAATAACTATTTCCTTCTTTTCAGGTTGGTGAGAGACTAGGCAACTTGGCATTGTACCAAATAATGCCAGAAAGTGGTGAGAGTTTTATTTAAAAAAACAAACTAACTAATTTATAGAAGCCATCTATTGTCCATATGAAACTGGTTGGATTTCCTGAAAAGCAAATAGAAATTAATTAATTAATAAACTTTAAGGAGAAAGTACTACCTACCAGATATAGATTTATTCAGCCATTCCCCCAATTGATAGGCAGTCTTTTCCAGTCTTTTGCCCTGAGAAGAGAACTGCTAAAAATATTATTGTACATATAGGTCCTTTTCCTCTCTTTTTTTAAAAAAATCGTTCTTGATTCATGCCTACTAGTGCTATTGTTAGGTCAAAGATATGCATTATTTTGTAGCTCTTTGGACACTATTAGGAAGGAAAAGGGAAAGAAGAATTTATTAAGCATCTACTGTGAGCCAAGCACTTTTAAAATATTAACTATTTGATCCTCATAGCAACCCTGATGCTATTATTATTCCCATTTTATAATTGAGGAAACTGAGGCAGATAGGGGTTAAGTCACTTGCCCAGAGTCCCCAGCTAATAAGCGTAGGAGGCCAGATTTGAAGGCAGGTCTTTTTAAAAAGCCCAGCACTATATTGTCTCTAATAACTCAAAAAGTGATTATTTCCAGTGAAGAATACAATATATAAGAGCCCTGCACTAAATCTGAGAAAGATTTCAATTGTCTCAATTCAAATGAGAAGAGAAGGCTGAACCAGCTGTCGTGCCTTTCCTGCCAAAAGTCTCTTTTATAAAGTGGAGTGCTAGGGAATGAACCTGAAATTTCAGCTATGTGATGCCAGGTAAGCACTTAACCCTGCTTGCCTTAATTTCCTCAGTTACTTGACACAGTGGATAGAGTGCTAGGTCTGGAGACAGGAAGAGTCATCTTTCAGAGCTCAAATCTGGCCTCAGACACTTACTAGCTGTATGACCCTGGACAAGTCACTTAATCCTGTTTGCCTCAGTTTTCTCATCTGCAAAATGAACTGGAAAAGGAAATGGCAAACCATCTTTGCCAAGAAAACCTGGAATGGAGTCATGAAGTCACATAAGACAGGAAAAAAAGCAGGGGTCCTCAAACTTTTTAAATAGGGGGCCAGTTCACTGTCCCTCAGACTGTTGGAGGGCCGGACTATAGTAAAAACAAAAACTTTGTTTTGTGGGCCTTTAAATAAAGAAACTTCATAGCCCTGGGTGAGGGGGATAAAAGTCCTCAGCTGCCGCATCTGGCCCGAGGGCCATAGTTTGAGGACCCATGTAGCTTCCTCTCAGCTAAATTGGCTAGGGTCCTAGCTTCTTTGTTTGTTTGTGTGAGGTAATTGGGATTAAGTGATTTAAGGATCTGTAGCTGCATTTGAACTCAGGTCCTCCTGACTCCAGGGCTGGTGCTCTATCCAATGTCCCATCTACTGCCCTGGTCCTAGGTACTTAAAAAAAATTTTTTTTTAATAACTTCCTTCCCTTTTATCATTATTCTTAGACATTCATGATATTCCCTCTAGATGGCATAGCAAAACTGCTAGCCTTGGCACAATCTGACTTTCCTAGACTGTTTCTTTAAAAAAAAAAAAATACTAAGGCTGTGACCAGAGAGGAGATAAGTGACTTTTCATGCACTTTTCTCATGAGCACTTGCCTTACATTTGGTTTGGTATAGAACCTGTCCTCCGTGACCTTGAGAAAGGTAAGGTATTTTTAATTCAACAATATTAGTTAAACCATTTACTAGGGGCAAGATGCTGGAACAGGTTGCTGGTCATTGTGCTCGGGGCTACGTGAGAAAGTAAATCACATCCCACTTGTCTACAGCAAGGGAGGTGATCAAATCCCTTTAGGTTCACCCCATTCTTAAAATCTGCCCTTCAGTTATGTTCCACATTTTGGCAGCCAGTAATAGAAGTGATGAGATTATCCTGTGGATTATCTTGTGTTTAGCTTCACTTGAAAGACTTTTTGAAACGAGCAGCCTCAATCCATAGACTTGTGGAATTGGAAGAAATTTGAGAGAGAAAAGCTATAGGTAGGGGGCACAGTGGATGGAATCAAGAAGACCGAGTTCAAATGCTGCCTCAGATGCTTACTAGCTGTGTGACCTGAACCAAATCATTTAATTTTCACCTGCCTCAGTTTCCTCAACTGTAAAATGGAGATCATAATAATACCACCTCCAGGGTTGTTGTGAGTATTAAACATGATAATATTTATTAAAAAAAAAAATAGCACACTACTTAGTATGCAGTACTTAATAAATGATTGTTCTCTTCCCTTCCTTCCCTTTCCCTTAAAGTCATATAACTGCCTCTGCATGAAATAGTGAATAGTGTGCTAGGCATGGAATTTGAAAGACTTAAGTTTATTCCCATCTCTAATATTCACGAAATATATAAACATGAGCAAATTACTTAACCATTCTGAGACTGTTTTCTTGTATGGAAAATGAGTGTGGTAATAATACTGGTAGTAACTATTTTGTATGGTTGTTGTGAGGCTCAAATGAGGTTTTAGATATATGGACATATTTACATGTATTATATTTAATATACTTTTAATTTATGTAATATACAATAGAATATATAATATGATATTACCATATCATTACATAATTATTATGCATTATTGTATGATAATATACAATCTTTTTTGAACCTTGCTACAACTATGCAAAATAGTTACTAATAGTTACAAAGTACTAAATATTTAAATATACTTTTTTTACATATAAGAAAACATGTAAAGTATACATATGTGTGTATATATGTATACTTTTCAAACTTGAAAGCACTATGCAAATGTTAATTGTTATTGTAGCTCAACCTCTTGATTTTATAGATAAGGAAATCTGAGATCCGGAAAAATGATTTGGCTCAATGTCACACCACAAGGTAATGGCAGAACTATGACAAAAATGCAGGTCTCTTGGGTAAGCCAGCCTTAGGACTTGTGACTTTCACATGAATAAGAAAGGAAAACTGAATGAACTGAGATGCTCAAAGTCTTTGATTAATCTGGTACAACTAAGCAATTTAAGGTCTTTTCTATAACCAATTTAATTAAAGAGATAACCTAGAAAATTACTGGAATCAACTCAGTACAATGCTTGGTTTGCTTTGGCACCTGGATCAGAGCTCTGTGAATAACCTAACTTTTACCAGGGAAATGTTGTCAAACAGAGGAGAAGTGTCCTTCGGTGTCATAGCATCCTGCATATTCTGCCATCTCTTGCTTTTCTATATCCTTCCTTCCTCTTCTCCACAAGTTCCCTTCCCTCTTTCAAAGGCATAGTATGAACATTCTGTTTCCTTTGAATGATATCCATGTGGTGGTGTAAGCATAAGTGGTGCTTTGCTTATTCACTCAATGTGAATCAGCTTCCTATAAGTAATGGGAGTTGGCTGGTGACATAAGTATGGAATGGGCGTGGAGGGGAAAGAGAAAGAGAGACAGAGAGAAAGATAGAGAGAGAGGCGGAGGGAGGAGGAAGGGAGGAAAAGGGAGAGATAGAGAGAG
This sequence comes from Sarcophilus harrisii, assembly GCF_902635505.1. NCBI lineage: Eukaryota > Metazoa > Chordata > Mammalia > Dasyuromorphia > Dasyuridae > Sarcophilus > Sarcophilus harrisii. Next base: position 322,358,633 of record NC_045427.1, read on the forward strand.
AGAGAAAAAAAAAAGAGGGAGGGGAGGGAAAAGAGACAGAGAAATAGAAGTGCTTTTAGGTCATCTGAAGAGGAACAAATCCAGTCCTGTCGCTTAATACAAATGGGTTGTTCTCCAGTTTCTTACCTCTCCACATTCTTGTTTATTTAGCATTGGGTATTCCAACATGTGAAGACATAGTCCCTGCCCTGGAGGCTCAAAATCTGCCCTACAGACTATACTATTTTTTAAGAATATAGCATTTGAGAAGGAAATTACTTCGCTGAGATATGAGACATCAGGGATTTTTTTCCCATCATGCTTACTTTTCCCTCCAACATTTTCTTCCTAACAAGGGCATTTACACAATCTGCCTTTCTGTCTCTGTCTCTCTCTCTTTCTCCCAACCACACCAAAAGCCAACCCAATGTGACAACTCCATGATGGTTTCACTTGAAAAGGCTTTGTGGAGCCTTTCAGGATATATTCAAATTTGGTAACGGACTAAAAAAATAAACAATAAATAGGGAGTGCAATGGATAGAGCACCAGTCCTGGAGTCAGGAGGACCTGAATTCAAATTTGACCTGAGCAAGTAACAACCCCCATTGCCTTGTCTCCTCCCAAAGTGAGGGGAAAAAAAACAGGAAAAGACAAGGAAAAAAGAACACTGAAGAGAATCATTTGGGGACTCAGGAAGGGGGAAAAAAAAGAAGTGAGATAATTGTGTTTTGAATTATTACATGCACATGCTTGGAACTGAGTAGAATCTTGAAGATAATGAATTGTGCTTGAGAAAGAAGGGTTGGTGCATTCTGAGAGGCAACACATTTAAAAGAAAATCAGTATAAAGTAAATGAAAACCAGTGGATTTAGATTGATTCATACCTAGACTTCTTGTTCCTATTCTATAGAACTGGTATTGAGATAAATTGTCACATATATGATCTAACCATGAAAAAGATATATAGAATGTCTCATAGCTGAATATGAGTAGGCAATATAATATGGCACTCTTGGGATACATTAATAGAAGGAAAGTGACAATAGCTGTCTTGTGTTTTGTTCTAGTCAGAATATATATAAAATGCTGTGTCCAAATCTGGAAACCATATTCTGAAATACATTTAGAAGATAGTGAAAGAATTCAAAACAATATCTTTAAAAGTTCAGTTAAAAGGAATTGGGAATAAAAATACTTAAAGAAATACAATAGTCTTCAAATATTTGTCATGTTGAAGAGAAATTAGATTTATTCTGCATGGTCCTAACAAGTATAACCAGGATAAATAGATGCTACCAGGAGGAAGATATTAGTTTAATCACTAGAAATAGTGTTTAACAATTAGAGCTATACCTAAATGAAATGAGCTGTCTTGGAGAAATGGGTAGTAAAGGTGAGAGTAGTGAGTTTTCTGGGCAGCTAGGTGACTCAGTGGATAAAGCACTTTTATCAGAGTTCAGAAGGACCCAAGTTTAAATCCTGCCTTAGGTATTCACCAGCCGTGAGACTCTGGACACGTTACTTAACCTTTGTGTCAGTTTCCTTATGTGTAAAATGAATTAGAGAAGAAAATGGCAATCTGCTCCAATATCTTTGCCAAGAAAACCCTAATTGGGATCAAGAAGTATTGAATACACTGAGGAGATTTTTTGCCTCACTTGCTACTGTTTTAATCACTGAATGGATTCAGCCTTAGTTAAATTGAGACCTGTTGAAGTTAGCTTGAAAAGGCCCAGGTCTCCCGTAGCATCCAGGGCCATCTCCAGTCATCCTGATCTATATCTTTCTACTGAACCTAGATAGTTCTGGAGGGGAAAGTGAGGCAAGTGCCCTTGCATAGCCCTCCATCACTTAAATCCAATTCACTTGCATGTCATGGTGTCACCTCCTTGATGTCACGGTCTTCTTCAAGAACTAAGGGCGAACAACAACAGTAACACTGAACAACATGGCTTCTTTGGGGGACTAAGGCTCGAATCACTGAGCTTTACATCCACAATAAATCAATAAGATTTATTAAATACCTACTATATGGCAGACACAGTGCTAGATAACTGTGAATAGAAATACAAAAGCCAAGATAGTCTCTGAACTCAACGAGCCTTCTAAGGTTCCTATCCACTCTAAAACAATTCATTTTTCCTTGCTCTCTTCTCTTTAAAATCTATTGAATTTTTCATAAGCCCTGGATCTTACTCTATACTAATTTATACCATTTTTTACTATAGAGCTACTTAAGGTACCTTCAGCTACCCTTGTCCTGGGAAATTATCCAGTTCTATGCATCTATTCTGACCTTTTTATCTGGAAATTTAAGCTCATTTTCATTTGTATCTCTCTGTGTATATTATCCATTCCGGTGGGACCCATAGCACTTCTCAACAGAGCTAATGGAAACAAGTTCTTCCCACACTCAATGTAATTAATGAAGTCCTAATACTCGGCAGCCATGGCTACGCTGGTAGGAAAAACTAGCACCTGAATACTGCTGAAAACAAAAGAAACCCAGGAAGAAAGTGCTGCTTTTGAATGTTGTTTTTCTTGTTGTTCAGGAGTTTTTCAGTCATGTCCAACTCTTCATGACCCCATTTGGGGTTTTCTTGGCAGAGATACTGGGGTGGTCTGCCATTTCCTTTTCATTTTACATTTGAGAAAACTGAGGCAAACTGGGTTAAATCACTTATCCAGGATCACTCAGCCAGTAAATGTGAGGCTAGATTTGAACGCAAGTCTTCCCGACTCAAAGCATGGTGCTCTATCCACAGAAATCACCAGATAAGCCTTTTCTATATGATATGCATAAGGTACTTTTGAGACTACAGTGAAGGAGAAGACACAGCTCAGGCCCTTGGGGAGATAGAAAATTATTAAATAAAAAAGTTGTACACCGATGGTTGGAAAAGGTAAGGTGAGGGAGAGACAGAGAGAGAAGGGAAAGAGAGAGAGACAGAAAAGATGATAGGGAAAGGACAGAGAGATAAAGACCAAGGCACAGAGAGAGAAAGAGAAAGAGACAGAGATGGACACAGACACAGAAAAAGAGAGAGACAGAGACAGAGACAAAGATCACTGAGGACTGGAGGAGTAAGGGATTTTAAAGACTAAGATAGGCAATATTTTTTCTGAAATTTTAGATTTTAGTCCTGCTTTGGTAGTTTAGACAGGACTGGTGGAACTGTAGCTCTTGGCAGTCACAGAATAACTCTGTTCATTTTTTTCCTTCAGAGGCCATGTGAACTGGGCAGAGTGTGTGAATAGTTTCCATGGCATAATAGGACTATATGGTGCCTCTGTGTGTATGGGGGAAGGGTTGAAAAGAAAGCATCAGCCAGTCTAGCTTTCAATAAGAGTTGGGAGTTGGGCCAATATATTCTCCTGCTTCTCATAAGAAGTTGAAGTAAGGTAGAAGGCTATTTTTCTTAGAGGAGGTGAGAGTAGAGAATTGGGAGGACATGTTCAGATGGGAGGTTTGGAAGCTTGTTTGAGTGACTATTTGAAAGTCAGAGGGTGTCACTGCTAAATCACTGCCCTCTAGGAGATTGGAGAAGATAAAGAAGAGTAGTAATCTTCAGTGTACTTGATACGGCCCTTAAATGAAGACTCGAGTATAGTAAATAGGGAGGAGCCTTTAGTAGATAGGAACCTTTGGGAGGCAAAATAAAATGCAGGCAAATGAGTTGCTTTTCATTTGTCTCTGGCAAATTTTGCTTTCCCTTAAGCAAAACAGGAACCATTTGACTGGCCTGCATCCACAGAAGTAGACAGAAGAAAGCCAAGTATCTTGAAAGCTTTCAGGTAAGATAATTCAAATAGTCTCCTTTGCTAGAAGGAATATCTCTTGGTTGTATTATTGGGTTATCTTCTTATACAACTAACTTTGGTCTCATTAGCCAGATACTATGAAGGAAGAAAATAATTTTCCTTTACTGTCTTCTCATGTGTTTTGAGAAATTTAGTGTAGAATTTTTGGAATAGGCCTGGATTTGGAGTAAAGGGATCTGTCTCCTTACTTCTCAGGTTTCTTTGGACAAATTACTTACCACTTAACATCTTTTGGTTGCTGTTGATTCAGAATTTTCAATTTCATGGTTTGGGGTTTTCTTGGCAAAGATATTGGAGCAGTCTGTCGTTTTCTTTTTCAGCTCATTTTACATGAGGGTTAAGTGACTTTCAAAGAGTCACACAGCTAAGTGTCTTAGACCTTGTTTGAATTCAAGAAAATGAGTCTTCCTGACTCCAGGCTGAACACTCTATCCACTGCATCATCTAGCTGCCCCAACATCTTTTGCCCTTTTTTCAAATTAGGAGACCAGATTAGGTGATCTCAAAGATTTCTTCTAGCTCCAAATTTATGATATTATGAATTTATTACTTTACAGACCCTGAGAAAAATCAGTTAATAAATTAATTTTCACTTTCCTAATCTGTTGGCATGATAGTCTCTGAGTTGTAATCTATCCCCTATATCATTCAACCCATTTTAAGAATACTTATTTCCAGACCAGTTGTTCTCCTTGCTCTGATGTTTCCAATGTTTGGCTCTTGATTTCAGTTTATACTTTACAGTCAATCTGTCAGTCAACAAGTATTTATTAAGCATTTGCTATGTGCTGAACACTTTTAAAAACTGAAGGTACAAACAAAGTTTGAGGAAATAAAAACAATTCCTACCTTCAAGCAGTTCAGTCTTTAATGGGAAAAACAACCTCTAAATACACAGATACATCCATGGTACATACAGAATGGTTGCAAGTAATCTGTAAGGAAAAAGCATTAGTTAGTTACTAGTGGGGATCAGGAAAGGCTTTATGTAGAAAGTGAGATTTGAGCTGAGTCTTTAAGGAAACCAAAGGCCAGAAACAAGGGGCAGAGCATTTCAAGTGTGAGAGAGGACCAAAGCTGTGCCCTGGGGTTATGAGAGGCCAGTGTAGCTGGATCTTAGAAGATAGGAATGAGAGTAATGTTGTAAGAAAGCTAGAAACATGGGGGACCAGGTTGTGAAGGACTTAAAATGCTGCATAGAGGGCTTCATAATAGATCTCGGAGATGATAGGAAGCCTTTAGAGCTTCTAGAGCATGGAGGAGACATCATTAGAGCCATATTTTTAAAAAATCACTGTCAGCCCTAACACACAAGTCCAGTTATATAATTTCCCCCTCTTCTTCCCCAATAGCTTTCTATCACCTCCAGGAGCAAGTACAAAATGCTGTTTGGCATTCAAAGCCTCATATGTATTGAAAATTATTAAGCAGCCACTGTTTTTGGCACTATGGTAAGTGCTGGGGATACAAAGAAAGGCAAAAGACAAAAAAATTAAGCTCTTATGGGGAAATAACTTGCAAATATCCATGTATAAGGAAGCTATATAAATAGAAACAATCAACAAAGGGAAGACCCTGGAATTAAGAGGAGGCAAGGAAGACCTCCTATGGAAGGTGGACTTTTATTTTTATTTATTTGTTTTTTGTTGAGGTAATTGAGGTTAAGTAACATGCCCAGGGTCACACAGTCAGGAAGTGTTAAGTGTCTGAGGTCAAATTTGAACTCGGGTCTTCCTGACTTCAGGGCTAGTGCTCTGTCCACTACAATAACTAGCTGCCCCTGGAAGGTGGAATATTAGATGGGGCTTGAAGAATCCTGGAAATTCTTGACATCTGAGTGGAGAACTAAAGTTGGAAGAACAATTTGAAGGCTATGAAGTCCAGCCATAAATTGATAAGGGTCAAAAGTACGGTTGTGGTTGTATAAGGAGATGCCTTGATGAGATGTTATGTAGGTAGAAGTGACAGGATTTGGCAATGAGGGGTGAGAAAGCACCAGGAGTTGGGAATGGCATCTGGGTTGGGAGCCTGGGTAACCAAGAGGATGGTGATACTTTCTACACTCATAGAAGGGAACGTTTGAAAGAGAAAGAGAATGACTTTTGTCTTGGATTTGTTTGAGATGCCTACAGGGACATTTAGTCCAAGATAGGATTAGTGAAACACTTTAAAGACAGACACATTTTGAATCAATTGGATAAAAAGATACCTGAGGGCTTACAAGATGGCTGAATGGGATTCATTTTTCCTTATCCTTGCTTTGAGGGGGGAGGGGAGTGGGCCTGGGTTGGCTGGTGGTGTGCAGGCCCGCAGTCCGGGGGCTGCAGAGGTTACCCAAGACAATCCTCCCTTTTAGAGAGGCAAGCTGCATAGTGGGTTACTGCAGCCACAAGCTGTTTATACAATGCCCTCTGTCTTCCTTGGGGCAGAATAGCTTTATTATTGTGGTGGTCAGGTGACTGGCAACGATTCGGCTAGCTCTAATGTATTCAGCCTGAAGATCATCTAGAAAGCCTCAGAGCTGCAGGGGCTGCAGGCTGATAGGAACCAATACAACATGGAGGAGGGGAAGGAGACATATAACCCTGAATATATCTCCCCTCAACCATCCCCTTTTTACCTCCCCTTGTTTTCTGTGTCCTGACTCATTTTCCATCTCTTTCTCCACCTAATGAACTTCCATTTTCCTTCCCCTGCTCATGCTCTCTGCTATTTCATACAGCTTTGGTATAGACTACCCAGTCTGGAGTCAAGAAGACTTCTTCCCGAGTTCAAATCCAGCCTTGGGCATTTACAAATCCTGAGCAAATCACTTAATCCTGTTTGCCTCAGTTTCCTCATTTGTAAAATGAGCTGGAGAAGGAAATGGCAAACTCCTCCGGTATCTTCGCCAAGAAAACCCCAAACTGGGTCATGGAGAGTCGTACATGACTGAACAACAACAAACAACAGTCAAACGCCCTATTATGCGGATGAGGCAGTCTAAACTCTTGGACCTCCAGTTCGGGATCCTGACATCACATTGCCCTTCATCAGAAAGACTTTTGGCAGGCAGCTTCACAGTGAACATATCTAACGTTCCAGTTTGTGGAAGGGCTCAGTAATTATCTTGTCATGAGGGCAAGTCAAAGGCAGATGCCCAGGATGAAGCTACATTATTTGCCTCTCTGTATCTGTTTGGGAGCTCGGCCTTGGGGCTGTTTTTTTGTGGGAACATGCAGTGGGAAAACACAGACACACACACACACTCATGACTATCTCCACTTCTCAGAGTTTTCTAAGTTCCCTTCCCAGACAGTCTTCAATGTATGTTTCCATTTTCCACACATGCCCTGTTCTGCAGCTCGGTTGAATGCCAAATACCTCTCTAACGCAGGGCAACCTGATGTCAGGACACTGAGACAAGTCTAAAAGCTTAGCCTTGGTATATGAATATCTGGGATCCAGTTGGATATTTGGCTCCCTGAGACCAAAGATAAACAAGAGGAATATAGAGGAAAAGAAAAGGAAATGAGAATACATATATATTCGTATTTCCTTATATTCCTTATATAGAGAGATAGAGAGCACTTAGTATGCACTAAGCTTTGTGCTAAGTACTTTAAAAAATATTCAATAGTATTTTATTTTTCCAAATACATGTAAAGATAGTTTTCAACATTCATTTTTGTAAAACTTTGTGTTCCAAATTTTTCTCCCTCCCTCCTTTACCTCCCCCTTTACCAAGACAGTAATTTGATATAGGTTAAATATGGGCAATTCTTTTAAACATTTTCATATTTGTCATGTTGTGCAAGAAAAATCGGATCAAAAGGGAAAAAACAAGAAAGGAAAAAAGCAAACAAACAACAAAAAAGGGAAAGCACTATGCTTTGCATTCATTGTGCTAAGTACTTTTACAAGTAGGATCTCATTTGATCTTCACAACCATCCTGAGAGGTAGGCATTATTATTACTCCCATTTTTGTTTGTTGTTTCAGCCAAGTCCAGCTCTTTATTGCCCAATTTAGGGCTTTCTTGGCAGAGATCCATTTCTTTTCCTAGCTCATTTTACAGATGAGGAAACTGAGGTAAACAGGGTTAAGTGAATTCTTTCTGAGCTCAAATCTTAATCCAAATACAGATCCAATCAGACTCTTGTGACCCTGGGCAAATCACTTAATTCAGTTTGCCTCGATTTACTAATCTGTAAAATGAGCTAGAGAAGGAAATTACTTTTTGCCAGAAAAAATCCCAAATGGGGTCATAAAGAAAACTGAATAGCAATACTCATCTTAGAGAGAGGAAACCTCTATTCTGAAATGATGCAGAGAGTTTTTTGCTCTTCTCCCAATACATTCTTCCTTCCTAGCACAGTAAATCCTCATCTGACACTAGAGGGTAAGCTCAGAAGATTGCAAGCAGAGATCCCCTGCTCTTTTGATTGATAGAGGCAGGCCTGCTGTATAAACTGTGCTCAAGCTCCACTCTAAACATCAGGAACAATCATCTGCTCACCAAAGAGCCTTGCTAGTTAATATGCCTCAGGCCTTCTCTCCCAGCTCCTGGATCAGCTCCAGATTGGGGTTTCCCCAGCTCCCACCAGCTCCTTCTGCCTCCCTTCAGCAACAATCTTGCCTGACTTTCCCAAGAATTTCTAGACTGAAAGGAATCCTAGAGATATTTACTCTAAAGGTCCTTATTATATAAATGGTAAAACTTGAAGACATTATAAATGTCTTGACTAATGTCACAAAACTAGAAAACAGAATGGCCAAAAATCTAGGTTTCCCAGCTACTTCCTAATTTTTGGATTGTTATTTTTTTCTGTTCCCTCTAGAGCGTTTCCTAGAATTCTGAAAACACAAAAAGTAGATTATTTGGGTTACCTATCTACTTTTTTTTCTATAGGTCCTTAGTCAGAAATCTTTTGTTGTTCAGTCATTTTTAGTCATATCAAATTTTTTGTGACCCCATTTTGGTTTGGGTTTCATTTGTTTGTTTGTTTGTTTTTTTTAGCAAAGATACTGAAGTGGTTTGCCATTTCCTTCTCCAGTTCATTTTATAGATGAGGAAACTGAGACAAAGAAGGTTAAGGGACTTGTCTAGGGTCATACAGCTAGTAGGTATCTGAGCTCAAATTTGAACTCAGAAAGATGGGTCTCCCTGATGCCAGCACCAGTATTTTATCTACTACACCACCTACTTGCCCCAAACTTACCATTATTTCTCATTATATCTTCTTTGAGATGAACCTTGGATTGTACCTTATAAAAAAGGAAAAATGTAGGAACAGAAAATTCAAAATGATCCCAAAGGCTTTTTGCCTCAGTCTTTGAGGTCTCAGAGATCTCAGATCAATGATGAGAAAGTATACATTTCTTGGGGATTCATCTCTTGAATCTCTGTAATACAACAGAGACAAGTGCCATGACAGCATTTTAATATTTTGTCTTTTCATACTTCCTAATTAAAGATTTTTTAAAAAGCCAACTAGCTTTGATAGAAAGAATGGTTAGTTTTGCCTCTTAACATTAGTATTTCTCTGCAAAAATCCTCTTAATGCCTTAACAAATTTATTAGGAGCCTACTATGAGAATACACGGGGATAGAAATGAATCAATCAAAAAGCATTTATTAAGTACCTACTTTTAAGTGCCTACTTAAAAAAAAAGCATACATTTATTAAGTACCTGGCACTGGGCTAAGTGCTGTGAAAGGCAAAAACGAAGTATCTTCTGACCTACTGCATCTTACATTCTACTAGGAGATGCAATCTATACACAGATAAGTAAAATCAAGATAATTTGAGAAGGGAAAAAAATCATTAACTAGGGAAATCAAAAAAGGCTTCCTGAGAAGGACAAGCATACCTCCTCTGAGCCTTGAAAGAAATTAAATATTTTAAGAGATGGAGGGAAAGAGGAGATTTATTTCAGATAACAACCTATGCAAAGATAAAATGGGGGGAGAGATTGTCAAGTTCAAGTAAGTTATTTTGGCTGGAATATACAGCATGTAATAGAATAATAAGAAATAAGTCTGGTAGGTTGAAGAAAGATCATGGAAGAGTTTAAATGGCAAGCCAAAGTTCATATAGCATCCCAGAGATAATAAGAAGCACTGGAGATTGCTGAACTAGGATGTGATAGAGTCTTTGTGTCTTCTTATTGTTGTTATTCCTTCATTCTTTAAGTGGATTAATGATATCCTCAAGGACGATGAAGACTTGCACACAACTTTACTTCACTCAGTTGAGTCAAAGTGAGGCAGGGCGCATACATCGTGTGCCCTTTTTGTATGTCCACATAGTCTGTAGATGATTCAATAAGCCCTTAAGGTAATTTAAAGTAGGTGGGGTTATACTTCTGCTCCTTGAAATCCTCAAACTTGACTAATGTATTACCCATATCCTAGGTTTAAGGTCAGAACAGGTAAAAATAGTGGAATAGTAATAACTTAGTCACAGCAAGTCCAGGAATTATAAGTAGAGTTTGCATGGTTCTGAAACTCAAGGAATAGAAAAGTTCTGTTTTCCATTGCCCAGTACTAGATTTATTAAGTAACACTCAAACCCCCAGTGGGGCATGCAACACAAAAAAGGATGTAAGGATCCCTGTGCTTTTCTGGGCCACCCAAGGTCTCAGTTGTCTAACCTGGTCTCTTACAGTTGAAGCTACAAATGCAGAAGTTGTAGGAAATAAGACCATCATCCCCTTCTCCCTCCTCCCCACCCCCCATTAACGGCAGGCTGGGGCTAAGCCGTTGCATAATATCTCTTCCTTATCCAGGAGGACAACAGGAGCTGAAGTGTCAAATGTCCCAATCTAGGATAAGTAGGAACTGCTAGATGGCACAATAGATAGAGTGCTAGGTCTGCAGACAGGAACATTCATCTTCCCGAGTTCAAATCTGATCTCAGACACTTAATAGCTATGTGGTCCTGGGCAAATCATTTAATCTAGTTTGCCTCAGTTTCCTCAACTATAAAATGACCTGGAAGAAGAAATGGCAAACCACTTCAGTTGTCAAGGAAATCCCAAATAGTGGGCAGTTAGATGGATAGTGGATAGAGCACCAGCCCTGAAGTCAGGAGGACCTGAGTTCAAATCAGCTTCAGATACTTAACATTTACTAGCTGTATGATCTTGGGCAAGTCATTTAACCCCAATTGCCTCAGCCAAACAACCACAAAAACCCCAAATGGGGTCATGAAGAGTTGGAAGTGATTGAACAACAAAAAAAGGGTAAATAGAAATTTACCTTTTGAATATACCTATCTTGAGTAAGCTTGATAAAGATAAACACTGGGAGTAAATTTCATTGGTATCATGGGCTGCTTATAAAGATTCATCAGTCATACTAGCTATTTTTTTTTTAAATCTATATATATCCACCCTTTTGTAGAAGGCTAAACTGAATGAGCTGTATCATCAGTGCAAGTATTATTATCTTCATCTTACAAATGGGGAAAGTGATGGTAAAAAAGAAAAAAATTCAAAAATTATTTATTTCAAAAGAAAGAACTTTCTTTTTTAATTTATTAACACTTGGAAGGATTTCACAGGTCTTTCTCACATTTAGCGACTCCCATATCAATTTTGGTGGCACTAAACAGCAGTAATTTTAAGAAAAAATGGTTTAAAGTTATCGGTTGTAGTCTCAGTTTAATATTCTCCCAGTACTTCCTCTTCAAATTTCCTCATGGTACTTTCCTTGCCACTCCTGCAGAATAGAGCAGATAAAATGCTAGATTTGGAACTAGGAAGCAGGAATCTATGTCACTTTTCTGAACCTTAGCTTCCTCATCTATAAAATGCGAGCAATAATAGCAATTTATCTCACATTTGATCTTCTTGTGAGGATCAAATGTGAGATAATATGGAGAAGGTACTTAGCAAACCTTAAAGTGTCACACATGACCATTTATCATATTTGTTTATATATTTAGCCTAATCCCTTCTATAGACAGATAATTCCTTTAAGGTAGGGATTATACCATTTTTCATCTTTGTGCTCTCACAGCTTTAGCTTACTGCACTGCAAATGAATAGCTTCATAACATATTTCTTGAATATGAATTCTCAACCTCTTTCAAGGCATGGGCCAGTAGGCAGTTGTTAATTTGCATGGCTGATTTAAACCTAGCCTGGATTATCTGGAGCCCCCTTTTTTTTTGCTTTACTGAACTTTGTTCTGGACATGTCCTGCTATCCCAGAGGCAGAAGGCTCTGGGTAGAGTCCCAGTGTAGTAAGTTGGATGGTTTGGATGACTTCCTACTAGGTTAGGTGACAGCTTGTTTTCTAACAGAACTCTTGGGTCATATAGTAGGCACTTAAACACTTCAAATGTTCAAACGGTGGAACTGAAATTTTTTTTTTTTATTACTATTATAGCTTTTTATTTACAAGTTATATGCATGGGTAATTTTACAGCATTGACAATTGCAAAACCTTTTGTTCCAATTTTTCCCCTCCTTCCCCCATCTCTCCTGCCCCCCCGCAGCCCCCCATGGCAGGTTGACCAATACATGTTAAGTATGTTAAAGCACATATATTCTAACAGTTATTTTGCAGTACAAAAAAAAATCGGACTCTGAAATATTGTACAATTAGCCTGTGAAGGAAATAAAAAATGTAGGTGGGCAAAAATAGAGGGATTGGGAATTCTTTGTAATGGTTCTTAGTCATCTCCCAGAGTTCTTTCACTGGGTGTAGCTGGTTCAGTTCATTACTGCTCCATTGGAACTGATTTGTTTCATCTCATTGTTGAAGAGGGCCAGGTCCATCAGAATTGATCATCATATAGTATTGTGGTTGAAGTATGTAATGATTTCCTGGTCCTGCTCATTTCACTCAGCATCAGTTCATGTAAGTCATTTTTTACAGAACAATAATATACCATAACATTCATATACCACAATTTACTCAACCATTCTCCAATTGATGGGCATCCATTCACTTTCCAGTTTCTGGCCACTACAAACAGGGCTGCCACAAACATTTTGGCACATACAGGTCCCTTTCCCTTCTTTAGTATCTCTTTGGGGAATAAGCCCAGTAGAAACACTGCTGGATCAAAAGGTATGCACAGTTTGATAACTTTTTGAGCATAGTTGGTGGAACTGAAATTTCACAGAAGTAGGTATGTGTTGGATTTTTGGGGAGATAAAGAGAGCTGACCCTTGAGACATCTGTAAAATGGAGAGAATAGACTTAGGTGATCCTGAGGATCTTTTAAAAATCTAAAACTTCATGATTCTACAGAGAGAGAAAGATTTAAGATATGAATTCACAGAACCAGAGCTCATCAGGAGGCGTCTTTGGTAGATTTTTGTGTTTGTTGGAATAGGTGGAAGTTGGTTCCTTCCTCAACTGATGGTGACTTTGGGATCACCTGATATCCCCAGATTGCCTTTTGTAAAGTTCCTGTCAGAGCCAATAATTCTTGGATGGAGGAGGTTTGTCAGAGTTCATGCAGCCAACTTCTGCGTCTAGGAAGGAGTTTGACACCGGGTGTCTTCCCCATTTCCTATTCCTCTCCATCTGTTTTTCTGGATTGATTCGGTGACTGTGATATTCCATTTCAATTTATCCTGCCTCTCCTCTCCTCACCCCACACCAGCTGCCTATGACATAAAGATAGGAATAGGAAGGACTGACAAACCAAAGGAAACAAAGTGAACTATCAGAAATTAGTGTTTTCTTGACTCTAATTTTGAATTCAGACATAGAATTCAGAATATTAGGAGAGAATTTTAGGACTCCAGACTCATTTGGGGAATCGAGAGGCAATGTGGGTGTAAAGAACAATGGAGCTGGGGACTGAAATAGATCACAATATAGCATTTTCACTTTTTTGTTGTTGTTTGCTTGATTGCTTTTTTTCTTTCTTTCTCATTTTTTCCACTTTTTTGATCTGATTTTTCTTTTGCAGCATGAAAAATGTGAAAATACGTTCAGAAGCATTTCACAAGTTTAATATATTAGATTGCTTGCTGTCTAGGGGAAGAGGGAGGGAGGAACGGAGGACTGAGAAGCTTAGAACACAGGGTTTTGTAAAGGTAATGTATTTTAAAAATAAAAAGCTATTATTTTTTTAAAAAAGAACAATTTTTTATCATTATATATACCATTTATCAAAATATAACATTATATATATATATATTTATAAAGTTTTTTTATTTTCAAAACATATGCATAGTTTTCAACATTCATCCTTGCAAAACCTTGCATTCCAAATTTTTTTCTCCCTTTCTTCTCCCTACCCCTTCCCCTAGAGAGCAAGTAATCCAGTATTATATTTGCTTTCTTTTCATTTTTTATTATAGCTTTTTATTGACAAAACATAATGGGTAATTTTTCAACATTGCTACACAAGAAAAATCGGATTTAGAAAGAAGGTAAAAAATAACCGGGAAGAAAAATAAAAATGCAAGCAAACAACAGAAAGAGTGTAAATGCTATGTTGTGGTCCACACTCATTTCCCAGTGTTCTTTCCCTGGGTGTAGCTGGTTCTGTTCATCACTGATCAATTGGAACTGATTTGAATCATCTCATTGTTGAAGAGAATCAAGTCCATCAGAATTGATCCTTATATAGTATTGTTGTTGAAGTATATAATGATCTCCTGGTCCTGCTCATTTCACTTAGCATCAGTTCATGTAAGTCTCTCCAAGCCTCTCTGAATTCATCCTGCTGGTCATTTACAGAACAATAATATTCCATAACATTCATATACCACAGTTTTTTCAGCCATTCTCCATTTGATGGGCATCCATCCAATTTCCAATTTCCAATTTCTAGCCACTACGAAGAGTTGCCACAAACATTTTTGCATATGTGGGTCCCTTTCCCTTCTTTAAGCTCTCTTTGGGGTAGAAGCCCAGTAGTAACACTGCTGGATCAAAGGGTATGCACAGTTTGATAACTTTTTGAGCATAGTTCCAAATTGCTCTCCAGAATGGTTAGATCCTTTCACAGTTCCACCAACAATGCATCAGTGTCCCAGTTTTCCCGCATCCCCTCCAACATTCGTCATTATTTTTCCCTGTCATCTTAGCCAATCTGAGAAGTGTGTAGTGGTATCTCAGAGTTGTCTTAATTGTCTCTGATCAATAATGATTTGGAACATCTTTTCATATAGGTAGAAATAGTTTCAATTTCATCATCTGAAAATTGTTATCTTTTGACCATTTATCAATTGGAGAATGATTTGATTTCTTATAAATTTGAGTCAATTCTCTATATATTTTGGAAATGAGGCCTTTATCAGAATCTTTGGATGTAAAGATGTTTCTCCAGTTTATTGTTTTCCTTCTAATATTGTTTGCATTAGTTTTGTTTGTACAAAAACTTTTTAACAATATAATCAAAATTATTTTGTGATCAATAATGTTCTTCTTTGGTCATAAATTCCTTCCTCCTCCACAGGTCTGAGAGGTAAACTATCCTATGTTCTTCTAATTTATTTATAATCTTATTCTTTATGCCTAGATCACGAACCCGTTTTGATCTTGTCTTGGTGTATGGTGTTAAGTGTGGATTAATGCCTAGTTTCTGCCATACTAATTTCCAACTTTCCCAGCAGTTTTTGTCAAATAATGAATTCTTATCCCAAAGGCTGGGGTTTTTGGGTTTGTCAAACACTAGATTGCTATAGTTATTGACTATTTTGTCCTGTAAACCTAACTTATTCCACTGATCAACTAGTTTATTTCTTAGTCAATACCAAATATTTTTGGTGATCACTGCTTTATAATATAGTTTTAGATCAGGTACAGCTAAGCCACCTTCATTTGATTTTTTTTTTTTTCATTAGTTCCCTTGAAATTCTTGACCTTTTGTTCTTCCAGATGAATTTTGTTGTTATTTTTTCTAGGTCATTAAAATAGTTTCTTAGGAGTCTGATTGGTATATATTATATATATTTTCAAATAACAGATTTCAAAAGTACAATTATTCTCATGTGAGAGTCTGTAAAAAAAATTTTTTTTTATTCTAACAAGGAACAGTCATACTTTTAAAAAAAGAGGAGAACCAGCTATCTAGAAAGTGGTTGTGTGATCTTGAGTGATTTATTTCACCTCCCTAAGTATCAGTAAGACTTTTAAATGAATCAGTGCATTATTATTATTATTTCTTCATCAGCAGAATAGAAACAGTAATATGCAATATGGGGACATTGAGTTGAGGGAAAAGTGCCCTGGAATCCTAGCAAGCCTGTTTCCTGAGTCTAGATCTATGTTCTATCTGACAAATGATTTTAAGGAATGAGCAGATTTGGCTACTTTGGACCTTTGTTCTTTGATTTGCTCTTAAACCCCAGAAAGGACTCTGTTTTTGCTAAATCCGCAAGTCCATCCATAGTCTCAAAATTTGGATTTGCCTTTAAGTTATCTGTTAAAATAAATCCCTCTTCTAAAATGTTACCTCTCTCTTTTGATGTTTATCAAATTACTAGCCCTATCCCAACACTAGAAAGGTGATAAGTTGTTGTTGTAAAGCAAACTTCTTTTAAACTATTAACCATTTGGTGTCTCTTGAAGAAAGCCAGGTAATTAGGACTGGAGAGACAAGAAGGCCAAATGTCGTGACTTTGGAAAAGATGGGGCAGGAAGCTCTCTAGAAAAATGTTCTTAACCTTTACATGCTCCTCTCCATCCCCATCCTGTTAAGGGAATGGAACATCTTTTCAGTTACCCAGGTTAACATCCATGACTTCTCAAACAATTACCACATCTTGGTGATTTTACATCTTTAAGTTCTCTGTATTTATATAGCCAGATCACCATCCTAATTATGTTGTTACTGTCTGATCGGTCCAGTCATGTATGACTCCAGGAAGAGGACCTTCTTGCCAGGTAGGACATTAATAGTTCAGGGAATAAGTAATGGCATCTTGTTAAAAAAAAAAAAAAAAAAAAAAAAAAAAAAAGGTGTTTAAGCCAAGTTTTGATGGAAACATGAAATTCTAAGAGGTAGAGGTAAGGAGGGAGTGCAAGGTAGGCAGTGGGAGTTGCCAGAACAAGACTGAAGGGAAGAGAGACTGGAAACAGAGGGATCAATTAAGAGGCAACTACAACAGTCCAAAAGAGAAGTGATTGTGAATTCCTACACTGTGATGGGGAGCAGCTATGTGACTTTGGGCCTGTCATTTAACCCTGTTTGTCTCAGTTTTCTCATCTATAAAATGAGGTGGAGAAGGAAATGGAAATCCATTCCAGTATCTTTGTCAAGAAAATCCTACATGAGATCACAAAGAAATGGGCAGGACTGAAATGACTGAACAAAATCAAATGTACAAAATTCACTCTATACAAAGTAAATTGTGTATATGTATTTGTACATACATACTCACATATACATATAATCTATACCTAAGCTTCTTAAATTATAGGTTATGATTCCATATGGGGTTATATAGCTGAATGTGGGCGTCACAAAATTATGATTTATTATCAATAAATGTTTGATATGTATATTTTATATATCTAAATACCTAGAGTTGTGTAAAATTTCTCAGGTGAAAAGGAGTCACGAGTGGAAAAAGTTTAAGAAGCCCTGATCCATACATAAATTGGAAATAATCATTTCCCTCAAGGGATCCAGAAATACTTCCCATAGAAGATAAGATTTTAACTGGGATTTGAAGGAAACCAGGGAAGATGAGGAAGGAGGAAAGAGAGCATTCCACAAATGGGAAACAACCAGTGAAAATGCCTAGGGTTGGAAGATAAAGTGTGTTTCAGGAACACCGGGAAGCCATTATCATTGGATGGAAGAATGTGAGTTTTTTGAGAGCAAAGTCTTTTTATGCCCAATGACTGGCATATACTAGGTACTTAATAAATGCTTATTGATTGATCAATTCAATCAGTTCTCCACACAAAT
Source organism: Sarcophilus harrisii (assembly GCF_902635505.1). Classification (NCBI taxonomy): domain Eukaryota; kingdom Metazoa; phylum Chordata; class Mammalia; order Dasyuromorphia; family Dasyuridae; genus Sarcophilus; species Sarcophilus harrisii. The sequence continues at coordinate 322,376,310 of NC_045427.1, forward strand.
TCCAAATTAACATTCTTAGAATACAGATTTGACCAAGTATTCCCCAACTCAAAAAGCTTCAGGATCTCCTATGATAGTTAAGATAAAATATAGAAGTCTTACTCTGGGATTAAAAATCTTTTAAATTCTGGCTCCTACTTACCTTTCCAGATGTATTCCCTTTAAATCTTCTTGACAAACTTCATAGTTCAGCTAAACTGGCTTACTATTTCTTTCTCATCACCCCTTGGCACAGGCCGTCTCCCAAACCTGGAATGCTCTCCCTTATCACCTCTGCCTCTCAGAATTTCCAGCTTCCTTCATGACTTAGCCCACATCCCCAGTTGTTCAAATACTTACATTCCTCAAATGATGTTCTATTTGCTTATCTGCATACAGTTATCCTTTCTACATAGCAGGGTTAGGGGCAGCACTCCCGCCTCCACATACAGTCTAGAAAATCCAAGTAAAAAATTTGACCCTCCCTTTGTATCAGAGAAGTCTGAATTATTATGGTATTTAAAAATAAAATAAGTTGATATCATATAATACTAGACATATATTTCATGGATTTCTGAATCTCCAAAATTTTTCTGTTGACCCTAGCATGTTATCTGCAGCTTCTGCAAAACTCCTCCAAAATTCCCATTTAATTTCTTATGCCCACCTGCAATATATCGCTACCAAGCTAGGAAAGTTGACATGTTTGAAGGGATAACTATATTTTTAAGCTTCTACCCCACCCCAGTAGACTGTATATTTCTTGAGGAGAGGAACTATTTCATCTTTGTAGTTTATCACAGTAACTCCCATGGGGTAGTACTTGACAAATATATGCTGAAATGAATCCTATGTCAAATGAAATGGTGCATATTTTATTTTTGTTACCATAACCCTGATCAAGACAATTATCCAAAACAATTTCAAAGGACCATTATGAAAAATGTTCTCCTCCTCCAGAAAGAGAACTGATGAACTCTTAAGGCAGATTGAAGCATGCATTATAAAACTTTATTTTTTATTTTGTGTGTGTGTGTGTGTGTGTGTTCTTTTGCAATATGGCTAGTATGGAAATATGTTTTGCATAACTTCAGTTGTATAATCAACATCATATTGCTTGGCTTCTAAATGGTAGAGAAAGGGTAGGAAGGAGGGAGAGGATTTGGATTTCAACATATTTTAAATGAATGTTTAAAAAAATTTATATGTAACTAGGAAATGATTAATAAATAAATCTTTTTTTTTCAAGCCAGAATATTTTTGTTTGCACAAGGACAGTGTCAGTGGCCCTGAAGTAAATTAGATGTAGGTGAAAGTTCTCATCAGACTTTTTGAGCTTGGAGGAGAATTAGGTCAGGCTTAGCAGTTGGCAATTAATACTTGGGAGGATGCCTTTGTGGAGTTGCCTGTGCCATCCCCACTATGGTTAGAAAGATTTTGCCCCAGCAGAAGAGGCAATCACCCAAATTAACAGCAAGGCCCCGAATAGAAACCCTTGACTAGAGTCAAGTTGTTATTCTTACAATAGATTTTATTCCTTCCCTGCTTTTGGTTTTACAGCCCCACCTCAACCTCCAATCCTCTTCACCATCCTTCAGGATCCATTTCAAATCTATTATATAATCTTGAGCAAATTATGTAGCTTTTCAGGACCTATTTCCCCATCTATAAAATAAGAATAACACTCCTAGGAAGGGGAACATCCTTCCTAGGGTAGGCTATCTATCCTAGGAATTTTTTCAAAAGAAGTGCTTTTGTAAACTGACATTGCTATATAAATGGGAATTGTGCAGAATCAAATCAAGGTTTAGCATTAGTTCATCCAGAAATAGGCAAGAAACTGGGAAGACAATATGTCTTATACTTCTTTTCTATTAATTGCTGAACACATAACGGACACTAAATAAACACGTGTTGATCTGAATTTTTCTTGAATTAGACATCCCAACCTCTGCACTGCTACCAATATAAGAACAAGTGATCTAAATGATTATTCTTTTGAATTGACCCTGACATTGTTAATGTGGTCTAATGGTTTCAATAGAACATCAGGAGATGAGCTTCCTGCATAGGACCCATTTTGAATATCTTATTCCTTCCTTTATTTATTCAATAAACATTTGTTGAGTTTCTAAACTGCTTTCAAAGCATGCTGGGACATGAGAAATCTGCAAAGGTAAATATGTGACTTGTTTTTTTTTTTTTTTTTTCCTTCAAAGAGCTTATAGGGTGCAAAGGTTTAGTCCTTTCAACTCCACCAAAATCCTTATTAAATGGATCCTTATTTCCTATAGGATAAAATCCATTTTTTTATAGTTTGGCATTTAAAGTTCTGTACAAATTGACTTCAATCTACCTTTCCAGTCTTTTGTATGTCATTTGCCTTCACATATTCTACATTCCAGCTGATAGTCCCCCATTTTCTGCTTTTTACAAAGATTATCTCACAAGCCTGGAATAACCCTACTCTTCTCTGCCTCTTAAAATCCTGGAAAACATACCACAGAGAGAGGCAGGGAAGTCTTTCCTACTTATTTTTCTTGAATACCAATCTGAAGGGGTCTCTTTTCTGCCTGCCTCTGGGGAGTGGCCATTAGTTTCCAGGAATGTAGGTGATCTCTGTGGGGGTAGGGGAGAGGCAAGAGTTGTCATAGTAACTGAAGCCATAAGACCTGCAAGGCCTCTGCTAATCCAGGACCTTAGAGGCTGTTGCTGTGTGGGGAATGCAGGGCAGTGGATAATTAGCAAAGCTCTGGAGGCTTAACATGGGGGCCTGCTTGGGTAGAAGTAGAAATGCAATAGAACTACTATTTATGTACTCTGATTCAGCATTTATTAAGCACCAGTCATATCTTTAGAGCCTTACAGTCCCTGTATCCCTCAGCTTAGAGAACATAGAAGGAAGCATAGGCAGTTTTTTTTTTTTCCCTGTTTTATAGACTTGGTTTAGGGTTATGGTCTTTTGATGAGACTTCAGCAGAAATAATGCTAGAAAAACTAGGAAGTACAGAGCTGCCAAATACATACTTAGAGCCCCATTTTAATTTGTAAAATTAAAATCCTCTGAGCTACTATCCCAGCTTACCACTCATACTGTAGCTCCTTAGAGGAGTCACTACTGGCTACTTTCTAAGGTACCCTATTGGTGATTACTCCTACTTTTATAGCCGAGGAGCCCCAATTGATGTACTCTGCCTCTACCCTCCCTTTAACATCAGCCAATGGACTCAATGGACTCTTGGAAAAGGCATTTACTAAGACAGCATCAAATAGTAGTAACAAAACATTTTCCCTAAACAACATCTGTGGAAAGAGTGAGGATAACCCAAAGATAATGAAGCACACATGTAAGAAATATATAGTCGCACAACTCTCAGCAAGGTACTAAAGGGCCTCTCTTTATAGAAACCTCGATAAGCTCTCCTTAGGCTCAGTGTCTTTACAAAGGAGATTACTCATCTGAGTTTCTCTCACTCTCAATGGAAAGCTAAGTCTGCCTTAAAATCACAGCCTGTTCCCTTCTCAGCTGCCAGAGGAACCAATTCTAGGAACTGTTTTCTTGAGGGATTATCTCCTATCTTTCTATATCTGTGTCAATCATATGTGTGCTTTTGCTCAATGTTCAATGTTATATCTCCTACTACTAGAGTAGTTCAAAGTAATACTGCTTATGGGATGGAAAAAATAAAGAAAAATAAAGAAAAATTCTTTTACAGAGGTCAAGATCTTTCTCTCTCTTTTGACTTAAACTAGCTATTTAACTCTTTTAAAGGTACTTAGGGAATAGATAGCATTTTCAGTTCAATCCCAAAATGATCTTCTAATTTCATCAGAGATGGTTTTTCACATTTTGTAAAGGTTTCATCAGGTGTTAACATATTAACAACCCATCATTTTTATATATTGCATATCCTGTCATTATGGCAATATGGATCTACATAAATTATAGCTATTTAGAGACTTCCCTTTCTTTTCTTTCATCAGCATTGTTTCTGGGAATAAGCAGAGATTCTTCATCTTCCCGCCATCCATTTATTCAATAATACCTATACTAGGCCATTATTTCACTTCTAGAACTCTGAAGTCTGGACAGTTATCATAAATAAATAATATAAATGTCAGAAGAGTATTAGATCATGATCGTCTCCCAACTGCCCCAGATCTCTTCCTTCTCTAACTTTTAGAGGGCTGCCAAAAACCTAAAGTATCACTCCCTTCTTCAATAAAATTTCATTAGTTCCAGTTCAAAAGATATACTCCTCAGTTTGACATCTAAAGTCCTTCACAATCTGGTTGAAGCCTACATTTCCAGATTAATTTCGCTTTCTCCCCCTTCACAAGGTCTACATTCTATGCAAATTGGCCTACTCTGTTGCCTGCCTAAGCATTCCACCCTCTGCATTCCCTCCTCTCTACCAACTTTGGAATACTTAACTTTCTTCAAGGCTGGATACAAATGCTACCTCCTAATGACAGTGGGGCCTGACCTCAAAGTATTCTCTCCTTCCTCAAATTGTCTTGTATATATTCATCTCTTTACAAAATATCTTTGACCAAAAGGACCATGTTCCATTTTTGTCTTGGTAATCCCTGTGATTACCACAATGCCTTTTCTATAATAAACATAACTTCTTGCTGATTGAATTGGATAGAAGTGAATTGTGGGGGAGAAAGAACTAAAATCATATGGTTCTAACTAAGAGTTTAGAAATAAAGAGAAAAGAACTAGATAACTGGAGTATACAGTGTTCAACTTTTTTCTGGAAATGTATGAACTGGGTTTATATGTTTATAAACTGAGAAACTGGAGTCAACACCATGGGAACAAGTAATAATAATAATAACCCACAGGGCAGCATAGTGAATAGAGCACTAGTTCTGGAGGCAGGAATTAAAATCTGGTCTCAGTTATGTCTGGTCTAGGCAAGTCACTTAACCTGATTGCCTCAGAAAAATAAAGAAGGGAAAAGCAAGCACAGGCTATGTAAATTAGCCATTGATTCCTTCCCTTAAAAAAAAAAAACAACCTACATTTACATACTAATAACTCATATTTACTTAATTCTAAAGTTTTTTAAAGTGCATCCCTGCAATACCCCAGTGAGTTAAATAGTACATAGCTCTATGTTATAGATGAGGCCCCTGAATTTCAGAAAGGAAATTCTTGGTCACACAAAAATTAAATAGTGAAGGTAAGATCTGGACCTAGGCAAGAATCCCAGAACAAAGGGGAAATACCATTTCTGTCATTATGAACTAAGAGAATTTTCCATCTCGTTGGTAATGACCGAGTCCAGCAACAGTCTACTAGATTTCTAAATGGCGCATGTCCTCCGGCATGTTGCTTATTTCCAAACCTAGGTAGGTCATGAACTTATAGAACTCGAATCAGGAGGGCAGAAATCTAGACTTTGACCTAGATCAAATTACTTTGGGAACACTGAAAACTTGCAGATCTCCAGTCTGAACTATCCATGAAATCCTGGAGTAATAGAACATTCAGTATCCCAAGAACATAGAAATAAGATCAATCCAAACATTCCCTTGCAGAGATAGGATCCAACCTAAAATCTAAATTCAAAAAGTAGGCTTAAAGAAACAAATAATAAAAGAATTCAAACACAGAAAGGTATAATTGGGGACAAGATAAAAAAGAATCGCTATAAAACACCTACAAAGACTCAAGAGAAAATATAACTTGGGCATAACTAGAACTCTTGAGAGAGAAAAAACAAGAATTAAATATTTTTTACAAAATAAATGAAAACACTAGAGGCAAAAATTGAAAAGAAATGAGAACTATGGAAGAAAGAATTAAAAAAGGAAGTTATCTTTATTGTTTATCTTTTGTTTTTCAAGAGGACTAATGACTTTAATTTATGCATGAATTAGATTTAAGTGAGGCAGAGTTGCACAAAGTTGTCAGTTTTACTCTCTCTTCTAATCATCAAAGTCCAATGGCAAGACAAAAGTCAGGATGACTGGAGATAGCCTGAGATGCAGTGAATGACCTTGGCATCTTCTATATTTGACTAAGTGCTCCATAGTACCTGCTTCAACTGCCTTCAAAGCAATTGGAACAAATTGTTCTCATTTACCTATTCTACCAGGAAAATCCTCATATGCTTGGGGGAGACATCCCCCTAACTTTTTTGATGGATTTGAGGTCTGTCAGTTACCCTCAATCAAGTTTAGCCTGTCGCTGAGATGGTTTGCTGGGGTATAAATAGTGCACAAGCTACAGTTTCTTGTAGCCACAGGTGAGACTTGGATGAGAGATGGACAACAATGGTGGAGGAGCAGCTCTGGAAAGGGCAGAGTTTACACCAGAGGTGTTAGTCCTCCCTGATCTATACTCCTCAGAAAGGAGATTAACAGCTTGGCCTAAGAGATACAAACTCCCTGAATGATTTCAGGATTTAATAAGAAATATGTTTAAAAATTGAAAGACTGGGAAAATAGAAGAAAATGTGATATTTCATGCAAAAACAATTGATCTAGAAAACAACAAGGAGAGATAACTTAAGAATCATGGAAAAGGATTGTGAAAATGTGAACATGGCTTCTCAGTAAAACAAAGAAACAATGAGGAAACTTCCCAGGTTTCATCATGGATTCCCTCACTGAGGCAGCCAATATATCTATCATTACTTGGCACTATCAGCAAGGTTTTTGAAGAAAAAACTCTAAATTTCTTTTTATCCATTAAAGAATTCTATGAAAAATTTCACAATTCAGTACTGGAAAATATTTGCTTTTTTAATTAGCAAGTCATTAAGATTTCTTAATGCATACATTTCTTAAAGCATACATTTAGGGAGCAACAGAAAAGATTTAAGGTAAAGTTTTAGAGGTTCTATCTGAGGATTCAATTAATCCACTTAACCTATTGATCTTTGTGAATACAATCAACTTTAAATTAAAATGGAAGAATGATTCTGATCTATGAAACAATTCTTTAGAAATTATAAAATCAGTAATGTCACAGAGTTATTTCTTGGCTTCTATATAAAAGAATTAGGTGCTGATGACTGTATAAGTACATATAAGTTTATGTTTCTTGGTGATGATGGCAAAAAGGTGGGAAGGACTTATCTATGAAACTTTTATAACCTAAGTAAAGCCAGAAGCAATGGCTTTGATGGATTTTTTTTTTTTTAAGTAATCAGAGTTGAGTGACTTTCCTAGAGTGACAGAGTTAGTATTAAATATCTGAGGTCAAAGATGAACTCAAATCTTCTTGACTCCAGGGTTGGCACTCTATTTACTATGCTACCTAGTTGTCCTAATGGAAATTCTTTTTTAAAAAATAGGCATTCTGATTGCATTTTATTTATTTAATGGATGTAAGATATTCTTTCTTTATCTTACTTAACAGTATTTTATTTTCCCTTTATTTTAATATTTTAATAGTATTTTATTTTTCCAATTACATGTAAAGATAGTTTTTAACTAATTTTTGTATGATTTTGAGTTTCAAATTGTTTTCTTTCTTCCTTACCTCCCTTCTCCCCAAGACAGCAAACAATCTGATATAGATTATACTTTAGAATCATTTAAAACATATTTCCATACTAGCCATGTTGTAAAAGAAAAACCAGAACAAAAGGGAAAAACAAACAACAACAAAAAGGTGAAAATAGAAGGCTTTGATCCACATTTAGTTTCCATAGTTCTCTCTCTGCTTGCAGATGGTGTTTTCCATTTCAAGTCTATTGGAATTGTCTTGGATCACTGTATTGCTGAGAAGAGCATAATCTTGCTGTTACTGTGTACAATGTTCTCCTGGTTCTGCTCACTCAGCATCAGGTCATGAAAGTCTTTACATTCTTTTCTGAAATCAACCCATTCATCATTTCTTATAGAACAATAATATTCCATTACAATTCATATACCATAACTTATTTAGCCATTCTCTAATTGATGGGCATCCATTCAATTTCTAGCTCTTTGTCATAACGAAAAGGGTTGCTACAAACATTTTTGCACATGTGGGTACTTTTCCCTTTTTTATGATTTTTTTGGAGTACAGAACCAGTAGTGTCAGTGCTGGATCAAAAGGTATGCACAGTTTTATAGCCTTTTGTGTATTGTTCCTAATGGAAATTTTTAACAAGAAATTTTTCTTCTCCAAAATCAGAATAGAAGAGTCTCATGATGTGGTTCATATTATTTGCAGTTTGGAATATGCTTGATGCCTTTTATGGGTAAAAGACTGAATTGTCAATATTCAAAACTTTGTGCTTATTAAATATTTTTTACTCATCTTCCTAGAATTCTATGAAGAAGGTATCAATGAATATGCTGCCACTATAGCAGCAAAAATACCAGCAAGTACAAAGAGAGAAAGATAGAGAAGTGAAAGATTCAGGGTATAGAATGATACATAAGTTTTTTTGCATATGGTTAGTGGGAGATTTTATTTGACTGCATATATTTTATATATGGGGGTTCTGTTTTTCTTTTTAATTGAAGAAAGAGGCAGGTAGGAGAAAAAGAAGGTAACTTTTTACTTAGAAAAAAAATTTAATTCTTTTTCCCCTCATAGCTAATTGTGTCAACCCCTGACTACTAAGGGAAAACAATATTAGGGCCTTGTGAGTTATGGTTTTAAAAGTATAGAACCACAAAGTCACTTATACCTCTGAAAGTGAGATAGACAACAGAAGCCCTTTTGGGGATCTAACCTGCCATTGTGAATGAAATGAGTACAATTAGCCCAATGATTGTTGCTACATATGAAATCATGAATATATTTCATATGCTTAATTGTTTTATCTAGATAATAATTTAACATGGTAGTACCCATATTGTCTATGTCCTCTTATGAACTTCCTTACTCTTTCTTTTGAAAATTCAGATTCATCAAAACAAAGCTGAAAGACTGAGAAATAGAAGAAAATGTAAGATACAACAAAAGATTTAAAAATGTATCATTGATGCATTTAATACTTTTCTTTCTTTTCCTTTTTTTTTTTTTTTTGTTGTTGTTATTTCACCATCATGTCTCTTTTTTTCCCATTGACTTAGCCAGTGATTTTCACCTCTTCTTTCTCCCTTGGCCATTTTTCATCAATATTCTACACAGTTATTAACAGGTAGAAAAGGTGGGATTTGAAGTCACATATTCCTTTTGTTTTTCTAACTATTCTCTGGCAGAGGTGCTAAGAACAAAATAGTCAAAAGCATAACACTATAGCTAGAAAAGGTCAGGGGAAGGAGGAAAGGATGATCTATATCTACATATAAATCTTGGATTCTGGAATTTAGTTTTGGGAGGGAGCTAAGAGAAAATCCATTACTAGTCTCTGGTTAGCAGATGAGAAAATTGATACTCAGAGATAAAGTGATTTATCCAAGTATATGAAATCAACTCCTTTTCTCAAAATTGTCATTCATTCCCGAATCCATTTCTGCTTTTCAAATGTAAAATACCCTCCTTTTTATCTACTGATAACACAAGTGAGCATAAGTGATCTCCAGAAATAGTTCATGCTCAACTTCTGTGTTCTTGACAAACCACAAAAGATTGGCAAACATTTCTGCTACAGACGCAGAGTTAAAACAAACAGCTTGTGGCCTCAAGTGCTTTCTGCCCAGGAGTGGCAAGTAAGTAAGGTTTTGGTGGGTTGATGTCATTTCCTTCTCATCTTTTCCCTTCCCCCACAGTTTCTTCCCTTTTCAGATTTCAACTTTTCTCTTTGGTCAAGAAGACTGCCAACAGTGGCGGAGAACAGGACTATAGCCCCTTCATTTCTGCTAACATCAGGACTTCAGGCAAACTAAACATAAAACATAATAACAATAGGAAAAGTGTCTCTGAGAGTTTTAATCAGTAATTTGCATTGTAAAGGTGCAACTTGTGCTTCTTACCTCTCCTTAATATGTGTTTGTTGGAGTTTCTAAGACATTTTTGAAGTCAGATGTCCCATGGTTCACTGCTCTGGCACTCCATCCTGGATCAACCCTGTCATATAAAGAAGGCATCTTCCTTTTATCCCAGTTCTTATTTATGGAGTATATATCACTCCCCCCAAACCACTTATTATTTTTTAAGTTTTATTTTTCTTCAGTTAACACACAAAAAAATCTATTTTTCTCCCTCTTAGGTTTCCCTCCCTCTCTTAATACTAATTTTTTGTGTGTGTGCTTTTTTGCTGAGGCAATTGGGGTTAAGTGACTTGCCTAGGGTCACACATCTAGGAAGTGTTAACTGTCTGAGACCAGAATTGAACTCAGGTCCTCCTGATTTCAGGGCTTGTGCTCTATCCACTGAGCCACCTAGTTGCCCCTAATGCTATTTTTTTTTAAAGGGGGAAAAAAAACCCTTGTAACACATATGAATAATCAAACAAAATAAATTTCCTCATTAGCCATGACCAAAATAAAGTCCCATTCTGCACCCAGAGTCCATCACCTCTTTATCAGGAGGTGGGCCTGAGGCTTTGTCATCAGTCCTACTTAATATTTTTAAATTAGTCTCACTTTCCTGATGTCTCTCATAGAAGGTAAAATGAATGGACAATTTGAAAAATCTCTTTCTTCATTGGGAAAGATGAATGATGTGGATTTAATGATTTGATAATACTGGAGGCTAAGTAATTGGCATGGAAAGATTGCATTAATTAAACAAGTGCCTACTGTGTGGAAGCAGTTCGACCAGTTTATTATGAATTTGAACCTTGATCCACTGATTTCCTATGTATTTCTTAGTGAGTCATCTCATCTGTCTTGATTTTCCCACCCATAAAATGGGGAAGAATATTTACCATTTAACTGCCTCATCACTAGGGTGTTGTGAAAATTAATTAATCTGCATTTGTTAAAACATTTTAAGATCCCTGGATTAAAGACATTACTAAAGTGAAAGGTATTATTATTTTAATAAATTACTTAATAGTAGGGTGAAACTATCTGGACACAAACTAGTAGCAAGGTAAAAAAGGATCATGTGGAAATTTCAGGTAGCAAGATCCAAGCTATTACAAGGGTTGCTATGTAAATATTGTAGATTTGCTGTAATTTTTCTTAAATATAGTTCAACAAGATATTGAGTACCAGCTATGTGCAAGGCCCTGTACTAGGTAGTCTTTCATCATGTATGTAATACAAGTCTCATTCAACTCCAAAATGCCTTGATACTTGGGTTCTATGTGGGGGTTATCTGGGTAAACATATAGATATAGCTGAAGCCCCCATTCCAGCACAAACCCTGACCACAGAGAAACCTTATTAAAAATATTTGTGATGGAGTAGCAAGGGAAATAATAAAGGGAAAAAATCAAGCAGTGGAATTCTTCTTAGCCATCCAAATGAAATGAATTCAATCCTGTACAAGATCCAACCCTTAATTTCCCCAAATCCCCTATTGGGTGAGGGAAACAATTATCTTTTCAAGAGCCAATTGGGGGAAAAGGCCTGACAATCTACCATTTGCCTTTGTTGTTTTTTGCCTATTGATCTCTGCCTTTGGCAACTGATTATCTGTTGAAGCACTTTTAAGACACACATTGGCTCTCTGGGATGCCTATATATAGAGTTGCCAGGGTAGTTTTCACTCTACAGGGTTCTTCTTTATCCTCCTCATGATGTCTACAATTTAGCTTTCTCCCTGTCTCTGATGACCCTCCCCTCCCCCGTGTAATGGTGACTTAATTTTTAAAATCTTCTACCTATAATAAGATTCCCTATCAGTTAGAGTCCTTGCCTCATGACATAACCATTATTCATTCAGATATAATAGCTTCCTTAAGAATAGAGTTTTGGGAATTTATTTTCAATGAACCATTCTCTCAGGGTCTCAAGTTTCATGAGAAATAAAGTTCTGAGGACTCCTCTCCTTGACTATAACCACTTAATGTCTATATTTTGCACAAACTTAATAACCATTGAGTGTTGCCTCAGATTAGTATGATCTTTTAGTAACATGGGAATGCAACATTGTATAAGGCATGATCCTTTCAGATAGATTACATTCTTATTAAAGTACTCCCACATATTAATAAAAAAAAATTTAAGGATGTAAAAAGATGTAAAAGAAAAAGGATGTAAGATAACAAATCATAAAATGCTATATTGAATATAATCCACTCCAAAAATGCACATTAGGGGCAATTAGTGTTATGGAAGATCAGGAAGGGGAAAGATGTATGATTGATAATTAGATTCATTTTTTGGATGGGGGAAGGAGAGTGGGAAGGAAAAACCTGAACAGAAATAAATGGACTGAAAACTGCTCCAGCGTAGTAACAGCTGATTCAAATTATTTTAATTCAACAAGTCTATCCCCTTCCCATACCTCAATATCCAGTTTATTGCTTTGCACATAGCAGTATCTCCATGTGACCTTGGTTTTTGGACTAAAAAAAATTTGGTTTGAGGTTCAAATCTAGACTTTTTTTTCTTTCACTACCTGTGTGATTATCTGTAAAATTAAGGGATTTCACTGAATGATCTCTAAGACTTCTTCCAGCTCTAAGTCTATGATCTGCAGACTTATAACTATTTCAGATTTTACCCTTTGAAATATGACAGTTCCGTCTACAACTACCTTTCTGTGATTTACACATACAATATAACGGAGGGACAGTTAAAGAATCCTTCTGTGTCTCCCTTTAGGTAGCTCATCAAACTGAGAAGGGAACCACTGATCTTCCTATCAATCAACCCCCAATCTCACTTGGATTTTGAATTTGCTCTCTGAAAAGTTTATTATCTTATTCTTTTGACATCAGCTAGATTTTCTAGGTCTGAGTTTGACTTTGACAAGAAAAGACAGGATAATGTTTTGATTTTTGATCCCATCAATTCAGCCATAGGATGAATTGAAATGTTATCCAAAGATACAAATATAATAATTCCTGCTGTCAAAGAGTTTACATTTAATAACGGGAAGCGATTTATACAAGTCATATGCAAAATAAATACAGGGCAATTTGGAGGAAGGGCAGGGACATCGCAAAACACTTGATGTAGGAAGTGTTTTATGAGAGTAATGGCTACTCTTCAGACGTCAAGAATAGGGTCGGGAGCACACTCTGTATCTTCAGGTCCTGGTTAGCAACTTTTAAATGAAATGTCCCTGGTAATACCGGGAGTACAAAAACCGACCAGACCATTGCAGTTTCTGTATTTGCTGCCCTGTATTTCTTCGATTTTCTTCCCCGTGTTAATCATTAGCCGAGAACCCTAAGCATAACCTTAACCACAGTCAGACACAGAATTTCCCCTGCAGCTACACTCCCAAACTCCGCGAAGTTTCCCCTGGCCCCAGCTGTGCGGCTCTGTAGCCTCCAATAGCTGAATTCCAGCAGCAAAGCAGTCTCCACCCACTGGAAAAATTCCTGATCCGCCCATCTCTCTCCTCCCAGGCTGTTGCTCCTGGCTCAGCTCTGCACTGACTTCCTGCCAGGCCCTGGGAAGCTGTGACCAGGGGGTCTCCCCAGGGATATTTCTCTTAGAGATTTGGCTCCTCGCCTCCCCCTTGTCCGGTCCCTGCCAAGGGGAGGGGATGATTGGAGTGGGCGGGGGGAGTCGGCCGGCCGCGGTCCAGCTACTTTCGTAAGCGTATTTCAAAGTGTCCTCAAGATCATTCGGGCACATGGAACAGCCCTTAGTGCCTGGAGTCTTCAAGCTGCTTTCACACTTTGTAGGCAACTGGACTCGGCTGAATCTGGACACCGCCGGCAGCTCGGTCATCTGGTGAGTGCTTTCTCTCTTCTCGCCTTTGCTTTTATTCTCGCCTTTTCTTCTCTCTCCGCCTTTCTGATAGGGGAAGTTGGAGCTCCTAGGCTGGACAGCTTAGTAGGAAGAATTCCCCCCCCCCCCCCCCCCCCCCCCCCCCCCCCCCCCCCCCCCCCCCCCCCCCCCCCCCCCCCCCCCCCCCCCACACACACACACATCCCTACCCTACACCCTCCTCACACACCAATATTTCAGGCACCGCATAACCACATGAGCATCCAGCGAAACGACAAAAGGGTAAGGCAGTGTTCTGTCTTGTTGCAGGGAGAATTAGTGATCACGCGGCTTGGATTATAAAAAACATTTTAACCAGGAGACATTTTCTGGCCTTTTGCCACTATCCCGGAAATAGAGAGAGAGAGAGAGAACACCCTGTGGCATGTAAGGGACTTTGAATTTGAACACCGGGAAGCGCGGGCAGGCCGGAGATTTAGGTCCCTCCTACCCCCGCCCCCTACCAGCCCGCTAGATTGAACACCCGGACTGCTCCCTCTGCATTCAGAGTTTATGCCTAGAGTCTCTGCCCATTGAAATCTAGAAGGGAAGGTGAGTCCTCCTAACCTTGATTTTTGTTTCCACTCAGCCCTAGGGACATGGGCCTATGCTTTTTAACTCCGGCTGGCTGCTAAACTGCTCCTTTTAGGCACTACTGGGAATTTATTGTTGAAGGGAGTACTTTAGTTTGATGCCAGAAGCATAGAATGAAGTTCTTGCCTTCTAAAAAAAAACCCCAAACTTCATTCTAATAGGGTTCCCGCTGTAGTTTTGGGTTGGAAGTTGTAGGTAGAAGATGTGTAGAAACTTCTCACTAAAGCTAGGAGCCATTCTAAAAGAGACTATGACTCCAAATGCAGTTTTTGAAGAGCTCTGCTTGTATCTGTCTGATTGTGGGCCCCATGATCCCCAATAAATCCCTCTTGTTTGTTAATCCTACTTTTTTTCCCCCTCTTCCCAATTAAATTTCGAAGTGGAGATGAGACTACAACCAAAATAAATGATTGATTAACTGGGAACTTAATGTTGGGAGGGTAGATTTAAGAAGATGGGAGAATGAAATAGCATGGAAATATCTTGAAAAATAGAGGGGAAAGAAAGGATGAGGAGGAAGCAGTAGAGTTTAGAAATTTTAACCTTATATTTCAAATTAGAGTGCTGATTCCCCACATTTGGTGTATTTTTAGGTAAGCCAGGCCCAGTGGAACAGGCATTGTGAGCCCTGGGGACTGGGAGCTGTGTCTTTGCATGTACTTTGCACATTTCTGTTGCTCAAGATATAATAAGCAGTGAGAATAATGACAAGCCACAAGAAGGGAAGGGGGCTCTCTTCTAGACAAGATTTTGGCCTGTTTTTTCTCTTACCTTGGCCTTTTGCTATCAAGGTGGCAGTCTGAAGTGAAATTGTGAGGTAGTCATTCCACCATAATTGTTCCCAGTGAGATATCCAGCCAGCTGGGATCAAAGAGAACTGGTCAAAAGAAGTCTCTAGTCTAGTTTCTCAGTTTCATTAGTATTTGACACCAGTTTCCCATGGCCTTAAATGTTTGGGTTTAAGTGTGACATGTGCTGCATCAGCGTGTTTGTCACTCCTTGTGTGAAAAGCTGGTGACCTCATGAGCCTTCCCCCAGTGCCCCTCTCTGTGGTGACATTACACTGTCTTATTTCTGGGATGAATTCAGCATGAGGGAAATTGAAGATTCCAAGGGTAAATTTAGCTCATTGAAAGGCTGTCCTTTTTAGGGTGTAAGAAAAATTACTACCTGCTTATCTTCTACCTCTTCCACCACCAGTTTCCCTATGTGATCCCATGTCTTGTTTCCTTCCCCCTTTGCATCTATGAAAGGACTCCCTCCACTCCCACTTGTTGAACTTGTCCTGAGCAGTCACTGACAGATGATACCAGGAGCCAATCCCAGCCATTTACACCCATTGACATGTTCCATTCCTCAGAGTCCTAGTTTCAGGGTAAATATTTGATTTACCATATTCTGGGATTTCATCCTAGGCAGTTTGTTTACACAGCAGGACAACAACCTGAGGTTAGAGGAATGGAATAAAAAGGGGAGGGGGCAGATTTGTGGATTATTGTCTTCCAGCCCATTATAATCTACCGGCCATGGGATGCAGCGTCATGCAGGTATGAGAGGATTAATAGTGGAGCCATACAGTTTTTCTGAATATTCCGGGAGGTCAGGATGCAGTGTAGTCTTCATTTAGCTTCTTGGGCTTTCCCTGTATTCCAAACTCCCTGCTCTGTTACTTTTCTCTGATTAGCTGCTTCTTCAGATGCCTTTGTCTGATTACTACAGGCCCAAACAATTCTTCCTTTCCCTCTAGGAGCCCTCAGTCAGGGCCTAGGGAACTGGAAAAAGAACTTCTGGAAATCCCTGTTGGTGGAATGATCTAAAATTTAACCCCTAAAAGTTTGGGTAGAGCCACTAGGTGATTCTTTCCTTCTCTACCCCTGAGGCCCACACATTCATCCTTAGCCCTGTCTTCTGAAAACTGCTTTCTTTTTAGTCTTTCTACTCCTTTTCTGGTTAGCCCAAAGTCTTCCTTTCCTTCTCCTCCTCCAGTTCCTACCCCCTCTGTTCTCCTGACCTCCCTGCGCTACAGCAGTACAAGTGGTGCTCATACTTAGCAAATTTACATTTCTTGGTAATGCTTTTGCCTTTCTAGGTGAAAGTCTGGGGAGGCTGGTGGATATGTAAGTTACTTTCTAGTCTTTTGTGGGTTGTGTAGTATTGCAGTGATTGCTGTATTTGCATCTGAAAGTATTAAGATTAAATCCCAGGCCTCTAAATCACTCTGGGCCTCAATTTCCTTGGGTGTAAAGGGAGAAAGTGGTAAATTAGATTAGATTATCTCTAAAGACCTTTCCAATTTTAAATCTTCTGAATTCCATACCTAGAAGCATAATCCTAAATGGTTTTGATGAATAAGTAGGTCCTTGGTTTTCCCCAGCAATCAACACTTATTAAATCTCTATTCAATGCCAGGCACTATGCAAGTTTTGGGGAATACAAAAAGATGGAATTTGAGGAACTCACAATCTAATAAGAGGGAGACAACAGATTATTCGAGCATGCACACAACCTATATGCAAATATATTTTTGTTGCTAGAATGCCAGATGGAACAGTGGATAGAGTGCTGGAGCTGAAGTGAGGAAGACTCATCTTCATAAATTCAAATAAGGCCTCAGGCGCTTCCTAGCTGTGTGTGATCCTGGGCAAATTACTTAACCTTTTTGCTTCAGTTTCCCCATCTGTAAAATGAGATAGAGAAGGAAATGACAAAGCACTTCAATATCTTTACCAAGAAAACTCCAGGTAGGGTCAGGAAGAACATCATAACTGAAACGACTGGACAACAGCAAGGTTTATGGGAGAAGACAACAACAGGTATACAAACAAGCTATATACAGTTTAAATAGTAAGTAATTAACAGAGAGAAGGCACTAAAATTAAGAAGGGGTCAGGAAATCTTTCTGTACTCAAAGTCTATAAAGTCAAAATGTTACAAAGAAAGGGTTTAACTCAATTTCAGATTCTGAAAAGTATAATTCAGCTTCTCACCCTTTTAGAGTAGTTATATTTTATGTCCAGAGCAAGAGAGAAACTTTAGTGGTCCCTCAAACACAAGGAAAGACCTAGTAAATGAATGTGGATTTTCCATCACTGTCATGGATCTTTATGCTGGGAGTTATGCACTCCAAAACTAGGCAGATCACAGATATATAACATGTAGGGTTTGATAGTGATCCTACTCCTTGGCTCCAGGCTTTCCTAGGAGGAATTTCCCCTATTCCCAATGAACAGTGATGAATCAGACTTTCATCTGTGGTTTCCCCTCCCCCACTTAGTCTTGCAGCAAAGGAGATAAATGCAATGGCCAGTCCTATTCCCTTATTCTTTCTGAAGGGGAAAGACCCATTATTAGTCACAGAGATAGGAAATAAGATAGAAGCTGGGAAAGGGAAAGGTGAGATATTGCTTGAAAACTTTGTGGCCTTGGATAGGGAATATCAGGATTAGGCAAATTGGTAACATGTGGAGGCAATTTGGGGGAAATTAGTTGTAGTGAGGTGGGGAAGAGTGTATTGATAGAGGGGATGGTTAACTTGAGCTTTTGAGATTAATGTAGAGAATTTTGCTGGTAGGTGGGATCAGAAATGGGAGGGAATAGCATGGGAAAAAGCAATAATATACTCAACTTTGAAATCCATGTTCAACTAGTGCAAAGAGTACTCAATTTGCAGGATTTGAGTCTCAGCTCTGCCACTTACTCACCTTGGACAGTAATTTTACCTCTGAGTATCAGTTTGTTTGTCATTTATAAAATGAAAGGTTTGTACTAAAATGATTTCTAAGGTCCCTCCCAGCTTTAAATCTCTTGTTATTCCTATGACCTTCCAAAGCCAATCAGACTAGTCTCCACCCTACACCCACCCACCAATAAGTGACCCTCTCTGCTATCTCATATAATGTTTCAAAGAAAGTGGGTCAAATCTCCCAAACTTAATTTTATAAATTTTGTATTTGAACATTTTCCTGGGAGCACTTTTCCTGAGTCAGGAGGCATAGAATCATAGAATATCAGAATTAGTAGTTATTGGAGGTAATCCAATCCAACCAGCATCTGAGCAACAGTCCTTTCCACAATATCCTTTTTATTTTTATTTATTTTTAATAGTATTTTTTCTAAATATATGCAAAGATAATTTTCAACATATTTATCTTTTCAAAACCTTGTGTTTCGAATTTTTCTCCCTCTTCCCCCCAAATCCCTTCCCCAAGACAAGCAAGCAATCTTCTATTTTTGAATTTATTAGGAAATTCCTCTCTCCCTCCCCCCCCCCCCCCCCCCCCCCCCCCCCCCCCCCCCCCCCCCCCCCCCGCGCCCCCCCCCCCCCCCCCCCCCCCCCCCCCCCCCCAACATTAAGCCTAAATCTGACTCTGGGCAGCTTCCAGGTACTGCTTCCTAGTCCTACCCTCTTAGCTCTGTCTAATCTCTTCTTTTAGATAGCGTTCCTACTACTTGAAGACTGCTAAGTAAATTTTGGGAGGTGGGAGGTGATGTGGAAGTCTACTTACTGTTATGATCAGGGAAGCAGTGCTAGCTTTAGAACCCCTGTTTCACATGCTAATTTGGTTAAGGAGCTCTTTCCTGCTGCACCCCAAATACTCCTATCGGAGCTATGTAATGAGGGTAAAGATAGATTTAATCAAACTTCAGAGAGGAAGTTGCAGTGAGAAATCTCCAGGCATTGAACAACCATGAGCATACTAGGTTCTTCTTTGACAAAGGATAGAGAGGTCTGGGTCATTTAATTTCAGAGTCAGATTGGATAAAGTTTTGATCACAGCTAAAAAAAACCAAGATACAGCCGCAGATATTGGTAATATTTTATGAGTAGTGAGCTGTGATTGACTTACTGGGTGAAAAAGGCAGATATCATCACTTAGCTTTAGCCCTTGATATGATCGATGACATGAGAATGCTATGGCCCTCTAGTGGTCAGAGAAGTTTTGTGTGTGAGTCTGAGAGTCAATATGCATTAAGTGCCTACTATGTGCCTGGCTCTGTGTATATGTGTTTGCTCTTGCTACTGGTAAATTCTTGATCAGAAATAGAGAAAGATTCCTGTAATCTTAGATCTAAACTGAAAGGAAGTTCAGAGGCCATTTGGTTTAACCCTCTCATTTCCAGTGTTTGCCACCATTGTTGGTTCTTCTTTTTCATCTGAAGTGGATAACCTCAAGTGAAGGAGATAGAAGATAGATATATCTATTGAGCAGAAAGGCAGGTATTTGCACTGGTATCATTTTTCATCCATCTGATATTCTGCTGGTGGGACAGAGGCTCTTGAGTAGTCAAATAATAAACCCAAAAGAATTTATTACAGTTCCTATCATAAACTCAATAATGTCATCTACATTATTTCTGTATGCAATGATCATGTGATGGAACCTGGGGTTGGGAGTGGGGAGAATGGTGCATTCTTTTCTTTCTTTCTTTCTTCTTCTTTTTTTTTTTCGCTGAGGCAATTGGGGTTAAGTGACTTGCCCAGGATCACACAGCCAGGAAGTATTAATTGTCTGCAACCAGATTTGAACTCACCTCTGCCTGATTTCAGGGCTGGTGCTCTTAACCACTGTGCATTCTTTTCTAAATCACAAAATCTCAGATTATTTTCCTTACTACTACTCTTCTACCATAGTGACACACATGTTTTAAACACTTCTTCCTCCCTACAAATATTAACGACTGAATTTACGTTTATTTACCTCTGTTTACTTGCCACCTGAGTGATCATGTCATTTTCCTACTCCAAAATTTTTATTGGCTTCATATTGCTTCTAGGCTAAAATACAAAATCCTCAGTCTGGCACTTAAGCCCTTCATAATATGCCTCTTACCTATTTTCCAGGCTTATTCCATATTATTTCCCTTTACATAATCTTTTTTGGCCAAACCATTCTATTACTTGTTATTCCATCTTGCTTTTGTGTGTGGGTGTTGTCTCCCCTTAAATCCCATTTACTCCCCAATTTCACCTTTAGGATTCCCAGCTTCCTTCAAAGCATGTAACTCATTACCACCTCTACACTAAGGCCATCCGGATCCCTCGTTGCTAGTATTTGCTTCCTCTTGAAATTACTTTGTATAACTTTGAATATAATTTGTATTAATTTTATCTGTGTACATATTGTACCTCTCCAACTTACAATATTAGCCCCTGTAGTTTAGAAACTGTATCTTTTTTTTTTTTTTTTTTTTTTTTTTTTTAATCTGTAGCACATAGTACAATCCTGGGGCATTTAATAAATATTTGTTGAATTTAATTGACCTTGGGCAAATCCTTCATTTCTTGGGACAACAGTTTTTTTCTTCTATGAAATGAGGCAGTTGGATTCACAGATTGATCTCTACTGTCTTTTCTCTAAGCCTTATGACTCTTAAATTGAGCAGAATGGGCTGCTCTACCAGTATGTCTTTCTGGGGAAAACATCTTGGTAAGTGCCTGAATGACTGTTGGGTCTCAGGCTTCTTATATCAAATGTACACGATTAAGATACGCAGGGCACAGATATAGCTGCTAGCAAGTTTGCCTTAGCACAAAGTGGAAGGAGATGGATAGTAGGGCATGGAAATGGGCGAACAAGTAGCTAATTAGGATTATGACTTGTTCTTCTACAGTGACCAAGTGTTGAAGTGATAGTTTTGGAGGGTATTGTATTTCCAGTGATCTTTTGGTATGTGTTAAATAAAATATAGTATGCTGGGGAATTGATAAGTTGTGATAATTCTAATCTTTTGGAAGTTTTTTTTTTTTTTTTTTGTCTTTTTTTAAAACATCAATTTTCTCCAGAAAACTATCTAACAGATTCTACTATCTTTCAATGAAAGTAGCGGTGGGGTTTGTTTTGTTTTGTTTTTTAATGCATTTAGTCTGTGAAAGGGGCTATTATTGTTTCTCAGATGGCACTCATATATGTAGGACCTTCACCTTCATTCTATTCCTCCCCTGAACCAGGGGGCCAAGAGACCATCTCTCTTGCAAGCAGTAGGAGATTGGATTTCTTTCCTTAACTTAATTCAATACCTCTTAAATTAGGCCAAGAAAGCCAGGATTTGGAAAGTCCCATCCCAAATATTTTTGTTCATTGCAGTGGCCTCCAAATTCTTTTGATTGCATATCCCTGTCATTAAGCAACTTTTTTAGCATGTACCCTCACTATAATTCTATTTATCTTTTTATAAATTAATGTATTACTGTACAAATATATTTTAGAAGTTACAAAACATACTCAAAATGGAAATTAGAAAGGATGTAAGATGAAATAAGCATTTTATAGTTTTTATTTAATTCTATTAATGATAATTTTTTAAAATTTATTGTCTATGACATTAATATTTGTGATTGAGCATAGTTTATTATTTTAAAAAAATCTCGGTTTAATATTTTTGTGATAGAGCAATTAAAATTTTATGTCCTCCTTATTTCAACATTTGGTTTTATTGGCTGTCATAGCTGAAAAATTCCCAACAATATGTAAATCCAAATGTTGGCTATTACTGTATCCTGCCTTTCATTTTTGCATGCTGTCTACCAATTGTACAAGGGCTTTTTTTGAATTTTGGCAAGTAATATTCTATCTTCTTTGATGTCAATCAATTGTTCTTGCAAATTAATTTGAAGATGTTGCATTTTAAAGATTTTTAATAAATCAGTTCAAAATCATAGGAACTTTTTGTTTGGAAGAGTTAGAAAACCAGAAAAGTTTAGAAATTAGAAGATTAGAAAATTATTTTTTCAAGTATTTTAAGCATGCAGATATGTGTTTGTGTAGGAGATAACACATTTTTTTCAGCAAGAGAAGCTTAGTTTTCAACTGACTTGCTAAATATGATGGCTTCATACTATTATTAGCTAATAACTCAAGGTGCAATAAACACCCAGGGTGAGGTTCATCATTAATTCTAATGGATGTAAATCCATATTGCAAATCTTTTTGAAATTAAATTTTTTTTTTAGCCATCTGTTTATCAGGTTTGATTAGATTGTTTTTGTTTTCAACTCAAATGTGACTAGTAAAGAGCCCATACTGAGAATTAGAAGTTTCAGTTCCCTGTTTCTTTTTGTCAGTCAAAAAAGGATCTTGTATGCTTAGGATCTCATGCCCATTGTTTGGGGGAATGAGGGACATACCAAAAGGTATAGTCTCTTTTGTAGAGCAGTTTGAAATCTAGCTGTTACACACAAACAATTTAAGATTATGTACACTGATAAAAAGACAGTCATAGGTTCATAGATTCCCTTATTTTGCAAATGAGGGAATAGAGTCTCAGAGAAGACTTCCCTAAGATTGCATAGGTGAACATATATAAGGAGCATTGAATAAAGATTAAAGTAACATATGTTAAATTTATAATTGTCTGCTGATTTGTCATCATGAGTTATCTTAAAGCTGCTTGTTTATTTTTGAGAGCTAGTTAAAACTTGATAGTATTACTCAGAAATCCACTTATCTAGGTATGTGAAAGTTGTACTTGGGCACAGTATGCAGAAAGTAAGTAAATGAGTAAGTGACCCCTGCTGTCCTTCCATATTTTGGAATTCTTACCCTTCTTTGAAGAATATCTTGTTAAATAGGGAACACACAACTGTCTGACTTAGGAACTGGGTAGAGGATACAGAGTATCAGATGGTATATTTAAATATTACGAAGGCATAAATTATTTTTAAAATTAAAAATATTAATGAGAATTCTAAATTTTTTCCTGCACCCTAACAGATCTTTTTGACAGTCCCTAGAGGGTGCTCCTGTTGGAGCTCATTAATATGGAGGACCTGCCTAGTGGCCAATGACACTGTGATTGATTCCTTCTAATTTAAGTTGGGACTAACCTAACAACTGAAAGAAGGTAAAAATCTTAGTTCTCACAGTTCCGTCCTAAGTTCAGATGGTTTTTATCTCCCACCATATCAGCACATAGAAGAAATTTACATTGTGTACTTGTGGTCAGGTTCCTTTGGTCTTTTTTCCTTCATTGTGGGAGGAGCAGGGTCACTGCTATAGTCTGAGAACATTTATTTCATGCCTGTTGTTTGGGGGAGTGACGGACACAAAAGAAGTTGTTTACCTATTCCCTATTCTTAAGCAGTTTAGAATCTGACTGATCTACACAAAAGCAATTTAATATCTTGTACCGGTTCAAAATAGCAGTCATAGGTTCACAGATCAACTCATTTATAAAATGAGGAAATAATCTCAGAGAAGACTTGCATAGGTGAACACATATACAAAGCATCAAATGCAGATTTAAATAATGTACATAAATGTTGAGATGATGTGCCAGATGTTTATATTTACACCCTGCTTATTATTAATACTTGTTAATATTCATGTGTCTCTTTAAGGTTGGCGGAATCATTCTATATATTATTTCATTGGATCTTCACAGCAACCCTTTGAGGTAGGTACTCTTTTTAATCTCCATTCTGTAGATGAAAAAACTGAGATTGAGAAAATTTACGTGACTTACCTAAGGCTAATAAGTGTCAAGATTCCAACTGAGGTCCTAATTTCAAATCCACTGAGTTTTCAGTCCACTTACCTAGCTTTCCTGCTAGGTACTTCATTTCCTAACCTTCCTACTTCCTGCCTTACCTTTAGCTTCCTTCTCACCCCACTTTTAAGTTAAATAAGCACATTCTGGAGATGCTTATGCTTTTAATTATGAATTTACTGATGACTTCATTTTGAAGATGTACTCTTTAAGGCCTTCACATCAAGCCAGGTCAGACAAACACAAAATAATATGTCATAATATGTATTTCTTCTTGGCTTATGGATAAAAACTAATGAAGATATTTCATATGTGAAGGGAAAATGAGAAAGGAGAAAAGTGTCAACTTTGTTCATCCTTTGGATTTGGTTTCAAGGAAACAAGATCATATAAGTGGCTTATCTATGTTTTTTAAAAGAAAAAAAATAATAGCTTTTTATTTTTCAAAAATCATACAGAGATAGTTTTCAACATTCACCTTTACAAAACCTTATGCTCAAAATTTTTTCCTTCTCTTTTCACCTTCCCCCTCCTCTAGACAACAAGTAATCTAATATAGGCTAAATGTGTACAATTTTTCTGAACATATTTCCTTATTTTTCATGCTGCATAAGAAAAATCAGATTGAAAAGGAAAAAATGAGAAAGAAAAAAACAAGTAAGCAAACAACAACAAAAAGGTGAAAATACTATTTTGTGAACCACATGCAGTCCCCATAGTGCTCTCTGGATGCAAATGGTTCTCTCCATCTCAAATCTATTGGAATTGGCTTGAATCACCTCATTGTTGAAAAGAGCCAAGTCCATCAAAGTGAATTATCTATAAAATGGAGCTATTGATAAACTGGCTATTCCTTATTCCTGGAATGCTTTCCTTCCTATCTTTATTTCCTAGTTTTTGGGTTTCCTTCAAGTCCCAGTTAAAATCCTACCTAAAACCTCTCCTGACCCTCTCCCTTTATTCTAGTGCCCTCCTTAGATTGACTTTTCAGTCAATACAGTTTGCCTACAGTTTGTTTTTTCATATTTGCTTGTATGTTCTCTCCCCTACACGTCTCCCCTCTCCCCCTCAAACTGTGAGCTCCTTAAGAAAGGGATGTTCTTTTATCTTTCTTGTATCCCCAACACTTAGCATAATACTTGGGGCATATTAATATTAATTAATTAATTAATTAATTAATATTAATATTAAGTCACTAATTCACTGATTGACCTTCAACCCCTTTACTCCCAAGGTTGTTGTGAGGACTAATGAGTTAATGTCCACTGAGGGTTTGAGAGCCTTGGATGAGGAAGGTGCTGTATAAATAGTGGGGTTATTGTGATATTGAATGATTTAGCTTTGTTCCTGTATCTTTGGTATTTGACTTCTGGTATTTAGCTGGAGGCATTTTCGTGTAGATAGCTACCTTCAGCTACCTACTATAATGGAGTCTCCACTGGGTTCCTAGCCCTGCTGAGGAGCATGTCATTTGGGAATGGGAAGTCTCATTTCCTTCTTTAAAAAGCCCCCAGGAATCAGGAATGAGAGAAATGTAGAAAATATGCCCCACATGCGGAACTGTTTCTGAATAAGGCATTTATTGAAAAGGTTTTGCAGAAGGCGGCAGTTGTTCTTTAATTTCAGAGCTATTTGTGTCTGCTTGCTGCATTTGAAATTTGTTAACTGCTTAGGTGCCAGATCTTCTGGGATATGAATGTAGCTTCTCAGTTCCTATTATAAAGACACCAGCGAGCCCTTTGGAGGCATGGGGACCTAATCTCTATAATCAGTTTCAGAACCTTATTTCTTAGTGATTTCACTTGAAATTTAGGCATATGACTTTTTTTTTTAGTCATCTATCTTGTAACAGATTATATATAATCACATTTAAAATTATGAATGTTAGACTAGTGTTTTCTTTCATTTATTTCTTCTTTATTGCTTTTTTGGGTTGTATGAGGGGAAATCTCTTTTACTTTGTTGTTTAAGTGCACAACTTTTATCCTAATCTCTTCTTAAAGCCTGTCTCCAACCATCAATTCCTACTCTATCTCAAGTTCTTTAAATTTACTGAAATTTTTACTTTCTTTTTATTTATTTAGTAAATATTGATCTTTCCTTTTCTTCAAGGTTCTTTCCTAGGCCTTCTCTACATTCTCTAGTAGCTTTATTAGCTCCCCTGAGTTTAATTACCATCATTATGCAGATGATGCCCAGATCTATATATGCAACCCCAAAGATTCCCTTGAGCATCAGCAATGGGCTATTGGACTTCTCCAACTGAATGTTTCAGAGACAACCCCAAATTCCAACATCCAAAACTAAATAAACTTTACTTCTAAAGCATCCTCTTTTCCAAACTTGCCTGATTTTGTCAAAATTGCCACCATTCTTGCGTCCTAGGTCCATGAAGCTGGTACTAACCTCATTCTTCCCTGATCCACATACCCAATCAGACATCACATTTTTCTGATTCTACTCATACAGTAGCTTCTCATAGCTGATCTTTTCTCTCTATTCACATCATTAGTGCCTCAGTTGAGAATCTCATCACTTTTAGCCTAGATTATTTCCACACCTCATCCCCCCAAATAGTCCCCCTGCCTCCTCTCTTTCCATTCTGTCCTTCCACACTGCTGCCAAAGATATCCTTAAAAACATATCTGCCTGTGTTAAATCTACATTCAATCAACTCCACTGGTATGAAATATAAATTCTTCTGATTAACTTTTTTTTAATTTTTAATTTTTCCAAACACATGTAAAGATAGTTTTCAACATTTATTCTTGTAAGAATTTGTGTTCCAAATTTTTCTCCTTCTCTTACCTCCCCCTCCCCAAGACAGCAAGCAATCTGATATAGGTTAAATATATGTAATTCTTTTAAACATATTTCCATATTTGTCATACTATGCAAGAAAAATCAGACCAAAAGGGGAAAAAAAATCACAAGAAAGGAAAAAAGCTAACAAACAATAATAACCAAAAAAAGAAAAGAAAAAAGATGACAATACTATGCTTCGATCCATATTCAGTCTCCATAGTTATCTCTATGGATGCAGATGGCATTTTCCATCCCAAATTTGTTGGAAATGCCTTGAATCACTGCATTGTTGAAAAGAGCCAAGTCCATCACAGTTGATCATCACATAATCTTGTTGATACTTTGTACAATGTTCTCTGTTAGCTTTACTCAGCATCAATTCATGCAAATCTTTCCAGGCTTTTCTGAAACACTGAATAGCTTTTGAAGCTCTTAGATTTAACCTATCTTTCCAACCTTCTTGAATATTACTCCCTTCTCTCACTGCCTCCTTTCCTCTGCAGTCCAGTAAATTATCTTTTCTCCCGCCTCTTCTTTCACTAGAGTTTGTGACACAATTCTTTTTGTCTTCAAGACAGCAAACATCAATCCTATATGAAGTTTTTCCCAATTCCCTCCACCGCCCTCCATCTGCTTGTGATGTCTTTGCCAAACTAGATAGTATTTAGCTATTTTGGTATTTATTTTGCATATACTTATGTTTAGGGTAGCACAGTGGATACTTCACAGCACACTTGCAATTGTGTGACCCTGTGCAAGTCATTTAATCCCATTTGCCTCAATTCTTCATCTATAAAATGAGTTGGAGAAGGAAATGGTAAGCATTCCATTATCTTTGCCAAGAAACTCCAAATGAGGTCACAAAGAGTTGGAAACAACTGAATAATACTTATATTTATATTTGGCTTCTCTATTAGCATGTAAGAACCTTGCAAATAGGGACTTGTTTCATTTTTTATATTTGTATCCACAATGTCTGGTATATAACTGAAACTTAGTTTGTTGATTGTTTCTTTTTTTCCTAGTTATTTAAGCAATTAGTTAAAAACCTCCAGTCCCTTTTCAACTTTTGCTTTGTTCTTATTATTTCTGTTCCTTTTATTTTTAAGAGTTATAGACTTGTTTCTGCTTTGCTTTCTGTGTTTTTTATGAAGTTAAACTTTTGAAGGAAGGGGTTTAGACTCTAGCCACCTTCTATGTTATTCTCTTTTTATAGAGGCAACTAATTGGCACATAGAGTAAGAGTGCCTTACTTGGAGTAGACCAAAATTCAAATTGGAGCTCAAACACTGCCCGCCTCAGTTTCCACCAGATGTAAAACGAGGACAATGAGTGCCTTATAGGGTTGTTGTGAAGACCAGTGAGATAACAAACACAGAACTTCACAAACCATAAAGAGATATATAACTGATTGATATTGTTTGTTCCTTCCTGGACAAAATCTTGGCAGTTCCAACTTCTGAGAAAAAAAGTGAATTTCTTTTTTTTTTTGAGGAGAAAAAAAAATGCACTAGTGTAACAAAGGAGACTCCTCTTTCTTCTCAAAGCATCTCCCAGTATTAGTATGAGACAAGGAGGGTCTTTGTTCTCTTTCTTCCCTCTCTACTGACCTGTGTAGCTCCCCACAGCTGAGTGCATGTTGCTGTGGTGTTCTTAGATCTTTTGAGGTGAGAAACTAGGTACTTGAAAAGATGGTCTCCAGAGGTCTGGTTTTTTTGTTGGTTTTTAGAAAAGCCCTGGATAAAGCAGAGTTAACCTTACTCCCACCTGTTACTACAGCTTTTTTTTCTCAAAAGCCCTGGAGAGTAGTTGTTTTGATTTGTTTGATTTTTAACTGAAGTGCTGTGGGGACCGGCAGAGCAGGTGAGAATAGCCCTTCCCACTTGGTCTAATCTCAGTCTTGGCTGGGAGCCAGACCTGTCACTGACTCACAAGGCAGCTAATGATGCCAAAGTGAGTGAAATAGCTGCCCACCACTTCCTTTGGGTTTAGGAGGGTGGAAAGAGCAAGCTTGGAAGATGGGATCTGCAACATAGCTACCTCATGTGGTCCTGGTTAACAGCCATGTCTTTCTAGGCAATCCACTCTTCCTGTTTGAGCACTTCTGCCCCCTGAGCAGATGTTCTGCCCCAACTTCCTTCACCTTCCCCCTCTTCCAGGGGCTTAAGAGTCTGATGACTGCTTCCCAACTTGAGTTATATCCTGTCTAGTCCTTTTGTGCTGTGTTTCAGAATTGGGGAGAACACTTTTCTCCACCCACTTGGGAACTGGTTGGATGAGTTTCTTTGGCAGTTGGGTCTTTCTACTTGAAAACAAGAATGGGGGTGGGGTAGGGGGTTTTTGTTGGATGGAAAGGAAGACTCTTGCACTGGGATTTGTGAAGAAGTGACCAATGTGGTTTCCTGCTCTCAGGCGTCTGGTAGGGCTAGCTATTTATCTCTGAGGCACCTGGGTATTCTTGCACCTCTCTCTAGGATCACAAGATCATAGTTATAGAGCTAGAAGAGGACTTGGAGAACATTTAATTCAGTCAATGCCTCTTCTTTTATAAATGGGGAACCAGGATTTATAAAAGGTATAGTAGTAACTGTCAGAGGTAATAGCCAGTAGGCTATCTCCCCAGGGCCAGAAATGATTTCTGGTAGATTAGAGGTCAAACTTGTTAGATTAGCTTTTGATTTTTCTCTCAAAAGTAGGATGCAGGTTAAGCCTGAGAAAGGGCTAATTCTACTAAAAAATAAACAGAAGGGGATAAATAAATAAATATTTAAAATGCCTTTTCTGCAAGGTGAGAAGCAAGATTTGGAGTCAGGAAGAACTGTGTTCATGTCTTGACTCTATATGCTTATTAGTGATGGGACCCTCTGCACATCTCTATGTTTTAGGAAACTCTTTAAGATTTACTTAGCAAGTCCCCAAAAGCTGTTGATTTTTGTGATAAATGTTGTGAGGAAGGAGTAGTTCCTCACAATGACAAAATCGCAATTATATCCTGTTTTGTAAGGTTGGACTAGATGAGTAGGCGCAGAAAGTTGGAGAATGTACTCCTGCAGTTTATTCAAAATCCAGCTCTATTTCTAAACTTGTGTAGTCATTTTCAGTCACATCCAAAGCTTTGAGATCCCTTTGGGTTTTCATGGCAAAGATATTCTAGTAATTTTTCATTTCTTTCTCCTATTCATTTTATAGTTGAGGAAACTGAGTCAAACAGGATTAAGTGATTTGCTCAGTCATAAAAGTAAGTGTCTGAGGCTAGATTTGAACTCAGGTCTTCCTGATTCTAGGTCTGGCATTCTATTTACTGTACTGCCTTAGCTGCATATTTCTAAACTTGGGAAATTCAATTTTTTTAAAAATAGTATTTTTTTTTCTAATTATAAGTAAAGACAACTTTTGTTATTTATTTTTACAAGAAGGAAAATCCATTCTTTCTGAATTTTTATTGCTAACATTTTATATTGACATGTCATAGAACCTCCTCAGGGTAATTTTAGTTGAATCTTCCATTATGTATTATCTCCAAAAACACTTTAAGTTAAACAAATAATTACAATTAATCCTTGCATTCTAGTAGACTTCTGTTTGTTAAATGACAGGTGTATGTTTTATAAATAAGTACCTATGAGGTCCTATGTTTTTTATCTTAAGCTTTGTTCCCAGCTAAAACTCTCTTCATTAATGTAGGCATAACAATTCTGTATATTATTCTTTTGACATTACTTTGTTTGCTCTGCATCGTTTTATCTCCTGTTGGCTTTGGAGTCAAAAGCTCTGACTTTAAATTCTGAGTATGCTGTTTATTCCCTTAACCTGATTTTAGGCAAAATCACTTATCTTCTCTGGGTCTAAATTTCCTAATTTCCTAAATGGGTTAGATTAGATAGATTACCTATGAACTATGTATTTTTTCCTATTTTATTAAATTCTCTATATATGTTATTCATTATATAGCAGTAATATCTCAAAAATCGTCATTATTGTCATTCCCTTTGAAAAATTACTGATTGTTGCTATGATGTTGTTTGACTCACTCATTCTTTGGGAACCTTCTCTCTTATAACCCACAGCAAAGTAATTTCATTTGAGACCTGATACCAATGTTTGCTTAGAGCAGAATGTGAGTCTCACGAAGACTCAAAACCCACATTCCCTGTACTGTAGGAAATTTACATCTTTAGTTTTTGTATGTTCTTGACAGTCAGGTGGCATAGTGGAGGAAAGCTTTGGTCTTGGAGTCCAGGAAGATCTGAACTGGATTCCTGCTTTATACACTTAGAAGCTGTGGGACATAGGTCATTCATTTAATTCTCTTAGCCTTAATTTCCTCATCTGTAAAAGAGGGACAATCAGAACACCTACTTCTAAGAGATTTTTTGAGAATCAGATGAAAGAGATAACTTAGATAAAATGCTTTGTAAACTTTAAAGTACAAAACAAATGCTATTATTCTTAAAATTTCTTCTGGACCTTATATCTCCTTTTTTTGCAAGAGTTGATGTATGCCTTGGAATTGACCTTTTGAATGTATGCCTTGGATTGACCTTTGTATCTTCTCTCTTTACTCACCTATAGAAAAAGAGCATTTCTATAGATCTTTGTATAGTATTCTTCCTAAACTCTTCTTGGCAATAATAATTTTAATAAATATTAATATTATATAGATCTTTGCTTTTTCAAATCATTTTCATATTCATTATTTCATTTGTC
Source organism: Sarcophilus harrisii (assembly GCF_902635505.1). Classification (NCBI taxonomy): domain Eukaryota; kingdom Metazoa; phylum Chordata; class Mammalia; order Dasyuromorphia; family Dasyuridae; genus Sarcophilus; species Sarcophilus harrisii. The sequence goes on from NC_045427.1 coordinate 322,407,618, forward strand.
TTTAAAATTTTAAAGCTCCCTTCTTATAAGTTGTCTTTTATTCATACATCATAATTATTCGATATTCTCTAAAAGATAAAGCAATAGAAATTATTTGTTTAGTAATTCTCTCATAAAAAATATCAGAAAGGTATAAAATGGGGAGACATCTTGAATGAGGAGTTTGCCACTGTGATGAAGGATATTAAGCTTTTGTTATGTGCCAGGTACTTGTGCTAGAAGCTGGAGAAATGGTCAAAACTAAAAATCAGCCCTGCCCTCAAGAAGCTTATATTCTACTAAGCAGAAAGAATATGAAAGAACAAATAAACATCTACAAAATCTACCCTTCCCCCAATTTTTTTTTTTAATGGGGAGGAAATGAGCAGCTGGGAGGATCAAGCTTCAGGTATAAAGTTAATTTTGAAGGGAAAGCAGAGTGTTTTTTGGGGGAAGGGGAAAATATACATTTATGTATTTTTGCAGAATCACAGAATATATTTTTAATAAGTTTTTCACATAAAATATATATTTCTGTATATTTCTCTTTCCCTACAGTTAAATAAACGAGAACAAATTTTCCCTTCTCGCCCTTTTAAAACATAGTCAAACAAAAAGATTCCCACATTGTTGGTATCCAAAAATATATATATTTTTCAACCTGCACTCTTGAGTCTATAAACTCTCAGTAAGAAGGTGGGTAGCATGAATAAGGGATTCTAAAGGATAGATGTAAAGTGAAGGTATATTCAGGTATTGAAGATAGTCAGTGCAAGGGGAGGTAGATGAGGTATCATGTATAAGAAGCAGCAAGCATTCTAATGTGGGGAGTAGGAAATGATAGGATATATAATAAGGTAGGAAAGATATTGAAAAGAGCTTCTTTTGTTTATTTTTTTAATACACATTGTTTTATGAATTATGTTGGAAGAGAAAAATCAGAGCAAATGGGAAAAATCACAGGAGAGATAAAAAAACAAACAAAAAAAAGTGAATATAGCATGTATTGATTTACATTCAGTCTCCTTAGTTCTTTCTCTGGTTGCAGATGGTATTTTCTGTTTAGTGTTTATTGGGATTCTTTTGGATTGTAAAAAGCTTTAAAAACTGAACGAAGTAGGTTATTTTTTATTTTAGAGGCAATAGGGAGCTAATGAAGTTTATTGGGAAGGGAAGTGATATGGACAGAACTGAACGTTAGGAAAATTCCCTTTGCTGCTGTGTGATAGGCTGGAGAGGAGGGAGACTAGAAAAAGAAAAACCAATTAGGAGGTTATTGCAGAAGAAGGGTAAGGAAAGTCTGAATAAGGATGATGACTAAAAAGGAGTAAGATATATGAGACATTTGTTAACTGATCATATAGTTGGTGAAAGTGAGGAATTAAGAATAATGACAAGATTTTGAATTTGTGTGATTGATGGTGATTGAGGTGTCCTCAATAGAAATAAGCAAGTTTAGAATAAAGGTGCTTGGGGTAAAAGATGAGTTCAGTTTTGGATTTGTTAAATTTGAAATGGCCTATAAGACATCTAGGTTGCTTTATCCAATAAGTTGTTAGAGATAGTGAAATGGAGCTCAAATAATGAGATTCTCTGTGGATGGTGAGGTCCTAGAAATGCTTCTTTTGCAGATGTGCTTGTTCTATCAGGCCATAGAAGGATATTGCATAGTCTCCTGGAAGAGATATGTAACTACTTAAAACTGTTTGACCATCCACATAGGAAAGATAAAGTAGATGAAGAATATCTGTTGCCCATATAATGATAGGCAGTTAAATGGACAACCTAGGGTACTTATCCATTTATATGCATATCTGGGACAGATAGTACTAAAAAAAAACAAAACAGAAATGAATTAGAGATTGGGCTGCATTGCCTTTTGGAAGTTACTAGATTTCCTTTAATGACCCCAAGTTTCACTGAGAAACAAACACCACCTTTTAAATATGGTACTCTATTAGTGGTGATGTATTATTTCAAAATATTAAATAGCTCTGAAGTTCTGGAAACACGTATCATTCAGAGAACAATAGAGAGGAATATGATGGGTAAGAATAGGCTGTAGTATCTAACCAATGAGGAACTTTGAAGAAATAGAAATAAAATCTATTTGCAATATACTAAGAAAAGATGGGCAAGAAATAGCAGGCTGTTCACAGCCTGAATATTCCACTATCAGAAGAAAGAGGAAGGTCCACATTAAGTGGATCTCCTGTGGCATACTGATGAGAGATTTTTTTTTAAGAAGAGTTGTTTGCAAGTGAGTTAGGCTCTGCATCCCTGGAGGGAGTATCCAGATAGACCAGGTCACAAATTCATTTGAGAACTCCTATTTAATCCTTGCCAGAATTCTGTGAGGTAGATAGGGGAGGTAGTATTGGGTCCCTAGGATTTTAGGACAAAAGCTGGGAAGGGACTTTTGAAAACATCTAGTCCAAATCTTTTTAGAGATATAGAAACTGAGACCCAGATAGACTTAATGATTTGCTGAGGATCACAAGGCTAACAAGACTAGAATTTGTGTTTGTGCCCTCTGACTTCAAATCTTCACCTCTTTTTTCTCTGCCATTTAACCTTGTGATGGATGGAAATGCTAAGTTTCAGAGGGATTATGACTTGTTCAGAAATCACAAGAGATAAGGTTCAGGGGTTCCAGCTATTTTGTTTTGTTTTTTCTTTTTTAGTTTATTTTTAATACACATTGTTTTACGAATTATGTTGGGAGAGAAAAATCAGAGCAAATGGGAAAAACCATGAGAAAGATAAAAAACAAAAAAGAAGTGGGCATAGCATGTATTGATTTATATTTAGTTTCCTTAGTTCTTTCTCTGTTTGCTGATGACATTTTCTGTCCAAAGTCTATTGGGATTACTTTGGACCATTGAATTACTGAGAAGAACCAGGCCTTTCTCAGCTGATCATTGCACGTTCTTGCTGTTTTTAGCTGATCATTGCACGTTCTTGCTGTTTTTGTGTACAATGGTTCTGCATGTTTCCTGGTTCTGCTTGTTTCACTCAGCATCAATTTATGTAAATCTTTCCAGACCTTTCTATAATAAGCTTGTTCATCATTTTTTATGGAACAATAATATTCAATTCCCTTCATGTACCACAACTTGTTCAGCCATTCCCCAACTGATGGGCATCCACTCCTTTTCCAGTTCTTTTAAGCCATGTATTTATTCTCTGTTTGATGTCGCTGCTAAGGTTTCTATCCTTATTTATTCTACCTTTGGAAATGAGGAATTTGTTTTATCCTCCAGTTCCTCTCTGACAACAGTCTCTGGAAGCTTTTCCTCTCCTCCATGCTCTTAACTTCTCCAAATTTCCACTAGATAACGGACTGTTGTTAGTGATGTTTTTTTTTGTTATTTATTTGTACTTTGTGCAGATGAAATTGAATAAGTACATTTTGAGGCAGAGAACCTGTGTTCCAACTGCCATCTCTTATTTATATGACTTTAAGCAAAATCATTTAACTTCTCTGGGTCTCATGTTCTTCATCTGTGAAGATGAGAGATTGGACTATTGATCTCTGAGGTTCCTTCCAGCTCTGTGTGTTCCTGCACTCTGTAAAATACCTTAAATTTTCGATTGTTTGTTTCTCTCTGTAACTCTCAAGGGAAAGTGTGAATCTTCTGCCTAAATTCTAATCATTGTGTGTCTGTCTCCCATCTCAGGCCTCTAGGGAATGTGTCCTGTCTGTTAGAACAACATGATCTTGTGAATTCCATTTTACTTCATCTTCTGGTCTGGCCCTCCCTTCACCCCTGCACCCCACAGGAGGTATTGACTTCTTCCTTTCTAGCTGAGTTATTTTTTATTTGTTCTGAGTCCAGTGCTTGGCAATAGAACATGAAGGTTTTGGACTCCTGTTCTATGGGTGTTTGTGATTATAAAAACAACAAAGCTGTTAGGTGTTGGGAAGTATAAAAATTTAGATATGCATTTCAACTAGAGAGTATTAACTTAAGGTGGAGGGGGAAAGAACCAAAGTTCCAGAGAAATGAATCTTTTTTTCCTATCCAGTCACTCAGTAAGTAAACATGAAGTGTCTACCATGTGCCAGACACTATGCCAATAGACCCTGGACTTCTAAAAAGAGGCATAAGATAGTTCCTGTCTTTATTTTATTTTTTTTTCTTTGTTCTCCCCCTCCCCCATTATTTTTATTTTATTTTATTAAATGTTTATTTATTTATTATTTTATTTTATTTTGCTGAGGTAATTGGTATTAAGTGACTTACCCAAGGTCATACAACTAGGAAATGTTAATGACTGAGACCATCTTTGAACTCAGGTCATCCTGACTTTAGGGCTGGTATTCTATCCACTGGGCTAGCTCCAATAGTATTTTGTTTTTTTCCAATTACATGTAAAGATAAGTTTCAACATTCACTTTTATGATAAGATTTTTAGTTCTGATTCCCCCCCCTCCCTTAAGACAGCAAGCAATTTGATATAGATTAAACATTTGTGGTTGTTTTAGACATATTTCCATATTTGTCATGCTGTGTAAGAAAAATCACAATAAGAGAAAAACACATGAAAGAAAAAACAAAAAAGTGAAAATAGTATGCTTCAATCTGCATTCAGACTTCATAGGATGTACATAGCATTTTCCATCATGAGTATTTTGGAATTGTCTTAGATTGCAGTTCCTGTTTCAAAAGAGCAATCTAAAGTGGACAAAAAGCAAACAAATATGGACACATGTACTATGCACAAAATAACTAAGAAATAATTAATAGAGCAAAAACACTAGAATTAAGAAAGGAGAGAAAGGTTTTCAGTGTTGGGCCACAGTTGTACAAAGTGTAGTTGAAGCTCACGTTTTCTTTGTCAGGTATTTTTATGCACTAGGAGAATATAACGGGTCTACTACTAGCTACCTCATTCATTCTCAGATCCAGCAATTCCTTTGAACTTGCTGAATGGTAAATATTCTAAACTAGAAAAATCTGGTCCCTGTTTTCCCCATTTTTTTAAAGTCTCCCCTCCCAGCAGGTGGCCTCACAACAATTTACTGATGCAGTAAGCCAGACAAGGTCACCTTTGCAGTCACTAATTAGCTTTATCCCCACCCCTCTGCTTCCCAGCAGTGATTGGTTCTGAAAACCTTCTTGTAGCTCCAGAGACAGAGAACGTTGCTAATAAAAAGATTTCTTATCTAGGAAAGCCTTATCTTACTTAGAGAGATGAAACCTTAAAAGATAAAGAGGTAGACCCTTTGGGACTTGTCAGTATTTTCTAGGGAAAAATAAATTCCTCATTATTTATACAGTTATTATTCAATTGGCTTCCATTCCTACTACTTTACTGAAATACCTTTCTCCAATGTTACTAAAGTCAGTAATTGGGAATTCTTTTCTCCAGGGTCACAAAGAAATTCCCAATTGCTAACTCCAGTGACATTTTTATGGTCTTTCTTTAGTATTTTGATCTTTCTTTAGTATTTAACACTGAAGACCACCCCTCCTTCCTTGATTTTTATGAATTTGTGTTAACTTTTCATGACCTCCCAAAACATACTGTCCATAGGACTTACTTGTTAAAGATACTTTTCCACTGGACTAAGACAAGCAGGGTTAAGTGACTTGCCCAGGATCACATAGTTAGTGTCTGAAACTGGATTTGAACTCAAGTTTTCCTGATTCTAGGGTCCAGCATTATTTACTGAGTCACCTAGGTGCCTCTCCCAATGCTCCTGATTGGCGAGTCTCCGGCTCAGATCACCATATCATTTCACAAGTTCCTCATTTCCAGCTCCCTTTCTGTGTTGTTTTTCAACATTGGAACATAAGCTCTTTGAGGGTGGAGACTATCTTCTCTTGTATGCATCCCTAATGCATATTATAATGCCTTGCATCTAGTAAATAAACTTTCTCTCTGTCTCTTGTCTATGTCTCACTGTCTCTCTTTTCTTTCTTCCTCTCTCTCATTCTAGTCACATATAACCACTTGTCAAATACATATTAACTTTACCTGCATAATATTTAATCAATTACCTCTTCCTTCCTGTTCCCAGTAATTTAGGACCTAATCCATTGTTTCTTAGACTATTATAATAGGGGCCCCTCACTGATTTTTCTGCTTCTAGTCAATCTCCTTTTCGGTCCATTCTTCAAATAATTTTCTTAATGAACCACATCTTGACTCAGAAATAAAGTCACTAATGAAAGAATAAACTTTCCTTCCACAATGATTCCCATTAGCTTTTCAGTCGTATACTCTGCATGTACACTACATTCTAAACCCTGTTGCTACTCACCTGCCCCTGTTTTTGTCCTACTCTTTCCCTTTTCAGTACTTTTGCTCTTATAGTAACCCATACCTGTAGTATCTTCCTCAATCTTCCTTATATCCAATGGAGATCTATTCAAATCTCTTTTTCTTCAAATCCCAAATCAAGTACCATTTTCATCATGACACTTTCTCTGACTTCTCTTTCTAACCTTCTTTTCCGAGTAGAAAAAGGAAAACCTTGGTTTGAAATGTCTTTGCTTCAGCTTTTCATCCATATTTTCCTTAGTTTCCTTTCTTTCATAGTTATTTATGAATGAATGTCTTGCCTGATCACATTAAATCATAAGCTCCATGACAGCAATGTCTGTCAGGTCCATCTTTTTAACCCTATCATTTTATATATAGTAGGTACTTAAAAACATTTTCAATGAATTGGACCAAAAAACTTAAGAGGATTTGCCTGGTTTGTTTGTGTGTGTGTGTGTGTGTGCTTTGGTTTTATCATCTGTGAAATATGGACATTCTTTTAATTCCTTTGCATTGGAGACTGACAAATTGAGCATGACTGAAGATCTCTTGGCATGGGAACTGATAAGATTTCTCCATATGAGGTTGTGAGTTCTATGTGGAAAACATCTCTCAAAATCAAGCTGGCCAGTCAGTCTCATTCATGGTTTGCCATGAGAGGAGGGAAGTTTCAGGTATAGGGTTCTCTCCTGCAACTCTAGACAATTTTTTTTTTCTATCCCAGACTGCTCTCCACAGTCTTGCCTACTCATGTTCCAGGCTAAATGATTGGGGTGAATATGTAGCCATTTCTCCTGGGTTCTTTCTGGCTGGTTGGAAGGTCACAGACGCTGACTAATGACACTAGTGGAAATTCACTTCCTAGTGAGGGGAACTGAAGTGGATCCTAAGTGGGTTTTTTGGACCCTTATTTTACCTTTTCTTTGACCACAGGGGAGATAAGAAGGTTGCAATTCATTCCACAGGTATTATATTGCGTAAGGTTTGAGGAAGATACAAAGGAAATGTTAAGTAAGACAGCCCCACCCCTTAGAGAGCTCACTGTCTGGTGAGGGAAATAAGATGTGATTAAGCACCTAGAATTTGCAGAAGGCAGAGATCCTTGGATTGGTTGCAGAAAAGTTATATAAAAATTATCTTTTGTTTTATCATTACTTTTATTTCTGAGAATCTGACTCATTTATTCTCTACCCAATAAACCATCTTTTGTAACAAACTATGATTTAAAAGAAGTAGGGGAAAAAGCACTTCAGCAAAACTAACCAACACATGAACCAAGCCTGATAATATAGGGAATATTCTGTACTTAATAGTCGCCCACTTCTTCAGAGGAGGGAGAATATGAATTAGAAAAAGCCCTTTTTGCAAAAGTAAGATTTAAGCAAGACCTGGGAAATGCTAGCACAATCAGATAAGTTGAAAGGGGAATCCTCTGAGGGGTAACAAGTGTGACTATAGTACAAAGGAGCCCAGTGAAAATAAGGCTCCAAAAGACATCCAGGCCTTCTTGAAGAACAAAGCTACTAGAGAATCAAGTGCAGGTGCTTCCATAAGGGATAAGGGCCTTTTCTGAATTTTTAATGGGGAGTGTATTTTAATGGGGAGATTGGACGATCTTCTCTGGTGGATACTCTGTTATGGCAGAGTTGGTTGCGGTTGCCTTGGCCATCACACATCATTCTCCCCTTCCTCTTCCCTAAAGTCAAAGATGTCCCCTCCCTCGATTGTGAGCCCCCTTGCTGTTCTAGTGTGGGAAGGAAAATATTTCCACAGGATGGGGCATGTATTTTACAGTGAATTTGAGAAGGTTTAGGTTTGCCTATCACAAAAACTCTGCCTGATCACATTGTTTGCACACATCATAAGGTGACAGTCACATTGCTTAAAATGATCCTGAAAGTCACTTCCCCAGGGATCAGTTCACACCCTTTTTAGTGTGTCAGTACCTGTGAAAATCAAGTGGAAAATGGATGCCTTAGTATGGAGAAACACTATTAAGGGAAAAAAGTCCAAAACCCAGTCATAAGAAACCTGCCCAGGTAATCCTGTCCTTTTGCTGTAAGAAAGACTCTAATTGCACACTTAAATTTGTCATCCACTTGGCTCATTCAGGCTTTCTGTTTCTTAACCCTGGACAGCCTCTTTTCTTTTACTTGCTGGGTTAAAGGAAGAACAATGGGGAATGGTGGCGAGCATTTGGTGCTGGGCAGAGGAAAAAAACTGAGCACTTGCCCAGAACATGAGTTTGTGGGAGGGAACACAAAATTTGGAAGAGGACTGGTGAAGAATTGGAGAGCAGAGGACAGGAAGTGATTTTCAGCCGCCCACTTGGGGATCCTTGTGCTTGGGTCAGCAGAATGCTCTACCCTTTTTTAACCCCATTTCTTCTGCCCTACTCTGGGTCAAGTTGCATTTCTGAGGAAGATCAACCATGCAAAAAGGGAAAGGGCTGTGGGGAAGAGCTGGTTTTCAGTGTCCTTTGAATGTCTTTCTGCTTGGGAATGGGGAAGTTTGGAATAAAGCCTGCAAAAGTCCATAGAGGAAGAAATTGGTTGAAATTGTGGGAGTTGGCTTAACTTTTACCCTAGAGGAATGTAGCCAATGGTAGTTGGACCCTATGGGGAAAATTCCCCTTTCTCCCTTCTTGTTCCATGAGAGCAGACCAATGGGTGTGGTACTGATTTCCCCTGCTTGGGTGTGGGGTTGGATGGCTTGTAGGTGAGGGGATGATGTCAGCCTCCTCTGCACTTTAGCCCATTTGTGCTGAGCCAAAAGTTTACTGGGGAATCCTTGGAGATCTTTAGGCTGTTGGCACAGAGGGTCAGTAGTAGAGAGGCACTCCCATCTCCTTGCTACCTTCACTCTTCCCGTCATCCCATGCTTTCTTGACTCCAGGATGCTTCTGACTTTTGCAGCTTTCCACAAGACAGTACAGCCCTCTAAAGGATAGTCTAGTAGATCTGATTTCTCACTGCCTTTAGGATTTAGACTGAGTTTGCTACTGGGGTAGGTATAGACCCAGCACCTAAGAAGCTATTAAGTTGGTTTAGAGCTAGTGAAATTCTTTTGTCTTGATATTGGGGGATTCCAAGCTTTCTTGGATAAGAAAGCCAAAATATGAGGCAATGAGGGGGTGGGGAAGTGGAGAGGGGAAATAAGGGAGGGGATAATGGAGAGAGGGAAGGTACTAAGATATTATATTATATAATAAAATAAAAAAGATATTATAAAAATAATTGTATAATAAAATAATAAATAAAATAAAAAACTAGATTTATATAGTACTTTAAGGACTTTGTGTTCTCATTTAGTACCCCCCAAAACCGCCTATAAAGTAGCTGCTCTTATCCCCATTTTACAGATGAGAAAACTGAGGTTTTTATTTGCCCAAAGTCACACATCCAATAAGTATGTGAGGAAGAATTTGAATCTAGATCTTCCTGATTTTGGGATTAACACTATCCACAGGGCCATCCAGTAGCTTCTATGATGTATTGTTTTCCCAACTAGAATAATATACTTTCTTTGAAGACCGGGACTGTTTTTGTCCCTGTATCCCTAGCTAATACCTGGTACATAGTAAGTGCTTAATAAATAATTGTTTGACTGAATAGATGAAAATTTGGCCTTAGCCGGCTTGATGTTGATTTTAGTGACAATCTATATATTGTATATGTTTATATGTATGTATATATAGATCTTATAGGTATGTGTGTATATATGTATGTATTTATATAAATACATACATATATATACACATATAGCTAAGCTAGAAACTCAGTAAAATAGGGAGGGGTGCAGGTTATCAAATCTCAGTGATAAAGGACTAAGACTTTAATAATTGAAACTCCCAGAGAAATAAAGGATATTAGACTCTGTTCCCTCCACCAATTAAAAGGCATATTTCTCAGTTGTTTCCCTTCCATCAAATAGGAGGTATTAAATCTAAGATTGTAGGGAGTTTTATCCAGTGTAAGAGCTAAAAAAAAATTATTAGTGGGCTTTACTAAAAGTTTGGAGATAGTGGTTTTCTAGTGACCAGTAAACTGGAAGAAGCAACAGGTTAGAGAGAATTTAGGAGAGCTCTGAGACTGAATTTATGGACTTTTCCCCAGAGGATAGAAACCCACTGGCTGAAGAATAAGTTATGAAAAGTTGTAGAGTCTAGAGCAAGTACTGTGTGGCTGGTCTCAAACTCTTCCCAGCTGTGTGACCCTGGGAAAATCACTTAACCCTGTTTGCTTCAGTTTCCTCATCTGTAAAATAAACTGGAGAGGGAAATAGTAAACCACTCCAGTATCCATCAAAAATACTAGCGAACCCCAAATGGGGTCACAAAGAGTCAGACATTACAAAATGACTGAACAACAACAGTGTGTAGAGCAGATAATCAAGAGTCACTATTGACAGGTTGGGCTGATTGCCACCCTAGCACAAAGTAAGCACATAACAAATACTTGTTCCCTCCTCTATTCCCTTAGTGAAAAGGTATGTATTCCAAGGTAACTCAGGTGAAAGTACAGGGCTGAGAGTTTAAGGACTTGAGCCCTTCACTTTGAGTTTGGCCAGATAATGACTATCTTTTATCAAATGGAATGATCCTGACCCTCCTTCTTGGAGGCTAGGATTGTTCAGAAAGCTTAGGTATATCAATTAAAAGGGTATAGAATCCAAAGTTTAAGTTTTGAGTCTAAATCCTGCCTCTGACACTGTATATCATCTTGGGAGACAACCACCCTGAGCTGAGGTTTTGCTCATCTAAAAATCAAGAGTATGGACTAGATGGATGACTTCTAAGGTCTTTTCCATAACTCTGATCCCATGAGATGTGAACAGAGGACTTTGAAATCCTTATAAGTGCCTGGTTGTATTACAATAATATTAATTATAACAATAAACAAAAGATGTTCTCATATAATTAGGTGCTTGTCACATGAGAAGGAGTACAGCTACCCCTCCCAGAGAGAGAATATTTAGGGCTCTTCCAGTGAAGGGATGATGATGATGATGGTGGTGATGATTATGGTAAGAAAATAATAGTTTATAATTATATCACCTTAGAGATTTTAAAATTCTTATTATTGCAAAAACTCATTTGATTCTTCCAATAATCCAAAGTGGTTGCAGGTGAAGAAATCAAGGTTCAACAAAAGTTAAATGATTCAACTAGATCATAAGTATCTGCAAGTGAGTTTGAATCCAGTTTTCCTGATTCTCGGCACTAGATGGACATCTAGGTGATATAGTAGTGTTGTTGGACTTCGAGTCAGGAAGATGATGAATTCAAATTTTGCCGCAGGCAATTATTAGCTATGTGACTGAAGGATAAGTCAGTTAACCTTGCTCAACCTCAGTTTTCTTATCCATAAAATGGGGGCGATAATAATAGCATAATATGTTTACTTTATAGGGTGGTTGTAAGGATTAAATGAAAAAATACATATATAAAGTGCTTTGTAAACAAACCTTAAGGTGCTACATAAATTCTAGATACAATATGATTTCATAGTAATGGCTGTGATTAAAGTCTTTAGGGGATTTCTTAGAAGTCATTGAACTTGTATCCTTGCAGTTTTTTTTTTTTTTTTAATGGCAATTTATTAAAACTGTTCTGGTTTGCTTTTTGTTTGTTTGCCTTTTCTCTAATCCTTATTTGATCTGCATCCTTTTCTGGTACCTAGGATCTTATAACATCTTTTACACTAAAATAAGTTCATTTTCACAAGATCCTGATGATATTTTTATTGTATTTTAGCTGGGAAAGTGACTGGCAAGTTCCAAGGACATTTTTCAATTGTAGAAGTGGTAACTGAACTAGGCAATCTTACTCATCAGTCTTAGTTCCTGCTCCTTTGTGAGATAAGAGTAAATGACAAGCAAGTTAAGCATTTATTAAGCACTTTCGTGACAAACACTATACTAAATGTTGGGATACAAAAAGAAAGGCAAAACTAGTCCCCCCTTCAAGGAACTCACATATCTAATGAAGATAACACGCAAATAGTTACGTCCAAAGAAGATATATACAGAGTAACTCTGGAGATGATCTCAGAGGGAAGGCACTAAGATTAAAGAGGGCAAGAAAATGCTCTGGCAGAAAGTGGGATTTTAGCTGAGATTTGAAGGAAGTTAGAAAAGCCAGGAGGTAGCAATGAACAGGGGAAGAATTTCAGGCATGGAAAACATTCAATGAAAATATTTGGAGCAGAGAGATGGTGAGTTTTGTGGGAGGAAAAGCAAGGTAACCTGGATTGTAGAATACATGGGGGGGAGTAAAGACAGAAAAAAAGCCCCAGTCTTTATGTGTAAATCACGTACCCATTTTGACCATATCTTGGTATATGGTATGAGATGTTAGTCATGATGAATCATGTTTTCCTTTTCAAGAGAAAGAACTGATATTTCTGAATACACACTGAAACAAGTTATCTTTTTTCCTTTCTCCCTCTCTCTTCCTCTTTCTCTCCCTCTTTTCCCCTCTCTCTTCTTTTTTTCCTTCTTGCTTTCTCTCCCTTTCCCTCTTCTTCTCCCTCTTCCTCTCATTCCTTCCTTCCTTCTACAAAATGATTAATATGGAAATGTTTTATATAATTACACATGTGTAAATTATATCAGATTCTTACCATGGGGGGAGGGGAGAGAGGGAGGGAGGAATCGAATTTGGGACTCAAAACTTAAAGAAAAACATTTAAAAAATTGTTTTAACATGTAATTAGGAGAACAATTTTATATATATATTTAAACCCAATCTCTTAGGGCTATAGCAATTCCCAGTCTTCTTAGGTTGTAATTGGGGCTCATTGAGAATCAAAGGAACCTATGAGGGTCCTCTCTTCCTCTGGCATCTTCCCAGGGATTGAAATGGGTATCGCTGTCAAAATGAGCTTGGTTTACATGTTGGAATGTAGCTATACTGAACCAATGGTACAGAAAAGGAGTGGAAATAGCTCTGATGAAAAAAGTTTTTTTTCCCCTATACCTGGGCTCCTCAGTCACCTGCTTGAAGCTGATTGAGTGAAGATCAACTCTGAGGGGACCCTCCAGAGGATGATTCTGCACATCATTGGACCCTAATTATGAGGTTATAGCTGCTCTGATTCTTTTGTTTTAAAGGCTGCAACTGGAGTTCCTGAGGCATCCGTTATAAAGACTTGTCTTTTTCATTTAGCTGTCCCTTAGGCGTTGATTGTCCCCAGGTGCAGCCCAGAGGTCATCAAAGAGGCCTTCTTTGGGGAAGGGGTTTTTGGATCTCTCTACCTCTGTTATTCTGGAAAAGTCCTCATATGGGGATAAAAAAGGAACTGATACCAGCCTCTGGGTAGTGAGTTTTGAACCTCAATAAAGATTCATTTACACTGGGTCAAGGGTGAAGGGCAAGGGAAGATCTTGTGTTTTTGTCTTACTTTGTGCTCGGATGACATGGGATTAAATTGCTAGCAGCCTCTTTAGAAAGGCAAGGCAAAATTAATTTAATGGTTCCTTTGAGAATGGAATAAAATGTAACTGCTACATTTCTCAAGGAACATTTTTCTGGGGAGCTCACTGACATCTTTTTTGTTAATCCTTCCAGGGGTCTCTTAGGAGGTAGAAAGCTGCCATAGGAAGAATCTAGAAGACCTAATTATATATAATCTTTACTGCTAATTTTGGGGAGGGAATGTTTTATTGATAGTCTTTTGAGGAGGGGTAATCGTTTGTCATTTACAATTATCCTACACTCATCTCCTCTTATAACAATCACAGAACTTGATACCCATTAAGCACTTAATAATTTTTTTTAATGTTCATTCATTCATAGAAGTATACTTAAACCAAACAAATGAACTCATTGACCATAGATACTCAGTTCTTTTTTCTTTTAAAGTCTTTCATAACCTGATCTTTTCCTATTTTCCAGTTTTCTCGTTTTACTCTCCTCCATGGACCATACAGTTCAGTGACTGACTTTCTTTGCTCTTCTTCCCCCAACATACTTCATCTTCTTACAGCACATTTTCATTGGCTCCCCCTCATGCCTGGAATTCTCTCCCTCCTTTTATCTTTTCCTCTTGGCTCTTCTGGCTTTCTTCAAGTCTCAGCTAAAACCTTGCCTTCTACAAGAAGCCTTTCCTGGTCCTCCTGTCCTTTCCTAGTGCCTTTCTTCTGAGATTATCTTCAGTTTGTGAGTCTATGTGTGTGTATGTATGTATGTATATATGTGTGTGCACGTGCACATATATACAAGCAGAGGAATTGGCTATACAAGGAATTAGTGGTGAAATTGCAAATAGATTTTGTCTTTTTTCTCTCTTGGATCTTTGCTCATTAGTCATGAGTACCAGGGTAGTGTAGGATGGTGTTTGGGGACAAGGCCATGAGGGGTGAGCAGAATTGGATTCCTCTAGATGCTGTGTCTGATGATTTTATTGTTCCTCATTAATCCTTATGCCTCTATTGGCACCAAATGGAGCAAAATTAAATTGCCTTGACTTCTGGATTCTTGGAGACCTCTCACTAAAACTGCCCATCTCAAGGCCTGGTAGTGTGTTGTGGAGGTGAAAGGATGCTGAATTTTCATGACAGTACAGGTCATGAGGTAGTGTGACCCTAAAACAGAATAACAATGGATGGCCATCACTAAAAAGCTTCAATTGAGCTTTAGCAATTTAGTGAGGTAGTGGAGTGAGGCGCATGGGGTATGTACATGTACACGTCTGGTATCAGATGGATCTCAGTACAGGGATGTTCCTGGAAGGCTGGTTCCTTATATTAGCTTATCTTGCCGCATTGTTCCCTTCTGAGGTGTAGTTTCACTTGCATGTTTGTCTCTGAGCAACAACACCCGATGCTCGGTGAGTAAAGTTCAACTGAGAACCCAGGTACTTTATCACTAGAGCTGCTTCCGGGCCGATGCCCAACCTGGCAATTAGAGGCCCTGAGTGGGCCTCTTTTCAACAAACCCAGTGGTGTCTTAAACCTGAGAAATTTTCCTATGTTCTGATCTCAGCTCTTCTCGGGAGTCTTCAGGATTGAGTCACTTTAACAATGATTCTAAACTTTTTTGTTTCTCACTTGGTAGTCTCAATGGATCCCTTCTCAGAATAATATATATATATTTTTTATTATAGCTTTTTATTTACAAGATATATGCATGAGTAATTTTGCAGCATTGACAATTGCCAAACCTTTTGTTCCAATTTTCCCCTCCTTCCCGCCACCCCCTCCCCCAGATGGCAAATTGACCAATACATATTAAATGTGTTAAAGTATAAATTAAATATAATATAAGTATACATGTCCTAACAGTTATTTTGCTGTACAAAAAGAATCAGACTTTGAAATAGTGTACTATTAGCCTGTGAAGGAAATCAGAAATGCAGGTGGACAAAAATAGAGGGATTGGGAATTATATGTGGTTTTTCTTAGTCATCTTCCTGAGTTCTTTCGCTGGGCGTAGCTGGTTCAATTCATTACTGCTCTATTGGAACTGATTTGGTTCATCTCATTGCTGAAGATGGCCAGGTCCATCAAAATTGATCATCATATAGTATTGTTGTTGAAGTATATAATGATCTGGTCCTGCTCATTTCACTAAGCATCATCAGTTCCTGTAAGTCTCTCCAGGTCTTTCTGAAATCATCCTGCTGGTCATTTCTTACCAAACAATAATATTCTATAATACAGAATAATATTTTTTAAATGTAGAAGATAACATATAGAGATTACAAAGGACATCAAATTTAAAAAAAAATTTAAATTATGAAAATATTTTTTAAAAATTCAGGAAGGACTTTAGCTATCTTACTCTTTCATTTTGCAGACTAGAGAACTAAAGTTCAGAAGGTTTTAAGTTTTTTTCCCCCAACTCATAAATCTGATTAAGGGAAGAAGCAAGATTATGATAAGAAGTCATATATACACATAAACACACAGCCCTACATATACTTTTATGTGCATACGCTCCCAAATCCCCTGGCATCACACCTTTCCTGACCTGTCTCAGAGGGAGATGTCCTGCAGCCTCTCAGACTTCCTAACATTGGGGATCTTAAGAGAAATCGGCCTGGCCTGGCCACCCTAGCTTTTTCCCCTAATATTTCCTGTACTCAATGAAGCTTCCAGTGTTCCAAGGGTTTCCCATTCTCTTTGTTTGGGAAGAGCAAATCTGACACTGAGAATGAAAGGAAGGTCAGTGATGACTTTTGAGCAATCAAAGCCTAGGAGAGTTGGTTAACTTTTAACAATTATTCCTATTTTTTCTTTAGCATTTGTTGTGGGCTTAAAATACTTCTTTGATATTATACTGTGGTATGAAGGTGACCCCAGCTTTTTAGAGTCTGTGCCAACAAATTCCAAGTTCTGGCAACGCCTCCTAACAACAAAAGCTGGCGTGTTCTGAGCTTTCTAGTTTCACTCCAATCTTTCTCCCTAGAACCATGGTAGCTGAAACTGAGATGGTGAACAACAGATTGGCCATTACTAGGTAATGCTTTTTTTTTTTTTTTTTTTTTTTTTTTTTGTCACTGCAGCCCATGAAAACTACCTCAAGAATCTCACTTTTTAAAATTATGTATCCTTCAGAAATATGAGCATCATAAGATTTCATTCTGGGAAGAGCTAGTGCTTTGGGTTGGCCATTCATAATACTAATATGTTTGAATTTCTAATATAGTAAATATCCATAGGTAACCCATATAAAACAAAAGTTCACTGGAGGAGTCCTCAGTTTTTCAGAGTGTAAGGGGGTCCTGAGACAACTGGTCTAGAGAATTTGATGCAGTGTATTGAATTATAAGTTATATGATCTGTTTTTATAATACCAGATACAAATATAGACATAACATATGATATAACATAACATATAACATAACAAATGATCTTTGCTCTGAAGCAACACACTTTCAATAAATCAAGATGTTAACATGTATATAAGAGACAATATTATATAAAGAAAAGAGCTGGGTTCAGGATCAGAGGACATGGGTTCAAATTTTGTTCCTGCCATTTGCTATTTAAGTCACATAAGCTTTGTAAGTCTTCCTCATAAGTAAATACAAAGAGTTTGGAGGGCATCTGAGGTTCTTTTCAGCTTTCAATCTATGCTCCTGTGAACTATGATCTCCTTCAACCTTTGTTTTTCCCGTTTATTCAACATTGTTGAGTTTATGGTGATGATGTGGCTATGATTAGGCAATGCTGGCCCTCAGTAGGAAAAGAAATAGGTTGGTTTCTAGTTAATGAGATTAAGATCTTTTTGCCACTTTTTATATCTTAACCCCAATTAATATGAAGATAAAGAAACATAAAATCCTTAGCCTAGTATTTAAAGTACTCTACAATCTACCCCCTATTTATCTTTCTAGTAATAGTGTATTGCTCCTCCCTAAGCGACACTCTATTCCAGTCAGACTAGTTGATGAGCATTTCAGATGACCTGATTTTCCATCTTCTGTCCATGTACAGATAGTCCTTCATGTCTTGCAGATCTTCCCCAATTCATAAATTGCTCTAGTTTTCTTATATTGCTTAGATATTACCTCTTACATTCAGCCTTTCTTGATCCCTTCTCAAGTTGTTGATCCTCTCCCTCCCCCTTGCAATAAATGACTTTGTTTTTATTTTATATATAATTTTAAAAAATATTTACTTAGCTGTGTTACATGTCATGTGTGGCTTCCCTTTCCCTCTTCTCTCTATTTAACGTTCTTGAGGCCTGGGACTATTTCACTTTTGTCTTTGTGATCAATGCCTCACACATTGTTGTTCAATTGGTTGTCATTGTCATGTCCAATTTTTTGTGACCCCATTTGGGATTTCCTTGAAAGAGATACTAAAGGGCATTGGCCATTTCCTTCGTTAGCTCTTTTTAAAGATGAAGAAACTGAGACAAAAAGGGTTAAGTGAATTGCTAAGGGTCATCCAGTTAGCAAGTGTCTAAGGCCAGATTTGAACTCATGAAGATGAATCCTCCTGAGTTCCAAACTTGGCACTCTATCCACTTTGCCACTTGGCTTTGCCAGGCCCGCAACCAGGAAGACATGAGCATATAGTTAGCACTTAATAAATATATATAGATTTGAATGGGAGATTAATTGTATAATCAGTTTTCAGGACACTGCATCAGATACTCTAAAGCAATGATTCTTAAATTTTCTGGTCTCAGGACCCTATTACATTCTGATAAATCAAAGACCCCTCCAAAGAGCTTTTGTTTATGTAGATTATGTCTGACTATTTACCGTATTAGACATTTAAATATATTGGTATTGGGTTGAAAATTATTTTGACCTTGTAAATGTCCTGACAGAATCTTGGGGATCCCTAGTAAGGTCGACATCACACTTTGAGAATTCCTACTCTAGAAGCTTTATGGGGCAAAGCTGTGATGGCGAGAATCACTTTGACCTGACTTTGATATAAGACTTTTGTATTCCCCCAACTTGTCAGTTGGAAAGTTTGTAGTTTTATTTTATAGACATTAGAACTGAGATGCTAAGAACTTAAGCAACAGACTTAATGAAGGTATTGCTAGGAATAAATTACAGTTCATCTGAGTCCCAATTTCAAGTTCTTTCTACTTTACCATAATAATGGAGCTCTTCCCTTCAAAGAATAAATAATAAATAAAGAATGAAGCTTAGCTTTACAAGCTGCATATGTTACAACTGAAGATGACATACACTAATCCAACATTCTGAGAGATGGAATCCAAAATATATTCTGAGAAGAGGGTGTCAGGGCTGATAGAGATTAATTTCTATGACAGTCTTCAGTCATGACTTCTAGGGGCAGGGACTGTGCTTGATTAATTTGCCCCACCTAACATACCCCTATACCTACACTATATGGATGAGCACCCAACAAATAGTGTTTGAGAAACTATTTTTATTTAGGAAAGCTTTCATAAGCCATTTGACTGACTTGTAAAATTCCGCGATGCAAAAGGGATAACTATACATGGAAATTCAATCCCTTGGTGGTTTCTCCAGCCCTAGTCTCAAGTAAATACTTATTAACTTATCTGCCTTGTTATTCACCTCTCATGAGTACCCTCTGCTCCTCTGATTGGAAAATGGAGCCATGAACTCCTCCAATGGAAGGGAACAGGTCTGACATTTCATTTCCTCATTCAACTGCTTTCATTTGGGAGATGGAATATTATGGGAGTTGTGTAACCTCTGTTTGTGTCTCGGCAACCAGCAGCCTCTGAGCTATTTTTTCTGGTCCCCACCAACACTCGGGCATCTTTCTAGGAGCGGTTTCTCCTATTTGGAGGCCCTTTTTTCTGGTTTTTTCTGGTTCTCCAGATTCTGACAAATCTGGAGATTTATCATGCTTTCAAACATTATTTTTCTTTTGTCTTTTTAGAATGTCCCCCAAACCTCTTCACTAAGCAGCAATGCCAGGATGCCTATCTCAGTCTCCTTACACCAAGATGCGACCCAAGAGCGTCCTGTGAGCTTAGCCTCTAGCACCTCTTCTTCAGGCTCATCCCGGGACAGCCAGACCATGGAAGAACCCAATGGAACTGTTCCTGGTGCTGAGGGCGAGTCTGGCTCCCCCCATGACAGCCATATCCCCAATAGCCATAACAATTCCAGCACCTGGCTGAATCTGAGAGGATCTCTCAAAGGTTCACCATTTAGTTCCCGGTCTACACCTGGGCCTGGACATCACAAACTGAGCTACCTGGGTCGAGTGGTGCGGGAGATTGTGGAGACAGAGCGCATGTATGTACAGGACCTCCGAAGCATTGTTGAGGTAAGCTACTCCTTCAGGTCCCCTTGTCTTTGCCATCACTGTTATTGTTTCCTCTGGATCATTATGGGATGAAGGGTGGAGCATGATGCACAAAATAGACCAAGGACTTGGGTTTCTGCCTTGGCCAGCTTGTAAGTAAGTTGGTTTCTCCACTAGAAAAGAAAGCCTTGGAAGGTTTAGTTCTAGTAATTCTGTTTCCCAGGACTAAGATTTAGGAAGAGAAATAGAGCAGGGAATTTAGCTCTCAGTTGCCTTGTTTATCTGGATTTATTGAGACCATAGAGGTGCAGTTTCCCCACTTTGGCTGGTCAGACTGGGAAATTGGATCACTGGAATGGCCTGGGAGCAGCAGTATTTGGAAGGCAGGAGAAAGGGAGAAGGGTGCAGGACTGAAATGGAATCAGGCATCAGATGGACTGTTCTTGGAGCTGACATGGCGGCAATTAGTGTTCTCAGGGTGTCCTGAGGAATAAAGCTGAAAAGGGGTTCTATCAAAATAGAAAAAGGAAATGGGAATAAAATGATACTAAAGAGTGTAGTGGGAATGGTACCATATTGTCCTCAATCCACTTTCCTGTGGCAGGATTACCTTTTGAAGATCATTGATACACCAGGGCTGCTGAAACCAGAACAAGTCAGTGCGCTCTTTGGGAACATAGAAAGCATCTATGCATTAAACAGGTGAGTGGCCAGCCAGGAGCTCATTCTTCTTAGTCTCAGAACTCTGGTTGGGGCAGGGGTGAATGGCACAGTAGTGAATGGAGAGTCAGCTTTTATTCCTGCCCTCTCTTGTTAGTGCCCTTTCCTTTCTGCCTTGGCTATTGATTTTCCCACCTCTGGGATGGACTTAGTTATGTCAGTACAACCTGTGAGGTGTACTGGATACTTACCAGTATTTCCTTCTTTAGATAGAACCATTTGTGTAATTTTTGATTAACCTTCTCCACAGGTTGAGTGGGGCTTCTTGAAAGCCCCCAAGACTATTGATTGATAGTAACATTTCTTCTTTTTTTCTTTCCTCTATCTTTTCCTCCTTGTTTTTGTATTAGTATTCCTTCTACATCTTCCCCTGTCTTCTAGATAAGCTAAATGTGAGGATTATTTAGTATATTGGTGGGAAATAGGATGAGATTTGAAATAGTTAAGGATACTATAGTAATCTCTTTTATGGAGGAACATGATTGGAGGTGGGGAAAGGTGGGATAATAATGCTCCCTAGAGTCTGCTATCTTGTGTCTGAGGAACCCAAGGGAAAGGATTCTAGAGAGCAAAAGTTAGGTGAGCTTGTTGTAGAATCTTTTCTGGTTTTACAGAAGAAAGGATTATTGTAGCTCTGGAGGAAAGAGCTACCCCTGAGGACAGGAAAGTGATGGTATTTGGGAGAATATGGGGCCAAATGAAGAGGAAAATATTTAGGAGAAACGCATGAAGAAATGTCCCTGGGATTACTTTCAGTTTTTCTTTAACACAATTATAACTGTGCCTGAACTTCTGTATAGAGAATTTCACCTTGGTTCATGCCCTGAAGTCTAATCTAATCCAGTCACCTTGACATCTGTCCCAGAGACTCTTTTTTCCTTTCCTTTAATCTTTCCCTTTGTGTGTTTGACTCTTTTTGCCAGCGCTGGAGCAGTATTCCCTCCTGAAGGTGGGTAATGATATCCCTTTCCTATGCCCATCCTGTTTGCTGCAAAGAATTTCCCCTTCCTCACCCTCTCCTGTTGTGCAGTGTTGGCTGATCTTTGTGGTTCTTGGCTGTTTGGCATTCATTGGGGGTCCAAAGCCCCTGAAGCCACACAGCATGACTTAGGAGGCTGGATATTTCTCTGGAGCATGTTAATGACTGGGGAGGGTATTGGAGAGAGCTTTGTGGTTGGCCATGCCTTAAAGGCAGCTGCAAGGAAGTAGATCCCAAATCTGATGACTTCTCTTTCCTCATTCAGTCAGCTATTGAAAGACCTGGACAGCTGCAATAATGATCCGGTGGCTGTGGCTAATTGCTTTGTAGAAAGGGTAAGAACAGAATTCAACATGGTTTATCAAATGATATAATATACATAAAGCTCTTTGCAGACCTTAAAATTTCATGTTAATGTTGTTGATGATGATGGCAGTGATGATGGCGATGATGATGTGATGTCAGTGGTGGTGATGATGATGATGATGGTGATGGTGATGATGATGATGATGGTGGTGATGGTGATGGTGGTGATATAAGTGATGGTGGTCGGGCAGCTGCAGCTAGGGTGCAGTGATAAAATACTGGACTTGGAGTCAGGAAAACATGAGTTCAAGTTTGGCCTTAGACATTTATTAATTTTGGGCAAGTCAGTTGACTTGCTTGTGCCTCAGTTTCTTCATCTATAAAATGAAGATAATAATAGCAACCACTTCTCAAGGTTATTGTGAGGATAAAATAAGGTAATATTTATAATATTATATAGCACTTTAAAGTGCTATATAAATGTTCCTATTAATAATATCATTACTCCTCCTCCTCCTCCTCCTTCTCCTACCTATACCACACTACTGGGGAACTGAGAGTGACCATAACTTTTGGTCATAGGCTGCTAAGGGGACTGTTTGTAATCTTAGGGAAAATCGCACTCTCTTCTATGAAGAAGAAAGGCATAGTATGGATGAACTGGGAATGGGGGACCAAAGGCTCTTGGAATTTGGATGAGGTGAAGTACACTGGGAGGGTCTCAGAAGTAGCTGGGTATGTCTACATTTACAGTCATATTAGAAAATCCTCTTTTCTCCCTTTCCTCAGAGCCAAGAATTTGACATTTATACCCAATACTGCAACAACTATCCAAAGTAAGTAACTCCAGGATGCAAGGGGCAGGGAGAGCTGAGGAATAACAAAACTAGTACCATTTTCCTGTCTAGCACTTCTCCCTATGATTTCATCACTTAGTGATGTTTTCCTTCTCCTTATAGCTCAGTAGCAGCCCTAACTGAGTGCATGAGAGACAAACACCAGGCCAAGTTTTTCCGGGACCGACAAGAGGTCTTACAGCACTCACTGCCCCTGGGTTCTTTTTTGCTGAAGCCGGTCCAAAGAATTCTCAAGTACCACCTTCTTCTCCAGGTAACCTGTCCTTGGGGACTGGGGGGAAGGCAGCGCTTAGGTAGGCAGCAAGATTCTCAGGAGAGAGATTAGGAACTTGACATTCTCTGTCTCCTCTATAGGAAATTGCCAAGCATTTTGATCAGGAGGAAGATGGCTTTGAGATGGTTGAAGATGCAATTGATACCATGACTTGTGTGGCTTGGTACATCAACGACATGAAGAGGAAGCATGAGCATGCTGTCCGACTCCAGGTGCCTGGGCAGCTGGAAGGGAGGAAGGGTGGTCAGAAGGGAGAAAGGTCAGAGGTGAGAGGTGAGCCAAGGCAGTTGGTCCTTTTAGGGGAGGAAAGTGGTCAAAGCTTTACAAAAATGATCTAAGCAGAGAGAAGCAGGCCACACGCTGGTCCTGTGTTTGTCCTTCATTCCCAAAGAGTTCAATGACATCAGGGAGGTGATACCAGGACATGCCAATGGATTGAAGTGAGGGAAGACTGGACAAGGTCACCTGCCTCACTTTCCCTCCAGAGCCATCTGGGACAAGTGGCAAGATCCAGATCGGGATGACTGGAGGTGGTCCTGGATGCAATTGAGAGACTTAGGCTTTTTTAAGCTAAGATCTTCAAAAGGTCTCAGTTTGACTGAAGCTACATCCATTCAGTGATTAAGATTAGGTAAAAAATGATACAGAGAGTAGCCTCTTTTACCTGGTCCAAAGACAAAATCAATCCGAGAGGGGAAGACCCCCTGGGTTTCTGGCCAAAACAGAAAGAATTGCTATTTTCATTCAATCTGAGTGATCAGAACTCAAACAATGTCAAATGGGGCTTGGCTTGAGTCGTATTGTTGGGCAATCGGTGAGAGCTGGAGTGATTTAAATTCAAGACATATTCTGAGTTCTTAAACCTCAAGGTATCTTGGGTCCTGAAGTTCATGTATGTGCCAATATCTTTACATGCTAGTCATGAAAAATCATTTTGCATGGTAATGATACAGCTGAGTTAGGAAGGCCCAAGTTTGAATCCTGCTTAAGAAACTAGCTGTTTGAAGGATGGTGGTCCTGGATGTTCTCCATCTTCAGTGAAAAAGGGCAAACAAAGTGTAGATGTATATTGCATATATGTGTGAT
This sequence comes from Sarcophilus harrisii, assembly GCF_902635505.1. Lineage (NCBI taxonomy): Eukaryota > Metazoa > Chordata > Mammalia > Dasyuromorphia > Dasyuridae > Sarcophilus > Sarcophilus harrisii. Next base: position 322,431,811 of record NC_045427.1, read on the forward strand.
TATAGATATTGATGTATATGTATGTATGTATATCACATATACATGTGCACACCACATATATGTGGTTAATTGTAGCCTTCTTGGGAGGTGGCAGGGGAAAAAGGAGAAAAAATAAAGTACAAACTGCACAGCAGAGAACAAAAGAAAATTTACAAGGAAGCAAAGAAAAGATGGACAATTCTGAACATAATAGGTAGTATTTATTATATAAACTTTCTTGAAATGAAAATACATTGTTTAATATTTTAATTCTTCTTTTATGTTGTCTGTGCACATGGCAATTATTTTTTTTTTTTCTTTTTTCTTTTTCTATTTGGTATGTAAGTTTAAATAAAAGAAACTAGCTATATGACCCTGGGCAAATCACTTAAACTTGCTTAGCCTTAATTTCTTGATTTAAAATATATGTGTGTGTGGGGTGTTAATTATAGCTCCTTCCTCCGAGGATTTTGGTGAGAGATCAAATGAGATAATATTTGTAAAGTGTTTTGCAAACTTTAAAAATATGGAAATGCCAGCAGTTATTATTATTATGCTATTATTGTTGTCATGATGATAGACCACACCTAGTTATTTCCTCTACCTCAGAGCCTGACTGTGGCTTCTGAGTCCTGCTATAAGGGGAGAGCTGGACTCTTTCCTCTTGCCCTGATTTTACAACTCTGTCCAACCTGCTGGAGATAAAAAGACCTTTAGAATCTGATGTGTATATCTCTCATTGGCAGGAAATCCAGTCACTCCTGATCAATTGGAAGGGACCAGACTTGACAACATATGGAGAGCTGGTCTTGGAAGGCACTTTCCGAGTGCATCGTGTGCGGAATGAGAGGACTTTCTTTCTCTTTGACAAGGCGTTGTTCATAACTAAAAAGAGAGGAGACCACTTCGTCTACAAGGGTCACATCCCGGTAACCAGGTTTTTCCCTTCCTCCTAATGTAGGCTAGGACTTCTCATCTGTCTTCTGGTAGGAACTTTAACTATTTTCCTACTTCAGAGGGTCCCTGTGTCCATTTGAGAGCCATCTCTGTTGTAGCTCTGATTCTCTTCATGTCTCTAGCCTTGGAATGTAGCCTGCAGACTTTTCCATAATTTATAAGACTTTTTAGGTTGGTTTGATCCTCTTCCTAGAATCTGACCTGTTTTTTTCTTTCTCCTTCCCTGGACCTTCCATAGTGCTCCTCTTTGATGTTAATTGAGAGCACCAAAGACTCTCTGTGTTTCACCGTCACTCACTACAAGCACAGCAAGCAGCAATATAGCATCCAGGTAAGGAAGGAAAGGCAGGAGTATCTTGCAACCCAAGGGCCAGTGTCAAGTTGGAGGAATGGGAGAGATGATCTTTTCAGGGCTCAGAGGGGCATTGTGCATCTTGGAACTGGTTCCTATTTCCCAGGTATCCCTTTCCCTTGGGTTTTTTTCAGGCCAAAACTGCAGAAGAGAAGCGTTCATGGACTCATCACATTAAGAGATTGATCTTAGAGAATCACCATGCTACTATCCCCCAAAAGGTGAGAAAAGCAGAGAGGACTCTAGGGCTTCTTGCTCTCTGTGGGAAGGAAGCATTGTGGTCACTGCCTTAAGAAGTTGCTGTAACTTTCTTGTGGTAAAGGATCTTGTGAGATTGAGTTGGAAGATGACAGATGAGTTCAGTTATCCCTTGAGTTGGGGTGTGGTATCCTCATAATCTGAAAAATTTGCACAAAACTTTTTGGCCCTCCCTTCATCCTAGAGAAGAAGGCTGAATTTTTTTTTCTTTTATGAGGTAGTTACAGTCCCTTATTGGAAAAATTGGGTTAAATATTTGGTCAGAGGTATAGTGTGTGTATTTCTAAATTTCCAAGCATTTTCTGTGTCATCTGTGGCTCCCCCAAAACTCCCCCCCAAATTCCCATTTTATAGTAATTGCTTAGTCTGACTTTTGAATATTGAAACTACAATAGAGGAAGTCATGATGTGGAGGGGATAACTTTAAATGTTTGAAACCTTGGCAAAGTGTTGAGCAGTCTTTTAAGATTGGTCAACCACATGTGTAAAATTGTGGCAGCTCTTTTTGTAGTGGCAAAAAACTGGAAACTTGAGTGGATGCCCATCAGTTGGAGAATGGCTAAATAAATTATGGTACATGAATGCAATGGAATATTATTGTTCTATAAGAAATTATCAGCTGCATGATTTCAGAGAAACCTGGAAAGACTTACATGAATTGATGCTAAGTGAAGTGAGTAGAACCAGGAGACCATTATACATAGGAATAGCAAGATTATACAATGATCAATTCTGATGAACGTGGCTCTTTTCAACAATGAGGTGATTCAGGCCAGTTCCAATGATTTTATGATGAAGAGAGCCATTTACACCCAGAGAGTTCTGTGGGGACTCAGTGTGCATCACAACACAGCATTTTCACTCTTTTTTATTGTTTGCTTGCATTTTATTTTCTTTCTCGTTTTTTTCCTTTTTGAACTGATTTTTCTTGTTGTGTATAGAATTGTATCTGTTTAGCATATATTAGATTACTTATCCTCTAGGGGAGGGTATGGGGAAAAGGGAAAGAAAAATTTGGAACACAAGGTTTTGCAAGGGTGAATGTTGAAAATTATCTATGCATATGTTTTGAAAACAAAAAAAGACTGGCCAAATAGTATTGTGGCAGATGTTTGGAAATAACTTAGTCCTTTTCCTTTTATCCCAGGCTAAGGAAGCCATCTTGGAAATGGACTCCTATTGTAAGTAACTTGATTGTCTTGTTCCTAAATGTGTCTATCAGTTTATCTACATATACTATGGGCAACCTTCACCTCCATCTCTTGTTCCCTGACTTGACCTGTGCCTCTCTATCCCATACTGTTCAGAAGAGCAACCTTAGACAGGAGAAAGAAGTCAAAGAAACTTAATAGCAATGTGAGCTTCTTGTTAGGAATAGGTGGATGATATGGCCAGCCTGCCACCTTCTGAAAGGCACTGATTTTGGGAAATGAGAAGGGACATTAGAAATATCTATGATACTGAGACTGAGGGAAAAGGGGTAAAAAAGAGATTGGATTGTATGGAGAGTCTAGAAACTAGAGATAGCAGGGGGGGAAATGAAGTGTTTATATTTTATTTATAGATCCCAATCGCTACCGGTACAGTCCAGAGAGGTTAAAAAAAGCTTGGTCTTCCCAGGATGACATGCCCGCTCAAGTGCGTCAGTATCGGCGACAATCTGGTAAGGAAAAGATTATATGTGAAAGTCATAGTGCTAGCCAAGCAGGCTAGAAGATGGATGGATGGATGGATGGATGGATGAAAGAAATTAAAAGGCATTTATTCAGTACTTACTATGCATCAGGTGCAGTGCTAAATGTCACAAATAGAAAAAAGGGAGTCAGTGCTGTCAAGAAGCTTACCCTCTTGAGAGAATTGAGAGAAACAAGAGAGAAAGTTCAGCTACAGGACACAGATGGAAAGGCACAAAAGTTAATATGACTTTTAAGCACTATCACTACTGACCTGTTCCAGCCTTGACCTTGGCCATGGCTGCTGAGATCTTTGTAACTAAATATTGAGAGTTGTTGCTCTGTTTTCCTCCCACCAAAATAAAATGTAATCAAGTTGACAGTTAAGAAGATCATTCCCCCTCATGTACCTTTGCTCTTATAGGCCCGGAGGCAAAAAGCACAATTGGAGTAGAATAAAAATCAATAGATTTAAGTTCTAGTACTGCCCCTACCATCCACGAGCTATACATAGATCCTTATCCATAAAGTGGTGATGCCCATAATTTCTTTCCAACTTTAACATTCTGCAATTCTAATTTACCTTCTCTCCTCATGGAGCTGGGCAAGCTCCATTATTTACTCTTTGAGCTTAGCACTCCCATATTTCTGGGCCTCTTCATAGCAAACTTGCAAGCTAAAGTATCTCCCGGGCAAAACAAGACCAGCTGTCTGACATCACTGTTGGTCCCTGGCCCACTTCTGGAATGGCAGGGCATTTAAAGGGACTGAGACAAGCAAGTCAGACTTCCTAAAGTGGCACCAAATCGAGACAAGAAATATTTACTTTGGATGTTGGAGGGCTGGGGATTGGAAATTCCATTATCCCTTTGGATTATTCTCTGCCTGGGACTGTGTTCCATTGGTTCATTTGAATAAATAGTCTCTTTGAGAACTTGTGTCTGCTTTTTCTGTCTGTTCACAGTATTCCTCCAACTATTCCCTCCTCCAAAAAAATCAGTGATACTGTAGTGTCAGGGTTGGATTTGGCAGTTTCTTGTTCTGTCTATTTAGCTCTGTGTGTATGTGTGTGTGTGTGTGTGTGTGTGTGTGTGTGTGTGTGTGTGAGTGTGTGTGAGAGAGAGAGAGAGAGAGAGAGAGAAAGAGAAAGAGAAAATGAATGCACACTTTTTTTCTTCCTTTCTTGGTTTCTACTCTCAACTCTTCTTAGTCAGAGCTCAGGGACAGAGCTGGCTCAGGCAGGGGTCTCACTCGATTTTTCCACTTGATGGCAGATCAGACATTAGCTTGCCTTAAAAGATAATTGGATCCAAAATTTCTGGAATGAGCAAGATACAGATCTTGATTTCATTTTCTTTTTGTTTTATTATAGCTTTTTATTTACAAGTTATATGCATGGGTAATTTACAGCATTGACAATTGCCAAACCTTTGTTCTAATTTTTCCCCTCATTCACTCCACCCCCTCCCCAAGATGGCAGGTTGACCAATACATGTTAAGTATGTTAAAGTAAAAATTAAATACAATCTAAGTATACATGTCTTAACAGTTATTTTGCTGTACAGAAAGAATCAGACTTTGAAATAGTGTACAATTAACCTGTGAAGGAATTGATTTCATTTTCAACTTTTATGAGGCTCTAACTAGTCTCTGCACAATCCACAAATGCTCATATATCCTCTTCATGATATCTGTATTTGGCCTTTGGGTTTTATTCCTCTTTGGAACCCCATTACTATTGGCAATTTTCTTTTTCTTTTATTGAGACTCCACAGTAGAATTTGCTTGGCTTTTGGAGCAAGTACCAAGTGCTAAAGTGCTGGCCTTGGAATTAGGAAGAACCGATTCCTCTAGAAGATGTGAGGGCTAGGCAAATGGGATTGTGCTAATAATTTTTTTCCTTTTCATATTTGCATTTTGCAATGTCCAATTCAGTAAATAAGAGTAACCTCCAGAACCATATGGTTATGTGATGTACAGAGCCTCACTGAGTTTATCAGATATAAGACTTAAAATGTGCTAATAATTTTGCCTTAAAGAACATGGAATTGAAAGAAATAATGATTTTGAGGTAAAATGAGGAATTCTATGGTTGGAACACTTATCTGGCCAGTCAACCCAGACAAGAAGAAGTGGAATTCAGTTCCCATTCGGGCTGCCCTAGCAATATTGGCAAACATTTTAAAAATTTGACCAAGGACTAAAGATTCTTTTCGTATACCTTGGAAGGGAGGTTTCACATCATCTCCATTTTTTCAGTCATGGACAGAGATCTGTGACTGACCCTATGTTCCCCAATAAGAACATCTCCAGATGAGCTACAAGTGTGTCTCATAAGGAGGAATAGAGGTTTGCCTTGGACCTGGAACCCTGTTGTGCCAAATTCTGTAGGAATGGGTTGAGATGTATATGGAAGCTAGTCTTTGTGTTACTATGGAAAGCTTGTTCAGGCCATAAAGATTCGGAGAGAAGAGGGAGGATGGGGACTTCAAGCTGGTGAGAGGGGCAGATGGCATGGTAAGCTTAGGGCTAACACTGGGCAGAATTCATTTCCTTGGATTGTGGCTGACTGTACCAAATGTACTTAACTCTCCAGAGCCAACCAAGCAGCTTCTCAAGCAGCTTAACGAGAAAGGTGAGTATTCAGTGTTGCAGCCATTCTCCTCCTGGGCTGGGGGGTGTGGGGAGAAGCAGAGAAATCCCCGCTGGGGGCATGGTGCCAGAGAATTAGGCACAGGCTCTCTCAGCACCCTGGGAGGGGAGAGGAGGCCAGCAGGAGCACAGATTGCCAGAGGACAGGTTTATGAGCCAAACTCCTCCGGCTTTTGGTCTCTGCTTTTCCATTGGGACCCTGAGCAGGTTCCTAAGCCCAGTTACAGAGCCTCTGCTGCTTCATCTGTTTAAAAGAGCTAACAGTTGTTTGCTACTAAAGAACTATTCTTGTTCATAATGAGAAGTGGGTGGCCCATGCTCCCGACTTCCCTGAGAGGAGCTCCTGGCTTGACTGCTCTGCTCTGGATCCCTCTCATTGATTCTACTTCCTATCAGTAGTTTCACTGGGATGAAGCCCCCTATGGGGGCCCCCAGCTCCTCCCCTCAGTTGCTAGACTTCCGGATTCTGGAAGGGGGTCATTCTCCTGGCTTACCTCATCTCTTTTTTTCCCTCCCATGTTTTGGGGATCTGATGATGGGGACAGCATCAAGGGCATCGGGTGTCAAGGTAAGGCCAGTGAGTGGCCTCGAGATGGGATACAGGATGGAGCAGGGGATTGGCCTTCAGGTGGGTCTTCTCCTATTTCCCCACCACCGTTTCCCCCCCCCCCCCCCCCCATGCCTTTAAGCTGTTACTTCTCCTATTTCCCCACCACCGTTTTCCCTTTCCATGATTATCCCATTGCCAAGTGTCTTCCGGGCTCTGATTCGGCTTCTCCCCTATCTCAGTCCTCCCTCTGAGGCTGTAAAATGCTGTGCTTGGGGCTAAGGCTCCCAAGCTTTATGAGAATCTCCCCTGGGTCCTCTCCCCCTCTCCCCCAGCTTCTCTCCACTTGTTCTCCTCTGCCTGTCCCGGCCCCAGACTGGGGCCCCGTGGGACAGACCAGTCACCCCCACTTCCATTGGGATGAACCCCCCCAAAGCTGAGAAATTGGGAGGTAGTAGAGATTCCAGGTTACCGGAAGGCTGTGTTTGTACCTTAAACAGCATGCAGGGAGCGCAGGAGCCCTCCTGGACTTTGGGCAGCTGCCCCTTACAGGGGAGCAGCAGTCTGAAGCCGAAGAGGCTGCCCAGGAGGAAGAGGAGGAGGAGGAGGAGGAAGTGGTGGAGGAAGAGCAGGCCCTTCAGAAGGCCTCTCTGGAGGAGCTGACTGGGAGCGATGGCAGCAAGAAGGGGGCCAGGGCTGAGCCACAAGGTTCAGAGGAAGAGGAGGAGGAGGAGGAGGAGGAGGAGGAGGAGGAGGAGAGTCTGGTGGGAGCTGAGCAGGTAGCCGACTTTGCCAGCTCCCTGCTGGCTGCCCTCCACTGCTGGCACTATCGAGCCAACGCTTTGTTTTTCTCCCGGGGCGCTATGGTGAGGTGATCTCTGATCTCCCTTCCTCTGCATGTTCCCAATGCACAGTGAATGTCTGCCTCAGAATTCCTGCCCTGCCCTTCCCTCTCCCCGCTCCCAGCTTGGGTTCTTTCTGTCTCAATAATCAATGCGCCTATCTCCTGTTTGACCCGGGTGAGCTCCCAGCATGCTCTGCTTTGCCGCCTGGGTTAATCTCATGCACTTCTCCATAAACAAGACTAACAGGCAAGGGGTGGTCTGGGTTGAAATGGGGGAGAGAAGGGATTATAGATTGCCAGGGGGGCGTTTAAAAAAGGGTTTTTTTTTTTTTTTTTTTTTAATCTTCTTTAAAGACAAATTTTCTGGAGCAAAAGCTCAGGGACTATTTGCATCTCTAGGTTTCCTGATTCAGTTCAGTCCCAGAACTCGGGTCCAGAAGCTGAAATTCTAGCTTCAGCCCAGGCACTTGGTAGTTCAGAAAGGTGCCGGCTGATGTAGGGGTCCCCCCCAAAACCCACCCACTAAGTTAGCTCTCTCATTTCCCTCTCTATATACCAGGTTTAGGTGTTGACTCTGTCTATTTGTTGGATCCAGGTTAAAGGTCAGGATGAATATGAAGTGGGCAAAGGCTATAAAAGGCCTAGTGGCCAGTCTTTAACTAGTCCTGAGAAGCGCATGAGCTTTGAGTCTGTCTCTTCCCTGCCGGAGGTGAGTACCTGGTGATGAAATGAGAAGATGGGCCTGGGTAGGGACACTGGTGTTAGAGGAAGCACCATAAAGGTTTTATCGGGCTCCTTGGAGGTGACCTCCCAACCAACCACTAGGAAGCACAGTATATTTTTTTCACCTTCATCATTGAGATGTCATTGACCTTGGAGAACTATCAGGGATCTCTCCAGCTTTCTGGCTTAGACTAAATAAATATGTATTAAATGGGTGTCCTGTACAAGACACGGCTGGGATGATTTATTATTTTTGTTGTTGTTTTTGCTGAGGCAGTTGGGGTTAAGTGACTTGCCCAGGGTCACACAGCTAGAAGGTGTTAAGTGTCCAAGGTCAGATTTGAACTCGGGTCCTCCTGACTTCAAGGCTGGTGCTCTATCCACTGTGCCAAATAGCAGCCCCTTGCTGGGATGATTTTTAAGAACGTAGGTTGACCTCTAACCTATTATCTACCCAGGAAGAATTGGTGCTCAGAGAACATGGCCAAATCTCCAGCTCATACATACTGGATAGGATTTTAAGCTTGGGTCTTTTTTAACTATTCCATCCTGGAGATTTTGAAGTGACAGGGGAGGTTGATGAAATTTTTTATATGACCTCCACAGCTTTGAGGTGTAGTAGAGACTTCTATCCTAAGCCCCCGTTCTGTTGAGTCCTAGTAGTAAAAGTGCAGAATGGTGAAGGCTTTAGTGAACTATGAATGAATAAAGACCTACTAAATGGCTAAAAAAGTCCCCTTCACCTTGACGAAGGCTGTCAAGACTTGAGTATGGAAATTAGTTATGTACTACATGTTGAGACTAATAGGTGTGGGTGGAATGCCATTACTCAGGCCTCCACTTTCCCACTTTAATAGTCTCACCTGGGAGTTTGGAAGCACGTGTCCAGGTTCCTGGCTGTAAAGCCCATCTATCTCACCCAGCTTTCCCCAAAGTATCAGCCCTCCCTCACCACTTTTGCGACCATGATCTCTTTACTCCTGTCCCGTCAGTTATTGTATATAAGGTCTGTCCCTGGGCAATGAGAAGGCCAGGTTACTCCTCCCTTAACATCCTCTTGAAAATAGCTCATGTTTCTTTCAGGCTGAACCAATTGCAGAACCTGAAGACGGGCCAGGGCTATTTTCAGCCACAGAAGACAATAGTGAAGAGATGATGCAGTCAGACAAAGAATCACCATCTATCTTGGAACAGCACCAAGAGGTGCTAGATTCTGACCATCCAGTCAAAGTGGTTGACCATGTCGTTGCTGAGAGCACAGAAGACCTTAAAAACCTCAGCAGTGAGGAAGAGGAGGAAGTGACGGTCCCAGAGCCAGAGAGCATCCTACCCACTTCCGTGCTGGACCAGGCTAGCATCATTGCTGAAAGATTTGTCAGCACCTTCTCCCAGCGCAACAGCCTGGCTATGGAGGAAGGCAAAGCCAGTGGCTTTTTGACCCCAAGGCTAGTTAGTCGGAGTAGCAGTGTCCGGAGCCTGGATGGCATTGAGAAGGGGCCAGCTGTCCCCTGCAACGCCACAGACTCACTCAGCTCCTTGACACCCCTAGAAGCAGGGGTGCCTGAAGGGGGAGTGCCCTCGGAGAACACTTCCACCCTCAATAGGTCTGTGCCCCCAAGCCCCAGCTGCCCAGGAGAACCTGAAAGGGTCTTTAACAAGAAGGAGGACTTGCTTTCCACCCGAGACAGACTGCTACTTGACAAGATCAAGAGTTACTATGAAAATGCAGAGCACCACGATGCCGGCTTTAGCATCCGGCGCCGGGAGAGTCTTTCCTACATTCCTAAGGGCTTGGTAAGGAACTCTGTGTTTAGGTTCAATAGCCTTCCTAGGCCAGAACCTAAACCTGTGGCTCCTGTTGGGCACAAAAGACTCGATGGTTCCCGATCTGCCTCTTGGATGCTTTTTGATCTCCCCGGACCAGGCCAGGTTAATTCTAGGGATCCTCCCCCCATCACTGATGCTGAATTCCGCCCATCATCAGAAATAGTGAAGATGTGGGAAGGAATGGAGTCCTCTGGGGATATCTGCAAGAATCCAGCAGTGAGGAACAAGGAGACAGGCCTGAACCAGGAGAATGGCTTTGACCTGCATGAGCCATTATTCATCCTGGAGGAGCATGAGCTGGGAGCTATCACTGAGGAGCCAGGTGGGCACTCCCTAGAGGGCATCTCCCTTACTGATAGTCCTGGCTCTGCCCAGCTTGCCAGGGAGCTAAAGGAACTGGTAAAGGAGTTGAGTGGCAGAGATGAAGAGCTTCCAACTCCACTGCACCCTCACATCATGCAGCTCTCTCACATGATGGATAGGGATTTGACTGAGCGTGTCAAGAACAAGGTCTACCAGCTGGCTCGTCAGTACAGCCTCAGGATCAAGAGCCATAAGTCTACAATGTCTCAGCGAAAAAAGGTAGATTCAAAGCAAGAGAAGAATCTGACTTTGCCCCACTTGCAGGAGGAGCTACGAGCGCTATCTCGCAAAGGTACAGGAATGGAATTTATAGGAGGGACAATTGTCTGCCAGCTGACAGTTGCTACCTACTTATGAGAGAGAATAATCCTTAAGGAGATTTGGGAAATATAAACTGCTGTTGGTGGTTGTAGGGCTAGAATGGCCTTTATTTTCTCTTAGTACAGATGGGAAAAAAAAGAAGGGAATTGTATCAGCAATTGGTCAAAGCCCCCAGAAAAGTGCCTTATTCAAACAAAGTGTAATAGAAAGCACACTGGGTTCAGTCAGAAGACTTGTGTTTTAGTGCTGATTCAACCCTTCCAAGCAGTGTGATGTGGATAAGTCATATTTCTCCAATCCTCATTTTCCCTATTTATAAAATGGCTATAATACTTTACTCTTTGGGGGCTGCTTTGACAAAATTGCTTTGTAAACTTTAGAGTGTAAGCCTTTATATATAGACGTAAGCTATTATGATAATATTGACCAGCAAACTGCTGAACAAAGAGAAATTGGGGAATGGGGATGGGAGTTTTTACACACACATACACACACACACACACACACACACACACACAATCCATGGGGAAAAGCTCTTGTATCAACTTAGTTTCTTATCTTTTTATACTACATTCTCCACTGCCCTCCTCTTCCCCTCACTTTCCTTATCATAAGACTCTTTTATTTTGTCAAAGGATATATGGGAATGATAAAAGAATAATATGAAACATTAAAACAACTAGCCTACATATGTATTTGACAATCATCAATCAGATCATCCCTCTAATAACTAGCAATGAAAATCTCATTCTCTTATTTCTCTGTCTTACTTGAGACTCATTTTGTTGTTCTTTTCCCCCTAGGTAAAATGAAGCCATTACTGTCCCTCTCCAATAATGAACAAGTAATGTTCTTAGAACATAGTCCCTCCAAGTCCACCTCAGCAAAGGAGAAATCTCCTCGACGCTTTTATGGTTCTCCTGGAGGCTGGCCCTCGAATCGCAGTCCCCTCAGTCCTATTGACACAGAAACTTTCCATTGGCCAGATGTTCGTGAGCTCTGTTCAAAGTACGCTTCCCACGATGAGGCTTCTCAGACTGGACGGGGCCAGCGCCCAGGCCCTTCTGTCAACCGGAGCCTCTCCGTGCCGGAGAATATCATGGAGCCAGCCCCTGCAGGGAAGATGAGTCGCTGCTGCAGCCTCAGTACCAACACCAGTCGAGGAAGCCAAGAGATAAGCCAGCCCCAGCCTCCCAAGGATCTCTTTTCACATGGCTCCTCCCAGACCCAAGGGCAGCACGTAGAGGAAGACTTGCACCTCACAGCAGACTTGACCCTGGAGAACAATCGGCGAGTCATTGTCTTGGAGAAGGGACTGCCTGCGCCGGCAGGGGAAGAAGAACAGGAGAGCCATGTGCGGGTGCAGTCCCCCACCTCCCAGGAAAAGCTCCCCTCGAAGGCAGGGCCAGAACGCTGCAAGGCTTACCAGGAATCGGAGGAGTTCAGCTGTCAAGAAGAGGGGGGCCACACTCCACATGTGGGCCAAGGGGATATGGCGGATATGGGCCAACAGGGCCGGGTGAGAAACCTGAGGGAAAAATTTCAGACTTTGAACTCAAATGGTTGAATTGGGCTCCTTGGGAACGACAAGGGGCCGTGTTGCTGAGCAGAGAACAGCTCCACTTTGTCTGGTGGCCTTCTCAGCCTTCTCTACCCGCAGCCCAACTCCTCTTAAGCCTCGACTTCCTAAATCTGCCTGCTTCCTCCGGCTTGTGTGGAGTAAACCCGGGGATCTTCTCTCTGTCTCTCTTCTCCCTTCTAGGTAGGCACTGGTGCTGGGTACCTTGGGTACCTTGGGCACCTGCTGCCTCGCTCTTTGGACTGAAAAGTTCCCCGCAGGTTGAGCCCTTTGTTGTGCCAACAGGACCTGACTCCACGCTGTTAACAGTGAGAAGTGAGGCCTGTGGGGGCTATTTTCCTTTTTGTGTTTTCTCTTTTGGTAGAAGGCCAAATATTTAAACTTACTTCTCTCCAGGGAGAGGGGCCCACAGGCTGGGGTCTGCAGCTTGCCAGTCACTGCCAGGCTGAAGAGTAAATCCAGAAGAAAAATGTGAGGTGACTCAGGAGGAGTTTCTTTATTAAATGCTTCCATTTCCAAGTCAGAAAAGAGAAGTCTGGGACTTGAACAATAATTTATTACTTTACATCCTGTGGGTTGTGTATGTGTGTATGTTTGTGTATATGTTTTTTTGTTTATTTTCTTCTTCCCCTTTCCTATTTTTAAGAATGTAATTGACTCAGTCCAGGTACTTTTGAGGGTTGTTTTGCTGACCCAATGGTTGTTTCTAATGTACATACATTTTATCCCTTGCCAATGGTGCAATAACCACTGCTGACCAGCCAACCCCGTCTCCTGCCTCGTTATTAGCAAACAGAAGATGTACCAGTTGAGAGTTGGGAATTATTGCCTCAGAGCTTGGGACAACAGGCCTGGTGTTGCCTTACCTCTGGGGCCACACCCTTCCATTCTCTGGGGAGGGAAATGTTCTGGAGAATCGAGGGCACTGGGATGAATAGAGAACTTGTCCTCTGTAATCCTCTGCACCGTCGCGCAGTTCCCTCTTTGAGCTGATGGAATTCCCTTTTTCAAAAAGTGATTCCCTCTCCCCTCATTCTGATATTAGGTCTTGGAGCTGTACAGAGCAAGCAGAGTGTAGAAGAACTAACCTTGAGAAAATACTTAGTGAGATGTTTACTGTGAAAAATGTCTCAACATATAGGTAGGGGTCTTTTGTGCCAAATATATTCCTTTCCAACTTCCTGTCTCCATCTTCACCAGCCAGGTGAGCTAAGGGCACTATTCTCATTGTCAGTGTTGTTCCTGCCTCATGAGTATTGTGTCTAGTAGGGAAGGATAACTATATATATATATATATATATATATATACATATATATATATATATATATGTATATATATATATATATGTATTATTTTAAAATTGTTTAAATGTTAGGATAAGAAATATGTGGACAAAGCGCTAAGTAGGACAATGATTATTGATAAGGGAATCATGGAAATTGGCTTTTGAATTGAGCATCGAAAGAACATAGATGGAGTTGACATTTCAGACAGAAACATGGGGGAATGCAAGCAAAGGCATTAGGGATGACGGTAGGAGGGTGCCTGAACCAAATGGGAACAAATAGCTAGAAAGGTCATATGAGAGAACACTGGGAAGACCTCAGATTGCTGAATGCTAAGAGAAGAATCTTAAACTTCACTAGTTAAAGTAACAGGAATACACAAGAATTTTAAGCAGAGAAAGGATATGACTAGATCTATGCATAAAGAAGATTGATCTGAAAATTGTATGAGAGTGGATTGGAGGGGATAGGAATACCATTTGAGAAGCAATTTAGGAGTATGGAAATGTGGGCCTTTCTTAGGTGGAAAAAAAATTGAGAAAAATGGTGGAATAAGTGGGGAATTTATAGACAATGGTGGTGGGAAGAGAGAGAAGCAAAATACCAAGGACTATCAGAGACTCATCTTTCATGATCAGATTTTTTTGTGTGAAATTAGAGAACTTTGAGATTTGGAGGAAGAATTTTCTGTAGACATGCTGTTTGGGGGGTACTAACACATCCAGCTAGTGATCATAGATCTAGAACTGGAAAATTTCAGAGGACATCTTATTTTAAAGATGTAACTGAGGTCAAAGGGGATTAAATAATGTACCAAGATTACACAGGTAGTATTAGAAAAATTTGAACTAAGGCTCCTAGCCTTGGTGTAGCAGTTGGAATTGTATTAGAGCTTGGGAGAAGTTGGAATGAGTGATTCACCATAGGAAAGAGTGATATCATCACAATATAAAGGGAATATAAGAGGAGTGAATCATTTTAAGAGATGAGGAATAAACTAGCACAAAGGATAGGGAAGGAGTAGATAGAACTAAGGTCAGATAGCATCTCTGAAGCCAAGGGAGTGGAGTATACATAACAAGAAATTGGTTAACAGTGTTAAATGTTTTAAGAAAGTCAAGGTAGAGAGCTGAGAGTAGACCACTGGATTGAGGTAAGGAAGTTATTGATGATCTTTGAAAGTACGTTCTCAGATGAGTTCTGGAGCAAGACTTAATTGGCCACCAAGTTTGAGGATAAAGTGTGTGCTGAAAGTAAATGCGTTAGGGAAAGTTGTTTTCCCAAGAAATTTGGCTATGAAGGGAAGAAAAAAGATAGGAGGGTAAGTAGCTAAAATGGTTGAAGGACAAAAGGAAAGCTTTTTCAGGTTGGAGGAGAAAGTGTCGTTGGAAAAAAGATGGAATACTTAAGAGGGGATTACTGGAGAAAAGTCTTGGAGGTGAATTTGAATGGAATCAAGGATGAAGGTAATTACTGTTTGAAGACTAGACAGAGCATCTTTAGCTGTCTGAAGCATAATGAGGGCTCTGAGGAAAGCATTTCTATATGATAGTAAGAGGAGATAAGATTGGATAAGTAGGGGACAAGATATAGATGACCTTAAATTCTAGGCAGAAAAGTTTGGATATTTTCCTACAGATAATGGGAAATAGAGATTTTTTTTTTTTAAATAAAGAAATATAGAAAAATCGCTTAGGGTGGTAAGGCATATTAGGAGATGCAGTGGATATAGCTTTGAAACTGGAATCAAGACCCAAGTTCAAATTCTAATTGCACAGTGTCAACCTCAGACATTTTTAAACAATGTGACCATGGGCAAGTAAGTGAACTTCTCTGCCTCATTTTCCTCATCTGTACAATCTCTACAGTACAATCTAATACAATATCATGGAGATAATAATATCATCTATTAGGGGTTTGTGAAGATAAAATAAGATTTTTATAAAGTGCTTTCTACATGCTGTAAAGTGAAGTAATGACTACACTATTGTGTAGTAGGAAGGAACTCGATTTGGAGTCAGTAAATCTGATTCAGATTTTCTGAGCCCAGCTCCCCTTATATGGCCTCTGTAAAAATGAGATTAAATGAGGTGCTCTTTACTGCCATAAATTTACGTGTCTCCAAAGTATTCCCTTCCTGATGAGTTTTATCCATATCTTTCCCCCACTGTGAACCAGTTTCACCTTGGCTAGTTTTTCCTCATTCAAAACATTTATGGAAGTATTGGAAGCAGGTTAAAAACAGGGTAACTTGAGATTGCAGAGCCATAGTAAGAGCAGAGTAAGGACTTTGCCCATAAACCTTTCCTGTCTGGCAACATTTTTCAGAATTTGTGCTTCATTCATATGGCTTTTCAAGCACCACTTCCATGCTACTCCCAGCTTCAGACTGAAATTTGGCCTTCTAAGGCTTTCCCCTAGAGAATGAATGAATTTTCCAAGTAGCTAAAAACTTCTTTAAGGACCAAAACAATTTTGTTTGGATTATTTTGGATAGAAATCTTTTAGAAATATAAATCTACTTCACAGTATACTGAGTATAATTTTTTGAATAATTGAAGATCACCATTATGAATACTAGTTATTGTACTATATAATATGGTAGATACTGTTTGGGCTAATTGAGTTGTATTAGGGGATTTTTTTTTTCCAATACTGAAAAGCTTCAAATTGCTATAGGTTTTTAAGCTCGTTTTTTTTTTTTTTTTTTTTTTTAAGTCTCCCATTTGTCAGCTTTTTCTTCTCACTGTTCTTAATCTATCTCATTACAGCAGTCCTTCTAGCTTCTGATTTTTGTTAATTTGCTTTAGCCTTAGAATTCAGGTAAATAAGTAATGTTATAACTGTTCCAAAAAAAGAAGAGTAAACCAAATTTGGATAAAAATCTGAGGGGTTCTCCTGTTGATGAAAGGCATTAACTGTAGGTGGGCTTGACACCTTAGCTGTCCAGAGGGCCAGCTCTTACTCCTTTCTGCTTTTCCATCACATTTGCAGATTTAGAGAAAGATGACCATTAGCCAAGCATCTTAGAAATAAAGGTGGCCTCCACATGACCTGTGGAATCACTGTCATTCCCTTATTTGAAATTTTTCTAAGTGACTTTAGGTGGCCCCATAAAATTGGAATATGTCTAACTTGGTGGGGGAGATGAGAGAAGAGAAAAAGTACATATTTCTGCAATTTATTATTGAGCTTCTAATTGTACAGAGGCCATTGATATTGCCTCCACTACTTGTCAGACTCCACTAGTAGTATAGTACAAAACACTGAGTTCTTCCTTCTTGTTTTGCTCTCATGCCTGACCAATCCCTTTCCCCAATTCAGAAGGGTAAAGGGAACCATTCAAAACCACGAAACAATAGAGGAGATCAGGGAGTCATTAGTTTATTAGAAAAATTATTAAATGAGTTGGGAAGCTCTTCCCAAGCAAAACTCGGGTTTGATTTTCCTCTCTGGACAGTGGAAGCACATTTGAGCAGATAGAGATCAGCGCCCAGCTGGCTGGAGGGTCTGTTGCTCATTGGGCTCCACCATTCTCAGGGCCCCCCTCACACCCTCCATCCACCCTCCCTGAGTTCTCTCATCCATTGTACAAAGCTGTATGATGAGCTGTCATTTCCTCCTCCTTCCTTATTCTTGTATTGTTTCCAGGAACCCTTTTGGGTTCTTTGAGCCTGGCAGAAAAGCAGAATGATTTAGAGCAGATATCAGCCTTGTTCACATAGCTCCTGTGACAGAATACCAAATGGGGAACTGCAGGCCTCTCCCTGATTCACACAGGCCCAGCCCAGGACCAACATCTAGGTGAGGGGAGCAAGGAATAGGTGGTAAATGAGAATCAACTGCGCCACTCCCTCAAAAAACCATTCTGGGGAGAAGAAAAGCCTGTTGAGCTAATAGGAACAGGGGTATGAACCTGGTATAAGAAATGGACAAAAGAAAAAGACCACAAAGTAGAAAATGTAAGAAAAAGTAAGAAAAAATTTAAATGAAGCTCAGTCCCATTGGTGTATGAGCTAGCCCATAATGAGTGAATTGTCCTGCAGTTTCAGCCCAGTTCTGTCTCCTCTTCTAGGGGGTCAGGATGATAGAGATGAAAAGCAATAGAAGATGGCATTTTACATACCCAAAATGAGCTAACTGCCCCATGAATTCTGAGATGAGGGATGGGATATTTCTCTCTCCTGAATATGCCTTTTGTTTGAGGTAGCATGGAATGGGGAAAATAATAGTTTATGGCATTCTCCCTGCTACCCATTCCAGCCAAGGTAACTCCTTAAAAACACTCCCATGGAAATGTTGAGGAAAGCTGCTCTCAGAAGCTACTTTGTAGCTTCCTGACTAGAGCCAGTTTTTGTAGATGCTAAATGCTGCCTCACTTTTTTTGGCCAAGTAGGTGCCCTTCCACTTCCTATGCCCCTGAATGCTGCACATCAGAGACACAATATTAGGTGGCCAAGAGAGTTGGAATTAAAGAGATCAGATCACTGTCACTGATCTAGGGTCTAAAGAGGACTCTTACTTCCTGAAATGGACTCGCTCTGGGGAAGACAGTCTCCATTAAGCAACTTCCCATATTCTTTGATCAATAATCGCTCCTATAATGGGTCCCACATGAAATCTACCTTGAGGTAGTGCCAGAGCAAAAGGACAGAAGCATACAGCTTTCCTGTATGATGCCTTCTCTATGATTACTGGCCAGGGTTAATGTGAGAAGGGAGAACTTGAGCGGTGGCTTCTGAGTACTGATGGATACAGCTTGAGCTGCTGCTGCTCAATACCCACAGTACTGTTCCAGAAGAGCCCTCACCTTTTCACAAGGGATTTCAAGTTACTCTAGTTCCCTTTCTTCCATAAGACAGTGGAGATAGAGACTGTGGTCCTCTCACTGGTCCTGTGAGAATGTGGATGCTTTCCGCTTCAGGCTCTGGGCCCTCATCCACTTATTCTTCCCCTTGGGGAAATGTTTCCATGTTCTTGTTCCTTGAGCCTGCCCCCTCCACCTCATCACTGGCTCCTTTCCTTCCTGACAAAACATCACTTCGAGTTGTGTTGTTCTCAGAGCGGAGCAATGGAAAGGGAGACTTATAAAATGCAGTCTCTGGCCTCTGGGAAGGGCCCTGATCCTCTGTAAGGAGGATTTTCTTGGGAGACTACAAGATGTACAGATCTCATATTTATCTGTGAGCAGAGGGGGAGGATGAACTCTGCATCCTTGTGTCTCCTTCAGGACTCAAGGCCTTGCCCTTCTGAAAGAAGTTCCTCTGAAGTGGATGAATGGATGCATGTACCACTTCTGGGTGCTTACCTCCTCACAGGGCTCAACTCTAGTATGAGGTGGTATTATAGCTACATGTAATGATTATTTACCTTTGGTGATCAATGACACTTCTTTCCCTTGGCACTGGGATTCTCAACCTCTGTCTTGGAAAGGTGAAATGCTCTGGGCTTCCTGCTAATCTGGTACCTTTCGAGGGTACCAGCTGGATAGGAAGAGGGAGTGCAATGGGGGCTTCAGCTCTGGAGTGTTCTCTGGGTCCCTATGGCTGCTGTCTATCTGGAGCCTGGAGAACTTGTACTTTTACTTCCTTGAGGGCTCCAGACAGAAGGAAGAAAGGCCCTGAATCTGAGTTACATACTTAAGTATTGCTACTGGATTGGTCTGCTGATGAGGTTTAAAAACTCAGAGCAGAAGCAGAGTCAGAGACTCCAGTTAGTCTCTTCTCTCAGGGCTTGAGAGGTGAGAGCTCTAACCATTTTAAAAGAGCTCTCTTGTCCCTTCTTCCTGCAACCCAAGCAATGGGTAGTGATTTGGGCAGACTGCTGGCAATTAGTTGTACAGTTCAAGAAGGACTCCCAGAAGACTGGCCTTAGGGGAAGTAGCATTGTGGGGAGAGAAGTGGATGGCACTGGAGGCAGAAGTCCCATCTCTTAGGGGAGCCTAGGGACTCATATGGTATACATGGTTTTGTAACCTTTAACCTGTCATCCATTGATTCTGAATGTCCTTGAGCTACAAGGTGCTTATCCTGGGAAAGAGAGACCCCTGACTGAAGGAGATGGGCAGCTTACCTCCCCTCTTTTAAGTGCACCATTGAAAGGGTAAATGGGTCTGAGAGAGCAGTCCAACTAAAGGTTGCTTAGGAGAAAGTGGAAGAAGAAAATAGGATATAAGGCTGATAAAAGCCTTCATTTTAGAGGAGAGAGTGGGACCAGTGAATTCACACACAGCTCTAGGACACAGGCTAAAAGTGATTAAGGTGTAGGGAAGGGCTTGCTTCTCTGGGCATGTCTCAAATAAAAAAACAATAACAAACCTCTCTCCTACCTCAGCGATTTCCCAAGCTGGGCAGTGGAGTGATATTGAGAGGAGAGAAAAGCAGGCCCAGCTTAACTTAGAAGGGAAAGTGATAGTGGTCAGGGAGTCTCCATGCAGTCCTAGCTATTCACTCAAATGTGGGCTCCAGCATGAGATGAGGTGAAAGCCCCCCATGTGATTCTGTTAGTGCTGACAGGGACTGGGATCCCTCTCCAGGCTGTTCTGGGGCAGTCCAGTTTATTCCTTTCCTCAAGCCTGGGCTGAGACTGATCTGAGTCCCTCGGACCACACGGAGTGGGCTATAGACACAGGCTGGGTCTATGGGGTCAGGGGAAAAGCATGGGCCAAGGGTTTGAAGAAGAGATTGGCTGGGGGCCAATGGGTTGTGGCTGAGGTAAAGCATCCTGCCTGGACAGTGGGGTTGGGGGATTAAGGAGGGGAATGATGGTTGGCCTGGGCTGGGGGCCTCTGCACTGAATAACCGGAGCAGAATCAATGTTGTCCAATGGGGCGGGGGCCCAAGGCGGACCCCTCACCTCTCTTTCACCTGCCCCCATCCCACAAAGGTGTAAGGAAGGAGCTATTTCTTTTTGGGGAAGAAGCTGAATCTCTTCTCCTTGTCCTTCTTTCCAAAGCTGGTGTCTGTGCTGGCGATGGAAGGTAGGGGGAGGCTCTGGGCCTTCACTTGGATGCTTTGGGACTCGGTGATAGCGGTGCTCACGCCCTGAAGCCAGGAGAGCATTTCTTCCTGTGGAAGGGGAGAGAGAAGAGGGAACTAAAGTTAAGTATCCACACACCCTAGAGAGAGGGTATGTCATAACTCCAGCTGTAAACAGACTACGTCAGCACTGTGATCCTCACTGAATGCTGCTATGGCTGAATGTCAGTATGAAGTTATAGAGTAATAACTAACCCAGTGATTTCTGGGCAGAAAGTGCCAGAGGCTTTATATCAATTAGTGTGTGCATGTGTGCACATGCACATAAGAAGTATCACACACACATAATTAAGGGCAGCTCTGTGCTCAAAGGAGTAGCATAATGCTACCTTCTCGGGAAGTAATTATGCTTTTTCTATTCTGAACTTACCTCGTCCTTGCCGTGGAAAAGCCATTCACTGCCGTTACTCAACCTGGAATGAGAAAGTTTTTTGTGCTGTGGTTGCCCCTCGGATTCCTCAGTAGAAATCAAGCAAGAAACTAATTCATATCTTTTCAGAACTCCATAGCCCCATTTCTCTCAGACTTCTACCTCACAGCAGCCCCTACACCTGCAGGGGCCTTAGGCCATTTCGGCCCTAGGACCTTTCAAGTGGGATCTTTGAGGGTTGGATCAGTCCTAAGACTATAATTTAAGGCTAGCTAAAAGTAAACTGAAGCCCTCCTTGGAGGCTCCAACATCTGCATACCCCAGCCTGGTGGGGCTGTGAACTCAATCTCAACTTTTCAGTCTTCTTGGGGGTTTAGGGATAGTATTCTTGGGGATTAAGAGGGAAAGATTGAGATTTATATCCTCTTCCCATTGTTCCAGGGACTGAGAATGAGAGGAGCTAAAAATGTTAGTAAACTAGCAGGGTTCACCTCAGCCAGAAAACCCTATGCTCTTTGGCCCTAGATGAGGATCCTCACATATAGCCATGCTCCTCTCAGCTAGCACCTTGTTTGATTTACCAGCTGCTTCCACCCACAAGAACTCTATACTAACTTTGAAGAGATATTCTAAGTCTTGAACCCAGAATTCAGGGTAGATGAATAGATGGTTCCTGCCTCAGCCTCCCACATGACTTCACCTCAACTTGAAGACATGCTTCTTCTTCTTATAGTCAGCTGCAACTTCACAAATGGCATGCCTCAGACCCAGAGGCTCCTCTCCATGGTATGGCACCCCCATGGCCAAATTCTTAGCATCCTTGTAGAATGTCAACTCGTTATTTCTGAGCACACAGTACAGGTTGTTCCAGGACCTGAAAATGAGAAAAAGAGAATTTCTGGTTACTCCTGGGCCCAGATGCAAATTCTTAACAATAATTTTTATGTTAAAATAACATTTAAAAAAAAATCTCATTTCAATCTCACAACAGCACTGCAAGGCAAGGAGATTATGCTCATTGGACAAAGTCATTAAAGCACAGAAGCAAAAAGTTTCATCTAAGTCCTATAGTAAATTAGTGGCAGACTAGAACTTGGGGCTCATAATACCATAATGCCCTACAACGCTTTAGTTTTCAGGATGATTTCTCATAGCTAAACTCAGATGATTCTCACATTTTCCCTGTGAGTGGTGCAGGTATGTTATTCCCATTAAAGAGATGAGGAAATTGAGGTTTAAGCCATTAAATGATTTGTTCAAGGTCACAAAATAATTGTTTAAGTCTAAGGAACTCCACCTGCACATCTGCTACCTACGGGCCTGGCCCACTGTCTACTTCACCATCACTCAGAATTATACTGCCTTCAAGAACCTAAACTGAAATTCCTCTCTCTGACCACAATTTCCTGTTCTTTTAATTCTCACTATAAAAGCCGATTAGACATCACATCTTTTGACTTCCTATTGTGAAAGACTTCTACGCTGACTTTCCTCATTTGGGGACTGTGACTTCCACCACCACACCATGGGACCTGCTCTCTTATAGCATCTTAGAGTTTATTTCCTGAAGACTCCCAGCCTGCAACTAAGTAAGGATAATGTGTCCCTTACCTGGAAAAGGCACATTTGATTCAGAATGCTTCTCTACTCCTGAGCTGAACCAAGCTAAATTGATCCCAAGTCACTTTGATCAGATCAGGGAAATTCTGCCCTTCTAGGTCTTAGAAGATTCATTTTACTACTTGTAAGGCTTGGGAATATGGCAAACTTCAGAACCAGGCCCTGATGAATAGTCACAACTGTTTGATAACTGTTGCTAGAGGCTCTTGGACCTGCTAAAAAGTACCGGCCATAAGAAGGACCTTTGAAGAGCACAGGTTGACTGGGAGCTGGTTCTATATAATAAGGAAAAGGGTACATGTGTCTTTAGGACCCTAGTACAGGCATTCTAAACTTTTTTGTGCCATGGACCTCTCTGGCATTCTGGTGAAGCTTATGGGCCTCTTCTCAATAATATTTTAAAATGTATAAAACAATCAAGTTCACAGACCTCTGCTAGGGAAATAGGCCCAAGGAATCTGACTGGGATGTGAGTGGCCTTCAGGATCTGCAAGTAAAACAAGGATAGGATGAAGCCCACAGGATTTCTCTAGGTGATTCCTGAGGCTGTGGGCACTGGGTACATGATGGTTCCCAGGTTTGCCTTGGATCTCATCCCCTGACCAGCCAGAGAAGCCCCTGGAATGAAGGACCGGGGAGCAGGTGAAGGCCATGGAGAGTTTCAGTGACTATGCAGGGATTACTCTGAAGGTCAATTCATCATTATGGTCCATTGAGTCACTGTCATGGTTTGTGCTTTTAGCCAGGCGTGAAGATTTGTGCACCCTGCTCTGTGGAGCTGGGGTAGCACCTTGTTCTGAGATCTCCTGGTAGGAGCTCCTTTGTTAGCAGAGTATCAGGGGGAACCACTGCTGAACCTGAGGTGTGCTTGGCATCTGTCACAGCTCAAAGATTGAGGTGCTTCTGTGCAAGGTAGTACAATATAATCCCTCTCATCTCTGACCCTAGCCTTCTGCTGAATCTACTTTCCTGTCAGTGGTGAAGGAAGATGTCTAGAATGGGATGGGGGGAAGGAGAGGAGAATGTTTCAATTAAGCCTCAGAATTAGCCCTTAACAAAACCATGTAGCACATTCTGTTCTCAGATTCCCAGGCCTCCCCTTTCAGCTTCTTTCCCCTTCTTTTTTTTAGCTTCCCTTCCAAGTTATCATATATATATTTCTACTCTCTCTCTAGTCTCACACACCAAGAAAAAGACCACTATGAAGTTCTTTGATCACTAAGATCATATGATTGGAGGATTTGTGGTTGGAAAAGACATTAGAGCTCACTCAAATCTTTTTCATTTTATAGCTAAAGAAACTGGGGTTAAAACACTAACTGATTTGTCCAAGGTTACTCAGTAAGCAGCATAACAGGAATTCAAATCCAGATCTTGAGGCTAGGTGCAATTATCTCTTCATTATAGCTCATTAATGTTCTTGGTAGTATTTTCATTTTCAAAGAAAGGAAACTTTCTGTCAAATTAATGCATCTCTAACTAGGGAATATCAGGGGTCAATTAGAGGAAGGAAGAAAACTCTTTAAATTATCCTATGCATGAGGCGGCCTGTTCTGCTACTTGCTCAACTCAGGGATAAGGCTGTCCCTGTTGTCCCCCACCTGTTGGATGCCTTCTTATTGGGCCCCTCCAGGTCATGCTTGCGACCCAAATAGCCCTCCATCTGCATGCTGTGGGATCGGTCCAGCTGGGCGGGCAGCGTGGTCGCTGTCTCCTCATTCTCACTCAGAGGTGTGTCCAAAACTTTGAAAAGCGGTTCCAGGGTCAACTTGTCTTCCCTGCCTGTTCTCTCCTCCTCCTGCCGGTGCCTCGGCTTGTCCTCTTCTTGTTTCTGGTGGTAAACAGGAGAGGAAGACCTCACTGAATGTGGCTAAGGTTCCATGGATGAGGCAATAGATTAAGTAAAAAAGAAACACACAACAAACATTGATTCTTTATTCTTTTCCTTTACAGGCAGATCTGGGAAGAGAGATCCAGGTCCTGGGTGCATTTCCATCCCAATTCTCCCTAACTTAATTAATCCCTTGCACCTCAGCCTGCACCATGTGTGTTTTCCCTTTCTGATCCTAGAGTAGTAAATACCCACAGACTAAGATGGGGACAGGAGTTTGGTCCTCCCCTCTTCCTGCCATCTCCTGGCTATTTTGGGTTCCTCACTTTGGCATCCCCATCATGCCTGACCATTCTGACCCATCAATGTTGACAGATTCCACCACCCTCTCTCCAACCCTTGTACCTGTCATGTAGACATAAAATACTCTCTCACAGAATTTAGCACTATTAGGGGAACTAGAGATCATCTCATTCATACCCTACCCCCATTTTACAGGGGAAAAAAAAATGAGATCTAGTGTGTATGTGCAGAGGAGAAAGTATTTGCATGCTTGGGGAATGTTTTTGCAATTTTTGTCCTTGCTTTTGACAGTAAATGATTTTTTTTTTTTTTTTTGTAAAAACTAACTGATGGCAATATCGAGCAGCTCATGAATGACAGTGCTGGAAACTCCTGAAAAGAACAAGAGCCAGTCACCCTTTGGGAGTAAACAGGTAATAACTGATGGCGACAGGACTCGATCACTACTTCCCTGGTGGAGGCTTTCTCAATGGGGACAGCTAAATGGGGAAGTAAATAAAGAACATCAAGCCTCAAGTGAGGAAGACCTGAATTCAAATCAAAATTTATTAGCTGACCCTGGGCATGTCTACCTCAATTTCCTCAACTGTAAAATAGAAATAATAACCTCCAGCTTATTTCCCAATATTGTTGTGAGGATGCTATTTGTAAAGCACTCAGCTCACCTGGCATATAATAGGTGCCTAATACATGCTTTCTCCCACTTCCTTCTGACTCCATCCAGAGCTATGTCCCCTCCATCTTGAACAATGTTACTCCTTGTTTCAGCCTTTCTCTTCAACTCACCTTCTGCCATCATCCTCAAAGAAGTCCATGGCCATGCTGATTACCTTTCTAATTCCAGTTTCTTGTTTTAAGGCATTCTACTTCATCTATACCCTCATTCCTCACTTTATATCCTTGGCTTTTTACCATTTGCCTCCTTGCTGATCATAAGCAATTTCTACCATCTTCTCATTCTATTCTTGTTTCTAGCTGCTGAGTATTGCTAGAAAAAAGTCACAAAACTGGGTTGATTATATGCTTATATATTTTTTTCTATCTGGCCTCAATTTGGTTCTCACTGATGATGTCCTATGTAACTAGGTTGGAACATACTCTCTCTGTCAAGTAGGAAAAGGGACTGATGGGGATAAGTTTAACCTTATGCTCCCACCCTCTGTGGAAGTCAGAAATCCAAGTTATGTCAAATCTCTGAGTTTAAATTTCCCTTATAAATCTGTCCATAGCTCACATTATCTTTGCTGAACATCTTTGGGTTATGCTCACCACAACACTCTGCCTTGTGGTGTTTTTCCCCTATTCACCGTGCCAAACTTCTCTTGATTTTCTGCACTCTTGTCTTATGTCCCTTAACAAGTAATATCAGCAAGTGAATGAAATGCAAGTTATTAAGAATCTCTCTGCTAAAAAAAATTTCTTCCAGAAAAGTTCTGGAAGAATGCTTCTCTATTGCTTAGCTTATTAGATAGAAGGAAATGTTCCTAGAGAATGGAAGAAATGTTTCAAAAGGAAAAGAAAGAAGAAAACATATCTGACAAGGAAGGAAAGATTCCTGCTCCATGAAAGGAAATTTGGAAAGAGAAGAATATGACAGAGGATGAAGGGAAGGAGAAAAAGTAAATCAATGAAGTTTTGTAACAGGTATTAGGAACAGAGATGAATTATTTAAGAAAACAGCAGTTTCTTACAATCAATGTTTAAATTTATTAAATTCCTACTGTATGTCTAGGCACTGAGCTAAATTCTGGGATAAATTAGCAATAGACTGTCACTGTATGTTAAAAACACGTAATTGAGACATGCATAAGACTAGAGGAAAGAAGTTTGATGAAGAGCATTTGGAAGGAGAAACAAATAAATGAAACTGGTGGGAGAATGATATTTTTTACTGGGCCAGGAGGAAGAAATGGATAATGCATTCAGGATAGGGATCACAAAAAAATAATATTATGGTAATGGGGGAATTCAAATAAATATCCAAATATATGCCTGACATATAGGTTCCTGGTTTTTTTCAAAGTCCAGCTAAAGTCAAATTTTCTATAGAAAGTTTTTCCTGATACCCCTTAATCCTAGTGCCTCCTTCTTATATGAACTGAAGCAAAGAAAGCAGAGCCATGTGCAGTAAGATTGTGAAAGGCTTAGCTACTCTGATCAAGGCAATGATTCAAGACAATTCCAAAGGACCCATGTTGAAAAATATCAACAGAGAGAGAAGTGATGAACTCTAAGCACAAATTGAAGCATACCTTTTCTTTTTAAATTTTTCTTACTTATTTTTGCAACATAACTAACATGGAAATGTTTTACAGGACTTCACATGTATAATTGATTTTATACTGTTTGCCTTTTTGATGGGTGGGGAAATTTTTTTTAATGAATCTAATTTTTTAAAAAATGTGATTGAGATTTAGTGAAACAAATATTTAATTTAAAAATAAAAAATTAGCATTTCTCTCTATTAATTATCTCCACTTTATCATGTATATATATATATATATACATACATATATAAAAATTACTTGTAAATGATTGTTAACATATTGTTTCCCCTATTAAACTGTGAGTTTCTGGAGAATGGAAGCTGTCGTATGGGTTCCTTTGAATTACCAGCCTTTAGCACAGTACCTGGCACACAGTAGGCCCTTAATAAGTATTTATTGATTGATTAGAATGCCCTTACTTGCTGAAAGCAGAATAGATATTAAGCTTCTTTATTTATCTTAATGAGAGTGATCAAATCATGAGATAAAATGCTATTTTGAACTTGGTTTCATTCTACCATCCTTAAGCTTCACTGTGCTCCAGCTCTTTAGGATAAACCAAAGCACTATTTTGCTACCAGGTATACCCCTGATTTTTCAGCTTTCTTTTATAAATTGTCTTTCCCCATTGAATGTAAGCTCCTTGAGGGTAGAAGCTATTTCTCTTCCTACTAATATTTGTACTTCAAAAGTTTAGTATAGTGCCTAGCATCTAGTAAGCACTTAATAAATGATAGTTAATTCAATTCAATACAACATTTATTAAGCACCTACTATAATATGTGTTAGGGGTAAAAAGACAAAAGAAAATGGAGTTCTGCCCTCAAGGAACTTTCATTCTAATGAAAGAGACAATATAATACACAACAAATGAATACAAAGAATATACAAATCAATTTTAATGTGGAAAAAGAGCTACTGGAGGAGGGTAAAAGGGAATCAGAAAAGACTTCATATAAGTATATGGTTTCTTGGCTGCATTTTTAAAAAGTTTGGGATTCTAGGAGATGGAGACAAGGAAGGAACACTTTTCAGACATGGAACCACTTGTATTAAAGCAGGTGATAGAGGATTGAATGTCGGGCATAGAAAACAATTATTAGGTTGGTCTGAATGATGAGTGCCCAAAGGGAATAATATGAAATAAAGAAGAATTGGTTTGTTATTGTTCAATTGCTTCAGTCGGGTCTAATTTTTTGTGATCCCATTTAGGGTTTTCTTGGCAATGATATTTCTTTGCTAGTTTTATAGATGAGGAAACTGAGGCAAACAGGGTTAATTCACTTTTCCAGGATCACATAGTTAGTAAGTGCTTAAGGCTGGATTTTAATTCAGGCCTTCCTGACCCTAGGCTCATCACTCTACTCACTGCTTAGCTTAGTGCTTAGGAATTGGCTGCAATGTAATAATGATAGGATCTCTGGAAGAAAGTGACCATTCCATTTGATAGTCTATGGTGGTTCACAGAGAGAAAGCAAACATAACTTCTCTCACACCACAGATTTTGAGAGAATGAATTTTAAAGTGTTCAAAGAAAGTACAGTGAGGATACTATAATCTAAAAGTCATTCTTCAGGTTATGTCAGCCCCAAAAAGGATGGGATAGTTTCAAGAACAAAATCCTACTGATACAAACGAAATTATTCCATTGAAAAATACTAGAGGAAAACTGCCTAAGGAGCCTGATAAGGTAGTACAATGAATTCGTTGACCAATTTAGAGAGAGGGAAGGAAGACACTAAAGACTGGGGTCATTATGTAAAATCAGGGGAAGGAGGGTGAAAGTTCAGAATGAGCTGAGACTGAAGATGAATGCCAAGGAAAGTAAAAGAGCATATTTTATTTATGTTAAGGGGAAAAAAGAATCAGATAATGGAAAAGTTGGTAGAGACAAAAATAATAAAAGATAGTAAATAGCAGAACTACTCAAGTTATTTTACATTGCTTATTTCCTGCCAAGAATGATCTTTGGACTAGAAAGAATAGAACAAAAATAGCTAACTAAGAACTGAAATCTCTCTTAGGTAAGAAAATGGTAAGAGAATACCTAGATGCCATATTATTGAGTTGCTTTTTCAAAAAAGGAGGGAGAACGTAAATTCCTTGAAATGGTGGGCTTAACTTCACTTTATAGACAAATCTAATACTATTAAGGAAGTAATTCATAAAATGAAAGTGGTGATTACTAAGAACCAGAATGGCTTCTTTAATTCAATAGACCTCTGTGTTCCAGGAAGTGTGCTAAGTCCTGTGAAGACAAAGACAATTCTTGTCCTCATAAAGCTTATATTCTGTTGAAAGAAAACATTTACAGAAATAAGTAAATATGGAAAAATATTAGTTATTAAAGTTTAATGAAACACTGAGACTTTGGGGACACCCTGTATAAAATACAAAGTAGTTTCATGGAGAGAGGAAAACTTAGTGAAAAGAGGCAATCGGGAAAGGTCTTTTAAAAGAAGTGGCAATTGAGCTCACTTTCTTTGTCTTATCTAGAAAGAAATTAAAAATTTTAAGAGTTGGAGATGATCAAAGGCTCTTTTCCCTCAATCCTACCTCATTCAATAATCTCATCAGCTCCTAGGTGTTCAATTATCTTTATTAACATGATTCTTTGATCTATATAACTAACCCTAATCTTTCTCTTGGGTCCATCTGGATGGCCTACAGGATAGAGTACTGGGCTCAGAGACAGGAGAACCTGAGATCAAGTCCAGCCGCAGACATTCACTAATTGTGTGATCCTGAGCAAGTCACTTAACCCTGTTTACCTCAATTCCTCATGAGCTGGAGAAAGAAATGACAAAGCACTCTAGTATCTTTGTCAAAGAAAACCCCAAATCTGGTTAGGGAGAGTCAGCCAGTATTGAAACAACTCAATAATAAAATAAATCTTTCTCTTAAGCACATTTCAACATTATAACTCAAATTGGATGTCCCAAAAGCACCCCAACTTCAGCATATCCACATATCCAATCTATTGCCAATTCTCATAATTTCTACTTCTGTAACATCTCTCACATATACTCCCCTTATCCCCTCACTGGGTCAGACTCTCATTACCTGATACCTAGACTATTGTTGTAGACTTCTGGTTGGTCCCACTATTTCAAATCTCTAATCCAAACACCATTCATCTGCCACAGTGACTTTCCTAAAGCACAAGGATTTATGTGTCACCTCCTCCCCACTCTCAGTGGAGATCTATTAACTCCAAGATAAAATGTAAAATACATTTGCCATTTAAAGTCCTTCACT
The DNA here is from genome assembly GCF_902635505.1 of Sarcophilus harrisii. Taxonomy (NCBI): domain Eukaryota; kingdom Metazoa; phylum Chordata; class Mammalia; order Dasyuromorphia; family Dasyuridae; genus Sarcophilus; species Sarcophilus harrisii. Next base: position 322,461,859 of record NC_045427.1, read on the forward strand.
ACTTGGCCTCGTTCTTTATTTGTTCTTATACTTTATTCCCCTCCACACATTCTATGATCCAGAAAAACTGTCTATTTGTTGTTCTTACATTTTTCCTGGCTTTTTCATTGACCCCCAGACCTGGAATGCTCTCCTTTGCTTCTGCTTCATTGTTCCTCCCAGCTGGTTGTGTTTACCTTTCATTTAAACTGTATATGTTTTGTATATACATAATTATTTACACGTTGTATCCCCTCTTAGAATCTGTGACAGAAATGTTCTTCTCATCCTCCATAGTCTCTAGCATGTATTACAAACATATCCTTCTTTTTTGTTGTTATTCAGACATTTCAGTCATGTTGAATTTTATTGTGACCCCATTTTGGGTCAAAACCATTTTGAGGTTTTTTTTTGGGAAAGACAGCAGAGTGGTTTGCTATTTCCTTCTCCATCTTCTTTTACAAATGAGGAAACTGAAGCAAAAAGTATTAACTGGGTCACACAGTTAGTAATTGTCTAAGTCTTCCTGATTTCAAGCTCAGTGTTCTATCCACTGTGACACCTACATATCCTATATTCTTCTTACATAATATTTTTTATGATAATTCTTTGTGTACCTGGCTTATCTCCTCTACTAGATTGTAAGGATCATGGAGACAGAGATCATGCCTACTCCATAAAAAATTTAAAAAAAAAAAATCTTTCTCAGTTCCTAGCACAATATTCTCTAGAGTACAGGTTTAGTAAACATTTAAAATGGCACTGTATTCTCCATGATTTTCCCTATTGCTATACATTCCACCATATAAAATTTTTTTCTGTGTTTTTTAATTTCAACTTAATTTTAGAGAATAATCATAGACTCACTCAATAAAAGTGCAATTTTGACCATTTTATTTTCTCTTGTCAATAAACTCCAATGGCTTTTTACTATTTCAGGGATTAAATATAAAATGTTCTGGGGATTTTCAATCCCTTTACAATTTATTCCTTTCTTACATTTCCTTTTTTTTTTTTTTAACTCTTTACTCCCCTTAGTACCACTCATGCCTCCTAGCTGTTACTTATACACCATTCTCTATTTCCCAATAAAGTCTTTTCATAGCCTGTCTGGAATGCCTAGAATTCTTTCCTTTTTGACCTCTAGCTTCCCTGGTTTCTTCAACTCAAATCCCATCTTTGGCAAGAGACCTGCCACTGGTTCTATCTCTTCTCTCACCCTAGTACCCTTTCTCTGGGATTATCTCTCATTTATATTGTATATATCTTGTATGTATATAATTATTTGCATAATGTCCATTGGAATGTGAGTTCCTTGAGGGTAGTCTCTACCCCTACACAGTTCCTATGTTTTTGCCTTGGTTTTTATATCCTCAGTGCACAACCTGGCACATAATGCCCTTTTTTTTAAGCTAAAATTTCAATCTGCCCTGAAGAAAACAAAACCATCAAAAATAGGTCTTTGAATTATTTAAGTATGAATGACCATAATATCACAGAATATTAGAGGGAAAAGGGACTTTAGAGATAATCTAGTCTGATCCTCTAGTGTGTAATCTAAGTATACATATGTCTAGAGAAATGAAAGATTCAAATGACTCAAAGCTGGTTCAGTGTTGTCTAGAGTCTTGGTCCCTCCACTTTAAATGTGTTTTCTAATGTACTATGTGAATGGGTTAATGGACTCATGGGTTACCCTTGTGGTAACTTACTTGCATTTTATAAGGATTTTCTAGAGATTCGTACTTTTATCTAAAAGAATCATTGAAATTATGATTTCAAGCACTAATACAGGGTAATAGGAGGAATGTTTGGAGATAGCAGTGGCTTATTACTGGATTCACATATCTCTCTAAAAATAGTTATTTATTTTGCCTATAGGAAGAGCAACTCCTGACTAGATTTTACATACTGTTTCCTTTCTTGAATGAGAATTGGATATTGTGGTGGTTTGGCTCCTAAATGGAATTTCAGAATCAAGAGACTTTAGAAGTCCTTTAGTCTAACTTGAAGAAAAAACTTATAAAGTCGTTTTCCCTATATCTTAGATGAGGGGTCATCCAGTTCCTACTTTAAGCCCTCTAAATAACTCATCTCTTGAAGTAATTGTTTCCCTTTGTAAGTATTCTTCTAATTGTTGGGATTTATTTTTTCATGCATTTAGTAGAAATCTGTCTCTCTGCTACTATCATATACTCATTAATCATCCAATAAACATTTTTAAGTGCTAATAACTCAGTGTTAATAAATTAACATTTATTATGTGCCCTACACTGTGTGCTAAGCACTGGGGATACAAAAAAGAAGCAAAATACAGACCCTGTCCTTAACCAGCTTACAATCTAACAGATAAAATGAAACCCCAGTTCTGTCCCCTTGAGTCAGAAAGACAAATTGAAATCCTTCTTCCACATGACAGACCTACAAGTAAACAGTGTTTATGGATCACCTGAAATCCTAAACCTTCACTTCTCCAGGTTAATAAGCTCCAGTTTTATCAATAGCTCTTATATTCTTAGATTATCTCTAGTTTAATAATCCCTCACTATCTTTGTTTACCTTTAGATGAATCCCATTTTGCAATGTCTTCCCTTCAATATGATACCCAGAAATGGGGAAAAAAACCCCACATCTTTAACTAGGGTAGAGCAAACAGGACTATTCAGCAATGAATACCTGTGTTCTAAGTATCTTATTTTATTATTATTTAACTTATTTTGGACACTATGACTTTATATTAACATTCTATAATGAAATTAGTTTTGGACTGTTTTTGGATCGCCATATTACGTTGTTAACTCAAATTAAGCCTGCAGTCCAGTAAAACACATAGATCTTTTTTTCCAATAAACTTTTGTAATTTCTTGAACTTGAGAAATTTATCCCTGCTTAATTTCACTTTACTAGTATCAGCCTACCATTTTAGCCTGCTGAGATATTTTTAGATCTTGGCTCTATTATCCAATATAATAGCTATTTATATCTAAATTTGATAATTATGCTGTCTATGCATTTATAGCCAAAATGGATAAAGATGTTAAACAGCATAGGATCAAAAACTGATTCCTGGGGCATCCATAAAAATCTTCTTCCAAGGAAGCATCAATCTATTCTTTGCTATTCTTTGGATACATCTGTTTAACCAGTGCTGAACTCATATAGCTGTATTATCATCTAAATCACATTTTCTCACCTTGTCCAAAAGGATGGCATATGATGCTTTGTTAAAAATGCAAAAGTTTAGGGGCAGCTAGGTGGCTGGGGAGAGCACCAGCCCTGAAGTCAGGAGGACCTGAGCTCAAATCTGGTCTCAGACATTTAACACTTCCTAACTGTGAGACCTTGAGCAAGTCATTTAACACCAATCGCCTTAGCAAAAAGTAAAAAAAAAAAATATGAAAATGCAGTTTGAAGGATATGGATGACTCCTTTCAAGGAAAGATCATGGAGACATTGGCAGGTAAGGTAACAGAAATTTTAATCTGTATCCAGAAAGAGTGATCTAAGGGTCCAGACAAGAGAAGACCCTATTTCTCTGAGTATTTAGGGTTGCTAGAAGAAAATACAATTAAGAGATGATAGGATAAAGCAGGGAAGGTAAGAGTGCCAGTCCTGGGGTCAGGAAGACTCATCATAGTACAAATTTGGCCTCAGACACTTACTTGCTGTGTCTTCCATTTCCACTTCCACTTCCATTATTTTCCTATCCAAACTATCTGCTCCTTCACCTTTATTTTCCATTCCAAGATTGTCTTCCAATGCTTAGCACTTAAATATCCCCCTATATCCACCCTGCTCCACTTCAAGATAGGTTTCCAGTCATCTATTTCTGGCAGGCTTGTGCAGAAGAAACAGGCCATAGAGTCCAAGCTAGCAGCTGGAAGATAAAGTGAGGAGGTTGGGTCCTTCACCACTACAGACACATTACAAGGATTGCTTCCAAACTGCAATATTACGCCAGAGGAAGGCACTGCCTTGTGGCAAGAGCTGAGGTTGAGGTCAAGTAAGAGCATTAGTGAGGAGTTTGTGGGTATCATACAGGTTAGGAATATCTAGTTCATTAAAAAAAAAAAAAGACACAAAAAAGAGTTGCTCAGGAATTTGTAGCTCCATCTCTTTCCCCTTTTTTGTTGATTTTGCCAAAATTTAAGCCAATGCGCACTGGGTATAGTAAATGAACCTGTGGTTTCATTCATGTACAGAACTCCCAGTGAATCCCTTTGTAGGTTGGCAGCTTCTCTGAAACCTACTGTTTCAGAGAGCTATCTGGGCAGTGGAAGGTTAAGTCACCTGCCTAGAATCTCACAGCCACTACATGAGAGGTGGGATTTGAATTCATTTCTATGTCTGAGTCCAGCTGTCTGCATACTATTGTCAAGCTACTTCCAGGTCAACAAAAACATTTTAAGGGATTGAGGAGACAAGATATTAGAAAGTATGACCACGATGTGGAGATTAGATCCAAAGTGTGTAAATTGGGGAGGAAAGGAGGGTCTTCATACTGTTTTGCACTTTTCTTTGAACTCCTCATTGGGGAGATTTGTTTGGTAATGCAGTAAAGTGGCTGAAAGACTCTCTAGGAAGTCAGAGAAACAAAAACAAACATAGGCTGGAAGTGTGGAATGCACTCCCTACTTCTAATCTGTTGTTTTCAATCCTTGTCTTCTTTCCAGGTAAAATCAGATGTGACCTTCTTCACCTTACCTTCCCTGGCCTGCCTCCCCCTACTTTTCTAATTACTTTAAATATCTCTCATCGTTCCTTTATTATATTCTATCTTGTCCTATACTTCTCCGGGAACCCATCATATCTTCTATTCCACCCTCCAACATGTTTAAGTATTTTGAGAGCAGGGAATGATGTTTTTTCATCTACGTATTTTCTGCTACCTGGCCTTAGTGGCTTGTAGGGAACTGATAGGTGCAGAATAAATATTTGAGGAGTGGAGGTTGAATTAAAATGATCTGTACAAGGCACAGTACCCTTGAGGCTTTGAATCAAAAAGTCAAGCCAATAGTCACAAATTCAGTGTAAGTTAATAAAAGAGCCTACAAAGCTCTATTAATTTACAAGGGAACTTTACTGAGTTCTATCAGAAACTTCACAGTTATTTCCATGATCCCAAACTGCTTTTCTAAAGACAAAATTGCCTATGATCTCAGGGTCAATGTAAAGATGAATAGTGGATGAAAAGAAGTTGCAGCATATGAATGAGAATGTGTGCCCCCAAAAGAGGTAAAAGAGAGACTAAGGTAATGGTATGATTGGAAAAAAGAAGTGAGCTGGCCACAAAGTATGAACAACACAATTGGACAGTCCTCATGTTGAGTACCAATGACACATTAAAAAATTTCAATAAAGCACCTAGCACACTAGCTTGCTTCTCTATTTAGTTCAATTCAACCAGTGGTTATTAAGTACCTGCAAAAGAACTGGGCCAAACCTGAGGATGTAAGAGTGAAAGAAAAAAAAAATCAGATACACCCTCAAGGAGTTCAAGTTCAAAGGGACAGATGAGTAAGATTGTATAATTTGCATAATTTGTATGTCTCGATATTTTTTTTGGTATTTGCTTTGTGTATTTATTATGGAGGATTTATGGGAAGACAAGAACAGACAAGATGAGAAGTCTTAAGTAGTTTTCCCTCTATATGGGTGAAGGATAATCTCATAAGGGTGCTATCTCAAACCCATCAAAGCATCTTTTTACTTTCTACACACTTTCCAGTCTCCACTATGCTTATATTCAATATCCACTTCAGTCATACCTGCCCAATCAATAATGTGCCCAATAATGGATGTTTAATTATTCACTTGTTCAGAATTGATTACTCCTGCATCTAATATGGAGTTAAGGTGCAAATGACAAAGAGGAAGCAAGCTAGAATCCTAGCTAAGAAAGTGAAGGCCAAGAAAGGTGAAGCGACTTGTGCTGTTGCACAGCATGGTGCAAGTAGCTAGAAGAGAGAGATTTCCATTCAATTTGATTCCAGTTCATCAGCTGCCTACCATGATGATATCATGATCAGACAACTGGCTGCACTAAGAGTGGAATCTGTGGTCACAGAGTCAAAAAAGGTAACAACTTATCTAAGTGTGCAAACTCAATTCTTGGCTATGTTATCATTATGCTCTAACCCACTACTGTAAGAGGCTGGAGTTGCTGCTTGAATTAATCCTGAAACTATTCTTGCCATGATGTGTAAATTGTTTTGATACATGGTATAGAAAGGGCAGCAAGGGTGAACCATTTCAGAGGGCATCTGGGCATTTTCCTTATGATTTAGGACAAATAAATCCTTTTCCATATCCTCTTAGAAAGAACTTAGTGATTCACAGGGGAAGTAGTAATTTACTTGATGCTTTGTTGTAAGTCACAAATAGTTGTTTAATATTGGGATTTTGGTGAAGATTTACTATAAAAAGATCTAAAGATAGGCAAATACAAAACCTACACTGTAGCTGAACCAACAATGTGAAAAGAGGGGCCCGAAGAAATACTTTAGCCTGGAGGGAGCTCTGGTTTCTTGGTTGAGATATATTAAATGAATTGAAAATGCCAAGAGAAATAATGATCATCTAGGTGGCACAGACTGCTGGCCCTGGAGTGAGGGAGACCTGAGTCCAATTCAGATGAGTATTAGCTGTGTGATCCTGGGCAAGTTACTTAACCCCATTTACCTCAATTTTTTCATCTCTGAAAGGAACTGGGGAAGAAAATGGAAAACCACTACAGTATCTTTGCCAAGAAAACTCCAAATGGGGTCACAAAAAATCAGATGCAATTAAAATGGCTGAAAAACAGAGAATCCCTTAATTTAAAACTTTTCTTCACATCTGTGAATTAGTTAACCCTGTCACACTACTAATAAATATTATAGGTGAGTTTTGAACCCTGGTCTTCTGACTCTAAATAGAATAATTTCCTCATAAAACCATGTTTTTTCTCTCTTGTGACTTAACTGGGATGCAAAAAGAAGCAAAAATAGCATGACAAATGTCTATGGCTAGGAGTCCATGCTTCCCAAAGCAGCAGCAGCAAAAATATATGGATTTAAGAAGTGCCTAAGGGGTGATAGGAGAGTGGAGCTGGAAGTAGGGGAGCAATCTGGAGCAGGAGATATCCTAAGGTCGCCTAGCAGCAATCTGCAGGGATCACAGAATTAAGCTGTATGGGGTAGATACCACTGTCCCTGGGGAAAACAGATTATAATTTAATGAGGAAAGAGATTTTAATGATAATGTAGTCCAATTGCCTAATTTTACAGATGAAAACACCAAAGTCTGGAGCAGTTGGATGCCTTGCCCAATGTCAAAAAGAGTCAATATTTAAAACCAGATCCTTTGATTTCAAATCCAGCATTCTTTCCATTGCACCAGGAATACTGATAAGCTTGCCAATTTCATGTTATGCCATTCTAGGAGACTTTGCTGCAGGGGAGATACAGTATTCCTCCTGAACAGTGGTAAGGAAAGAAGTAGAAGGAGAAGGGAAGCAATGGTGCATGCAGGAAAAGATAAGTTGTATCTTTCCTCTCAGGACATAGGAATCTTATAAGAGTACTGCATATGCCTGCTTATCAGTGCCTAAGTCCCTGGAATTGCAAATTTGGGATGACTCTCTAGACCCACACCTAACACTATATAAAGATAAGATCAAAATGGGTTCATGATCTAGGCATAAAGAACTAGATTATAAACAAATTAGAACATAGGATAGTTTACCTCTCAGATTTGTGGAGGAGGAAGGAATTTGTGATCAAAGAACTAGAGATCATTATTGATCATAAAATAGATAATTTTGATTATATTAAGTTAAAAAGTTTTTGTTCAAACAAAACTAATGCAGACAAGATTAGAAGGGAAGCAATAAACTGGGAAAACATCTTTACATCCAAAGGATCTGATAAAGGTCTCATTTCTAAAATATATAATTGACTCAAATTTATAATGGTTCAAGTCATTCTCCAGTTGATAAATGGTCAAAGGATATGAACAGACAATTTTCAGATGAAAAAATTGAAACTATTTGCAGCCACATGAAAAGGTGCTCCAAATCACTATTGATCAGAGAAATGCAAATTAAGACAACTCTGAGATACCACTACACATCTGTCAGATTGGCTAAAGTGACAGGAAAAGATAATGACAAATATTGGAGGGGATGTGGGAAAAATGGGACACTGCTACATTGTTGGTGGAACAGTGCAATGGATCCAGCCATTCTGGAGAGCAATTTGGAATTATTCTCAAAAAGTTATCAAACTGTGCATACCCTTTGATCCAGCAGTGTTTCTACTGGGATTATATCCCAAAGAGATCCTAAAGGAAAGAAAGGGACCCACATGTGCAAAAAGGTTTGTGGCAGCCCTTTTCATAGTGGCTAGAAACTGGAAACTTAATGGATGCCCATCAATTGGAGAATAGCTGAATAAATTATGGTATATAAGTACTATGGAATACTATTGTTCTGTAAGAAATGACCAGAATGATGATTTCAGAGAGGCCTGGAGAGACTTAAATGAACTAATGCGAACTGAAATGAACAGAACCAGGAGATCATTATATATGGTAACAAGACTATATGACAATCAATTCTGATGGAAGTGTCTTTCCAGCAATGAGATAATTCAAACCAGTTCCATGTACACCCAGAGAGAAGACTGTGGGAACTGAGTGTGGAACACAACATAACATTCTCACTTTCTCTGTTATTTGCTTGCATTTCTTTCTCAGTTTTTCTTTTTCTTCCTTCTTGATATGATTTTTCTTGTGCAACAAGATAACTGTATACATATGTATACATATATTGGATCTAATATGTATTTCAACATATTTAACATGTATTGGACTACCTGCCAGCTAGGGGAGGGGGCGGGGGGAAGGAGGGGAAAATTTAGAACAAAAGGTTTTGCAAGGGTCAATGTTGGAAAAATTACTTATGCATATACTTTGTGAATAAAAAGCTTTAATAAAAATTTTTTTGGGATGACCCTCAATATAGTAGACCTGAAAAGCCTAGGAGTTTGGCTTTTACTCCAGCAGTGAGATATTATTCTGGTACTGATAGTAAGGATGGTGAGAAAGGCAGATAGAAGATGAAAGGCAAAGTAACAAAAGAAAAAGAAAAAACCTTGAAGACATCATAGAACCACCAACTTTTAGAGCAAGAGTAAACATTCTCTGATTTGTATTTTTGCTCTAAAAGTTGGTGGTTCATTAATTCATCTCTTCATTTTATAGATGATCACTAAAGCAGGATGCTTTAGTCATTTACTCAAAGTCACAAGGCTAGTCAGTGGACACTCCATCCTTGTCAGGCTACAAGTTAAGTTCAGCAAATGGGATGGGGGCCTAGGATGAGAAGGGCACTCTGGTCAAGTGGCTCCAGGTAGGATTGATCCCACACAGTGTATGTTGGGAGGTGCAAGAGTGTTTGTTGTTAATGGCAATCATTACAAACCTAGTTGACATTCAGGAGGGTTGAGAGGGCCTTACATTCTGTCTCAGGTATATAAATGAAAGTATGGTAGGGAGCACCAGAGGAAAGCAAAGTCCCTTCCCAAGATGCTCAAAATTTAAATGGGATGCCATGTAAACTATATGGCTAAGTAATGTAGGTGACAGGTATGATGGCTGCTTTATAAGAGGTATAAAAAGGGGTAAAGCTGCTAGATAAGACACACTCCTAGATATCTAACTAAACAACTGAATAACTCTGGGGTAGTTTAGATGCCTGAAAAAAGGCAGGTCATATCTTGCAGTTGAGCGTTTCTGACTTCCAGTTTTACATGAATGTAAAGGGCTAAAACTCTGAGTTGATGCACTCAGGTTGGACAACTGAGCTAACTACTGATTGGACAATACTCTATTAGCATATGCTTGGAAAATGGCCCTTCCCATATTCTGTGCTGGTTCATTCTTTTGGTGTATACAGAGAATTGTGGGAAGGATTAGGGGGGTGGAGTAAAACAAGCCAAGGTCACTTTGGCAGTAGAGGAAGAGAAGGAAGGTCCTGCTTCCATCCTGTTCACTTCTACCCCTAAAGACCAGATAATTGGAAACTAGTAGGAGATCATCTATGTGAATACTACAACAATAAAGGTCCTGGTTCAATTTCCAAGGAAACATTCTATATATACAACATAATACAATTGGCCTTAAAGAATCCTGCAAGTTATATAAAAAAAAAAAGTTTTAACAACAGCCAGATGAGGAAGAGTGAAGAAAAAGAGGAAGACAAAGAACAGATTAATAGCAATATCACTAGAGGGCATGAGGAATTAAGTGAGGATGAAGGGCATGGTGAAGGGTGCAGTGAAGGGCATGATGATTCTCATTCTCACAAGGTAGCTTCAACCCAGCCTAAACCGGAACTGGTTCTTGACATTCCCCCATCAACTTCACCTTCTGGGATGGAAGGAGGAGGAGTAGTGGGAGGGGCAGTGATATCGCCAGCACCTCCCCCCAGCAATCACCTCCTCCTATGACTGGATTGCAAAAGGCAATAGTTAAAGCCAGGGAAGAAGGCCAGAATTTAAGTGATTTGCAACTGGAAATGTATCCAGTGATTCAAGAGTTTGACTCTTTAGGTCAAGAAAGTAGAAGATACGCTCCTTTTGATATAGAAATCCTCAAAAACCTGAAAAAGGCTTGCACTCTTTATGGCGCTATATCAGCTTATGTTAAGATGTTACTACAGGATTTGGCTTATGAAATCTTAACCCCTAGGGACTGGAAATCTATAGCAAGGACATGCTTAGAGCCTGGACAAAACTTGTTGTGGCTCTCTGAATATAGTGAGCTCTGTAGGATACAAGCCCAATGAAATAGTCATAGTGGAGTTAATCCTCCAATCACCTGTGACCATTTAACAGGTGTAGGTTGTTATGCATAAATTTCAGTACAGATTAATTACATATGAGCAAATTGCTGCTGCTGCTATCACAGCATGGACTTTTCTCCCAGGTGAAAACGACAAGGATGAGGCCTTCACAAGAATTGCACAAAGGACAAAAGAACTCTTTGCTGATTTTGTGGGACATTTGCAGACAGCTATCATACAAATTATTGGTGAAAATGCAGCAATAGACATTAGTATAATGCAACTTGCTAAAGAAAATGCTAATGAGATTTGTAGAAGAATTATACTAGGACTATGCAAGGATGCTCCTTTAGAGGAGATCATGAGATGCTGTGCCACAGTTGGCACAAATAACTTTTATAGCCTGGCTATGATGCAGACTTCCCAAGATCCGAACATGGGAAGACAGGGTCCCTTTTGGCAAGGGACTTCCAGAGAGACTCGTCAATGCTTCCAATGTGGTAAAGTAGGACATCTGAAAACTCAATGTTGGCATAGAGACAGAGTGAGAAAACAGGGTGGGAGAACAAGACCCAATACCCCATGTCCAAAATGCAACAGAGGCTTCCATTGGGCATGAGAATGTAGACTGATTCAGGGAAATGGGATGAGGGGCCCAGGGCAAAAAATACTTGGAGTATGATGGTAGCTGATGCAACACCCAGCGAGTGCCTAGAAGTTCAGTACCCAGACATGACCAATCAGCCAGGAAGCAACCTGATGGGAGAAAGGGATTGGGGAGAATAGAGTTGTATGCAGCTGGGACAACTGAAATACCCCCTGGAGAAGTGAAATTTGTTCCTCTCCCAGCCTATGGATCCCCCTCCAGGCACAGGAGGCTTGGCCATTTCACCTCTTGAGAGTACTTACAAAACAGTGTTCATACATATACTGATGTGGGAAACTGGGAAATGTGTAGATAATATCTCAGTCACTAATACAAGTAGACAATGTGTGACTTATCAACCAGGAGAAGTAGTAGCATCAGGTTTACTAATACAGACTCCTAATAAGCAATCTGGTGATAGTCACCCAGATTCTGACTCCAAGCAACAAAATCCAGGAATATACTTGACAGTAGCTGTGACAGCTGATTGACCTATGCTCACTATCTATATAAATGGCATATCATTAGAAGGATTGGTAGACACAGATCATACAGTCATTAAAGGTGCCAACTGGCCCAGTCACTGGCCTACATGTCTGGTGTAGGGGGATCAATAGCAGCTGAAGTTAGTACCACCCCTTTGAGATGGATATATGAAGGTGAAACAGGAGTTTTTACTCCTTTTATAGTTGAAAAAATCCCCATCAATCTGTGGAGAAGAGACATTTTACAATAATTAGGATTAAAAATGAGTACTTTGGTTTTTTTAGGCAGGGCTGCTGTTGAAGGCCTACCAACATTTTCACTTGTTCCTATCCAATGGAAAACTGATACACCAGTGTGGATAGAACAGTGGCTCTTAGCAATAAAATTCAGGCCTTCTAGTACAGGAGCAATTTGACCAAGGACACTTACAACCTTCTCTAAGTCCTTGGAATTCCCCAGTATTTGATCTGGAAAAAGGAGGATGTTGACTGATTTAAGGAAAGTAAATGAATAGATGGAAACTATGGGAACTCTTCAGCCTGGACTTCCATCTCCTACTCAATTGCCTAGAGAATGGCCTCTTTGGGTTATAGACATTAAGGATTGTTTCTATTCTATCCCTCTGGATAAGGAGGATATGAAAAGATTTGCCTTTTCAGTGCCCAGCATTAACTTAGCTGAGCCCTATAAAAGATATGAATGCACAGTTTTGCCACAGGAAATGAAAAACAGCCCTACTATGTGTCAAATGTATGTTGCTGCTGCTCTTGCTCCAGTAAGAAAAGCATTTCCAAAAGTAATGTTATTACATTACATGGATGATATGGTGGGATGTGCACCTGAGGAACAAATGTTAGAAGAATGTCTATAAAAGACCATAAAAACACTAAAGAACTACAAATTGCACATAGCGCCAGAAAAAATTCAAAGACATGTTCTTTTTCAATATTTAGGATATGAAGTATACCTTAAGGTGCTTACAATTCAAAAACTTTCCTTAAGAACAGAGAAGCTAAACATCTTAAATGACTTTCAGAAATTGATAAGGAGATATCCAATGGATGCGTCCAATGTTAGGCTTGACTACCTATTAATTGCAACCATTATATGAAATTTTAAGGGGAGACAGTGCTTTAAACTCACCATGTCAGCTTACAAAAGAAGCTTAAGAAGCTTTGAGAGAAGTTGAACTGGCTTTATCCAATGTGGTTGAGTCATTCAAAAACCCTTGGAAATATCAGTTTTTGCTACACAAGAGGCATTCACAGCAGTCTTTCATCAAGGAGACAGTGTGATACAGTGGGTGAACCTCCTAGCACAGCAAGAACAAAGCCTTACTCCTTACCCAGTGGTTGTGGCTAGAATTTTATTAAAGGCCATTAAGCGAGCAGTACAATTATCTGGGATAAGACCTGACAAGATATACACCTTTTATACTAATGCACAAATTAATGTATGCTGTGAAACCATCCCAGAGTGGCAAATTTTATTGGCCACAGCTCCAAATTTTACACATGGGTCTCGATTAAAGATAACCAAACTATTACATAATTGGCGATGGATTCTTGAAAAGTTTCTAATGTTCCTCTTAAAGGACCAACTATCTTTACAGATGCATCAAAACATAATATTTGTGCTGTATTCTCTCGTGACTTAACTATAAAGAGAGTAGTCAGAACTCCTTTTCAGTCCACTCAGCAGAATGAATTATATGCAATCATTCTAGCTCTTATTATCCAGGAGATAGAAATATATCTGATTTGGCCTATTCAGTAGGTGTGGTACAAAGAAATTGCCACAGCCCAAATAAAATTTGCAGCCCCTAATATATATCAGCTCTTTAAGGAACTTTAAGAGCAAGTGAGAAAACATTCAGTTAAGATTTATATCTTGCATGTCCCCTCTCATAGTAGACTTCTAGGTCCTATTTTTGATGGTAATTCAAAGGCAGATAGCCTTCAAATTATGCTAGCCAATATTCCTTTATTTCAAGAAGTCTAAGAATCTCATTTTAAAGATCATCAGGCTGCTCGAGCTTTACGTTTACAATTTGGAATAACAAGAGAGGAAGCTAGGAGCTTGCCTTCCTTCCATGCTCCTATACTCCCTCCAGGGAAGAGACCCAGTGAAATTTGGCAAATGGATGTGATCCATTATAAATCTTTTGGTTGTCTGTCTTTTATCCATGTTGTGGTAGACACCTTTTCAGGATTCACTTTTGCAATACCAACAGCCAAAGGGATAGCCCAAGTGGTCATTGAATTCCTTATACAAGCATTTGCAATTATGGGTGTGCCACAAACAATAAAAACAGACAATGGACCAGCATACACTTCTAAACAGTTTGCACACTTTTGTGCACAGTATAAGATTTTACACTCCACTGGCATACCCTTTAATCCTCAAGGACAGGCAATAGTAGAGAGGAGAAACAGAGACATTAAGATGCTCCTCCAAAAACAAAAGAGGGGGGGAGCCACAGGTGACCCTAGAGAACTTCTAAATCTAGCTCTTTATACAATTAACTTCTTAATTTTTGACAATGGTGCACTGGTTCCAGCAGACAGGTTTTATAACCCAAGGGCAGTGTCCAATGAGAGCAGCTCCACTATCTTTAGATAATCGCCAGGTGATTTGGAGAGACCCAGAAAGTGGTAAATGGAAGGGACCAGATAAGTTAACTGCTTGGAGGAGAGGGTTTGCTTGTATCTCTACAGATGGAGAAGGAATCAGATGGGTGCCAATGAGCTGTTTTTGCCTTGTCCATCAGAGAGAGATGGAGCAGACCCTTGAAATGAAGGAAAAGACCCAAGAAACATTGGGTGGTTCCATTGCTGACTGTGCTCACCACTGAAAGAGCCTGGCAGTTATGGTGTTTGACTCATAGACATCAAAAATTGTTGGACTTCAAAACCCTCAGGAATCATTGGATTCTCTGAGATATAAGATTGTTGTAGGACTTGAAAACCCTTAGGAATCATTGGATTCTTTGAGACATAAGATTGTTGTAGGACTTGAAAATCCTCAGGAATCATTTGATTCTCTGAGACATAATAAGACTGTTGTAGGACTTGAAAACTCTCAGGAATCATTGGATTTTCTGAGAAATGATCAAGATTGTTGCAGGACTTCAAAATCTGCAGGAATCATTGGATTCCCTAACACATAAAAAGACTGTTGCAGGACTTCAAAAACTTGCAGGGATCATTGGATTCCCTGACACGTGAAGCAATGGACAATAGATTGGTTTTGGACTATCTCTTGGCTGAAGAAGGCGGCATATGTGTGACTGTTGTTTACATACCTTCCTTCGACTTCTGGAAATCTTTTACACCACCATGTTGATTTATATTGTTATACCACTACTTGCATGTACAATTCATGTTTGTTACATTACATTTGGCCTGCACTATAGGGAGAATCATCATTAATGGCCTGTGTGTTATTGCTATGTGCTTGTGTAATACCTCCCATGCTGATGGGTTTGTGCATACCTGTTTCTAATAAGATCCTTCAACCCAGAAACCCGCTAGCAATCCCCACTTCCCTTTGGTGCTTTTCATCTCCCTTCCTGAGATGTCAGGGAGGGCGTGATCATTTCCTTTTTAGTGCTTTCACCTCCCTTCCTGAGAAGTCATGGGGGAGGGGGTGTGATCACCTCCTTTTTGGTGTTTTCACCTCCTTTCCTGAGAAGTCAGGGAGGGCATGATCACCTCCTTTTTGGGATTCTCACCTCCCTGAGAAGTCAGGGAGGGCATGATCACCTCCTTTTTGGGATTCTCACCTCCCTGAGAAGTCAGGGATGGTGTGACCACCTGTGTTCTAAAACAAAAGAAAGTGGGAGATGTAAAGGGCTGAAACTCTGAGTTGATGCACTGAGGTTGGACAACTGAGCACTTAAGGCTACCGACTGGACAATACTCTATTAGCATATGCTTGGAAAATGGCCCTTCCCACTATTCTATGCTGGTTCAATTGTTTAGTGTATACAGAGAATTGTGGGAAGGATTAGGGGGTGGAGTAAGACAAGCCAAGGTCACTTTGGCGATAGAGGAAGAGAAGGAAGGTCCTACATCCATCCTGTTCACTTCTACCCCTAAAGATCAAGAATAAAGACCAGGACCAAGAATAAAGACCAAGGACTTTTGCTTATCCTGACTCTGGCTGATTTTCAGGTATTCATGGTGCTAACTCAGTCTTCACACATGAATATTTTGCTATCTATTAGGAAAGGTATTCTATGTGATTTGTGATTGTGAGAGATGGTAGGTAGAATGTTTCACTCAGAGAAGTTGGAAAAAGGAATACTTCAGTTTAGGGAAGGCATTGTAGAAGATGAAATGGAAAGCAGTAAAAGATAAAATCAGGCAATCAGAGGGCAGAGATGAAATGAAAAGAAGGATAAAGATTTAAAATTTATGGTTTAAGACAGTGAATTAAGGTATGTATTACAGTCAAAAGATAAGAGTTTTAAGGGATCAGATTACAAAGACAAAGATAATTCTGGCAATCCAACAGTTAAATTTTATGGCTCAGCTCTCTTATCATATATTAGAAATGGAGACTGAAGTTTTTAAAACAAAGTTAATGCCTACACCAAAATTATAATTGGAGGTTGAAAGAAAATGAGAAAGCTAGATTCTCTTTAGATAAGAGATTAAAAAAATACTTTCCACATGGTGAGTGACCAGAGGATTAACATTTAAGAGAATAATCAGTCTTCTATATCTTTAGCATTATTAGTTGGTAATCATGGATTCTGGGTATTATTCAGTAATGGGTTCTCTATACTCCTGACACAAATAATTCCTGACTTCAAGGATCTCATAATCAAGTAAAAGGTGACCCCTCACCTTTAAACTATAGTAATTTGCATGACAAAATAGAAATTTTAAAGAAAAAAGGATGAGACTCAATCCCAGCTGAGATCTTGTACTCTGATGATTTCCATTTTTACATCTCACTTTTGAGGTTTCTACATTTCTACATATGTAAGTTTTAGTGTCACCTATGGACCAACACATCTAGAAAATTTTGAAAAAGGGACCTGAAGATCTGGAGACACACAAGGCACTTGACAAATGCCTTTCACTGAGTAAAAATAAAGAGGAAAGAGCAGTGGACAGATGCAGGAAAGAGTCTTTTAAGAGTTTTCATTTTGGAAGTATGGAGCAATAAAGCTCCACCCTGGAACTGTAGACAGATGGACCATTATGCACATTAACAATCATTCCAGTGGTCAGGGAGAGGAGAGACCATCCCATGTTTGAGGGAAAATTATTGTTTACTTACCATGCCTTCATCTAATGAACAAGTGATTTTCATGTCATCTCTGTGTCATGGAATGGGGCGGAGGTGGTAATACCAGGGGAAGAGAAGTAAAAGCTTGTCCAGGCAAAAAAGAAACAATGGCCTCTCTCTCTCTCTCTCTCTTTTTTTTAAATCTAAGGCTGTCAATGCATACTGTTTTAATGGCTTGTTAAAAGCTTCCAGCCAGCTACAAGAGTGCTGACAAGAAGAGCAAAACCACTGAAGTCAACTGAAGCTAGTGCTAGAAGAAATGCTGGAAATAGGGCCACCCATCCTTGTTTCAAATTCACCCCTTAGAACCTGAGTATGCTATTGCTTATATTTAAAAATGGCTAGTTGCTTCAATGGAACTACATCCAAGAGATTAGACTACCTAAATTATTCACCTAAGATCAGAAAGGATGAATGAAAGCAAGGAACCCAGTATCCTCAAGCTAAATTGAATTCCTAATATGAAAGGGACCTCAGTAGCCATCAGCTCTAACTCATAACCATCTGAAACTAAGCGTTCCACTACAATATACCCTCCGAAGTGCTAGTTTTTGTTTGAAGACCTCCAGTTGAAGGGAAAGTTGCATAACTTCCTCCTGAGACAGCCTAACAACTTTGGAATGCTCTTAATTTTACGAAATATCCCCTTCCATTGGAGCCTAAAATTTCAAGGCTAAAAGAGATTACAATTGGATTTGAGGCTTCAGTGAACTGCCCCTGGATTAAAAGGGTCTCCCTTTCCATAAAGCAAGGATTGTGATTAGAAATTATTTCTGTCAAAGTACAAGCAGTGGCTTTCCCTCTGTATTTCCCCCCTCTCTTCTATCCAGACAGTACCAGTATTTAATAAGTCTTTTATTACTGCTAAATGTGGGTTTTAAAAAATGAAAAAAATGGATTCCAGGTATTGCAACCAAACAACAACATATCCATTTAACATGCATTCACAACATCCCTATGAGATTGTTCTCACCCTCTAAAGAGGTTAGGACTTGCCCACATATGGTCACTCAACTAATGTTCAACTAGGTTGAACCCAGGTCTTCCTGTCACATATAAAATAGATTAGACTTGTTCTGGTTAGCTCCAAAGGACAGGGCCAGTAGCAAAGGATTGAAGATAAAAAGAATCAAATTTAGGCTCAATGTCAGGGGAACAAAGTTTCTAATTAGTTTTCCAAAAGTGGAATGGGCTTCTGTGAGAGATGGTGGTTTCCTCTTCCTTGGAGGCCATTAAGCAGAAACTGGACAACTGCCTGCTGGCTGTTACAGTGAGATCCCTTTTTGTACTGGACCAAATTAACCACCGAAATCCCTTCTGATTCTTACAATCTGTGATTCCACCCCTTCCCCTCTCTGCTTCCTTCTAATAGGTCATGCTTCCTTTAATAAAAATGGGCATTTATTACTTTTCACAGACATAGGAACAGGAACTCCTTTACACAAATGTTCATGAATGGCTTTGTGGGTCAAGTTATTGCAGGCATTACTTGTTTGATAGCAAAGGTAGGAAAACTGAGGAATACACTTGTCCTAGTGGTTATTCCAGTAAAGGAAAAGGCAGAGGAGGAGAAAAAGTCTCAGGTCTCTTAAACGTTAGACACCTTAGGAAAGTTCAGTCCTGGGGATAAGAAGTAGGAATCTCACTAAAAAGTGAACATACTTACTGTAGCATTCTGAGTTCTACTGTATGGAAAAAATGCTAGTTTTATTCTTAACTATTCGAGTGTTATAGCTTGAAGGGGTCTTAGATTCATCTGGCTCAAGTCCCCAATTTTGTGGATGAGAAAACAAGAAGAAAGTTAACTTGTTAGGTGGTAGAGCCAGAACTAGAACCCAGCTCTCCTGACTCCCAGGTGTGATCTTTTACCATGATGATTAATTATCGACTCTCCTCTCAGAACTGCCCAGAACTTCTCAAAAGCTAGCTACTAAGAAATAGACTATAAAAAGTAGGTTTTAATTTCTTTTTTCAACATATTTCCATTTATATGATATTTTCACACATTATCCCCTGGTATCTTTGTAAAGTAAAGAAGAAGTTATTTTATAGATGTCATTGAGAGACAAAAGAAATAAAGGAAATAAACTTACCCAAGTTAGTGGTAAAGCAGGGACTAGATCCCACTTCCTCATGTGATGTTCTTTTCACTAGCTCATATAACCTCTTCTTGACCCTCTCCCCATGTGCTTACCCCCAAGTTTTGCCTCCGGCATGTCTGCGTCTTGTTCTTTCTGATGCCCCCCCCATATACTCACCTATCACTTGCATCATGCTCTTGGTACCAGGCCCTGTTCCTGGGAGTCTCATGAAGCAGAGGAAAAATGGAGTGGAATGGAATGGGATGGAAAGGGGACATTCCTAAGGAAGAGTGCTAGCAACTGAACAGTGTGCCTCCATGGCATCCAGGATAAGCTACCCTTCAGGAGAATCCAGATAAGACTCAAGGATAGTGAAGGGCTCAGATTATTGCTTTTTCTTGTGTTCTAGAAAATTTTGGGAATTCATTCCATGAGCTGGTTCATCATCTTCATGATGAACGCTAAGACAGGGAAATCAATTTCTTGTGATCTAGTCCTTGGCAAGACAGCTACTGATACTCAAAGAGTGATCTTAAAGGGTGGGAAGTAGATACATTGCTTGCCAAGTGTAATAGAAGTTGAAATTATAGTTTATTACTTTCATGTCCAGCCATGAAAATCAAGGAGATAAAGATGGTCTCTGAAGGTCCTTTATGCAATAAGTAAAAATCACTACATTACAAATTTGCTTTTGTTATAGAATGGGGAAAGCATTTATGGTAGGGGTCCATGAACTTTTAAAAATATCTTAAAAACTATTTTAAAATAATTGGTTTATTTCTTTTGCACTCCTGTATTTTATTTTATTCATTTATAAACAACCTTCTGAGAAGTGGAGTCTTTGACTTCACCAATCTGTCAAAGGAGGCTTTGACAAAAAAAAAAAAAAAAAAAGCTAAGAACTCCTGAATTCTCAAGCTAACCCTCAATTCAGCTGAACCCACTGAGAACACTGGAGAGAGACTGGGTAAATTATGTGAATAACAGTATTATTGGAAAGAAAGTAAATTGGGTTGAAAAACTTAATGAATTCAATGTGGAAAAATCTTTTAGACAGACATGGATGTATGAAAGGTAAAATGAGTATGTGGCATGAGGAATTGGAGTTTGATGAATCTCTGGGATGGTTCTCCTGGCACCTGGATATTCATAGTGATATGTTTGCTGGATTGCATTCTTGTCCATCCCACTCCCTTCTCACATAACAGAGAGAGAAGGCAGGGAAGTTTGTCATGCATGAGTGACCACTTTCACATGAAACAATGTAAGACGAAGGCATGGCCACCAGCACCAAGAGAGCATACATGCTGGCAAGAGAACAGTTACCAGTTTCTTAAGGTTTTGTGTCTAATAGGGAGGGAAGATGTTTCCAGTGGGGTTTAGTGTTAGAAAATAATTTTCAAAATTACTCTTTGGCCAAAACAATCCTCAATCCTCCACACCCCATTTCCTCCCCTTTCTGTTTTCCTTAAGTCCCAATTCTGCCTTCCCCCAAATTAGATCTCCATGAAAACAAAAGGTAAAAATAACAAGAAAATGAAGCAACAAACCATCAATTTCTACTGGGATTGCTTCATGCTCACTTGACTTGCTGCTATGATTTCTTTTTGGTGCTGGTTTCCATATTTGGGTAAAGTGCTTCTGTTTATGTTAGTAGTCTCATACTCACCTTTTTTCATTAAACATTTGGTCTATGTTTCCCCTTCCTCCCCATTCCCCACATAGCATATTCCAGGAGCTTGGGATAGGAGAGGCAGGGCTCTATTGCATATATAAATCAAACACATGTACATACAGAGACACAAGGGGTAATTAAAACAGTTGCTTGTTGGACACAATAATGCACACAGACGTTGTATACAATTCCACACAGACAAATAGCAATTTATATTAGGAAGAAACAGCCACGGGCCAGGAAAGCAGTGAGCCTTTGGAGGACAGCACTAGCTACACGGCCTTAAGTCCTGTGTCTCCAGAAGAGGTAGAGGTAGGGGCTGTTTTAGGAAGTCAGCTCACAAAACACATTTTTTTTTTTTTTTTGGCAAGTGCTGGACTTGGGAGATAGTTCGTCTCTGCTCCTGTTGCCGTGGCTGTCTGCTGATTAGTTGGAGTTTAGGGTACATTTCACCAAAGGCCAGGAAGGAGGATCACCGCATGCAAAAGGAACTTTCTTGGGAACTTCTGAGGTGGACCATCTGCATCCTTCATTCTGGACCTTTGCTACTGTCCTCCTACTTGTGTATGTGGGGGCCAGAGCAGGTTTCTGAATATCACCAAAGTATGAGGTAGCAGAGACACACTGTGCATGTGAGTATTTAGAGTATGAAGACATGAATGTGCAGGCTTAATTTGAGCATAATACATAGAAGGGCCTGGAAAGGATCTTTAGAGATCATCCAATCCAACTTCCTCATTCTTCAAATGAGAATATTGAGGGCATGAAAATGACTTATCTAAGGTCACACAGCAATTTAATATCTAAATTGGGATTAGAACTCACACTCCTGACTCCTAAGATGGTGTTCTTACTACTAGCCCACTCAGGTGTTGAGAGGAAAAGGGCACAAATCTGGTTTTGGCATGAGATCTATATATAGTGGTATCTCGCAGAAAACCAGTTTGCATTCTAAGTTAATTTCTTGCCACTGTCCCCAAATTTCTCTAATGTCCAGAAACCAAGGATAGAGTGGGGTGAATAAGGGCCACATGTTACTTCATTTATACCCAGAAGATCCACAGAAGCATGCATATGGCAGGATGACTTGGGCAGGGAGGGGGAAATGGTGCCATGCAGGTAGGGTTGCTGAACAAAGATTGGTGGTATACAAAACATCTTCTTGTTTTCTTCTTGTTCACTTTTGTAGACCTGTATTCATTCGACTTCATCACCAAATAATTGGTCCCCTACAAAAATGTTATTCTAGCTTCACTTGCTCCCAGCAGAAATCCCACTGGAATCTACTGCTTACCTTGCTCTTTTTTTCCTCTTCTGGATTTTTGTCTTAAATCTCTGACAACACCCTCTAATGTGCCCTGAATGAAATACTGGGGTGTTGATTGACTACAGTAATCCCTGGGTCTCTTTAGCTGTCTCTTCTGCTATATCTACTATATAGCCTTCTTCTATACAACAGAAAGTTAAGTGCTTGACTCCATCTCTAATATTCTAAAGTTTTCAACTCTACCATTCTTCAACTTTACCCTTTCCCAGACTCCAGGATCTCCATATGTGCACCCCATTCAATCTGGTGCATTAGGCCAGGATCAATGGGAATTGAGAAAGGTGGCAAAAGTTTTCATTTAAAAAAAAAATGGAACTCGTGAGGATGTGGGATGGAAGAACAGGTACCAGTACCATGTACTTCCCACTCTCAAGGCCCAAGAAGAATGACTCTACTTTCAGAAATGAGTCCAACTCAGAAGGTCCTACAAGTTGGGAGAAAAGCACTCTAATTTTAAGAATAAGGAAGGGGTAAACTGGAAGGAAAAGAAAAAGTTTATAAGTAAAACATCTCAACATGAATTATTTAGTCTTTCCTCTGATGTGAACGGCGACATGTTTATCCATTAACATTTATTAAATTCAATAAAACCAAAAGGAAGGCATCTCGATGGACGGGCATGTAATCTCCTTCCAGCATTTCATTTACACAGAATTGAGGAGGAAGGCGATTATACTAGAGAATTAAGTAAACACAATAAAATGAGGAAGACTAAAGTGAAACAGGAGGGGAAGGTGGAAGGGCCAGGGTAGTGATGTATGCACCATTCTCAGCATTCCTGCTGACCAATTTGGACTGAGCTCTAGGACATAGGGTCTGGCTGCACAGATTCCCTGGAACTAGACAAATGTGAGCGGGAACTGACCAGTGATGTTATTTCAGTAGCTGCCCGATAGAACTCCCGAGGAGGCTCTCCCGCTGTCTCACCTTCCTCCTCCTGAGCCCTAAAGAATACGGAAGACCAGTTTAAAAACAAGTAGTTTCATTGGAGAGAACCTACCAAATGGAGATTGACTTCTTACATATAGCACATAGGTAAAATGGACTGGGTAATCTATAATAAGGTTTCAATGTGTACAGATGTCTAGAAAACATCAGTAAGCTTATCCTATAAAATTTAGGTAAATACTTCTTCCCTTCAAAACATAATCCTTTGAGAAATGGAAAAGTTTCCAATGTAAAGCAGCCATGTGAACATTATACATGGCTTCTGGCAGAATGAGGAGTGAGCTTTGTTCCAGTGGCAGTGATCTAAAGCAATAAAAGCTTAATTCTATTTATTCTGGATTTACCTTTCCAGTTTCAGATCCCACATGATTCAGGAGAGCTCTCTTTGCCTTTCATAAATAATTTACAAAGCCCCCAACCCAGAACTTCTTAGGGTTTTAAAAAAAAATGTAAATACCCATAAACTGAAGAGCAAGATGCACATTTGTCATAGCCTCATGAGACGCTAAGGATGCTGCTCTGGAGGGAGAATTTCTCTCCGCATTTCCTCTTTTCCACTGAGCTCTTCAGCTCTATTACTCTGGTATTTAAAATGTACTTGTCTAGATACTCAATCAGGTTCTTTCCTTGTGGTACTTACCCAATGTCTTCTGTGGGTCTCTCTGGAGTCTGGAGTTCTTTTAGCTCAAGCTAGAAAAAGAAAAGGTCATTCATTGGGTCAGGGAAGACAGTAAAAATAAGAAAAGAGAGAGAGAGAGAGAGAGAGAGAGAGAGAGAGAGAGAGAGAAAAAGAGAGAGAGAGAGAGAGAGAGAGAGAGAGAGAGAGAGACAGTGAGCTAATTTCTCTGTGCTATGCCTCAAGAAGAGCCTTTCCTTAATTATATCTTTTTTCGCTCAGCCCAATCACATTGCAGCTATGTGGGTTCAGAAGCCCAAAATCTATTGATGTCATAATTGCCAAACTACCTTCCTGCTTAAGAATCACAAGATAATGAATCTGGAAGGGATCTTAAAAGCCATCTAGTTCAATTTCCTCAATTTATAAATGGGGACAATAAGTTGGAGGTAAATGACTTGCCAGGATCACAAAGGTGGTAAATCATACATCCAAGGTTTGAACCGGGGGCTCCTGACTAAATCCAAAAGTCATTTACCTATATATAAGTTCCTGACCATATTCCCTTGCATTTATTTGCAAACCTTTAAAATCATGTTGACACATAATCATCAAGCTTAATAATGATTTAGTGTAACATTATTATGTCTTTTTCACATGTGTGTCTTGTTTCTGTAGAAGAGTAAATGACTTGATGATAGAGAATAGCATCTTCTATTGTTTTAATATCTTCTCCCTCATTCTTATTTACCACAGAGCTCTGCATTTAACTACTAAGAAGCTTAACTCAACTTCCTCTCTACTCCCCCTCCTTGCCCAACTCTTTGCCAGTCTAGCCACTTCAGGACTCAGTGGTTGTCTTCTTCACTCAGTTTTTCCCATTTTGCCCCAACGCTCGGATGCCCCATAGCTCACCGTGGTGAGTTTTTCAAGAGCAGCAAATCGCTCAGCCCAGGGAGCTGTGGACTTCTCAAAGGCTTCATGTCTCTTGATAAGTTTCTCCACGCTGTCCACAGTATGTCCAAAGTCCCTGCTAGCCAAGTAAGGCTCTTGGGCAATCAGCCACGCTTCAGCCACAGAAGCATCCCGAGAGAACTGACACACTTCCAACACTGTCACAAAGAACAAGTCACAGACACACACACACACACACACAAAGGACCTCAACAGGTTAGCAGCTCAGAAGAGACTACATAAGTTTAGGAAAGTCAGCTCCTTGAGGGCAGGAATTTTTCCTTTGCCTTTCTTTGAGTTTTCATCACTCATCACTCTGTCTGGCACTTAGTAAATGCTTAAGACATTTGTGTTGACTTGACTTGCTTCATAGTGAGACTTTCCCCAGTCACCTGGTATACAAGTCTTCTCACCAATGTCTATATAATCATCTGTCATTCCCCAAGTCCCATAGGGGTGGGACTGAAAATTTTCTTTCCAGCCAGCCTTAAGATCCTTGATTAATTTTATGTAAATAAAAGGAGACACAGGTACAAACCAGAAGCTGGGCTTTCCTGGTTAAGAACCCCTATCTGTGTTGGGGCAGGGTTGGGGGTGGGGAAGGGATGGGTTGTGGATAATTCTTCAGAGTGATCATAAAACTGAGGAGTCCTTATGCTCTTCCCCCTTCCCTTCATCCACAAGAAGCCCCAAGCTTGGCCAAGGTCACTGGCTCCAAGGCTGCACTTACATAGAAGTAGCCGCTCTGCGCGGTTGTCCCATTTCTTCATCATCTCCTGCCTTTTTGACATCACCTGATTCAGTTTCTCCTTGATCTGCAATAATGATAAAAGAGATTTTTAATGCTGGTCTGGAGCTCAGACCATTACTTCACATTTAAGCTCTACATGAATATATTTCATCTCCTTATTTTGTGCTTTCCAAGGATGGATGCTATGCCTTCAACAACAGTATCCTATACAAAGCTTAACATATAGTAGGTACTTAAGAAATATTTATTGAATGAATGGATGGGTAGATAGATGGATTATTTAAGACATTACTGAAAAAAGGTATGATACCTGAGCCCAGTTGGTCTCCAATTTCTGTGTCTGTTCCCTTTTCTAGGTCTTTTGCTTTCTTACCTCTTCGGAAGCCTGGTGCTGCCGCTGAAGCAATGATTCTCCTAATTCAAGGCATGTGCTGAAATTTTTGCTCCGGGTTTCAATTTCTGCCTTGATGCCTTGGTGATATTTCATAAGCAGTTCCACAGAAGATACATCCCTGATAAGAGAGGCAGGTGGAGAATTCAGCCAAAAGAATGCATCCTGAGACTAAAGCCAAAAGGGAAATTTTCTCCCTGGATATTCTCATGCTCCTAAAGGAGGAAAAGACCTTAAAGCTGCACACACATTATTAGGTATTAATTAGTTCTTGAGAAACGCTATTTACAAATTCCCAAACTGCAAGGCTCTTGGTTTCCAGGCCAGCCACTGTGGGATCCTAATGGCTCAGACCATATTATCTTCTGAAAGGGTATAATAAACAAAGGGCCTACTCCTAGGAGTTCTCTCTGAGGCCAGCTGCTGACAAGGAATCTGAAGGACAAAGGAAGGCTTGGTGATTCCCAGAGCCAAGGGCTTGGACACCTGTGGGAGGTGCTCGGATCCTCAAATCAAAGCAAGCTATCCTGAGGGGTGAGATCCCAGTCTCTGGGGAGCAATGCAAATGAAATGGAGGAAAAGTTATTCTGAGGGACAACAACAGGTACAAGGTTTGTACATAGTAGGTTCTGAATAAATGTGTGGCTTTAAAGAAATTGGATTCCAAGATGTTGAGAACTTTATAATACCAGCTCTTCCACTGGGATTCTCACTTGTGGTTTATTTCCCAAGCAGAAAGAATACAAGTGTTTTCTTTCAGGATGGGAAAAGGGAAAAGATGTTTTCAGCAATGATAAAACATTGGGGAATAGATAATGGGGGACATCTGGGCTTATATATGGTTCAAGCATGAGTTCCTCAAGGTCTTATACTGCCAAGTAAGCTTATCATTCCCATAACTCAGAAATTATGATTCTTGCTAATAATCCTTATACAAGCTGGTACAAGGTAGGGTATAAATGGAAGT
Organism: Sarcophilus harrisii; assembly: GCF_902635505.1. Taxonomy (NCBI): domain Eukaryota; kingdom Metazoa; phylum Chordata; class Mammalia; order Dasyuromorphia; family Dasyuridae; genus Sarcophilus; species Sarcophilus harrisii. The sequence goes on from NC_045427.1 coordinate 322,488,806, forward strand.
GAGAAAAGGTACCCTGAGCCTCAGTCCAAAGTCTGGGCTTGGCTTTTCCAGGCCCCATACCGATCAAGCATCTCGGCTCCCTCACTGAGCACCTAAGGTCCTATGTTATTATAACAATACTGAGTCACGTTGGCTCTGGTCCCCAAAGGCCCGCTGCTCCACCCTTCTTTCCTTCTCCTTTGGAGAACAAGTAAGAAGCTGTGCCTAAGTCTGTGAGCCCCACCTTGTGGGGGAAAATAGCCCCCGAAGAAGCCAGCCATACCTGGGCTTCTCCTGGGTTTCTATCTGCCGGATGATGCTTTCCATCCAAGAGAGGAGGTCCCGGACCATGCTGAAGAAGCGGAACTTGTCTGCTGTGTCCACCAGCTGGGCCCGGCGCCCTGTGCAGGCAGCCAGGAGCGCTTGCCATGAGGCAGACACCTCCTGCTCTTTGCTCTGGATCTCATCAGCCTTCTCTCCGGCATAGGCTGTCTGCAGGCGAGTGGCCATGTCCCGGAACTGGTGCATCTGGAGTCACCACCATCAGATGATACATTACATCAAAGTGCTCTGCACTTTACAAAGCACTTTCCACACACACAATTTCATTCCAACCTCACAACCCCATAAGATGGGTGCAACAGGTTTTATTATAGCTGTTTTACAGATAGGAAAATGGAGGTTCAGAGCAGTTGAATGAGTTACCATGGTCACATAGCTGGTAAAATCCAGAAGTAGGACTGGGCTTCATGCATGCTGATTCAAAGCCTCCTGCTCTAGCTACTGTTCCACATGGCCTCATTCAAAGTGTGCCATTGTTCTGTAGGACTGGGGAACTATGGGCTTGAAAGGGTAAGGGCTCTTTCTGGTCTCCTGTATGGGACGGTGATGGTGAAGCTACTAGAGCAAAAGGCTCCAAAATCAGAGACATGGAATGACTTCCAGGGTCAGAGGGTGAAAAGATGGGCTGTATCTCACCCTCCTATCCTCCCCCAGCTAATTCTGGGTTTGTCCCTAACACAATTACCTTGCCCACTTCAAGATTTTGCCCCTTTACCCAACCTTTCACTGCTGGCCTCCTGTGAAGTTACTCGTGATATGGGTCCCCATGAGGAAATAATAACCTATTCTAACTCACAGCAGGTAAGCAAGCAAAATTTCCTCATAGCATCCTCACACATGGTCTCTCATCACCAGAGCTTCATGCTTTGTGCTCCAGGGCAGGAGCCAATGAGTAAATCCCATTTCATCTCTCCCTTTTCATTTTTTATTTAGGAAGAGTGAGTGGAATAGTAAAATAGGCATGAATACATTATAATTACATCCTTTTCCTAAACATCCCTAATCTCATAAAAACATGGATTTAGAGTTAGAAGGATAGAGAGCATTGGATATAACATTCTCATTTTACAAAAGAAGGAACTGAGCCCAGAGCTATAGAAATTATAATGTCTGAAACAGGCTTGGAACTCAAATATATGTATATCTTCTCTCTCTGTCTTTCTCTGTCTCTCTGTCTCTGTTTCTCTCTGTTTCTCTCTCTCTCTCTCTCTCTGTCTTTCTCTGTCTCTCTTTTTCTCTGTCTCTGTCTGTCTCTCCTTTCTCCCTAGGATGGGGATGAATTTGAAATTAGGTCCTCCTGACTCCAGGACTACTGCTTTACGCACTGTACCTTGATTCTCTTTTCAGTCAAGGGAGCCTTGCTGCTACTCTGCCAGATTCTCAATTTTCTACTTATCCTTGATTCTTCAACTAAACTGAAACTGCCTTCTTCAAAGTTAACAAGTCTCTCATGACTAAAAACTGAAGGCCCTTTCTCAATATGCATCTTTTTTGATCTCTGTACACCACCTTCTCCTCCATGGACATTTAACTGTCTGCAATGTTGCTCTCCTCTGGGTCCTCCTTCTACTGGTCTGATCTTTTCTCATGCTCTTTCCATGGTCTTCATCCCTACTATATTCTACCAATCCTTCCAGGGGCTTCATTCATATTGTGTACCCTAATTGTGAGTGTACTGTGAGTGGCTCTGTCTAGGACCATCTTCTTTCTCTCTATATATTCTCTCACTTGGTGATTTTATCAGCTCCCATGGCTTTAATTATAATCTTCATAAAGATGACCCCAAATTGGTCTTTCCACTATAAATTTCTTTCCTATCCAATTCATTAGTCACAAGATTACTAATTTGGCTTTTCTAAAGCACATGTTTGAAAATTATTTCCCTATTCAATGGAAGTCCTGTTATTCCTTTTTCTATTTCATGTAAACCTTGTAATATACATGGATTAGGAATGGAGTAATTATATTATGTGTCAGATATTGTGCTAAGCACTTTTTACAAATATTATCTCATTTGATCTTCACAATGGCCTTGCAGGATAGGTGATATTCTTACTTCCATTTTACAGTTGAGAAAACTGAGACAATCAGGTTGAGTGATTTAAACTCAGGTCTTGCTAGTACCAAACTCAGCTCTCTATTATAATATCCAGAATCCTCATATACAATTATTAGTATGTAAGTCCATATATAATTTATAAACAATTAAATATATATATATTGGAGGTATATACTCAAAATTTCTTTTGTAAAGGGATACCTGATCAAAAAATTTCAGAGAGTGCTGTTTCAGAGCACAAACAGTAATTCAGAAGACAGGAATTCAGAACTACCCTCCTGGCTCTATCACTGGCATGCCAGGCAATGAGGGACAAAATTCCTCTGCCCTTTGGCACCTTTTCCCCTGTCTACAAAATAGGGAAGCATATATTACTGTTCTTCTTTCAGGACTTTAATGTACTTCTGGGCTCCTTGGATGAAAGATGCTATGATAGGATGTCCTTATTTAAAGTTGCTTGCTAGTGTAAATAAAATTACATTCTTATACAGAGCCCCCTATTGTGAGACCTCAAAGGAATTGTACTTATGTTCAAAGTCCTGGCATCTGTTCATCTCCCATACCTACACTATCTATTCACCTTCTATTTTCTGATCTTATGAGCTTCTTGGCCCAGAGAAAGAGCTGCTATTCATCCAGGGAATACCATCTTCATATAAAGCTAAGACTACAATCAGAAAATGGCTATCTATTTTGATTTATCTAAATTGACTGAGCAATCCAAAATTTAAGACACCATAATCCAGCTCATTATTCTATTTTTTTCTGAAGCCAATTTTTAAGCTTAAACTGAGAACTGGAGGGGAACTTTCAGATCATCTAGACAAATTTCCTTATTTTTCAGATGAGGAGACTGAGGGTCATAAATGTCAAACAATTTATCTATCATCACATAACTAGCAGGAATCAGAGACCTAGGATTAGAATCTTTTAATTGTATCACAATGCATCCTCTGTGTGGCAGAAAACTTGACTGTTAGTATGTGCTAGCAATGTTCAATAACCAACAAGTGGGTACAGTACCTGAGGAACAAAACCACGTTCATATTGACATTCTTATTATATATAAACCCGGAAGACAATGAAGACATACGTGACTAGAAAAAAAGTCAAGCCAATCATGCAGAGATAAAAATTGGCTAATCTAATCTAAGTGGATTTGCTGGTATGGTTGACATATTTAAAAGGAGAATAAAAAAAGGGGGCTTCTAGCAGATGGGGAAAATTTAGAAAAGAATCACAGAAGATGAAAAGATTCCACATTTCAAACAAATATACTGATATTTTCTATATACTAGATTCTATTTCCTGTCCCTCATGCCTTGTACATGCCTGGAATGGTTTCCCTCCACCTTGTAGAATCATTAGCTTCCTAGGATTCAAGGTTCAGTTCAATTGTCATCTTATATATCCTATTCTAAACTCCTTATAGTTGCTAGTGCCCTCTTCCAGGAAATTATTTAGTATTTATTTTGTCATGTATATATTACTTTCTCTCTGAGGGTAAGAATTTTTTCCTTTTGTCTTTGTATTCCCAATGTCTAGACCAAAGTCCAGCATATACATGTCATAAGTACTTAATGAGTAAAAAATTAGTAGGAGCTACAATCTGCATCAGTGGGAAAGAGTGCCTGTGTTAAGACACCAATCTACCAAAGTACTATGCTATTTCCCCAAAGCAAGACCTGAACATGAGTCAGAACTCATCACTCCCTACTCCAACCAGAAAGCTCTATGTCCCTTTATAGTTAAATGTCCTTGTGGATTAGGATGTATTGAAGGTAACAAAAATATTTCTTTATCATTTCCCAGACCCACTACAGACCTAACTTCAGTAACATTCACACCAACTCTCTGAAATCCTCAAATACTCATTTTACAAGTGGGAAGATGGGGACAGAAGGTAATGGTTTGTAAAGAACCACAGAGAAATCATAGTTTGTGAACAAAGAGACCCAAGGCTTTGTGGGTCTCCATTTGAAGCAAACTACATGGGGTAGACTGAAGAACAGAACATACCTGTACTCCTAATTGATCTAATTCTCGCTCAAATGCCGTGTGAACACGGTGGAAGGATTCAGCAGTACTGGCGTCAAGTCCCACATCTTCAGGCAATTCCCGGTGTTTCTCATCAATGAGGCCTTGGATCTCTTCTCCCATATAGAAATATCGGTGCAGGTCATAGGAAGCAGCTAATAGCTGCATTCGAGTGTCTATTAACTCTAGTAGATCAGCCCAGATCTCATTCAGTCCATCCTTCCACTCAGCAATGGTGGCAGCCTCAGCATGGCCAGCATCAATGAGCTGCTCAATTATCAAGTTAACATTGTCTACCCTCTCTTGTCCAATCGCCCCAGTTTCCCGGGCAAAGTCACGAAACTTGTCCCGCAGCAACTAGAATTGGAGATGAAGGGTACAGGTTAACAGAAAGATAGTTATTAGACTCTTGAGCTGCTGGGGGTATGGTATAGCACTCTCACAGTCTTGTCGCAGATTTTACTATACTATAGCTATCTATGATGTATCATCACACCTTTTTCAAGGAAAAAAAAAGTGAAATCCAAGAAGATTATCTCCTGGAAACATCACACTTCAAACTTTGTTGTGGTTACACTCTGCTGCTTAATGGAAGTAGATGATAGATAAAATTTTAGTGTTTTACTAAAACTGAAAATAGAGAGAGTAAACATGTGGGACTGCTATTGATATATGTCTAAAAATAATGATAGACTCACAATTTTCCTTTAAAAAAAAAAAAGAATGTTCTAGGTGTGAAACTCACAGTAACATGGTCGAAATCTTGCCCCATTTCTTGGGAAGAGGCTACCACCTCCCTTTCTGCAATCCACTGTTCCAAGTCATCCGCCTCTCTCTTCAGCTGGAACAAATGATACATGTTTTCTAGTTTGCGTTTGCGTTCCTCAGCCAAATCTTTCAGCCCGGCATATTGTTTGTCCACCTGCCCTTGAAGTCGGATAATCTGTTCACTAAGGATGAAAAAAAAACACCAACTAAAGTAAAAAAAAAATTAGTTCCAAGATTAGCAATGATCTTGGGCCTCAAAGCCATTACAGGCATAAAAGAGAAAGAATTCCAATGGACCTAGATTTGGATGATTGAGGTAATAACCCTTAGTTTATTTTTTCCTCCACTGTTCATCCCCCAAGTGACCAATGGGGAAACTGAGGCATGAGACGACTCCTAAGTTTCCTGAGTCACCATGAATAAGCCATGGTAGAAGGTCTAGGTACTCTATGTCCCACTCCAAGAGCTTTCCATTGGACCACACTACTCTTAATGGCCCTTTTAGCAGATGCTGGAGATGAAATTCTAAGTCCCTAAATAAAATAGTTCATAAGGTTTCTCTCTAGTAAAGGAACAATCCTCCCCATTTGCCATTCTTTTAATTGGATCCTCAGGCACTGTATGAAGTTTTGATAACTAGTTGATTTACTAACAATTTGCTTAGTTTAGGTCAATCACAGAATTCACTGTGAAGAATGAACTTACTCATTATCTTTATAAGTAGATTGATCAAGATTCTTCTTCTTTATCAATGCCCAACAAATCATCAGCCATGACTAAGGAGAAGTACTAATTGTCATAACCTATATAGGAGTTTTAAAGTTTACAAGAGACTTTGTATACATTGTCTCATTTGAGTCTTACAAAGGCCCTGAAGATAAAATAGTCAAGTGATTTGACTACTACTATCACACAACCATTATGTGTGCAGACAATATTTGAACCCAAGTCTACGTGACTTAAAAGCAAACTAGAGTCATTAAATCTTACATAACTTTCCATCCAGAGATATCATTATTAGGTTTATGCTCCACAGAGATCAAAGAAAAAAGAATAGATGGTTTACCATGTGTACAAAAATATTTACAACTTTTTATATTAGTTTTTTTAAAACAAAAACTAAGAGTGGGGAATGGCAAAACAAATTATGTTATGTGAATAACATGGAATATTATTATACTATATATTTATATGTTATTATTAAGAAATAATGAAATAGATGGCTTCAGAGAAAATTAGGGAATTCTATGAACTACCTATGAAATGATGCAGAATGAAATGAGCAAAACCAGATAAACAATTTAAACGATCACAGCATTACAAGGAAAAATGACACTGAAAAACTTCAAGAGGCAATGACAAACCATGATTCCAGAGAGCCATGGCACCCACCTCCTGATAGAGTTAATGGACCCAAGCTACAGAATGACACATATTTTTGGACATGGACAAGGCAAGTATTTGTCTTGCTTGATTATATATTTTTGTTATGAAGCTTTTCATTTTCTTTTGTTGTTGTTGTTGAATTGGAAGTGAAGAGTGGAAAAGAGAGAAAATAAGTACTTGTTTTTGAAAAAAAATTTAAATAAAATATATCTGACTTAATTAAGTCCAGCATTCTATTCTATTAATTCCTGGGGGAAAAGCTTGAGTTCCAAGTACTGAAAGCAAATGTGGAGTCAAAGAAGTCCTTCCTTGGTGCCCATAGAGGAATAGCATGGAACACTGGACCATGTTCCTGGAATTACAAGGACAATTTTTATGATGGTTGGTGTGAATTTAGTATATTTCTCTTAGTAACTGGTAAGGTCATGGTTGCAAAGTTACCTGCAATTTCTGCCTCAAAGTAAATTAGTAGAAAGTAGAATATATTTTTAGTCAGCACAGTAGATGGACTTGGAGTTAGAAAAACTTGAATTCAAATCTCATCTCAGATACTTAGTGATATAAGCCCTAGACAAGTCAACTTCTGTCTGCCTCAGTTTTCTGATTTGTAAAATTGGAATAATAATAGCACATACCTTCTAGAGTTTTTGTGAGGATTCAAAAAGATGATATTTTTGTGAAGCATTTTACAAAACTTAAAAGTGCTATACAAATATAACCCCCACATTTTTTTTTAAAAAGAAAGAAAATGGATAGAAAGAAAATGGACAGGTTTGGCATATATGAAAACTCTGTTAAACAAAATATTCAATTAATTCCTGGTGTAAAGTCCTCCTTTGCTACCTTATCATGGCACACAGGTAAGCCTGGGTTCTAAAAGGCTGAGCACAAGATGTGGTAATAACTGCCAGAATGGAGAAACTTGAACATAAGCTAAATGAATACCCAATCTGTCATTTAAGAACCAACTTAGATAAATATGGGAAGATTCTTCACTTATTTATAGATTAGAAATAAAAATTTGATTTACTGCATTTGATTTTTCAAGTAAAAAACTCAATTCTCAAAATCTGTCTACATGTTATAATGTAGCTACAATCTATTGGGCAAAGAATGCACATCAATGAAATAACAGATCCTTGAAATATTGAATACTTAGGGTAAATATTCATTTAGCTAAACTAAAAATAACTAGTATTACATAGCACTTTAAGATTTGCAAAGTATTTATAAATATTATCTCATTTGATACAACAATCCTGCGAGATAAGTTATAATTATTCTCTTCTTACAGATGAGGAAGTTAAGATAGGAGAAGTTGCTGTCTGTGGTCATAAAAGTAGTAAGTATCTAAGGCAAGATTTGCACTCAGCTCTTTCTGACTCCAGGTCCAGTGCTCTATCCATTGCACCACCTTCCTGACAGACCTTCCATTCTGAGTTTGAGAATTAGGTCATTCTAATTAAGTTGGCGTTCCTAAAACCAAAGCTAAATAATGAGATTAAATCAAGATATTCAGTAGGACAAAAATGACCTCAAACCCCCATTTTTGGTGAAAATCATAAGTATTTCTCCCATCAAGACATTTAGATATGGTTCCTTCTTTCCTAAACACCGCCCCCCCCCCCACAAAAGGCAAGTTTGTCCTAAAAAGAAGTATAAGTCCTACTGTTACCCACCCCTCAGGATGACCAGCAGACAGGAGTTTCTGAGCCCGGCCAGCCAGCTGCTTGATATTCTTCCCATACTCCTCAACTGAGCGCTGCTGCCGCAGATGTCGTTTTAGCATCACAATGGCACTCTCTTCATCCTAGATGGAAGCAGAAGTGTCATCATGCTGCAGCTTAGCTCATTCTTTGCTTTCCCTTCCTGAAGCTTCCACAGTGGAAGAAACAATACAGCTTCAGGGGTTCCCCAAGGATGGCAAGTAAAATTCAGCACTTTCAATTGTATCCCCTGACCACAAGTGTGCACACACACACACTCACGATGAACACCATGATGGTTCACACCAGCAAGTGAACAGATTTCTTCCCAGAGTCCAATCTTGTTAAGAGTCCCTTATGTTGCACCCAGAACTTTGTGAACACGGTGCACCTAACATTAACTGGAAGAAAAGAGGTGACTAAAACCCTCTGTACCCCTTCTGCCCTATTTTCTATCTAATTCCCAGTGATCTCCACCCTCTCTCCTCTCATCACTATCCCAGAGATGTGACAAGACAATCCTTGCCTTTGCACCTTTCCTATTCCTCCCTCTGACTCTCCAAATCCTACTAGAGTCTCACTTCCTCCATGAAGCCTTCTCTGATTATAATCATGAAAAGGGCCTTGGAGGTAAGCTACACCAATCCTCTCATTTTATAGATGTGGAAAATTAGATCCAGGGAGGTGAAGTGATCCAAGATCACACACATAGTTGGAATTGGGATAGGATTCAAATCTAGGTCCTTGCTATCTAGTCAGTAGTCTTTCCCCTGTATTACAGTGCCTTGCAGTTTATCTAGCCCTCAAGGACTGACCTTAAATCTGGATTCCTCTGGAATTTAATATCTGTACCACACATTTTTATAATTTATTTTGTACTACTAGGGTGTTTATTGTTTCACACATATTAAAAATAATGCATAATTATTATATTGCATATGTAATATATAGAATATAAAATTATATAAATAGTAAATATTTATAATTTATAGTATAAATATAAATAAATGTAAGTACTATATGACATATTAGCATATTACTACTAATTAGTACATTATGAGTATATTCATATATTAATACTAACATATCAGTTCTCCAGAAATAACATAAGAGTCTTGAGGGCTATATTTAATACTTTCTCTACATCATCCACAGTGTTTAGGCCAATACTAAGGGCAGAATAGGCATTCAGTAATCATTTGCTGTCTGACTAAAAGCATAAAAGAAAATCCAGGAACAGACTGGGGGTGGGAGGAAAAACAAAAAAAGATGTAGAAGGGAATATTGGGATAGGAAAATCAGACAATACCCAATTCAAAAAGGTTGGGTCTGATGACAAATAAATGGCACATTTATACTATACTTGAGTCTCTTCTGAAAAGGGTGTCCCAAAGTAGAACATATAGGATTCTTTTTCTACCCTCAAACTCTTAGGCTAACCCCACAATTCCCCCTCATCTACACTTAGCACATACTTCTTAAGCTGGACAGACTTTATTGCTCTCATTTTTTATCTTTGCCCCTCTTTATGGATAGGGATATTTCTCTGGCCGAGGACATCTGAACTAGACAGAGAAGGAGTCGGCTGCCTCATCCCATCCTGTAGCAAGCCTGGCTGGCTTCTTTAACTTGCCATGTCCCAAGTCATACACTGACTGACCTTGGGCGTTTCATCCGAGATTACATAAAGTTCCTGTTCACTGATCCAGGCTTCTGCCTCACCAGCATCCAAGTAGTACTGCTGAGCCTCATTGGCCTCCCGTAGCCGCTGCAGCCGTCCAGCGGTCTCATCTCTAAGCAATTCCCATGAGCCCTGCAGATGCCCCAGGCGCTCTGCAATGTCTTGGCAGTCTATCTCAGCCACCTCCACCAGCTCGTGCCCTCGATGCAACACATCCTCTATTCGGGGCGCATGGCCCACAATTTCATTCTGTAGAGTCTGGAGAAGGCAAAAGCAGGGGACTCTTTAGACTGAGTCAATTATAGAATCACAGGAAAGCTGGAGCAGAAAAGATACTCAGAAACATCTCATTCATCTCTTTCACTTTATAGAGTAGGAAACTGAGGCCTAGAGAGGTCCCAAGGTCCAAGATTTAGATTTGAAATGACCTTAGAATTAGATAATTCAGTTTAGGGTTCTTAATCTGTTTTGTGTCATAGACTCTGCTGGCAGTCTGATGCATTTTTTTTCAGAATAATATAATGTTTGTAAATCATAAAACAAAATACGTAGGGTTACAAAAAAACTCCAATCATACTGAAATACAGTTAAATATGTATGTGTGTGTGTACCTTTGTGTGTGCACCTGTGTGTGTGTGCATGTATACATGCACCCACAAGTTCATGGGCCCTATTTTAGGGACCAAGGATAGTTCTACCTTCCAATTTTACAGCGAAAAAAAAAAAAGTTCCTGAGCTGAAGTGATTTGCCCTAGAGTTGAGATTTAAATAAGATCCTCTGATTGCCAAACCAGCACATTTTCCATTGTCCTGATGAAGTAACTTATTACCAATATCATATTTCTAGTTTCCTACCTCATAATTTCTATCCATATTTCAAACTTGGTCCTAGTTTCCTAATTTTCTTTTTCTCAACTTGTGATTTCACTGATGTGGTGAACTATTGAAGGAAAACTCCTACCAGCATCATTGCGTGCCACTTAGAAAAGCTCAGCTGTAACCTACCTTTTAAAAAGTTGCCTTGCACATAATCAATCCCATTAGATTGTGATATGGCTGAGAGCAAAAATCAGCTTTAGCCTTTTTTTGGGTATCCTCTGAACTTAGCACAAAGCCAAGCACACAGTAGGTTTTTATAAATATTTCTGAATGATTGACCAAAGTATTGACATATTGACATATGTATGACAACTATTATAGTTAGGCAGGTTCTCAATGGTTACCTCATCCAGCTCCTTATTTGACAACAAGGAAACTAAGGTACCAAACAAAGCTACACACACAGCTAGTATGTGTAAAAGAAGTCCTTCCTGACAGCAAGGACACTATTCTGCATCTCACAGACAGTAAAACACAAAAGATTTAGAGTTGGAAGGGATCCCAGTCACTTTCTAGCTCAACTCATTATTTAAAAAAGAATGTCCATTGGCTCTTTTCAACAAGATGATTCAGACCAGTTCCTATGATTTTGTGATTTAAGCCATTTTCATACAGAAAGAGAATTGTCGAGGCTGCAATGTGGATCACAATGTAGTATTTTCACTTTTTTTGTTGTTTGCTTGCATTTTTTTCCTTTGTAATCTGATTTTTCTTGTGCAGCATGATAATTGTGGAAATATGTATACAAGAATTGTACATATTTAACATATATTGGATTATTTGCCCTCTAGGGGAAGGGGTGGAGGGGAGGGAGAAAAAAATTTGGAACACAAGGTTTTGCAAGAGTGAATGTTGAAAACTATTTATGCATATGTTTTGAAAACAAAAAGCTTTATATATATATATATATATATAAAAGAAAAAGAAGATCCATTAATAACATATGTAAGTGTCCATCCAGTCTCTCTCTGAAGACCTCCTGTAGTGGAGTGGGGGATCTTCTACCACATAAAGCAACCTAGTCTGGTTTTGAACACTCTTAACAGATATTCTTCTCTAATATCAATCCTAAATTTGTCTTTGTGAAACTTCTATCCATTGGTTCTACTTCTGTCTTTTGGGGTCAAAAAAAGAATGAGTCTATCTCTTCCCTATGAAAGTCTTCAAAGATCTGGACACCGTTATGTCTCTGGAGACTTTAAACACTCATACTTCCTTCAATTAAGTTTTCATATGGTACAGAAGCCTTTTATGATCCTGGATATTCCTCTTTGGATTCTCTCTAGTTTATTAATTGTTCCTAAAGTATGCCAAATATGAATATAATACTTTAAGTATGCTATGACCAGGGAGGAGTACAGAGTATATGACCTCCCAAGTTTCAGAGACATTAATCCTAATGAGGTTTTTTGGCTGCTACCTCATACTGATCCTGCAGAGTACTAAAATCCCCAAATCTGTTTTTGTTTTTGTTTTTGGTTTTTTTTTTTTTTGAGGTAACCAGGTTTAAGTGACTTGCCCAGGATCACATAGCTAGTGTCTGAGGCTGTATTTGACTTCTGGTTCTCCTGACTCTGGGACAAGGGCTCGTTTTGTTCTGCCACCTGACTGACCCAACCCCCAAATCTTTTACAAATAAACTCTAATCTAACCAGGCCATACCCACATTCTATTTGTGAAGTTGATTTTTTTTAACCCAAGTATAAAATGGTATGAACATTTATCTTTATCAAATGCATGGTTCTAGGTAAAAACTAAGTTTAGTTGCTTCTGAAAAAAGACTTCAGACTTAAAAAAATTATTTACTTTATATTTAGTTTGAACTCCTTCTCTCCAGTCAGGAAACTCACTAAGGGATACTTAGACACAAGGAAGACCAAGGTGAAGATCTGCTGTCCCTGTCCTTGGAACTCTCTTCCTCCTCAGTTCCACCTCCTGCCTTCCTTAAGATTCCACCCTAAACTTCTGCAAGAAGCTATTTCCAATTCCCCTTAGAACTAGTGCCTTCCCTCTGTTCATTAAATCCTGTTTATCTTGTATATATATCATTTGTACATAGTTGCTTATACATTATCTCTCTCATTAGACTGTGAGATCTCTTGAGAGCAAGTTCCATATTTTGTCTTTTTATGTATCCTAGAACTTAGCACAGGGTCTGACACACAGTAGGTCCTTTAAAAATGCTTCTGACTGACTGACAAAAGTATAAATGGGTGACTATTATACTTAGGCAGGTTCTCAATGGTTACCTCATTCAGTTCCTTATTTTACAACAAGAACATTGAGATACAAAGAAGTTTAAGGACTAAATATGTAGATTGTTGATCATGGAACAAAATCATCCCATCTGGCAAGATGGCATATTTTAAAGACTGATCTTCATTCAGAATAAAGTTTCTACTATCCCTGATATAAGCAACACTGTCGAATAAGTGTCCCCAAATCTGGGACCTGAAAAGGCTATGTAAATAGCGTGGCTATTACCTTCACAGTCACTTCTTATATGAGCTGGCACATGTACATAGTAATTAGTTAAAATGTATTTGTTGAGTTGAATTACATTTGTTGGAGGTAGAAGGTATGGGCATCTAGGTGATGCAGTGCATAAAGCATTGGGTTTAAAATCAGGAAGATTCTTCTTCATGAGTTCAAATGTAGCCTCTGGCATTTATTAGTGTGTGACTTTGGCATACCACCTAATCCTGTTTGCCTCAGTTTCCTCATCTGTAAAATAAGCCAGAGAAGGAAATGGAAAACTGCTCTAGTACCTTTGCCAAGAAAACCCCAAATAGTATCATACAGAATCATGACTAAAACAACTGAATAGCAACAACAAAAGAGAAGACAAGAGTTAAGTAAAAAAATTCTGCCTTTTTGATGTCTTTTTTTTTTTTAAGCTATAATTTTTCCTTTTTACACAAAAGGCAATATTTTTCTTTGTTCTTCTGGTCTACTGAAAAGGTGCTATTTCTATTTTTATTAGTGGTCCTCAAAATGTTATTCAAGAACCTCTGGGAGTTTCAGAGATCTTCTGAGGGAGCCTATAAGGTCAAAACTGTTTTTATAATAATAACGATGATGATGATGTTACTTGTTTATTAACATATTCTTCTCTTTTTCAACTACACATTTGTGTGAAGTCAAGATTTTCTTCTTGTACTTTAAAACAACACAATAAATTGAACACAATATGAGAATGTGAGAATCTAGCTGTTTTACATTGTTGGACATTGATGAGATTTGCAAAAACATTAAATAGTCTTCTTGTGAAAATTTTCTGTCTTGGAAAGTAGTTATTTTCTAGAAAAATAATGCTATTTATATTAACATATTCCTATTAATATATTTCAATTATGTTCATGTATTTATTGTGTTGATATAGCTTACTGTTATTTTAATGAATCAATAAATATTGAAAACCTTTTATCTATTTTCATTGTTACTACAATAAATATGTATAGATAATATCCATATAAACAAAAGCTCTTTAGAGGTTCTCAATAATTTTTAAGAGTGTAAAGGAGTCTTCATTGGTATTTAAAAGTGTAAAGAACTCATTGTCCTAAGACCAATTGCAGCTCATTTCCTTCTTTAGGCATTAGCCTCCAAAATGCCACCCTCCTGCAGCATATAAAACCTGTGGCCTTGTGTGACATTCTCTTCTCCACCTTCTTAGCTGAGGACCTTGTCTTAGACTCCAACAAAAAAAACTGAGGTCATTTCTCAGGGTTCCCTCATCTTCCCTAGACATCTTCTGTCACTCAGACATCAAGCCCTACTACATCCTCTTTTGCTTCTGTCTTATAGGAAGAGGTGGCCCTTCTCCTTGACAAGGCAAACATCATCTGTACAAGCAGCCTTGATTTGAAATCTTCAGCAGCTTGCTTCCCTATCATCCCAACTCTCTAATTTTCAATCTCTCCCCAGTAGCTGCTATCATGCCATCCACAAACATGTCCATGCCTGTCATAAAAATGCTCCTTTGATCCACCCATCTCTGTAAGCTATCATTCTATATCTCTCCTCCTCCAGCTAACTTCCTTAAGAAAACTCTGTTAGGTGACTCCATTTCCTCTTCTTTCACCCATTTTTCAACATTCAGCAATCTGACTGTCCACTTCATTATTCTACTGAAATTGCTCTCTCCAAAGTTACCAGTGATCTTCTAATTGCTAAATCTAATAATCTTCTCTCAAGTCTAATCCTTCTTGATCTTTCTGAAGCCTATGACATTGTTGATAACTATCTCCTTCAGGATACTTTCTAAGATACTGCTCTCTCCTGGCTCTCCTATTTGGCAGCTCCTTCTTC
Organism: Sarcophilus harrisii; assembly: GCF_902635505.1. Classification (NCBI taxonomy): domain Eukaryota; kingdom Metazoa; phylum Chordata; class Mammalia; order Dasyuromorphia; family Dasyuridae; genus Sarcophilus; species Sarcophilus harrisii. The sequence continues at coordinate 322,503,954 of NC_045427.1, forward strand.
ATTTTCTTTGATGCATCTTCATCGGGTCATGCCTAATAACCACAAGTGTCCCCAAAGTCCTATATTTGGCTGTATTCTCTTTTCCTTCTATACTATCTTGCATAGTGATCATGAGATCTCATCATTGTGGATGATGCATCTCATATGCAGATGATTTCTAGATCTAGAAATCCATCCTTAATTTCTCTCCTGAGCACCCTTATAACATCTCCAACTGCCTTTTGTACATTTAGAGTTGGAAGTCACCCAAATATCTCAAACTCAGCCACCTAGGCTTACAGCCTCAGTTTTATCTTTGATTCCTCATTCACATTCACCACATATATCGAATTTGAGATCAAGTCTTGTAGTCATTTCTATTTTTACAACATCTCATATATTTCCCCTTCTCTCTACTCACATATCCACCACCCTTATACAGACCCTTAAGACCTCTCACCTGGATTACCTCAATAACCTTCTAATTGGTCTTCCTGTTTTATGTATCTTCCCATTGCAATCCATCCTCCACTAGGCTTAAGCTTGTGGAAACTAAGTGTCCTAAAGTAAAGGTCTGATCACTTCTGCCACCCCAACTCCAAATATTTCAGTGGTTTCCTAAAACATCTAGAATCTAATATAAAACCTTCTATTTGGCAATTTAAAACTTTTTCCATCTCCTCCTTTCTTACTTTTCCATTCGTATACTTCACTTCCCCCTCCACTTACTCCCTGATCAAGATACATTAGTCCATTTTTTATTCTTCACGTACAACTGTCCATCCATCAATTCTGTTTTTTGGTACTAGCTAATACCTATGCTTTTAATGTTATTCCTTTTTAACTCCACTTTCAAGTTTTAACTCAACTTTCCTCTTCCTTACCCACTTTTTCTAGTTCCCCAGCTACTTGTGCCTTCCTTTTGAAATTACTTTCCATTTCACTATATGTATGTACACATGTGAATATATACACATGTGTACATATGTATACACACAGTACAGTTGTATATGTGTTCTCTACATGCACGTGTATGTATATATGTACATACATGTGTATGCATGTATATGTATATATGCACGCACACACACACCTCTATATATATTACATAGTTGTTTTACATATTTTCTCCCTCATTAGAATTTGAGTTCTTTGAAGGAAAGGACAATGTACCTTTAGTACAGCGTCTGACACATAATTGATGATGCCGAAATGCTTGTTGACTGATTTAATTCTCCTTGAACCCCAGACCTATGGTCTGGTGCAACCATCACTATTTTTTAAAGTAAGTTTTATTGATAAATTTTTGTTTTTACATCATTTCTGAACAAATCTCTCTCTCTTTTTTTTTTCTCTTTCTCTCTCTCTCACACACACAAATACATAGAGCTCTCCCTATTAACAAAGACACTTGAGCAAAACCACCTGACATAGTAACCAAAACTTATCATACATAAAACATTGTGCCCTTCTAGTCTACTACTTCTCTGCTGAAATGAGATTTCATTTCATCATTTGCTCTGAGACTGAGATTGTTCATTACAGTTATTCACAGTTGGACTTTCCATTTCATGTTCTTTTCATTTAGCAAATTACTGTCTTTAGATACAATATGGTAATGCTTCTGCTTATTGCATTCTGCATCAGTTCGCAAGTCTTCCTGTGTTTCTCTGAATTTTTCATATTCATTTTCCTTACAGTACAATTAGATTTTAGGTTTATCTACCACGATTTGTCCGGCCATTCTCAGAAGACAAGTATCCACTTTTTGAGAAACTGTCATTCATTTGTGGAATAGCCATTTTTTGAAATGGCCATTAGGCAATCACCATTGCTTGCTTCCTTGGAGAACTCTTTAAGTAGCCAGAATACTGCAAGTGCATAAAATATTAAATAGCAACGCATCCTCCCACAAATCTGCTGAAATTCAGCATTAAACAAAGATTTCTCCAATGTGCTATATAGAATTTTTGTTGTTTATATTTCAATAGTTTACCCATTGTCTTTCTCATGAGATTTCATGATCTCCATAAATTTTCCTTTAAAATGAAATCTTTTTTAAAAAATAGCATTTCTCCAAATTTTTGATTAAATTATCTTCTGTTGCAGTTAACCCAGCTAATTTAGGTAGTTTAAAACATCTGGTTTTTTTTATAGGGTCACAGAACTCAGAGCTAGCTAGAACTAGAAGGAATGTAATCTAAACATCTTATTTTACAGGTGAAGGAAGCTGAGGCCTCAGAGAAGACATGACTTGCCCAAGATCACACAGGGAATAAGTGGCAGAACCAGGATTAGAATCTAATCTTCAGACTCCAAATCCAGTGTAATTTCAACTACACCACAATCCCCGCCTCCCCCAAGATCCTTTTTTCCCCTTCTTGGTTGGGTGAATCTCATCCTTATTTCTTGAAACAGCACCCAGAGCCAGGGAAGTTGAAAACTTCTTGATGATACAATTTATGAAGCCAGATGTTGACCTCAAGGATACATCTGTCCTCTACAGCTCCTTCTCCTAATGAAGAAGAATTATAAAGAAGATTAAACCATGTCTCTGAACTTCAAGACCCTCTACTTATCTCCTTAAATTGTGACCCAGCTATACCACTTGCATCTATGTGACTGAACAGCATGAGTCAAGTACTAAAGAACTATGTAAGGAGTTTTGGAAGGCTCTTTCCTCATAATCCATAAAATAATGATTCCTAGGACTCTATGTCCTATCTGTAGCTTGCAATATCTGTTGTTCTTCAGGAAGAAGCTCTCAATACTACTAATCAGCAATTCTCTCAAGGACACTTGTCATTCTCTTAACACAATTGTTCTCCCAGGGAAAAAAGTAACCCTCCCCAGCCAAAAGTAAGACTGCATACCTGTTTCTGACCTAGATAGTGGTCTGAATAGGCCAAGGAGACCTGCTGCTTATGAGAAAAATCTGCAACCGTGTTCCTGATTGGTACTGACACAGTGAAATCTATGGAACTGGTCTTCTCCCCACATTTAGCTTTATTGAACACTGCATATTTTTTAAAAATAGATCACATTTGGCATCTGTTCAGTTTCAAAACCCTGATTCCTGGCTGGTGCTATGCAGGCTCAAAGCACATCCTTGACTGAAAATCAACCAGTAGATGCATATATTCTCAGAGAATAGCATCCCAGGCTTAAACAGTCTTTTGGTCTGATTTGGTCCCAGAGAGTATCCTCAATGCTAAAATAATTCTGGTATCCTATTAACTTTGTGAGTCCTGACCTTACTTAGGGTCCAAACTTATCTTTGAAAATAAGACCAGCAGTCATCCTGACATTTAGGGGAGGGGGTGGGGGGGTAAGAGGTGAAAAATTGGAACAAGAGGTTTGGCAATTGTTAATGCTGTAAAGTTACCTATGTATATATCCTGTAAATAAAAGGCTATTAAATTAAAAAAAAAAAAAAAAAAAAAAGAAAAGAAGACCAGCAAATATGTGAGGTGATCCTATGTACTGATTTTACTGGGTTTTTTTCATTAAAATCCAGGAAGTGTTTCTGAGAGAACACATTCATAGGAGAATATAATGTGATGGGAGTAAAAGGCTAACTGGCCTCCTTACCCACGTTGGTGACCTGAAGGCAAAAAGACTTAGAGCCTGAATGGACTGATTCCACAAATTTCTGTGATTTCCCCCAAAATCTATATCATTCTATACATTTCAAAATTTGCTTTCTCCCTTAGGGAACAAAAATAAAGCTTTGAGAACTCAAACCTGCCAATGAAAACACATCCATATTTCTAATCTAACTTTTACAGACTGCCTTGCTTAGGTTAGGGATAGGATCTCTCTTCTCCCCCTACCCCAGAGAGAGAATATAAAGCCACCATGAAGAGGAGGTAGGTGAAGGAAGGTATTTGGCTCACCTGGTTTTTTTTCATGAGCAGCTGCACACTTTGTAGATTAGCTCCATAGTCAGCTGATTGGGCAAGTGGCAGCCTCTCTTCCACCCAGAGCTAAAGAAGACCAAAAAGTGAAGAGATGTGATAATATTGAGATGTAGCAAAGAGGTGTTCCAGCTTATCCTTTCTACAATCTATTTTTCAGACTACTACCCCACCCCAAGAGAGGTATGTGGTGGTGTCATTTCTTAACTTAAAAACCTTCTATGGGTCCACATTGCCTACAGAATAAAATAGAATTTTAACTCTGATATTCAGTGATATTCCCCTCCAAAATGGCCCAACTTATCTATCTTCTCTTTTCTTATACTATTCCTTTTCAGTATTTTTCATTCTAGCTAAAATGAAAACTAGTCATTTTGTTCTCTTTGGGCTTTATTTACACTTGGAAATGGATTACCCCCAACCTGCACTTTTTTTTCTGTTTTCTCCCTTTCTTCAAGTCCAACTCAGATGTCACTTTCTCCTTTAAGTGATCCCTGGTAAAAGTGATTTATTTCTCCTCAAATTCTCTTGGCACTTTGCTTGGATTTCACTTTTAGACATTTCTCCTGTATCCTTTATACATTAGATTGTAAGCTCTTTAAACGCCAGTTTTGTGTCAGATTTATCTTTGTATATCTCCAACCTAGTTCAGAGTCTTGTACATTATAAGTGCTTAATAAATGTTTGTTGAAGTGAATAAAACTGAATGGTAACAAGATACTTCATGACAAAAGACAGAGAAATTTGGTGACAGCTCTGTTGAGGATAGGGAGAAGCAGGAAACTTACCATCTCATCTTCTATGTCTCTGTTGATTTGCAATTTGGCTCTAGATGACTCCAGTTGTTTCTTCCTCTTACCCAGCGGCACCAGAAGGTCCAAGAACCGCTTCTCAATGCTTGTTTCTGTACTGTCCCCTTCACCCCCTACTGGGGGCACCTGAGATAACAGCTCTCCCAGCTCCTTCTTCCTCACATTCACTTGATCCTCCACTCTCTGAAACCCCCAAAAAATAATGTCAATCCCAACATTTAGAGGCCAAACAACACATGAAGTAGAATGGGATTTATATTCTTCCTTATGTAGCCACATTCAAAGCCTTAACTCATCCCATTTGCCTTGGAAAGCCTTCCTCAATGACATCAAAGAATAGACATTGGAAGCTGCTCCTCCTCTGACACTTTACAGAGCTTACGACTAGGGATGAACACACGGACCTATCTCCACTAGCCACCACCATTGAGGAATCACAATCACCATCAGTCAGGAAAAAGGAGAAGGAGACATTTATATAGTATTTGGGGATAAAGGACAGGACTAAGACCCAGGACATTGGGTTCTTGTCCCAGCTCTGTCACTAATCAATAGCTTTACTTTTCTGAATTCAACATCTTCAGCCATGAAGCAGTGGGCTGGAATTGAAATGCTAAAGAACTTTACAATTCTAGAACTACACGACTTGTTCCTATACCTTCAACTTAGTCAACATCCGGTTAACACTAGTCAGGTCTTTGCCAGGGTCATCGGATCGCAGCTGGTCCTCCATGGCGCTGATCCATTTGTTGAGGTCGGCATATGTCTGGGCGTGCAGGTCTGAGCGGCTGGCAGCAAAGAGATGTTGGGCCTTCTCCTGTGTGGTGGCCTGCAGCTCGTCCCAGAGCCGGTGCAGCTGCCTCAGCCGCTGGGTTACCACATCTGTGAACTGTGGTTTTTCCTCTATCAACTGCCTTCCCTCCTGGATGGGGAATAAAGAAAACAGCTCATGAAGTCTCCAGGGATGGCTGGGGAGATGCCTTTCTACAAAAAGGAAGCAGTGTCCACAACCATTGAGGTAGGTGACTGAAAGAACACAGAGAGAATTAACCAGGTTAAGCATTCCTAGATCAAGAAAAGGACTAATTCAAAGACAGTGGAAATACTCAGACTTCATAGTCTGAACGGGTGTGAATTAGCAACTCAACAAGTTTGGAGAAGGAAACAATTTTACTAGTTTGTCTTAAAAACTTTTTTTGTTTTAACAACAATAACAATAACCAAAAAAAGCTTCCTTGGAGCTCATAGTTACATAATTTGTTCGAAATCTCCCTGCCAAACTACCTCTAATACAAAACTTTTCTTCCTTTGCAGTCTTCCTCCACTCTTTAGTTTGTCCTCCAAGTTCTTCTTTTGAGATTCTTCCTCTTGATATGGTTTTAATCTGATTTTATTTGCATAGAAATACATATGGTGAGACACTGGACCCAATCAAAGGTGGCCCTGACAATATTTATCTTACACTTGCTCTTTGCTGGGCCAATACTAGAAAATATAGAGGTTGTTGTTTGTTGTTATTTGTCCTTCATTCTCAAAGAGGACCATGTCATCAGGAAGGCAATGTCATGATATGCAAGTAAATTGGTTAAGAGAGGGAGAGCTGTGCAAAGTCACCTGCCTCACTTTCTTCTCTAGACCCATCTGGGTCCAGTGGCCAGATATAGATTAGGACAACTGGAGATGGCCCTGGATGCAGTGGGAGACTGTGGCCTTTTTAAGCTGGGGTCTCAACAGATGTCAGTCTGACTGAGGTCACAAGAGCTCTGGATTTGGAGCAAAAGACCTGGATTTAAACCCATCTATGGAGCTCAACAGCTATGAGACACTAGATAATTAATCTTTCTCATTTTTGACTACTTTATAATCTCTATAATATAGTGAGGGTCATATGAGATAGGGTTTATGAAAAAAACTTTACTGTTACAAATTGTTAAATAAAATAAATCTTTTATTTTTTAAAGTACAATTGCATGTTTGGAATGCAAAATTCCTGATAATAATTCCTGTTCCATCACAACTTGTGATAATCACAAATTCCCTTCTCTTTGTGTGGTCTCTTGGTTTTTCCATCTAAAAAGTGATACAAAATAATCATTCACCATCCTTTCACACAGGTCAGTGATATAGTGAGGATTAACAGCTGTTTATTTAGATGATTCAGTGGATAGAGAGCAGGGTCTTGAGTCATGAAGACTCTGCTTTCTGAGTTCAAATCTGGCCTCAGATGCTTTCTGAGCTTGAGTAAATCACAACCCTGTTTGCCTCAGTTCCTCATCTGTAAGATGAGCTGGAGAAGGAAATGGCAAATCACTCCAGTATCTTTGCCAAGAAAATCCCAAATGAGGACAAGAAGAATGGTACATGACCAAATAACAGCAGGAACTTGATCAACCATATCATATATACACCTAATTCTGTACAATGTTTTTGTGCCAGTGTTTTGGATGGGGAAAACTTTTTCCTCATTTTAAGAAAAAATAATCGAATAATCGTTTGCACAGTTAAATGATCCCATGTCTGAGAATTCTGGAATCCATCTTTATTTTAATATTTTTGGTTCTTTTTTTGGTTTCATTTTTTTTCTCTAAGTGACATCTAGAGAAGCATAAAAAACCGCTGAATGAGAAAAACCAAACAACAGAAAGTAAAACCACTGCAAGCACCAAGACAATTACCCTCATCCCCTCATCCTGGCAACATGGCTTTAGGAACTTTGAACAACTTCCATTATAGTGTTCAAAATGTCATGGTGGACAATCACTAATCCTGGTAAATCACCAACCAATTCTGCTTTCTCATATCCCCATATCTAAAAAGGGTTGATACCCCAAGCATTTGGGAAGCTTAACTAATGTCTACTGAAGGGCCTCTAAGGGTGATTCTTGAATAAAAAGAGCTACAAAAATGAAGTAGATGCACCTCCAAATCCAATGATATCAAGAATTTTGCACATGATCTGAGTGAAACTCCAACTAGGTAGGCCTTCCTGGATACAGTGCTAGTCACTATCTGCTTTACCTTATCCACTTTCTCCAGCCATTCTTGGTTGGAAGCCAGTTCTGCCATGAATGCTTGATGCTTCTGCCACTTATTGTGCAAGTTTCGGGCTTCTTCATAGGAAATATCTTGAGATGATAGTAGCTTATCATTGATCCAGAGGATGAGCTATAGACAGAAAACTTAAGTTAAATCAATTCCATAACCATGGTGATACCCTGATTCTCAATGATTCAGAATACACCTACTATCCGTCAGGTTTGCGATGAAATGCTTCCACAGGAGCCAGAGTAGTTTATTAGGCTAAGAGGAAAATGTGTGAAAATGATAACGTTCTTACTCGGCCTTTCTCTTCCTACCAGGCTTGATTGGGAAAACCCCTTCCCCCTAGTTGGGGCTGAAATTCTTTTAGTATTGAAATTGGGCTTCCATTTACTTAATTCTAGCATCCTTTTAATCATTCAACTTTCTGGCCTTAAATCATTATCTTATCTTTTATTCATAAGAAATACTTATTTTTTTTATTGTAAACTCTGTACAATATGTCACCCCACTTAAACTAGAAATTCCTTGAGGGCAGAGGGATTCTTATTTAGTACTAAATAATATTTATTGCTAATAAACAAGAGAACAAATGTTTGACAAGAAATGAGGTCAAGAATAGACCCATAATCATGAACAGCTTAAGAAGCATGGTGATAGGTGTTAAATATTTCTAATATGTGAAGTTTCATATAATCTCAGGTAACATCCTATCATCTGCAAGAAACCTTCTGAGATTATCTTCAATTTATTTTGAAAACATCTTGTTTTTACAAAGTTGTTTACATGTTGTTTCATTGATGAGATTGTGAGCTCCTGGAAGGCAGAGGTTGTTTTGGCTTTCATTTGTATCCCTAATACTTAAGACTAATTCCTGACACATCACAGATATTTAACAGATGCTTATTTATTTGTCAGTGTGCTGGGATTAAGCCAGCATCATTCCAAACCATCTTTTACCAAGTCAAATAAACTGGTCATTGAAAGGGTAAAGGAAAGGAGTGGTAAGAAATGTAAAGTGGAGCACAAGATGGGCTGCCTAGAAAGTTGTCCCTGGAGAGATCCTAAGGCAAAGCATATCAACCCTAGAGGAGAGTATCTCTAAGAGATTTCTCTTCAAGTAAGGTTACCAGGGAAGGTCCGGAGCTTTCTTACATCAGGTTACTTTTTATGAAGATAATATAAAGCCAAATGAAAAAGCAAAGCTATGAGGGATTATCTGAAATGACAGGCAGTCAAGTGTCTGGGATTTTTTCTATTATTTCTTCCCCTTTTACAACTATATATGTGTATATATATATATATATATATAATTAAATTTGGAGGGGATTTTAAAGGCTTTGGTGGGGATGGAGATGGAGTGTTAATCCTGTAGAGTTAGTTCTTGAAACCCTTGTTCTAAAGTACTACCTCCTGACAGTTTTGGAGGAAGTTCTGAAGGTCCAAGTTGTCTCTCAGGAGAACTGCTGCTTCCTGGGATTTCTCATTATTTTTCTTGTGTCTAGAAGGAAAGATGGTCAAGAGAGTTACAAAAATATAGGAAATAACAGACCCCTTCTTTTGACTTAATGCCAAGCTTCGGGAACAAGAATGCCAGGCCTGAATTCAGGGGAACTTGAGTTCAAATCCAGTCTCACATACCAGCTGTGTGACCCTGGGTAAGTCACAACCTATTTGCCTCAGTTTTCTCACCTGTAAAATAAGGATAATAATAGCACTTACCTTCTATGATTATTGTGAGGATTGAATGAGATAATAATTATAAAGCATATAGTAGTGACTAGAACACAGTAAGTACTATATTAATGTTAGCTATTATTATTAACTACTATGTGACCAAATATTAGAACATTAGACTTTATAGAAAGGTGGTTTTTTGTTTGTTTGTTTTAGGCAATCAGGGTTAAGTAACTTGCCAAGAGTCACACTGCTAGTAAATATCTAAGACGAAATTTGAACTCGGGAGCTTCTGATTCCAGGGCCAGTGCTCTATCTGTCACCTAGCTGTCTTCACAGAAGAGGTCCTTTATTCTTTCTGTGTTATTGATTACTTTTAGGCCCCCTTTTCATTACTGTGAGAAATATGAAATTTTAGCTAGAGGCTAGTGAAAATAAAGATTAATTTTTTTCCTATTAAAGTCCATAGGCTCCATAAATGCATAGGTCCCAAGATTAAGTACTTTTACTAATCCAACTTCTTACCTGAGATACACCCCACCCTCCAACTATTGGATTACCTGTCCTCAATCAGCAGTACTTTTTCCTTGATTTTGTCAGAGTATATGTTTCCCTCATCGACAAGCTTGTTCCCGGAGTCCACAGTGTTCAAGATCTTATCTTGGTTATTCTCCATGGACACTAAGAAATCTTCAAACTTACGGATTCCAGCTTCTGCAGCTTCTAATGAATCTGGAGGCTCCAAGTGAGCAAGAGTGTATTCCTATTAAAAAAAAATCCAGAATGGGGTATGAAAGCAAACCATAGTTGTAGCTAGGAAAACTCTTAAGGGTCTCAAGTCCTTTACCTGCAATTCTCCAAAATACCTCTGTGCATCTTATAATATGGGATGTTAATCATTCAGGGAGAAATTTAGGTCACTACCTGGGCTCCCCTACTCTTACAGACTAAGGAAGGAAGAATGGTCAGGATGGAAAAGCTAAGTATAATTGGAGAAAAGGAGGAAAAACTCAATCCCAATAATTAATAAAGACATCCTCAGTCTCTCCCCTTGCTCCCAGAAGATGTCTGCTTTTGCCCTTCTACCCCTCTGCCATCTCCTTCTTTATACCTGATTACTCAGGATCGATTCTGCCTGTTTGGCATCCTTTTGGAACTCCTGGAAACCAAGGCACTGGGTAAGAAACTGGCCCCGGTTCTCCCACATCTTGCAGAGGGCATCCCAGCCTGTGTTCACACCTTCAAGCCTCTGGCCCAGGAGCTGGTACTCTGGGTCAGTCTGGCCCCGGATCACCTTCTCCCCAGAATCCTTGACATTCTGGTAGTCATTTTTGTGCCCATCAATCTCATCTTTGATGGCTGCATGCTGTTGGAGGAGCTGCTCAGCCTCCGGCAGGGAGTCAGGCGCATCTTCTGAAGCCACAGCCTTTTGTGCCATGAACAGCCATGCCTGGAAGTCATCAAGATCTTGTAGGAACTTCTGCAGCTGACTGGCTTCACCTAAGGATGCTTCCTGGCCCTGCAGGGCTTGCTGCAACTTCTGCCACAACTCCTCAACATAAGCTTGCCGCTTTCCAATATCCTCCTTCAATTCAGGATGCTCCTGGATAAGTCGCTGGGACTCCCGCTCTAGGGCACCTATCCGAGATTGAATAGCAGCTACATCCCGCTCTAATCCATACAATTTCCGCTGGATAGCAATCACTCCAGCTAGGTCCCGGCCAAGATCTTGGGTTGACTTTACCACCTCTGTTTTGTCCAGAATCCACTTGCCTGTCTCCTCACAGTCCACACAATAGTTGTGTACACTGAGGGCAGAGTCCACTGCCTTTCGGCGCTCAGACACCATTTTCTGGAAGGTCTCCCATCTAGTGAAAAGAGAAAAAAAACAACAAAATACATGGTTGGCTGCTGGTACTGTTTTCTTCTCAGATCCATTACTCTAATAGTGGAAAGGAATCCAACAGGAAATAGAAAAGATATTGGCCAACACTTTCTACATAATAGTTTACATAACGAAGAAGAGTGGGAAGATCCAGTAGCTATGGTGGTAAACTAAGATTTTCTGACCTTCCCAATAAGATTCTTCTAAGTGTTATGTTCATCTTTCAGGAAATGGATTGGATATCCCCCTAAGATATGCCCACAATCCTCATGGGAAATAGGACTTTAGAAAATGTTCCTTGAAGTCAGGAGCTTCTTAAATTTTGTTTTTGCATCTCAAGCATCTGATACATATCTTGCAAATAAAAAAAAGTTTTTGAAAAAAAGTTAATGAAATGAATTTAATGTTCATTGTTTTTTACACAATTATACATATATATTTTACATATAATTATATATAATTTATGTGTCTACTATAGTATGCTGGAGATTCATTAATCCAACATTTATTAAATGTCTAATCTGAGTACTATCTTAAAACCTGGTCTCTGCCAAGCAACTTCCATTTCCACCATTTTACTAAAACACTTCTCTCTGAAAACCACCTCAAAAGCACAGAATTCAAAGGATCATGAATGTGCATGGTAAATGGGAATGGGCAATATCCCTTTACTAAGTGAAGAACTGGGCACAAAAAATAGAATGAAGGATATTAGTAACAACATGTATGCCCAGAAAAGGAGTTAGGTGGATCACATAATTAGTGTAATCATGTAGCAAAAGCAAATGATAACAGATGAACAGAGCATGAACTCCACTGGTATCCATGCAAGGACCCTAGTCAAGGGCTCTAGAAAAAAGACAGGATTTAGACATGGACAAGGGCAAGTACAAGATGAGGAGGGAAGGACGAGGCAGAATTCACATCAATTTCAATTCTACACAATCACAAGTTTAAGTTAATCTGATCATATATTAAGATCTGAAGGGAACTTGGAGGTATTCTAGTCCCAACTCCACATTTTACATATGAGGAAATCTAGATTAAGGGAGGTTAAGAATTCTCCAAGGTCACAGGGGAATAGTGGTTGTTGGGATTGAAATCCAGTCTACTATGCCACGGTATTTTCCTGTTGTGACCACATGGAGGCACTGCTATACAGAGAACAGAAAAAGACCTGGCCCTCTGATGAATTCTTGCTACCTTACAATGTTTTTTATGAGCCTCAGTTTCCTCAGCTGAAATGGGGACAACACTCACTTATTTGTGAAAAAGCTTAAAAAAATTTTTTAAATATATAATCAAAATAGTTCCTCATATATAAAATGAGAGAGTTGTCTTAGATGAGTCTTCCTGATTCCAGATCCTCTATAGAATGCCCTAGAGAATGGGGTTCCATACAAACAATGGAGAAAGTGCTGGGTCTAGAGTTAGAAAAGCTTCTCTTCCTGAGTTCAGATCAGTTCTCAGTCATTTACTATCTGCCTGACTCTGGGCAAGTCACTTCACTCTGCCTGTCTTAGTTACCTCATTTGTAAAATGAGCTGGAGAAGGAAATGGCAAACCATTCTAGTATTTTTGCCAAGAAAACCTTATAACAAATAAGGTCACAAAGAGTCAAATATGACTGCAACCACCAAGTTACAACAAACAACATTTTTCTCATATTGGTGTGACCCAATGGTTCAGCTAGATACAATGAATAATGTTTAGTTGTGTGGGTTTTCCCTTTATTTTTGTGAAAATTGTTTTGTAGTCTTATTTATATTAATCTTCTGTGTAAATAGATCAATACTCGGATATTTAATATAGGGTTATTTTAAGTGATATTTTTCTAAAATTTCTCAATTTATTAGAAATGCTGATGATTTTGTGGATTTCTGATGTCTACTACTTGTAAAAGCAATTATCTCAATTTTTAATTCTTTAAGCAAACCATCAGATCATCCACAAAAAGATAACCTGACCTTTAATTTTCCAATGCTTATTTCCTTTATTTTTTTTTATTTACTGCGATAGTCAGCATTTCTAGTATTATGTTAAAAATCAATTGTGATAATCAGCATTTTTGCTTCATTACTGATCTTACCGGGAAAGTTTCCAATGTTTCTCCATTAAAAGCAATGCTAGCTCTTAGTTTTAGATAAATGTTTTTGATATTAAGAATAATTCTATTTTGTTCCTGTGCTTTTTAGTGTGCGTGATTTTTTAAAAACATAAATGAATGCTAACCTTATAGGCTTGTTCTGCATCTGATAATGTATAATCATGTTTATTTTGCTAATGTTTTCTAATGTTTATTCTTGTGTTTCTGATATAAATACAATTAGATCATAATGAATATTTTGGAGATACAGTGCTATAATTCTTTTGCCATTATAATGTTTTTGCAGGAATGCTTATTTGTGATTGTGATATATAGTTCTCCTCTACTTTATCACTTCCCTACTTTGGCAACCAGGACCCTATGTTCCCCTCCCCCCCAAAGAAAACAAGTAATTTACCAAACTGAGACAATGTCTCAGAATGTTTGCTAAAATCCACTTGAACTCCAGTGTTTTCTCCAGAAAAATTCATTTATGAATCATTCAACTTAAGTTTATGAAATCTAGCCTTTATTTTGTTAATATGGGCATTTTAAGTTTCTGTAGTTATTCATCCATTCCATTTAGGTTTTAAGTTCTCTTGTCATTTGTTGGTATGGTAATTTGATAATTTTCTCTATTTACTCTCTATTTGTGAAATCTGCTTTTCAATTCATTAATTTGGTTTTGCTGTCTCTTTTAAAAATAAAATTAGTTAATCATTTATCAGTTTTCCATGATTAGGTCTTTGGCCTAATTTATTTAACCTATTATTTTTTAGTCTTCTTTTAGGTCCATCTTTTGATCAAATTTCCTTAAATGATTACCATTTTAAGTGTGCTACAGTCTGTAAAATATGTTTAAGATTTCTGAATTTAGGTGCTCTTTGTACCCAAGCACATATGATGGATTAGATCCCCACAGAAACTTGAGAAATATGTATATTCTCTAACATTCTTATTTAGAAGTTTCCAGGAGGAGGAGAAAGAGAAGGAAGAAGAAGAGGAGGGAGAGGAGGAAAAGGAAAAAGAGAAGGAAGAAGGAGAGGGATGTCTTTCACATCCAGTGTGTCCAACACTTTATTTAAATCTAATTTTATTTTCACATATTTTTCTGTTGCTTTTGTAATGTCACAGCCACTTAACATTAATGTCTAATTAGCTCTTTTTTCATTGCATTAAGTTTTTCTTCAAAAACTTTAATTGACATGCTATAAAGTACATGCACATACTACCTTTAGTCCTAATGTTTCTCTGCTTATCCTTATTTAAGTATTTAGGTTTGTTGTCATTTTACATGTGATCATGATTATAACTTTCTTTTCTAGATCCAGCTTGAGTATAGAAGATTTTTCTCCTACTCTTTACTTTGAATATGGTTATCTAAGATGTATTTTTGCAAGCATCAATTCAGTTTTGTTTCCTAATCCATTCTTCAATGTGCTTCTTCTTTATTGGTAAATTTGGCCACACTTTTCCTGTGTCCCACCCACCAATTCCCTGAGAAATGGAAAACTTTTATTGTTCAGGTATTTTAAAAGAAATAATAATTATATATATAGTATATATATATATATAGTATATATATATATTTATAGTATATATATAGTATATATATATATATACTAATAAATATATATATATATATACTATAAATAATTATATATATAAATGTATATGCTTAATAATCTATATTAGGGCCTAATGTTAGAGGCCTTTATCTTTGTCCAGATCTATGATTTCATGGATGTAGGGAAAAGACTTGGGCAGTAAAAGGTTATATATCTTGTCCAGGGTCACATAGTTGGCCTGTCAGAATCAAGATTTGAACCCTAGTCTTCCCAATTCCAAGTCTATCATACCATCTCTATCAATAAACAATCAAAAACTACAGACAATATATGAATGAACAAAAAAACATTTATAGCTATCAGATACTGAATATTTTGATTCCAGAACTAGAAAAGAGAACACAGGAACTGAAATAAATTTGATAAAAAAGCCAGGGAGTGTGGCTGGAGTCTTAGATGTAGTGACTAGTTCTGAGCATGAAAGTGTCTAGCCCTCCAGGGTTTTCACTTGCTGTGTGTGTGTGTGTGTGTGTGTGTGTACATTTATACTTGATATTTTACAGTTCAAATCAATACTCTAAATAGTATTAGTTAAAAAAAAAAGTAAAATTAATTTTTTATTAGGTTGGAAACAACTATGCAAAATGGTTGAAATCTTCCAGGGCATAATGTCTCCTGGCCTATTGCCAAGATCACAATAGATGGAATGTCTTAAAAGGACAAACTTCACTCTCTGGGTCATTAACATCTTTTGGGATATCTGCAGGTCTCTCCCTGAATAGAGAAAGTCCTTCTAAAAGAGCTGAAAGCTGCCACAGCCTATTGTAAGACTGTTGCTCATGTAACTATAATCAAGTTGTATAACAGACATAATATGCCCGATTCTGGGGCTATAACACTGCTTTTGGCACTTAGCTGACCGCTAAAGCTGTTTATTAATTCCCATTCCTCTCCTTCAGCCAGGCCCATTATCCTTTAATTAGTTTGTTATTTCCATTTCATCTTTTTGGTTTTGTAGTGTAGCTGGTCACTGAGCCATGTTTATGCATGAGTCACACCATGGGGAACCTGATGAATGAATAAGAATTGGGGTTGGGGAAAATCATGTTCTATGAGAAGAATCCTTGAAGCTTTCCCTAATTTGGCCAATGATTGCCCAAATAATAATGGCCTGTAGGAAAACTGTCTCAGCCAACCAATCAATGAAACACTATAGAATTGGTAAGATGGGAAATTGGCTTATTTGTCACAAACAAGTGAGAGAAGTAAAAATAGAAGAGAAATTCTTCAGATCAGAGGTGTCAAATATATAGCCCAATGTGAACAACACTCCTCAAGTATCTCAAACCAGATTTAAATATAATTGGGAAATATTTAATAAATATAACAATGTTAATATGTGGTTTTCTAAGTCAATGTGTGGCCCACAGGGATTTACATGTACATTTTAATGAATCCATTTCCATGTGAGTTTGACATCACTTAGATGAATGGCCTGATCTGGAGGGACAACCTTAGTTTGTGAAGTAGGATTTCTAGATTCTATTCCTAATTTTGTTTCATGTCTTTGGGCAGCTCACAGCTATGACTCAATTTTTCTCCATCTGAAAACAAAGCCCCCTGGAAAGGATGTAGTAAAGATTCACGAGATAAAAAGCACTGAGCTTCTAAGAGGCTCTGAGGAAAGCTGTAATTACAGTCAGTATTGCTCATCCACTAGAGGAAAAAAGATGTTTCAGCATTTATTTACTGCTTTGGCTAGAACTGGTATCATTTCTTTTTAAAATCTAGCTCTTGCCAATTCTGGGACACCTGAATTGCTGGATGAAAAAGTCAGTTTGATGAGAATTTTTTTTTTTTTTTTTTTGCCCAGACATTGGTTCAGAATATTGTGTAGGATAAAAAGGGCTATAGAGTCACAGAAAGCTGAATCTTGTGGTGGTTTCAGGTTCTCTCTCCTCTGCAAATCCAGTTCAGACCAAGTACACAATGCTTATAGAATTGCCTTCCCATTAGTAAGATAAGCACCCATTAGCTGAACAGGCACTTAGGACTTGGGAAACAAAAAGAAACCTCACATAGACATGTTCAATGAACTAATCTTCCAAAAGGCAAAGATCTTGGATCCTATAAAGAAACTCCCCAAAGAATAAAATGTCATGTTCTTGCTCAATATCCCTTGGTCTCATGATAGTATTCTGAACAACTGTAGGGTTAATTCATTTAAGTATATTGGATTTCTTTTTGTAGCAATTAAATATATAATAAAAAACTATCTAAAAATAAAATTAAGTATGTTTCATTTTAAAGAGACAGCCAAAAAGTGTAAAGTCCATTGTTTCTTAATATTTAACAGTATTATTTGGAATCTGTATTCAAGTCCCAGCTCTGCCACTGAATTATCAGGTGATCTAGGGTAAATATCTTAACTTTTCTAGGCCCCAATTTTCTCACATATGAAAAAAAGAGATTTAAATTACATGATCTCTAAGATTGCTTCCAATTCTAAAATTCTTTCATTCAAAGACAAAATATCTTATAAGAAGCTTGTACAATGTGAAGAAAGGACCTGAAAAAAGAACCAAGAGTTTCCAATACAGAACTATAGGGCGTAGTTGATGAGAGGCAACAGCAATAACCAAAGGAGGGATTTAGCTCAAATATTAACCATTCAGGCAGCTCTTCTTCACAATGTTAAAGACTGATGAAAGTAGGACATGTGAATCTGTGAGAACTGGGGAAAGGGGAAAGAAGGGTTCTTTTAGCAATCACAGCCTTTGGATTAAGTGAAACAGACTTTACTCTTACCATTTGCAAGGGCCCTTTGTTTCTATTATATAGAAAATGCAGTATTTCTTGACATGTTTTGGCAGTCTTTGACACTACTGATTATCTCCTCAATATTCTCTTCTCTCCAGGTTTCTGGAACATTATGTTTTCCTGGTTCTCTTTTACTGTCTGATAATTCTCTCTCCCCTTCATTGGATCTTCATCCAGGTAATGCCCATTACCTATGGGACTCCCACAGGAGTTCATTCCCAATCTCTTCCCTCTATACTACTTTACTTGGGGATTTCATTAGCTCCCATGGATTCAATTATCGTTATCTATACTGATGATTCTCAAATCTACTTAAATAGTTAACTTTTCTGTTGACTTCCAGTCTCACATTTCCAACTTCCTACGACATGTCAAAGGATGTAGACATATTAAGCTCGACAAGTCCAAAAGCAAACTCATCTTTCTCTTTAAGCCTTCCCAGCTTCCATAATTTCCTATAATTTTAAAACTACCACTATCTTCTCAGTCCTCCAGACTCACAACCTAGTGCCATTCTCAAATCCTCTCTCTCTTACCTACCACTTCCAATTTATTGCCAAGGTCTGTTGATTCCATCTATGGAATATTTCTCTCTTATGTCCCCTTCTTTTGTCCAATATGGCCACCACACTGATACTTGACCTCATCTCCCTATGCCTGGATTACTGGAATAGCTTATTGGTTGGTCTACCTGCTACATACCTCTCTCTGCTTCACTCCATCTTTCATTTAGCTGCCAAAGTGATTTTCTTAAAGCATGTCACTTAAAACATGTCTTAAACCATGTCACCCCTGCCTCTCCCCCAAACTCAGTAACTTCCAATGGCTCCTTATTGCCTCTAGAATTAAACATAAAATCCTCATTTGGTGTTTAAAGAACTTTATAACTAGCCCAAATACCTCTCCAATTTTCTTACACCTAACATCTCACCCTATCCCAACTTCTTTGATCCAGTAAACTCTTGGATGATCCTCAAACAAGACACTCCATCTCTCCCCTCCAGACATTTTCTCTGGTTGTCCCCCAGACTGGTATACTATCCTTTCTCATTTCCACCTCCTCATTTCCTTCATGTCTCAGCCATTTTGCATTCTACAGGAAGCCTCTCCTAATATCTCTTAATTTTATTGCCTTCCTTCTATTACTTAATGATAGACTGACAGACTGCATTATGTAGAAAATTAATCATATGGCTTGAAAAAACCCAGATAAATAAATCACTGTTCTGGGTATGGGATCTGAAGAATTGAACATAAGCACAGATGGTATTTCTATCTTTCTTTGCAATGGAGGGTTATGACTTTAGGAAATAAATAATTCTATGTATATGATAAAGAATAGGTTTTGATATTTCAGATCATAGCTAATGGTACATGAAGGGATTCTAGGTGACATATAATTTGTGAAAATTAAGTTTGGCAAAAGAATCAACTTGAGTTAAGAGGGAGGAAAATGACTAGAAGAAAATCATAAAACTATATATAGCTGCATACAACTAACTATAACATAAAAAGAACATAAGTGAAAGAAATGCTCAGAACAGTCATTCTTGCCAGGGACATAATCTTGGAAAGAAGTTCATGAATACTCACTTAATACTAATAGACAGAATATGAATACTTTAACCCTGAATACTTCTCTGACACAGGAAAATGAATGCATCAGGAGATAAAATGAAGTACTGACCAGAATGGAATCTTTTGGCTTGCCATGATATATGGATGAAAGAGGGCATATGTCATAAAAAGGATGGTAACATTATTCTCTTGGCTGACAGAGAAATATACCAAGAGATAAACAAATACACTGGCCAGAAAGGAATCTATTGGCTTGCCAAGATTTATGGATGAAAGAGGGCATGTGTCATTAAAGGGATGGCATCATTTTACTCCTCTCTGACCTAAAGAAATGCACCAAGAGATAAGAACATACCCTGGCCAGAATGGAATCTTTTGGCCTGCCATGATATATGGATGAAAGAGGGGATGGTCCTAAAGGAATGGCTCTATTTCTTCCTTACCCTATAAGAACCGAGAGGTTATCAAGAGAGGAAGGCATATATTAACAGAAAGGGCCAGGAAGAGACCATTCAGTTTAAGTGAAGAGCTAGAGCAATTAATGCAGGAGTACTCACTGGCACCTTGGCCATGCTTCTATACTACTGTGATAGCCAGAAGCTTAAGTTTGCCAAGAAGGATGAGTGTAAGGCTTTTCCCTTTCAGATATCACATCTTTTCTCTCTTCCTCTCTCAGGGGAAGTGAGTTCCAGAATCAACTTTCAAAAAGAGCTTGGCATGCCTCCCAAAAGTGAAGATAGGGATAAATCTAAAACCCTACACTCTGATAAAAAAAAAAATAAACTGCTTAGGGAGATGACTTAAGAGCAATACACATGAAAAGGCCTAAGGATCTCATGCAAATACAAACTTAATATGAGGCAACAGTGTGACATGACTGAAAAAAAAGGAAAAGCACCATTGATCAACTTTAACATATATAGTGTATTAACTGGGAGAAGTAATCATCTTATGATTTGCATTGATTAGAATAGGCTTGGAAGATTATTCAGTTCAAGTTTCTACATTTTAAGAAAGATAGACACACTAGATTATGTTCAGAGAAAAGTAACCATCCACTCATTAGACAAAGCATTTATTGAACAGATTTTATAGCATAAATAGGCAGGGTCAAAGCATTTAGTAAAAAGGGACCAGTTAATTCAATTCACTCATTTTAAGGATTAAGAAAATGCGACCTAGAGAGGTAAAGTCCAAGGATACATAAAGCTGCTAAAAATAATTCTGCTTTTAAGGTGTTTTTGTTCCCATTACACTTCAAATCCCCACTTAGGGAAGCACAGGAGGAACTATTTTAGGTTTGTATGAGGCTGTCTGATGTACTAGAAAGAACACTGGCTTTAGCATCAAAAGTACTAGTTCCAAATTCTAGTTCTGATCCTTAATTACCTACATGATCTTGAACAAATCATTTTTATGTTTCCAACCTCTATTTCTTCATTTGTAAAATTAGTAGGGTCTTGGATTAAGTGACTTCTAAACATCCCTACCAGTCCTAAATAAGATCTATTCTATGAGTTCTAATAAATCAATAAATGGTGATAAGTTTAGGGAGTTGGCTAAGCTTCTCTTCCCTTCATTAATGAATCATATCTACATGCAGGTCCTTTACAACTTGTCTCACCTTGTCTTTTGGCTCAAAGCCACCTTGCCTCTCTCTAATTTTGCCTCAAAATCAACCCTACAGTCCCGACATAAATCCTCTATAGTCTTGTTTCAGCAACATGGTTCAATCAAAGTTATTCTGTTCCTTTTCCTGTGCATGTATCATCTACACTGCCAGCACTGCTATTGATTTCAACACACCAGTTTTGCCTAAAAGGGTCTCAAGTCCAAAAAACGCATAAGAAGGAATTGGAAGTCAGTATAAAATCCAGGGGGATGATGAGCATTATCTTCAAATGCTTGTAAGGCAGTCAGGTGGAAGCAAATTAGATCAAATCTGCATGGTTCCAAAAGGTAAAACCAAAACCAATAAGAAGAAGTCACAGGGAAACAAGTTTAAGCTGAATTACTTAATAAGAACTTTTTAAACAACTAAAACTGTCTATAATGGAATGAGCTTCCATAAATGGAATGGGTGCATCCAACCTTTTGAAACTACTCCTATAAAAGCTTGAAATAAAGAGGAAATGGATAGGACTCCCTAATAGCTATTAATACTAATAGAATAGTATTCTTTAAGCCCCAAGGGGTTTTTGGACCTGACATAATAGCAAACCACCCATAATACAACTAATGATGATTGGGACTCCTCAGCTTGCCCTCAACTTTGGAAAAAGGGATTTGTGGGAGGGAGGGGGGAACCAGAGAGTCTGACTTGATGGACAGATGGAAAATGATAGAGGTTGGAGCTAAAAGAGCATGCCAGTCAATCAGTAAACAAATATTTTAAAAATACCTACTATGTACTAGGTACTATGAGAAATTTTATTAATGTCTGAAAGAGAGTCAAGAACATATTTCCAGAGTCCACCCCTGACCATCTGAGATGCCAATACATAATTGTTGGTGAGACCACCATGGAGATTCTTGCTATGCTTTCCTAAGAGAGAAAATCTCTTCCCCTCTATTATCCACCTACATTTGTAGTCCCTTAATTTTCCTGTTCCCTAATGGAGAACTGGATGGAAGCAAAATCAGCCACACTTCTCCTCCCTCCTGCCTTGTAGTGGTAAACTTTGACTGCCTTTAAAACTGCTATTTCTGTAAATGGTATTGTTTTTAAGTGTTTTCTCAGACAAGATATTAAAAGAAGGATGCTCATTCAAATCTATGCTAATTCTACTTAAACACTAGCAATAAGATTAGGAAAAGAGGAAGAAAACTTAGAAAAAAACTAGTTTTAAAGTATCAAGATTTTATAAGGCCATCCAAATTGAATCTACCAGTAGAAACAAGCTAGAGATGCAAGCCACATATTTAATTTAAAGCACAGAGCATTAGAGGAAGAAAGATTTCTCTTGAGAGTTGAACTAATAAGATGCTCCCTGATGTAAAATGATGGTTTAATTTTCAAACTACTGGTAGCCATATATATATATATATATTGACATCCAGGTTTTTAAGACAAAGATCTATCTAGGTATGAATTGAAGGAAATCCATGTCTCCACAAAAAGAAGGAAGAGGATCTTCACAAGAATACTGATAGTTCAGCTTTCCTTGCTTGCCTGCTCCACCTGTTGCTCACTGTCAGCAGAAATATTCAAGAAAGGGCTACATAAACACCTGTCAGTGATTATTATACTGGGTGGGACTATGATACTAAAAGTCTATGAAAACATGTACCTTAGATTCTCAGATGAAGGCAGGATAACACAATCTTGTAGCACTAGGGATGATAACTTAATAGCCTTTAAAAATAAAGATCTCTCATTAAACCAACAACCATCTGACTGATCAGCTATTTTTTTAAGAAGCTGATCTCGTTCAAACATGCTTTAGTTCCCTAAATTAAGTAAAAAACAAAAATAAAACAACTATCATGTTAGAATTTGTAAAGAGAATCAGTATCTATATAGTTACGGGACACTGGCCTTCTATAGGGACATTCTATTTACAAAAGGATTTCTAGAATTACATTTTTGTACCTTGGGGTGTCCCATTTATCATCAGTATAGGTAGTCAGCTTTATATTAAAAAATCCCAGCTTTATAATAAAAAGTCACTTTATATTAAAAAGAGTGAATATGCTTATTATATAAGAAAAGTCTTATTATTTGCATTTTCATCTTCTTTATTAAAATGTGAACTCCTTTGAAGGTAGAGTCTAGACTATTTCTTCCTTTAATAAATGCACGATGACTGATTGACTGTTGTTCTGGGGGTATGCCAGAAAGCCAGATTTGCAGAAGGGGCATCCCAACATCAAGCCTTACCACAACAATGATACAAATGGGCCCATATGAAATTGTTCCACCCTGAAGCTCTACTCTGTACCTTTGGTTCAAATGATCCTGACATTTCTTCACTTCAGCACTACGTGGGTGACCACTTTCCACCAAGCTGTTTGCAGCAAGATTCACCCCATCAATCTGTGTCATCAGCGTTTTCATTTCCTGGTCCAGAATGTCAAACCTAAAACAAACATTGCAACATTCAGTGTATAACACAGCAACAAGAATAACAGAAACATCACCACTAGATGTGCAGTCAAATCCCAGAGAAGTAAGATTTCAAATTCTTTCCCACCACTTCTTAAACATCATGTTCCTATATTCAAAAGAGAAGACATTAATGAAATTTGACAAATGCCATTCTGGGATACCTGCTACTGTCAAATTCCCTCAACTCCACCTTTACTCTCTTAGTACTGAGGCTAAATCTACCAACATAGTCTAATTTCATATTTACAGTCTTAATTTCATAACCTAATACCATTAAAGTACGACTCTTAGGCTAGTGTGAGCAGAGAGAATGGTTATTAGACATGTTATTGGCTCACCTAACAGAAGAAAAATGGCAGAAGGGTTTAGACAAAAGGTTTGGTGGATATTATCGATGGCCAGATTGCCAGGAGGGCCAACCTGTTATCACAGCTACCCCATTCTCCCTCCCAGATATTGTAAAGAATGTATTAACTGGTTCTGACCTGTGCTGTACCACCTCTAGGTCCTCCAGGGTATCTGGGATCTCCATCTGAGCCAGCCACTTCTCCTTCTCCCCCATCCACAGTTCACAGGCATCTGTCTCACCAAATACTGTATATAAATCCAGAGCATCCTGTAGCCTTTGCCGACGTAGGTCAGCCTGAGCTACCACCTGCTGGTAAAGTTCCCGAAGAGCCTGTAATCGGTTGTTCACATCAGGAGAATCCCGGAATTCTTGTGGGAAGCTCTGGGCTTGCTGTTCCAGGTGTTCCATCACCCCTCGACTCTCTTCCAATTCTTCGAGAAAGTCCTTATGCTTTTTTCCCAGGGCTCGTGTAGCTCCTTCATCTTGTCCAACATCCTCTCCTGAGAGCAAGCGGTGGGCATCTTGCAGCCAGGCCTTCAAGTCATCAGCATCTCCCTGGAACTGGAAGAAATTCTCAGCATCCTGGAGGTTTTTCTTGCGGAAAGCAGCCAGCTCCTTCAGCTGGTCCCAAAGGGCAGATACCTCCCGGATGCGGGCCTCAATCTGCGGGTACCCAAAATGCTTTTGGGCCACCATGTCCTCTGCTTCCTTCATTATCTGCTCCAGGTGGGCATCTAGTCCCCGAAGTTCATCCTCAAAGGCCTTGTGCTTACGCTGCAAGATTAACACACTGGTCAAGTCCTTGCCATAGTCCAATGAGGAATAGATCTGCTCCTTTTCCTTGATCCAGCTTTCTGCCTCATCCATCTCCCAAAAAAACTTCCACAGTCTCTTGGACTGCTCTAGACGGGCCTTCCTCCCTGCTGCCATTGAGCTTAACTCTCCAAAGCACAGCTCCAAGTGGCTGACCCGATCCTGGATAACCTGGGGGTCACAAGGCTGGTAACCTAAGTGAGGAAGAAAGGGAAAAACAAAGGGAAGAGAAAGATAAAAGGTTCATTTTCACTGTAAAATTAAAACTAAGGATGTAAATTGGTTATAACACATTGCTACAGGATTTCAGATTTACAAAGCATTAGTGAGGAAGATTATGCAAGTATTATTGAGGTTAAATAATGATTTGCTCAGAGTTACATGGAATATAAATGTCAGAGCTAGAACTCAGGTCTCTTCATTAGCATACTTATTCATGACTATCTCATAAACCTACCTACTGGCCTGGAGAAAAGTGAAGTTGCTTTTTGGACAAATTTTAATTTTATCTCTTGGAATACTAAAATATCTCTTGGAAACTAAAAGATGGAGTCTTCTAAGCTTTGGGACTCAGCTCTAGGGCTGGACTATCTACTATGGTAGGTCAGGGAGTGAAAATTCACCTCAGAACATCATAGCTAGCCTTCCCCAGACTATGATTTAAATCTCATCCAGTCATATACTAGAATAGGAGGGCTCACCCAGCTTGAGCATCTTGTCACTCTACTGACACTGATGTACCCTGCCCCTCTTGCTTTGGGAATAATAATCAAATCAATACTGTCACTGCTACTAGAAATAGTAGGAATATCCTCTGACCCATATGGTTCTGGGCAAATGATTTGACTTCTCTGGACTTCAATTTCCTCATCTATAAAATGAAGGGGATAGACTGGATGGTCTCTAAGATCTCTTCTCAACTATATGGTATGATCCTAGAATCACAATTCCTGTGATCCATATCCTATAAGCTCAAACTCTCTTGCTAGGCCACCATTCTCCTCTATGTTTTATTTCCCCTTTGAGGCCAATGACCATCACACTTTTGTATTTGTATCTCTAGGGATGGCTCATAATAGGTGCTTGTTAAATGATCTACTGAATTTATAGAAGCATTTTTGGTGGGAGAGCCTTTATCCAAATGGTGTTTTTTGTTTTAAAATCAATGTTGAGATACTGTTCTAACTCTTTAGGAAAATATTAGGATGTTCCCTTTATAGGACTGGTATCTTTTCATTCTGTTCTCTGCTCCACTACCTACTATACACAGGGCAATATGCCAAATTCTGGAGGCAATACAAAACCAAGATGTCATTGGTACTTGACTTCAAGGAATTTATGATTCTTATCTTGTAATTCATATGAACTGGATGAAAGGGTAAGGATTTTCTTGTACTTCAAATCTGATTTCAAGCCCTGTTTTTGACAATAGTTTCCTGGTATCTAATGTCTCACCCTTCCAGTTCCTTTCATGGAACCTTATCTGATGAAGACAAAAAGAAACTGAGTTTGGGGCCCTAAGGAGAACTTGCTGTGGGAGAACTTCACTGAAGGGGAAGAAAGATGGAATCTTGAAGCAAAGAGGAAATATCCTTTGCCTTACCTTTCCCATCCGTGAATTGGAGAGCAGCTGATGTGATTGCCTTCACTTTATCCCCCTGGATGGCAATGTCAGCTTCCATCAGCTTGTGCTTCTGAAGCAGGTCCTCTACCTCTAACAAGTGTTTCCCAAATTCAGAGGACAGGAGGTGAACCTAGGAAAGGAAGGATAAAATATGAGGATGAATGTACCTCTATAGAGAAAGAAAGGAGATGAGAAGCCATTCTGGAGAAAGCATTCAGTGGCATTTAGAATGGTTAAGACTAATTTATTTTAAAAATTAAACCTGTGATTTCATTGGCACAATGAGGAATTAACTTCACTAACCTAGGTCAGCTCTTTCTTTGCAAATTCTAGTCTTAGAGAATTATCTGAAGGCACTGAGAGAGCCAGTACATTTCAGAAGCAGGCTATGATCTCACATTTTTCTGATGCCCTCTCTCCTCACTAATTCATGTTGACTATCATGGTAAATATTCAATGAAAATAAAAGTATTCTTCTTCCTATTGCATGGTACCAAAAGACATGGAAACAGGTAAAGCTTAGTGGAACAGAGGACAGGGAGCAACCTTTCATATTGTACAGAGATGATCTTTATCTTTCAATAGTCTGGTGGTGATTATTCAGGTTGCAAACATTAAGACTCTTGGTCTTGCTCTTCTTCCCTTTTAAATAGACATCTCACTGTTAATTAAATTAACAGTAAGAAGTAAAGAAAGTAGGTAAAAAATTTATCTACTTTTTAAAAGCTGGATTGGGAGAGAAGAAAAATTTGTCTGGAAGAAGTAGAAAAAAGAGGACCTCAGAGATTATCTAATCCAAGATTCTTTTTTCCCCCTAAGGCAATTGGAGTTAAGTGGGCAAGTCAGCCCAGGGTCATATAGTTAGAAAGTGTTAAATCCAAATTTGAACTCGGGTCCTCCTGACTTCAGGGATGGTGCTCTATCCACTGAGCCACCTAGCTGCCCCTAATTCAGGATTCTTAAACTTTTTCCATTTGTGATCCCTTTGTACCTGAGAAATTTTTACATGACCCCAGATATATAGTTATATAAAATATATTTATTGATAATAAATCACAATTTTGTGACCTCCACATTCAATTACCCTATTTGGGGTTGTAACAATCAGTTAAAAGTTATTGGTCTAGTCCAATTCTTGCCCAGATCATGAATCCTTATCTTTGTCATTCATGTCTACTTAGTTAATTTTAAGTCAGTTATGCAGATCATGGGTAGATTCCAGGTTAACTGTGGGTAAGAACAGACAGAGATTGTGTTTTTTTCGTTGCCTCCTAACCTTGGGCAGGAAGGACCAGAAAGCTTCAGTCTGGATGTTTATAAAAGGGGTATGTGATTCCCAGATGAAAGGAGTCAAAGAAGTATAAATTAGTAGTAAAGTTGTTAAGCTCTCACTCAGTGAGAGGGCAAAACTGCTAGGTGTTGGCAATGGAGAAGGGAGAGAGATCTACCACTGAGAGGCCAGACCTTGATCTCATCTATCCAGTCGATGCTGTGAAGCATATCTTGGAAGAGCTTCTGCAGCGTCAGAGTCATCTCCAGCCTTTGGCGCCGAGATTGCAGAAGCTCCAACAAGTAGGACCACATACGCAGAATGTTGTCCTTTCTCGCCTTGATGCGCTTCAAGTCATGATAGTTCTCCTTCTCCAATTCCTGTGCCAGATCTTCCAGGGCCTTCACCCTCTCCTCATAAGCAGCAGTATCTGTCTCAATGGCTTCATGCTTCTTCTTGGCTGCTTCCACAGCTGCCAGGTCGTAACCAAAGTTATCCTGCTCCCCCAGGGAGAGAAAACAAAAATGGAAATGTCAGATTTCTAGACTATTCTGCATATTCAAGCAGAAGATTCGGATTCATCCAAATATAGACACAATAAGGCCATCATCAGAAACTGGACTGTTTGCCAATGAGTCATTGGAAAGAAACCTTTAGGTTCATTCAAAAAATAGTTTCCAGCATTATTGGAATACTTTTAAAGATTACATATTATCTTATTTGAACTCCACTACAAGCTTCTGAAATAAGTATTGCAATTATCCCCATTTGAAAGATAAAGAAACTACAGCTCAGAAGGAGTTAAATGATTTGTCCAGGGTCATAAGACTATTATTTGTCAGAGATGGGATTTGAATGTAGATCTCTACTCCAATCCCAGAATTCTGGCTTTTCCTAAATATTTGTAGCTCTGATTTTAAATGATCACAGATTTAGAAATGGAAAAGACTTTAGAGCTCAGATAATTTTAAAGATGAGGAAATTGAGGTCACACAAGCAGTATCAGAGAATCCACACCATCTGACTCCAAATCCAATCTTTTTTTTTCATTGCACTACATTGCTAGACAAGTTTAAGTGGGAACTAGCTTTGCTCTTTTGTTTTCTAACTCAAAGCCAAGTTCTGAAAGTCTGAGCAGCTCACAAGTACTTTCTAAGGAGTGTCATTATTTAGTCTATATGGCTTAAGGAACTTCACAGTGGCAAATTTGGCCCTTAATTATTTTTTTTTTCTCCTAGACATGGGCAGAGCAAAGAGCTCATCTGTCTACAATCTGGTTTCCACCTACAGGAATTTACATTTGCACATACAATACTTAAAAATTCTTCCAGAATACTTATTTTCTGTTTCTAGCATGAACTTAATTTCAATCTTCATGTTAGAGGGGAAGAGACATTGTCTCCAAGAAAAGGCTCTGTGGTCAATTTCAGATTAGATAAATATGTTGGAATCCTATATTCCAAAGTCTTCTATATTTAGAGCAAATATGAAGGACCAGCAAAAAGAAAACACCCCAAAACAAAAAACTACATTGCTCTTTCTCTCTAATATATACACATACATACCTAAATACACTGTATCCTGACCATATGTATCATAGAACTATTATCTATAGTCAAATTATACCCTAACTTTAGCTGAGACTAACAGCCCATATAAACTAACTTTGATGACACTTTCTGGAAATGAAACTTAACATCTATAATCGGTTTATCTCCCACAGGATTCCTTAAAGATAAAAGATAAGGATTTCTGGTTGCTTCCAATTTAGGTTGAACTTGAAACAAGTATAAAGAGAAATAAAACACAAGCCCAGATCTGCATTCAGGGGTAGACATTTTTATAATGAGAAAAGGCTGAGAAGAAATTTAAAAAGTTAAATGATAAGAGCTAATAAGAAAGGTGGCATCTATATCAAAATACTCATAATAGTGCTTTTTATTCAAGTGAAGAACTAGAAACACAGTAGATACCCATTAATTAGGGAATGGCTAAACAAATTGTAGCATGCTACATGATAGAATAGTACTATATCGTAAGAAACAACAAATATGGATTTAGAAAATTATGAACAACATTAGACAAACTGATACAGCATGAAATAAGTAGAATCAAGAAAATATATAAATACAATAATCACAATAAAGTAAATGGGAAACAACAGTGAAAACAAAATAAAGCAAAAGTCACGAAACTAAATAACATATTTGTAAATGACTAAGTTTGGACCCAGTGGAGAAAGAAAAAAAAAATGCATTTCCCAACTTTTTTACAGAAGTGGAGAATCACAGGTGTGGAGCACTACTACATTTACTCTCAGATTCAGTTGGTATCTTCTCTCCTTTTGCTAAATTGCTTTTATTCTTTTTCTTTTCTACAAGAACTTGCTGGGAAGGTGATGGAGAAAAGTTATATTAAAAAAAAAGGTCATCAAGGATATAAATAAAAAAATTTAAAGTACTAATATTTAAGCATACTGCTTGGTCACTAGATTTGCCCATAACAGAGTAAAAAGTAACAAAATCAGCAACAGAGCCACAGAGAAGTAATAAAAGAGGAAGACTTCTAAGGCAAGAGAGACAGAATGGTAAAGAGATGGCAGACTTGCTCATGTACTTCTGAAATGACCACAACGGAAGGTCTTCTAAGCAAAGTCTAGATGGTCCACAACTTTAATGCTCCCCTCAGCCATCCATCTCTGAAATGCTGGGCACATACATATGCTGTCCATTCCACCTATTGGGCTGCCCTAGCACCACAACTCTCGTGCCAGCTCACCTCCCCAGAGGCTATTATGGGCCTCTCTCTGCCAGGGGCCTGGAGTCACTTATCATAACCCCAAACATTACCTGGGAGACCAGGCGCTGGTTCTCACTGAGCCATGTTTCCCTCATTGCTGCCTTGCGGTCAAAACGCCTGGCCAATTGTTCTAATTTCTCTTGACGAATGAGTTCATTCCTCAAGGCAAGCTCTCGCCGATATTCAGCTTCTTCCAGGCTTTCCCAGGCCTACAGGTAGAAACAGGTTTAGTAAGAAATAGAATGTTCTGAAAAGGTGGGAGTTCCATGACAATTATGGTGCCATCTCTGTAAGAGGCACTCAGTACAATTAGGACACTTGAAGGGGTGTGAGAAGAAGTCAATACTCTATTGAATAAATGAAGATAAACTTATAATAGCAGCCTTTGACCCACATATCCAGGTAACCAAGTTTTCTGAGAACAAGTTTTTCTCTAATCCTTCATAGCAACATCAAAAGTCTGTTCCTTCACCTATGTCATATATATCTATTAGGATTTCCTGGGGTTTAAAAATCTTGCAAAATTTTTTTTGCACATTTCTTCCCCCACTCCATCCCATTACTATGTGAGATCCTTAGAATAAAGGGCTGTGTTTCTGCATTTTTTTTTTTTTTGTATCTCTAGCACTTAGCTCAGTGCCTTATATTACTAAATACTTAATACTTGCTGACTGATTTGTTACACAAAAAAAGAAACAACCAACAATGTTATCTGTAAATGTTCCTCACTTTTTGTCATATTTATGGTAACCAATGAAACAAATGCCCAGAAATGCATGTATGTATCAGGATACATAATGGATTGAGTTGATAGATGGTGAATGGATTTTGACTGATTGCTGCTTTCAGGTAGTACCCCCAAAATAACCTGCATGTGGAATCAATAACACTGAAGAACAAGACTTAATTTACCCGGTCCAGTATTGATCAATTCCCTATACTGTTATCTGGAACCCAATCAACCTCCCTGGCAAAGCATAATGGAAAATGCAGTTGTACCCGGTTAATGTCAGACACAAGTTTCCCTTCATGGGGTGTGTACACTTTCTGATTGTTGGCCCTCATCCTGGACTGGATGGTAAAAAGTAGGACTTCCAGATTTCCCTTCTCTTGAAATCTAAATGAGAACAGAGGAAGAAAAATTAGTCTCCAGATCTCCAAAGTAAAATCTCCTATTCAAACTAAACATGTTATCCCAAAGACTTAAAGAGTTTGGAAATGATGCCAGATTTCCCCTGGAAGCTAGGGAAGCAGAAAAGCAAACAAAGATTTATAGTCCTGTTCAGTTGTCAAAATATCTGTGGACATCTACCAGCCAAGACAAAACAAAGCTTGTATCATCACAATATAGATCAGAGAAAATAGCCATTATCATCTGAGCACTTGTCTCTTACTTGCTTCTATATGGGAGTAACAAACTGGAATGTTTTCTAACAACTTTTGACCAATCTTTGCATTAATCAATACGAAGCAATGCCTCAGTCATTCTGCATACAGCAATTTTCTGGTAAGCTCTTTAGTCAAGTCTTCAATAAAAACATTAACAGGGCATTATCCTCATAAAGACATGCTGCACAAAAAACCACTCTCAAAAATCTGTGGACTATAACAAACCTAAGTTCATAACAAGTTCCAAAATCTTTTAAAAATTATTGTTAAAAAGAAAAGCAAAAGCCATATGACTGGCAGGAAGGAGACATAGAAATAGTCTATATAGACTTGAATCCCCAGGTCAAAGCTCTAGCTTAATGTGGCCTCAATTTCATTCCCAATTCTGCAAATCTCTACAAAACCTTATAAATTTCAATGGTATCTTCAATTCACTCTAAAATAAAAGAACAGGGAAACAACTTATCCTGTAACATCAATAATGTAAAAACAAATGATTATGATCAGTGAAATAATCAATCACAATTCTAGAAGACTGATAAAGAATGCTGCCTAGCTCATGTCAGAGAGAGATGATAGACTAATGGGCAGAATGAGAAACTCATTTTCGGATATGGCCAATGTGGGAATTTTCATGCTTGAGTCTGTTAATATAATACAAGAAATGATGGACCAATATGCAGAATGAGAAATCCATTTTGGGATATGGCCAATATGGGAATTTGCATGCTTGACTCTGCTAATAAGATGTAGGGATTTTATATTTCTTTCTTTCAAAAAAGATAATATTTGTATAGTACTTACACAGTGCCTGGCACATAGTAGATGCTTAATAAATGCTTATTCCTTTCCTTCTTTTGTTTCTTTCATTTTGTAGAGGGAAAAAGGGAGAAAAACACTTACTAATTGAAAAAATTTATCAAAAATAAGATAACAGAAGAGTCTGAAACAATATTCTATAGCTTTTTCAAGAATTCTTAATGTGGTATTCCAAGGATCAGTCCTACAGTGAATTCTCCAACCCAAGAAACAACCAACAATTCTTAGTGTTCCATAAATGCTTTTTGCAAGAGCCTTGGCCCTGAAACACTGTCTATATAGCCAAGAGATAACATCCCTGTGCACAATACCTACCACTCTCACAAGGGATGATGTCTGTATTGAATTTAGGACCTTAAAAGTGGGTCAGTGTCAGAAAAGAAATCAGATACTTGTTTATAGGTACATTCTAGACTCCATGTCTCAACTTTCCTTGTTTAAGAGCCATGAATGGAGAGTTTAGGAAGACAGAAAGCAGGGGAGAAGCAGGTATAATTGATGAGTGATGAAATTTACTTCTACAGAGTTGGGCCATTTTTATTGGCAGATAAGCAAGACCATACTTGGTATGTATGTGTATGTGTACACATGTGTGCGTGTGTGTTTGTAGATGCTTGGAATAAACATTTACAAAGTATTAACTTTGTGCCAGGCATTGTGTTAAATTTACAAAAATTATTTCATTTCATCCTCACAGCATAAATAGGTGCTATGATAGTACAAATAATAACAACAGTAACTAATATTTATATAGTGCTTGCTTGCTATGTGCCAGGAATTGGGCTGTTTCACAATTATTCTCATTCAATATTGATAAAAATCCTGAGAGAAAAGTGCTATTATAACCCCTCATTTTACAGAGAAGGACACTAAGGCAAATGGTTGAGTGACTTTCTCAGATTACATAGCTAAGAAGTATTTGGGGCCACATGTGAACACAGTCCTTCCTGACTCCATCTATCCACTACCCTATTTTGCTGCAAATCATTACCCAAGATGAAGTAGAAAAGAAACTCTGTTAAGTTTAGGCTTGAAAAGTTCAGAAATAGGAAGTGGCAAATCTAAACTAGAGGAGGAAGAGGAAGAGAGGAAGGATATAACTCTGATGATTAATGGCAATTACACACAATGGTGCTAGGATGAGATGATAGAAGGTAGTGGGATCAGAGAAATGGGCATTTCATTAGAGCAAAACAATACAGCAGTCCTAAATCAAAGGTGAATTGAAGAGCAGAAGGCTAAGAAACAAAAGTCTGGAAAATCACCTGTCTTAGTTACAGAATGGGACTAATTAATAAATAATGCCTGACTCCCTGCACAGATGAGTTATATGGGGCTGAGTCAAGATTGAGAAAAGGTGTGTGTGTATTGATTTGAAGAATTTTAACCTCTTGCACAACGGAGAAAGATCCAAAGGAATTAAAATCACCAAAGAAATCCCAACCTTTGTGGGAGAGGCACTAAGATCTGAATTCAAGTCCTACTTCTGACACATACCAGCTGTGCAACCCTGAGCAGCCACTCAACTTCTCAGTGTTCTAAACAACTCACAAGTTGAAAAAAAGGTGCTAACCTACATTGGTGGAAGAACTTTATTCATTCAGGAAATCCCGACATCAAAAGAAAGAATAAATTAGTCCCTGTCCCTCAACTTTTCAATAAGTTTCCTTCTGTTCCATGGCTACAGGCTACATATGTAATGCTATTTACCTTAGAAATGGCTGCCACACATTTGTGACAATAATGACTGCCACAATATTAGTCAATATAGTCATAGCAACAATAGGGCAAATATATCTCCCTTCCTAAAAAAGAATACTCCAGAGCTTATGGAAGAATAAGAAGATATGGATACTTTATACAAAATACTAGAAAAGTGGTGTCATTTCTAAAAACAAACACTTCTCATATTCTGCTACTATTTATAAATGTCATTAGTATCAAACCAAGAGCTAGAGGGAGAAGTGCCCTGAACTCTTCCCTCTTCCAAATTTCCTTATTTCTGTTAGAGACACAACTATCCTTCCCACTTACTTGGATATAAAATTTCAGTGATCTTGGACTCTTCTTTCACCTTCATCCTCATCCAATCTGTTGTCCAGATACACGTACAATTCTTCATATGTCACTTTCTTTCCACTCAAACAACCACCAGCCTTGTTCAGAACCTCATTCTCACTTGGACTACTAAAATAGACTTATAATTGATATGTAGCCTCTCTCCTCTCCAATCATCCTCCACACACCTACCAAATTAAGATTCATCTTGTTTCTCTAAATACCCTTATTATCATCTAGGATAAAATTAAAACTCCTTTATTTGGCTTTTAAAATCCTTTGTAACCTGCCTCCAGTCTAATCTTTCCAGGTTACTCTCCTTCACACACTATATTCTTACCAAATTGACTTGTTGACTGCCAACCATTCACAACATTGCACTGTCTCCCTGTCTTTGCACAAGCTATCCATCATGCCTAGAACACACTTCCTTTTCACCTCCACTTCTTTAGAATCAATATCACCTTCAATATCACAGGAAGTCTATTCTGATAAGCTGCTGATACTCTCATCCTCTCCAGAAATTATTTTGCATATATTTTATATTTAATTTTCTATGTACATGGTACTTCCTTTCCAGTAGAATGCAAGCTGCTTGAAGACAGAGCCTATTTCTTTCTTTGTCTTTGTATGCTCAGACTCTGGCACACAGCAAGTGCTTAATAAATGCTTGTGGAAAGAATAAATAAATGCATTCCTAGTTAACTCAATAAATGTCTGTCTGTAAAGATATGACCCTTACTTGGGTGGCTTCTCCACAGTTCGGTAGGTGCTGAAAGATTGCAACTGCTGCTGTAACCCACTCAGGGAATTAGCAAACTTGCGGCTGTTGAGGACAGTAATAGTCTGCTCAATCCAGGTAAGCAGATCAGAGGCCAGCCCACTGTATTTTTCAATCATCTTCTCAGTTTCAATGGCATGGTCAATCACCTGATAATTGTAAACAGCACTGACATTAGCATTATTATTATTATTGATGATAATGATATTAATGAATAATGACACTATTCATGGCAATCACAATCAGGGAATTCTTATCATGGTTTACCTCTTTTTAGGCATATTATGCACCAAGCTACTAGAGCGAATCCACTTCTCAACTGGCATACATGCCCTTAGCTCACTACTCCTGCCTGGAGCAAGCCAGAGAGGTCTTGCTTCATTTTCACTGACACTATCAGAAAAAACTCAAGTTTGTCATTATGCAGAAGGATGTTACCTTTGGGGAAAGCTACATATGGCTCACCTACAGAGCAATCATGGCAGACTGTCTATACAATACCTAGCATATTCTAAGGGCCTGAGAGCTATAAAATCACAAGAAAAAAAATGATAGAGGGGTGTGGCAAGCCAGTAATTAGTGCCTTAGAACTTGGCTCTCCACAACTTAGACAATGATGTCTTTTAGAATAAGATATGAAACTGAAAGAATTCAGCTTTGGAGTTTTGTTAGTATCTACACCCACATCGACTATAAACCACCTTCCAACATGAACCTCTGCTGGTCCATTATAATTAGAATCCAAACAATGTATGGATTCCACATAGAGAATCCATACTGTTAAACTCTGTGATAATCCAAGACTCATTAATGACAAAAGGGGAGAAAGGAATATAAGTCACAGAAATTCCCAGACTTTGAACTGGGTTTGGCTCTGGTAAGAGTCCAATAAGAAGGGGGAGAAGGGGACTTACTAGTTTTCTGTCTGGTTCATACCTTGCCAACACGCTTGCCCTCCACAGCCAGCACCTTCATCTTGGAGAAATAATGGTAAAATGCTACCACATAAGTAATGATGGATTTCTCATCAGGATTCTCTGTGAAGACATCTGCAAAAGAAAAGTGACCAGCCTTCTTATAGCAATTAGTCATTCAATTTGAGGAAAAAACTAGAAGCCTAGGAAAAATCAGGCTTACTACAGTGTTCCTGTAGCACTGAGCTCACTATAGTTGTGGGTCATAGAATTGACAACAGTCTCTAAGGAAACATCAAAGAACAGGAATGGGGGAGAAATGTGTCTGTGGTTTTAGAGGCAGGAAATAAAAAAAATCCAAAGGGAAAGCAGTTAGGGGTGGGAAGGACTTTAAGAGTTGCAATATAAGTCAGACATTATGTTATGCACATGTATAAGGTGAGACCTTGCAAAAGTATGTGGTGTCTCAGGGTTCACTCAGCACCTAGAATTGAGGAATAGCCCATTATAAGTGTTGACTGCTATTCCAAAAAGCTCTCTGCAACAAAAGAAAGCCCTGGTTGAATTCCTGTCTACTTAAAGCTGTCATTTACACAGAAAATACGGCTTTGCTCCAAGGTCCCTGGTGCTAACATCCTTTCTTTCTGTGGTGATTACCGTCACCATATCTTATCTTATGGTACTAAGATACAAAATACAATAGATTCTGGGCAACCTTTCTGCATCCTCAGTCTTAGTCTCTCTCAAGAAACTCACTTTCTCTTTCAACCTCCAAAGTGGTAAAAGTTGAGCTGCCTCCTCTCCTCATGTAAATATATCTATAGTCAGTCTGTCCTCTATACCTCATCCCCATATGTTTTTTTTACCCTAGTGAAAATATTCCTAGTTATAACTCTGGGATGCAATGAAGAAATTGGTCTGGAAATACGATGGAGGTTGAGAGAACATGTTGGGTTTACCTTCTGGGTCAAGGAGTGGGATAATGCCCAGTTGTCTTTCTGCCACATCAAATGCATGTTCCAGGTTGTGTCGGGCATTGGAGTCCTTCAGCTTCTCAAAGTCAATTAAATCTGGCCTGGGAATGAAGCCAGAATATTAACAAGGAGATCACTTATAGCATCTGCATCTAGCAGGGAAGCTAGAGCACGGGATTAAATCTGCCCACAGAGAGAGACAGATCTTGGGCTGATCAAGAGAAACAGCATGGAAGAGAAAGTGGAGATCAAGAATAATGGAGAAGAGACACTTTGCGGGAAATAAAAAGAGCAAGAGGGAACAACAATGCAATTAGAAATGGGAAGAAGAGGGCAGAGGATATCATAGGCATTTAAGAAAGGAGGAGTACTAAAAGTATTAAAAATTACAAATTCTTAACGCATAAGATTCACATGAATTTCAAATAACAACTTCTATGTGAAGTGAAAGACTACCCCTTGAATTAAGAAAACATCTCAACAGGATTCTAAAGACCTCTTACCGATG
This sequence comes from Sarcophilus harrisii, assembly GCF_902635505.1. Taxonomy (NCBI): domain Eukaryota; kingdom Metazoa; phylum Chordata; class Mammalia; order Dasyuromorphia; family Dasyuridae; genus Sarcophilus; species Sarcophilus harrisii. The sequence continues at coordinate 322,541,721 of NC_045427.1, forward strand.
CTTGTGAATCAAGGCATTAAAGGCCAGACCATCCTTCCAGCTGGAGGTAAAATTGGTGACATTGACGTGGGGATAACTGCATTCAAGAGAAACATTTTTTAAAGTGAGAAATGGATTTCATTAGACTCTCAAGTGTATGTGTATGAAATGTGAGAACCACTGCATATTTTAAAGAATGACTTTATCCCTCTTCCCAATCAAATCATCCTCAATATCAGATCAAGGATGTTCCCTCATCAAATGGCCAGGTACCAAATAGCTCACATGCTTTCTCAATAAAAGAAAAATAAGACCATTTTGATGAAGAACCCTATAATTCATCACTCACTACAACAAGTAAGGATAGATTTTGTATGAATTACTTTTAGGCTGTGATCAGTTGGAGTAATAAGGTTTATATGTCCACTAGTGCTTTGGAGGCAGTGCTTTGTGGAGAGCAAGGCAGTAGTTGTGGTGGTGGGTGTGAGATAGTCAGTGACTGGCATTGACAGAACATACCCTGATGTCTTCATCTGACACCAAAGCAGTAGTGCATCCTTAGCAGAGCGAGTCTCCTGACCCTCTTGAGTTTGAACAACTATGTCTTGGATCTGGCAGTGGGAAAAAAAAATAAGAGAGATTCTTTCTGTGCTTCTTGATTTCTATTGTATACTTTCTCCTCTCATTCTGATCTGTAGTACAGATTGCCTGACCTGTGTAAATCCCAACCAAAAGCAGACTCCCCATCTCCAAATCATTACCAATGGCTTCCTTTGGAAATGGGGAAGGGAAGTTTTTCTTGTGTAAGAATGAGCCTTTCATTAACTTAAGAAAGAGATGCTGAAAACTAAATTAGGATAGAGGACACTAGACTTCATCTTTTGAGGGACAAAATTGGGCCACAGAAAAATGTCATCACCTGGATAGACTGTGTTTTAACTGTTACTCCTGTTTCCTTTTCTTTCTTCCTGATTCTATTGCTATTTTGTATATCTCATCCATCCACAGAGCGTGAAATCAGATCAGTCAGTAGTCTAAGTTCCTGGTCTGATGGGCTCCCTGAATTCAAGCCAAACAGTTATATCTATTCTTCCTTTAACCTTTAAAACATGCCCCTATACTTTCACAGACATCCCTACCCAAAGGAGCTCATTCTTTCCCAGACACTATCAAACTTGAAATGGTCAGGATTAGACAAATGGTCAACAGATTGGCTAGATGATTCTGTCTCCTTATTCCTTTCAAAATTCCCTGATGCCTACTGTAGCTCTATAATTTCAGGATGAGATAGGGAAAAAAACTGGAGAGGGGAGAAAAAGAAAGAGCAAGTCTTTCCAACAACCAATAACATAGTTAGCATTGTTTCTATCCTCACTCAAAAGAGTGAGCAGTTGTCAATATGATTTATCATATCTAATTCTATTCCCAGATCACTCAGCAAACCAGATATGTGAACCCTAAATTCATTGTTTTGGTATGGGTTTTCTACAATGGTAACAGATTTTTTTATAATAAATAGAATTTTATATCACAAAGGACTTAACAAATAGGATCTCATTTGATTCTCACATCATAAAGTAAATAATGCCAGTATTATTACACCTATTTTAAAAATAAAGGAACCAAGTAATTTGCTTGAGGTTAAATAACTCATATACGTTGAAACTGGAGCTTGAACTCAGGTCTGCTGATATCTAGAAATCTTTCCAGAGGATAAGTTGATAGCTATATACTACTAAATATGTAGATTAATTTAAAAATTCTTTCATTGTTCTTTACTTGTTTTCATTCATGTCCAACTTTGCTTGACCCATTTCAGGTTTTCTTGGCTAAGATTCAAGAGTAGTTTGCCATTTTCTTCTCAAGCTTATTTTATAGATAAAGAAAATGAGACAAACAGTGTTCAGTGACTTGCCCAGAGTCTCACAGCTAGTAAGTATCTAAGGGGATTAAAATTCAGACTTCCTGACTCCAGGTCCATGCCTCTATCCACTACCTTATAATGCATAAAAAAGCTGTCCTCAAATGCTATCTCTGAATTCATACTGGCTATGTCATAACTGTGACTTAACAGTCACTTAACCTCTCAGGTGCCCCCAGATGACTTTCTAAAATTATAAAGGGGAATTACAATTGCTAATTTGCAATGGCAGAATGCCCCTTGTTGCTGTTTAGTTGTTCAGTCAAGTCAAATTCTTAATGACTCCAGGGGTTGGTCCATCAGATTTTCTTGGCAAAGATGATGAATTGGTTTGCCATTTTCTTCTCCAATGTGTCCATATTTTACAAACAAACTGTAAGCAAACTGTGTTAAGTGACTTGTCCAGTTTATATGGACATATAAACCCTTGGACCCTTGTCCAGGGTTACATAGCTAGTAAGTATCTGAGGCCAGATTTGAACTCAAGTCTTCCTGACTCCAGGTTTGGTGCTCCATCCACTGCACCATCAAGCTATCTCTAGGATGTCTCTCCTTTAATGAAATTAAAGGCCTGGACAAATGTTCTATGAATTGCTGTTCTTTCTGCTCCAGTCCATCAAATCCAATATCCCTTTGACATCCCGAAAATCTTACCTGGAAGCGAAGAATAATGGTCCAGATAAGACCCAGAACAAGACGGTGATTGCCATCTACAATATCATGAGAACCCATATTTTCCAGATGTACTCGCTGCTCCTTGAGGAATTGCAGGGCTTTGTCAACATTCTCTAAGCAGTGAATCCGCATCTTCCCTTTTGTAGGTTTTGGCTGGAAGGAAATATAAATAATAATCAAAGGGCAGCAGTAGACAAAGAAGTGAATAACTTTTGCAAGAAGCTATAGCAATGAGAAAAGCAAAAGAGCTTGGTTGATATTCATGAATCCTCCTACAAACTAAGTGCAACCTATTTCTTCTTCAGAATTACCAAAATTCCTACCCTTTTTATTTAGCAAGACTAAAGTATCTTCTTGCCTAGCTCTTTCAAAGCTGGTTTGAAGTTCAGATGGTTTGGTACATTTCCTAGGGCCTAGTTCTAGCTTCCTGCACTTGATGATATTGGAGATAGTGAAATCTATGTCAACCAACAGCTCCTCATCCCCATCTCCAATGTGCCCCACTGTGCACCATAAGGCATAAAGAGTATGTGAAAGAAAGTCTCAACAGAGATCCCCACTAGCTACAAATCTCAGTGGTACTGGCTAATTAGAAAAAAATCCAAAACAAGAACATTTATCAACCATCTACCATATGTCAAATAATATATTAGACACTGAAGATTCAGAGACAAAACCAAATAATTCCTGCCTTCAAGAACCTTACATTCTAGTCTCTCAGGATCACAACTAAAGTACTGTTAATGTTGATTCCAGGGGAGGCTTTACATCAGTTCTCCAAGACAAGAAATCCTATCTAGAGGAGGAAGAATGATCCAACAATGGGAAGAGAAGTTTAAAAATGTCACACACATACACATTCCCATTTTATATTTAGTTCAATTCAACTTAAAATATCTATTGAGATTTGGGATGGAAATGCCAGTTGCATCCAGAGAGAGAACTATGGAGACTGAATTTAGATCGAAGCATAGTATTTTCAATTGATTGGTGTTTTTTTCTCTTTAGGTTTGATTTTTCTTGCACAACATGACAAATAAGGAAATATGTTTTAAAAGATTGCACATATTTAACTTATATCAGATTGCTGTTTTAGGGAGGGGAAAAGAGAGGGAGGGAAGGAGCAAAATTCCGAACATGTGAAATGAAGGTTGAAAGTACAGTATAATGGAAAATTTTTAAATAAGTGAAGCAAAGCCTCAATAAAGAACCCTTAATAATATATAAATATCTAAAACAGATTTGAAAATTGGGAGCCCTCTCTGTTGCTTTTAATTTAACATATATGACTTGATTTATCACAAACGAAATGATTATAACTCATGGAAAATAGATTTTTTTGCCATTAAAAACATGTGCATTATATTCTTTTCTCTTATCCCATTCTGGGCTCTAGAAACAAAGCTATGAATCCTACTTCTTATCCCACCAGTTATGTGACCATGGGCATGTCTCTCAATCTCTAATTCAATTTCTACATGCATAAATTGGGAATATTAATGCTTGAAATACTCACATCATGGGGTCCATAGGATCATATGTTTAGATCTGGAAGAACTTTTGGAGGGCATCTACTCCTACCTCCTTATTTTAGATGGAGATGAAATGAGTCACCCAAGTTACACAGACTGTTAGAATTAGAGGGTATTGTTGCAAAGGAAAAAAAGGTGTTTCATGAGACTTAAAGCACTACATAAATGGGATTTCTTGTTATTAATTCACTTCATTTTACAGAAGGAAAACTGAGGCATATTATGAGTTACCCAAGGTCATAAAGCAAGTCAGTGCAAATACTTAGAACAGACCTAGAACAGCTGTTACAACATCAAAATTATTGAATTATAACTGCAATAAGGTAGTGTTACTGCTGACATCTTCCAAAAAGTTTCAATTTCCAAACCCAAGAAAAGGAACAATAATATCAAAATGTCTAGTGGGATTTCATAATGCTAACTCAATAGTGGTCGAAGGCAAGCCAAGATCAGGAAGCAAAATATCCTGGCCAGCTCTTAAGTAAAAAAAAATAGCTTAAAACATCTATAATCTGGCATTTTGTCCTATTAAAGTGACTAGAAGAAGAAGATGAGAGAGGAGAGGGTAGGTAATCGTAATAGGAACCAGTTTTTACTATTTGAAAGATAGCAAAATGTTTTACGTGGATTAATTCATATTATTGTCATAATATCCCTGGGAAATAGGTATCATTATTATCCTCATTTTATAGATATAGAAGTTGGGAATGGGAATTTAAGTGATTTATCCAGGGTCACACAGCTAGTAAGTATCTGAGGCAAAATCTGAACTCAGACCTTCTTTCAAGTCTACCATTCCATCCACTGCATTACCTAGTTGCCTCTGACTATGAGGCTAAGATTAAGAGACTCATTCAGAAGGGAAATCTTATTCAAGGAAGTGTCCTGACTAATTTCCCCAACCATACTTGGAAATATTTAATATACCGAATGAGTCTCTTAATTAAATATTTCCAAGTATGGTTGGGGAAATTAGTCAGGACACTTCCTTGAATAAGATTTCCCTTTTTGCTCTGGTTTGAGCAATTTCCAGGAAAGAGATGGATGAGTTTCTTGGGATCATGCTGACTTGAGAAAGCCCATTAACCTAACCCTCTTTGAGAAAAAAAAAGGTCAATCCTATTATATCAACAACCTGATGAAAGAAAAATGTGACAAATCTGAGAAGCTTTACCAGCATCTCTCCTGAGAGGACTTCCAGAAGTTTGATGAGCATCCTTCCATCCCGCAGGTCCTTGTAGAGGTCAGCAATACGACAGGATACACGTGCCAGGTGTGAATTTACCCATTTTGTGAAAGTCTTCTTCTGAACAACTTCCCGCTCATCTGCAAAAAGAGAAAAATCCCAGATAAGGTATCACAAAGCTGCTGAGGATCAATTGGACCAGGCAAAGGAGGTTTGTGCCATGTCTTGCACCTACATGAGAATATTTGACAATCATAATCCAGGTCACACATTTAGCAAACAGAGGCTCATATGTCTTTAGTGCCAAGATAGTGAAGCTATTAGTTTCTTGACCACACAATAGTGGTTCCTGTGTGCCATATCACAGACAGAAATCCAACTACTCAGTTGCTTTTGAGTCTATACATGTTGGCCACCAACACTCAGAAATGCAGTACCAAAGTGAACAGCTACCTTGTCTCCATATGCTCTGTTCCCTTTAGATTTCTTTTCTCCTGGGAATTCACTAAGTATAAAACCCTCAATATTCAAGCAATTGACTGTCTGTACTAATTTTTTAAAAGGTAACATCTAAGAGTCAAGCGTGAGATAAAGGGTAAAAGAAGCTTTATCTCTCATTGGTACTAGATTATACATTGCAAGAATTAAAATGGTTCTTTTGCTAATAAAGAAAATTATTTCCTTGGGCAGGGAGCAGTTTTTTAATCTATAATTTCTCAACTCTGTTCATTCTTTGGCAACTATGGATTTATTTTCTAAGATATACCATGGAGTAGGACCAAGAGGGAGTTAGGGAAGGAGATGAGAAGAAATCTCTTAGGACGAAGATGTGATTTCATGCAGTGGTTGTATGGATTCTGACAAAGAATGAAGCAGAAATATATCTTTAAATGATTGAGAAGTGATAAAGCAGAATGGAAAAGGGAAAGAAAAAAGGATGATAAGGAAATAAAGAGGGAAAGGGGGATGAAAGAAGATAAGTGGAAAAGAGAAAGAAAAGAGCTGGAGAAGAGAACAAAAGAGAAGAAAAAAAATACCCTGCTTAAATTTGTAAATAGTCTGTGACAACTGACTTCTGTGTAAATGGTTTTGATGACTCAGGCTTCCAAAAGACGTGACAAGTGTGGCTTGGTCCACTGGGAAATGACCTCAGGAGGGTCACAATTGTTGCAGAGCTATTTCTTTGGAGTGGCCATGCCAGAACCACTTCAAGGGCATGACTCAGATGTCTCTGCTGGCACCCAATAATGAGCTTGCTTCCTTCTACTCTCAGTTAGTTGGGTGCTTGACATTTACACCTTCTCATTCTAAGCATGAGGTAGAAAAAGGAGAAATGGGGTTGACTATACTAACCTTAAATATCCACAAAAGAGATACATTAGCTAATATGTTGGCTTAAATTCTGCAGCCCCAAGTGAATTTCAGCTAAGACTCTGTTACTCTGCAAAATACACTGATTCTTCTAGGTTTTCTGTTATCCCAGTTTTAAATGCAGGGCTTTATGGTATATTAGGGTCTTTGGTAACTTACGAAAAAATATGGTGCTTTTATGTGAGAGGGGTTGTTGAAGTTCAATAAAACGACTCAACTTTTCCTAAGAAAGAGATTGCTTCCCCCAAATAGATTCACTAGTTACTACACAGTTCAACTTTGAAAAGATTAAGGAGAATAACCAAAAGTTAAAAGAGTCACAGCCAGCTCTTTTCCCATAGTGAGGGACTCCTGCCTATTAATATTAATGTGGATTCACAACTAATAGAGAATAAAGAAATTTATTCTAAAATTTTAATTTAGGGATCTAGACTTAAATCTTCACCCACTGGCTAAAATAATTTAGAGGTGATCTAAGTTTTAAGTAATTTAGACATGATCTAAGTTTTAAGTATCTCAAATGGCCTTCTGATCAGTGTTATCTTCAACACATGAATGAATTCCTTTTATGCAATAAAGCTTGAGAACCTATGGGTTTAAAATATAGTGCCCTATTCCAGGCCTTAAGAATCTCCCTACGGAGGACATGGACAAGAGTTATATAGGAGATGAAAGGATGGTAGGGCAGTGATGTACACCAGAAGTCCTCAAAGTGTGCTTTAAAGACACCCCTTCCCCCCCCAGGAGTTCCTGGGATGCTTTCATGAGATCCATAATGACTGAATTATTTTCATATTAATACTAATCTAATATTTGCCTTTTAAGATACTTCTACTTTTTCCTACTATATATGTGGGTGAAGACAGATCTTCATATATTTCAATCAAAACAACATCACAACAGATTGCAGGCAAAAGTTGATATGAGAATTCAGTTGCCTTCTACTAAGCCAGACATTAAAAAGATTTGCAAAAATATGTAAATAAATGCCAGTATTCTCATCAAGTGCTTTCTGCTTTGGAAAAAAGTTATTTTTTTCCCCAAAAAAGTGTTATTTATTTTTACATGCAATAGATCTGTTATTGTTATTTTTAAATGAATGAATATATTTAAAATTCATCAGTCTTTATTTCAAATACTGTAAATACTAATAGATATAACCCATAAAAGAAATAGTTTTTTGGACTCCTCAATACTTCTTAAGAGTGTGTACAGGGGTCCTAAAATCAAAAAATTTTGGGACCATTGATCTACAACTATACAAATAATTCCCCAACAATGAGATCTATTAATGCACATTTCTCAATTGCCAGAAAATATTTCAAAATATTGGGGATTCTGAATAATTTCACCCTAGTTCTTTTAAAAGAAAATCAGTTAAGTCAGGGAAGAGAAGCAGAAATCCCCAGAGGCTAACTGTCATACAGAAGGAAAGGTCCAGGAATAGGGATTAATTTCCATTAGCTCTTTCTCTCTGGTGGAGCTCTGCAGCTCACTCAGCATATTTGTTCCAGAGCCCATTCTAAAGCTTTCAAGTGGAATTCTGAGTTGATGAAGCAATGCCAAATGAAAGCCTGAGGCTCTGTACTTGTACACAGGATGTACTCATGGGAGAGACTGAAAAAAAAAGGATAATGATGGCAACAGCTGCAGCAGCACACCTGGGCTTGTATTCAGTGGGTCTTGGCCTGTGCTACTGTAACATATAATCCTCTGGCTTCTCTACTGAGAGATCTTATAAGGAGGATCAGCTTAGGTGAAGGTCCAGGAGGTGATGTTTTCTTTTCCTCAGACTAAATCATACTAGTGACTACTAGAAGGAAACTAATTCTGGAAAGTAGCACTTAGCCTATATGGTTGTGCCCTAAAAACAAAGGCTATTTTTTTCCTTTTCTACTGCTAATAATGCCATTGACTTCACTATTCCTTACAAACTAATTCCATATTTAGTTTTTTAACTCACCTTTACTCTATAAGGCTATGATCATCATTTTTCTAGCCCAACCAAAGAATTTTTAAAATTTCCCTTCCCTTTTCACACAGCTAGCATTTGTGCTTGTGCATTGGTCCAAGCAACAACTCTTCATCTTCCCTTAAAGATTTGACTTAAAATCAAAAAGGCAGCTCAATAATACTATTGTACACCATGGGTTTTCCTCCTACCTATGTGACCATTCCTTCTTAGTCTACCTTGCAAGCTCATCATTCAGATCCTAGGTCTTAATTGTGAAAGTATCTCAGGACTCTGCTTGGGGTCTGACATCCTCTTTGCTATTTCTTGTCTTTTTCCTCCTTCACTTGGTAACTTTATCAGCTCCCATGGGTTTAATTATCATCTCTATGCCAATGACTTCCAGTTCTAAATATCCAGTCCCAGTCTCTCTCTTGAGCTCCAGTTTCATATATTCAATTGGATATCCATCTCATATTCAACAGGTCCAAGAGTTGATGTTTCTTTCGTTTTTCTAAAAACTTCCCTACTTCTTCTGAGGATACCATCATCCTTCTACTCTCCCAGATTTGAAAACTTGGCCTTCCCTTACCTTAGATTCACTAACATTCTGCGTATCCAACCACTGTCAAAGCTTGTTGCTATCTTCTCTTCACAACACAGTTTACATTTTTACCTTTTTCTCTGCTCAAATGTTCATCATTGTTAGTTCAGGGCCCCATCACCTCTTACCTGGACTACTAATAGCTTAAATGTTTACCTGCCTCAACTCTCCCTATTACAATCCTTCCACACAGGTTTTCTTGCTGAGGTAACTAAAGTACTCTCCTACTCAAAAAACTCCAAAATAAAATATAAATTCAAGTCTATGTTAAGATTCTCTATAATCTAAATTCAACCTTCTTTTCTGACATTAGTATATTCCCATTTCTATAGTCCATGGTCCAAACAGATTCATCTCTTTACTGTACCAAATATCTGACACTCCCACTCAAGTCTCTGTGCCTTTGTACTGGCAGTCCCCCATCTTTAGAAGGTACTCCTTCTTCATCTCTACCAACTGGAATCCTTTATTTCCTTCAAGACAGTTTAAATGCCATCTTCTACATGAAGCTTTCCTGATCCTCATGCTGCTAGTCCTTCTCCTTCATCTATCAAATAACACTGTGTTTATTTTACATATAACATATTTTAAAATGGATGTCTCCCCAGTTGGAGGGTATGCTTCTTCAGGGCAGAGGATATTTCATTTTTGTCTCTGAATCCTCATCACTGAACAAAGTGCCTAGTAGGGAGGTGCTTAATGAATGTTTGTTGACTAATTGACAGTAGTCACTGTGCTGGGTGCTTCAGGTAATGGAAGAGGGGCTCATAATCTATTTTGGCATACAAAATAAAAAATCAAGGAAAATGAAATACCAAAACAAAACAGGAGATAATTAATAGTTTAATCTAACAGTATAAGAGATACCTAAAAACAGTTTTTCTCCACATCTTAATCCACAAGGGTCCTCCCACAGTCAACTAAAAATAAAAATTTCCTACCCTCAGAAATCATGTTTAAGATTTACCCTGTGGAAAATTTTGAAGTTGATAAGTATTTGCCTTTCTCATCTCAGCTTCCTAGTTTTGTGTCTTTTCCCCCTACCTCCCATGAGTCCCTTATATATTCCCATTGATACAAAGGATCTTCACCTTCTCATACCCAAATCATTTTCAGGAATGGAATAAAAACTCATTCACACTAAGGCAGAATTGACAGAAATATCTTCAACTATTACCCTTCTCAGAAAGAATAGTTTTAAGCCTTTTGAACTGAAGAGTTAAAGCCTAGTAGAATTTATAACATCCAATCCTACCAGGAGGAACCTATTCTAGAAGCAAAGAAAACTTCTGTGAGGTACTTGCTTCTTTTGATTTATTTCAAGAGAAGTTTTCTGGTCAGTTAAACAAACAAATATTTGCACTGGATTCTGTGAGGTATTGGAAGCAAAGATCTCCCTATGGTAGAGTGGAAAAAAAGAACTTAATTTAGAGTTATAAGATCTGGGTTGAAATCCTTGCTCTGCCATTTTGCGGCTAAGGAATGTAGGAATACTTTACCTTTCTGAATTTCAGGTTCCTTACCTGTAAAATGTGGGGATAGGACTAGATCACTGAGGTCCTTTTAAGTTCTCAATCTATGAACCTTTAAAACTTATAATCTTGTTGAGAAATAGAACCTGCCCACTTGTTTTAATTCAGAAAACTCTGCCCATCTATAAGGAGATTCCTCAAATGAGTACATAAGTAGGGAGAAAATAATGATACTCAATTGTGAATCCTTTTTTAAATCAGAGAAAGCTTCTAGAAAGTGGATTTTGAGCAAGATTTTTAAAGAGACAAGGTGACTTTTGTGGTCCTTCTAGACACTTTTCATGATGCTCCCTATTCCTTTGCAATGCTGTATGAAAAAATATAGAAATACAAATTCAATTGTTTCCATCCAAGCTTCCTGACTTGAGCTTGAGTCACTCTCCTTTCTACAAGCCTTTTTTTAGCTTCTCCATTAAAAAAATGAAAAATTACTTCAGATATTCAAGGAACAATGCCCTTGGTCCCTCTTTTTGCAGAACAGAATGTAGAAATCAGGGTAACTAAGCAATAGCAAGTGTAGCTAGTGCTAGCATATAAGTGTGCCCATGGAAATGAATGGCCTAAAAATTAATAGATATTTCCTAAAGAAGGAAGTATCCATTAAAGCAAGTCATTCAGCCTTCATAATGAGGAGAGAGAGCCAAGTCTTATTATTAACTTCAATATGTTAATATTTAATAGAATATCCATATAATGGTATGTCATAGTCATCCTCAGTTTGAGAGCAACTGATTACTCCCTTGCAAAGTGTTTTCAAGCTAAAAATTTCAGAAATTAAAAGAAGCATAGCTTTTTACCCATGTTGAGAGGCAACAGGATAGGATACTGTGGGAAACAGACTAGGTTAAGATGTCTTGTGAATGGCAGATCTACCTGAGGAGGACAAAATCTGAAAGATGGCTGGTCACATTGAGGTGGCAAAGGAGGATGATGACCTAAGTCTTGTTCTATTTCAATCCTAACAATTCTTGCTTTGTTTTAGTTAGTATCAATTGTTTTAGAAACTTAAACCCATTTTCTACTACACTTATAATTTACATATAAAAGATTCAATTTCTTACGAACTGAAGAAAATTAATCCATTTCAATAATTGCAGGAGAGGGAGCTTGGTGGAGTAGAAAGCCTGGCTGTATAATCAGGAAGACCTTGTTCCAAAGTCCTGACTCTGAAATGACTACCTGTGTGATCTTGGTCAAGTGACTTAAAACATCTCCTGGCTTTCAGCAACTCTCTACAGCTATCATATGCAGAATTTAGGGGCAGATTCCACTCCAAAAATTTCCTTAGTCTCAAAAAATAAGAGAAGGTGCTAAGGGGAGTTTTTGCTTTTGAAAGCAATGTAATCACAAGTCCATTGCCAATCCTACAACAATGAAAATATAGCTCTGGTAAAACAATTAAACTTTCTTTCAACACTTTTAAAAAAAAACTCTCACAGGTGATTATGCAAATTGTTTTTCTACCATTAACACAAGATTCTATGATTGACAGTAATTTAGCTTCTCTAGAATTTGGCAGTTTAAATAACAGTTGACCCTATTTCCAGTTTTTCTGATTCAGTGCCCCTTGTAAAATTATTCAGTTTCTGTAATAGAATATTAAAAAAATTATTATTATATCTTTTTATTTACAAAATATATGCAAGGGTAATTTTTTTCAACATCGACCCTTGCAAAACCTTCTGTTCCAAATTTTCCCCTCTTTCCCCCACCTCTTCCCCTAGATAGCAAGTAGTCCAATACATGTTAAATATGTTAAATTATATGTTAAATCCAATATATGTATACATATCTATAGTTATCTTACTGCAAAGAAAAATCAGATCTAGAAAGAAAAAAAATCTGAGAAGGAAAACAAAAATGCAAGCAAACAATAACAGAAAAAGTGAAAATGCTATGTTGTGGTCCACACTCAGCTCCCATAGTCCTCTCTCTGGGTGTAGATGGCTCTCTTCATTACTGGACAATTGGAGCTGGTTTGAATTATCTCATTGTTGAAGAGAGCCACGTCCATCAGAATTGATCATCGTATAGTCTTATTGTTGTTACTGTGTATAATCATCTCCTGATTCTGCTCATTTCGTTTAGCATCAGTTCATGTAAGTCTCTCCAGTTCTCTCTGAAATCATCCTGTTGGTCAATTTTTTCTGTAATAGAATATTATTATTCCTTAAAAAATGATGAGTAGGCTGATATCAGAAAAACCTGCAGGGACTTACACAAATTGATGCTAAGTAAAGTGAGTAGAACCAAGAGAACATTGTACACAGCAACAAGATTATGTCAAGATCAGCTTTGATGGACGTGGCTCTTTTCTACAATTAGGTGATTCAAGGCAATTCCAATAGACTTGTGATGGAAAGAACTATGAAGACTGAATGTGTATCTAAGCATACCATTTCCACCTTTTTCTGATGATGGTTTTTGCTGGGGGGTTTTTTCTTTCTTGTGTTTTTTGTTCCTTTTTTGATCTGATACTGAATGTGGAGATAATTTCAGAAGAATTGCACATGTTAACCTATAGTGGATTGCTTGCTGTTTGGAGAAAGAGAAAGGAAGAAAGGGAGGGAGGGAGAAAAATTTGGAACACAAGCTTTTGTAAAGGTAAATGTTGAAAACTATCTTTGAATGTATTTGAAAAAATAAAAAGCTATTATAAAAATAATTGCAAAAAATTATTCAGTCTCTTGACAGAAAGTCTTCCAGAGTCAGAACTTATTTCTGTTTGGTGGGAGCAGCTAAAAATCTCCCCTAAGGGGACTCCCAAGGGGTCCAGGAGTGTTAGAGGGTAAGAATACTACAGACTAGACTACTGAGGAATCAGGATAGGGCAAGAATATTTACAGGTTAGGATATGTATAAATTGACTATTTGCAGCAGGGTCTATGTGTAGTAGAAGTCAAGGAATTTAATGGTGGAATGTAATGCTGGAACCATGTGATTCAATCCACCAGCACTAGCTGCGTCCTTTGGACCATGACTCCAACCACAAACTTGCTGTTCTACCATACCTCAGAGACACAGAAGGGCCATGGAGATACATATACTTTTGTGCCTCAAGTTATCATTCCATTCTTAAGAATCCCCCCCTCTTTTTTCAGATGGCCCATGTCTCTATTGAGGGAGCTAGATCTGTTCCTCCCAGTTTTGTGTTCTCTTTTTCAGGGTCACTAGAAGGTACACTGTAGATAGAAAAATTGGGGAGGGGCAAATAAAGAACAAGCAATGTGACTGGACAAATCCTTCCTGACATTAGGTATTTTATCTCCTTTCTACATTCTAATCAAAAGGAGGGAGGGAAAGAGGAAGGGAGAAAAGGAGGGAGGGAGGAGAAAGAAAGACATATATATATATAATAAATATGTATATATAAAGTATACAGTAAATTATGTTTATTACATCACAAGATATGTAAATTGTGAGATTCTAAGAGGAGTTTGTTAACAAGGGGAAGTCTTAAAGCATTGAGGGAACTGTATTTACCCAGAATGCATACAGAAAAGCCCACTGGGGAAGGGGAGTGTATTAATTTATGGTAATAATATTTTAGGTTCATCCAAGTTTAGTTTCACCCAAGGACAGCAAAGAAAGGAGAATTGCACAGTCACCATGTTGGGGGAAATATTTATTGAGGTTTACAATCCAGTGTTCTGTTCTGCATCCTGTTGGTGCCACTTTCTTATTGCTCTATTTCTGTGTTATGTTTTGTAGTAACAGTCCTGTGGTTACCTGGTGATGTGGTCACAGAATATGCTGGCCTATTCATTGTTCTAGTGAGACCCATCATTAATGATTTTTGTGGGGCTCAGGAGTGAGAGCAGGTTTGGGCTGGGCTGGGGACAACTTATAAGAAGAATCCCATCAATAGGGATAAAGGGAGTTTTCGTTGAAACAGTTAAGTATTATCTATCTAAAACGATCAGTAAACATTATCTGTAATGGGGACAAAATAGAAGCTTTCCCAGTTAGATGAGGGGTGAAACAAGGATGCCCATTATCACTACTATTATTTAATACCACACTAGAAATGCTACCTTTAGCAAGAAGGGAAAAAAAAAAGAAATGGAAGGAATTAGAGTTGACAATGAAGAAACAACACTATCACTCTTTGCAGATGATATGATGGTATTCTTAGAGAATTCAGAGAATCAAATAAGAATTACTTGAAATAATTAACAACTTTAGCAAAATTTCAAGATATAAAATAAACCCTCGTAAATCATCAGCATTTCTATATATTACCCACAAAGCCCAGCAGCAAGAGATAGAAAGAGAAATTCCATTTAAATAATTGTAGACAACATAAAACACATGGGTGTTTATCTCTGAAGAACTATAGGAACTATATGAACACAATTGCAAAATATTTTTCATACAAATAAAGTCAGATCTAAATAATTAGAAATGTATAAACATTCTAATAGAATAAAAATAACAATTCTACATAAATTAATTTACTTATTCAGTTACCAAAGTACCAAAATTATCTTATAGAGCTAGAAGAACAAGAGGTCAAATATATCAAGGGAATTAATGACATATTAAAGGAATTAATGAAAAAAATGCAAGGGAAGAAGGCTTAGCCATAACAGATTTAAATCTATATCATAAAAGAGAAATCATCAAAACTATTTCATACTGACTAAGAAATAGAGTGGTGGATCAATAGAATAGGTTAGGTACATAAGACATAGGAGCAAATGACTATAATAATTTGCTGTTTGATAAAGCTAAAGATTCCAGCATACAAAAACTGCTGAGATACTTGGAAAACAGAAGGGCAGAATCTAGGCATCGAATATCTCAGATAATGTCAAAATAGGTACGTTATCTAGACTTAAGGGTGACACTATAAGCAAATTAGGAGAGCAAGAGTTAGTTTGCCTTTCAGATCTATGAAGAAGAGAAGAATTTATGCACAAACAAGAGATAAAGAAAATTAGGAAATGTAAAATGGATAATTTTGATTATATTAAATTAAAAACTTTTGTACAAACAAAACCAATGAAGGAAAGATGGGAAACAATTTTTACAGCCAATGTTTCTGATAAAGATCTCAATTTTCAATTAAGTCAAATGTGTAATTGTACAAATTATTCCCCAATTATTAAATGGTCAAAGGATATGAACAGGCAGTTTTCAGATGAAGAAATTAAGGCTATTTATAATCATATAAAAGTGCTTTAAATCTAAATTGATTAGAAAAATGTGAACCAAAACAACTCTGAGGTACCACACATACCTACCAGATTGGCTAATATGACAAAAAAGCAAAATGATAAATGTTAGAGAAGATGTGGGAAAATTGGAACAATAACTTATTGTTGGTGGAGTTGTGAACTGATTCAACTATTCTAGACAGCAATTTGGAAATATACCTAAAGGATTATAAAACTGAATACTATTACTGGGTCTGTGTCCCAAAGAGATCATTTAAAAAAGGGAAAGGATCTATATGTACAAAAATATTTATAGCAGCTCTTTTTGAGGTGGCAAAAAATTACAAATTGAGGGGATACCCATCGATTAGGGAATGGCTGAACAAATTGTAGAAAATGAATGTAATGGAATACCATTGAGCTATAAGAACTGATGAACAGGTAGATTTCAGTAAAACCTGGAAAGACTTATATGAACTGATGCTGAGTGAAGTGAAAAGAACCAGGAGATCATTGAAAATACTAACAGCAATATTGTACAATGATCAACTATGATAGATTTAGCTCTTCTCGGCAATGCAACGTTCAAAGACAATTCCAAAGCATTCATGATGGAAAATGCTTTCCACATTCAGAGAAAGAACTATCTAGTTTGAATGCAAATCAAAGCATACTATTTTTTTGTTTGTTTTTCATGTTTTTTTCCTTTTTGTTCTGATTCTTTCACAATATAACTAATATGGGAACATGTTTAACATGATTGAATGTATAACAAATATCAGATCAGCTGCTGTCTTAGGAAAGGGGAAGAAGAAAAATTTGGAATTCAAAATCTAATAAAAATAAATGTTGAAAACTATCTTTACTGGAAAAAATATGTAACTGGAAAAATTAAAACACTATTAAGTTGGAATTTTTTTAAAAAAGAGCCTATTTGGAACTATGCTCAAAGGGTTACCAAACTGTGCATACCCTTTGATCCAGCAGTGTTTCTACTGGGCTTATATCCCAAAGAGATCTTAAAGGAGGGAAAGGGACCCACATGTGCAAAAATGTTTGTGGCAGCCCTTTTTGTAGTAGCAAGGAACTGGAAATTGAATGGATGCTCATCAGTTGAAGAATGGTTGAATAAGTTATGGTATATGAATGTTATGGAATATTATTGTTTTGTAAGAAACGATCAGCAGGATTATTCTCTCTGAAGAGACTTACAAGAACTGATTCTAAGTGAAATGAACAGAACCAGGAGATCATTATACACAGAAAGAAGAAGATTATATGAAGATCAGTTCTGATGGACATGGCTCTCTTCAACAATGAGATGATTCAGACCAGTTCCAGTGATCTTATGATGAAAAGAGCCATGTACATCCAAAGAGATGGGAACTGAAGGAACTGTGGGAACTGAGTGTGATTCACAACATAACATTTTCACTCTTTTTTGTAGTTGTTTGCTTGGATTTTATTTTCTTTCTCATTTTTTCCTGTTTGATTTGGTTTTTCTTGTGCAGCAAGATAATCGTATAAATATGTATGCATATATTGGATTTAACATTTATTTCTACCATGTTTAACATATATTTGATTACTTGCCATCTAGGGGAGAGGGTTGGGTTTGTAAGGGTTAATGATGAAAAAGTATCCATGCATATATTTCGAAAATAAAAAGCTTTAATTAAAAAAAATGTTAAAGCCTAAGGAAGCCTCCCCACCAAAAATTTTTAGCATCAATTCTGGATTCAGAAGGACTGGAGTATTGCTTCCCCACACCAAATAAAAAGAAGAAATAAAGGAAAGAAATGCCAGGGCCTCTCAGTACCAGCCAATGCCCCCATCCCAAACATTTATAGCTACAAAACACAGCAACAGCAGCAGCAGCAGTAGCAGCAGCAGCTGTAGAAGCAGCATCATATATAGGACTTATGGGATACCCTTGCCCAAAGTCATTTACAAAGGATATCTCTAGAGAATGATTAAGAGGTATCAAAATTGAAAAGAGTCACTGCTGTAATTTAGGACTCTAAGAATTCTAAATGCTCTGAAGGCTCTTAGGAAATGTCAGTCTTCAAATAGATTTCTAAGGAGGGCTTGGGAAAAGTAATGAAGATAGAGCAGCAAATACCTAACATCAGGATAGAGTGACATATGATATCCTCCTAACCAGCCCCATTTTCCAACATATAAAAATCCTTGAGGGTAAGTCATACTAACTGTAACCCTTAACCTACTGCCTGACATTAATAAATGTTTACTGATTGATTGACTATGACTTGATTCGGTGCTCATTCATTGAACTGAGTCTTGACTTTGGTTGCAGGTTATTCAAGACACTCTAAGAACAGAGCATATTTTTTAAAATGTTAGAAGATTTACTTCTAATTATTAATAAGGCTCTCTGTATTGTTGGAAATAGTCAAGAATCTCCACAACTTGGTGGCTTCTCATTCTGTCCAGTCAAAAGAAGTACTGTATGTAGCATGATAGAAAGAATATAAGTTCTGAAGTCAAGAGCAACCTGAGTTCAAATTTCACCTCTAATACTTATTACCACTGTCTCCAGGGCAAGTCACTTTAAGCTCTTTTGAGCAAGAGCTGTATAACCAGAATTATATCTGTAATATCTAAGCTCCCAGACTTGTGAAGAATAAAAGAGTCATAGTCAAGTATTTTGCAAGCCTTAGAGCACTGTACAAATATTAGTATTATTTTCCTTTCTAAATGTTGTCATCAAATCTATGATTAAAAAAAATCAGAATAATGAATGACTGATGTATTTCACTGGTATCCTTGCACTGTCCAAAGAAATCAGGGAAGGTCCCCAGAACATTGATGGGACCTTTTGTATTGAAATTATAGTAAGAAAGGATCAGTAGAACCTAGATTTAGAAGAGGAAGGGACTTTGGATTCTATCAAGTCCTACCCCTTGATTTTACAAATGAGGAAACTGAAGCACAGAGAACTTTAAATTGCTTGCCCTGGGACTTAACAGGTAGAATTGGCTGAGGTTAAATTTAAACATAGTTCTTGACTTTCCACTGCTATAACTACTACTACTTCAGGACAAATTGAGGTTCTTGTTTAATAAAGAAAATAATATCCCTTTTATATCAATAAACTTTGATCTTGAAATTTTTTTAAAATTCTCTACATATATATTCTAATAAAGAATGTTATGTTGATGGTTACACTGGATGTACAGTTTCAGAAGAATTGCACCTCACCTACATCAATAGAAGAAGTACCTATATAGATGAGATCATAAGCTTATCTGAGTATTTGAGAATGACCTACAAACTCTTTGGTGGTGAGTCACCCAAGTGAAGATATGACATCATTAGTGAGAGCTCTTTCCTCTACTCTCCTGGAATCTAGTGTTTGATTCCAATATATTGAGCACCTCCCTGATGTTATGGTCCTCTTCAAGAACAAAGGACAAACAACAACAGCAATCCTGGCTTTGCAATAATGAGATCAGCACCAACCTAATCTATGTCTAAATTACCTATAAAGCCAAACAGTTTGAAAGAAACTCAAAAATAGAGGAATGATATAGGGGTCTATCATTTCAGAAACAGAAAAATGAAGATCTAATTTTCATGTGCATCCTGAGCATGCAAGGAATAACTCATACATATATATTATACTATGACCCAGCCAACATACAGAACTAACAGACAGAATAACAAAGTCAAAATAGTCCAATGTTTTGGTACTGGCTAAAGGACTAATTACAAATGCAAACAAATTGATGTTATTATTTCTCCCACTAAAAGAAATGTAATTTTTAAAATACTGGATTTGGAATCAGACGACCTGGGTTAAAAATCTTTGTTCTGATGCTTTTTACCTGTGAGAACTTGAAGAAGACACAACAATACTGGGCCACAATGTCCTCCACAGTAAAATGAGGGGAGTAGGACTAAATTACCTTAGAGTTCTCTTCTATGATCCTATAATGTAGAGGGAAAAGTTAAGGGAAGAACAAAAACAGAATGATAATTTCTCAATTAGTCAAATCAAGACATTTACAGAATAAGACAGAGGCTATTCTTATACTATTGTGTTTTATATATATAGGAGAGCAGAAGCAGAGAGAATGTTGTGTGTGAAAGAGGTATCCTTAGATACTTTCTAATACATAGATAAGATATAGGACAAGATTAGCATCAAAACCTTCAGCTCTGCCAAGAAACAAAAAGTTTGTTTTAAAGGAGTCTTCTAAAAGACAGCAGAAAAGGGAGTAAGTTCACTCAATAAACTTAAATTGACACAATATTTTAAGGTTTACATATCCTTTGAACATCATCCTTCAAAAAAGCATATGAAATGAAAATTTTTAAGTATTTATTTGATATGTACCTCTTTAACACTCTGGTGAAACCTATGAACATCTTCTCAGAATGTTTTTAAATAAATATATAGAATTACCAAAGGAAATGAATTATGTTGAAATATGGTTATCAAAATAATACCCCCCAAAATTCATGGATTCCACTGAAGGCTTCATTGAGAATCCCTGGAAAGCGTAAGGAATACCAACCATAGAACTAGTAGATTTGTATCTCACTAACAGCAAAGCTTTCCACCAAGGAAAGGATAAATAAAATAGGAAATAAATAGGGAAATAAAAGGAAAAAGAACATGTTCTTTTATGAAGGAGGTTACTAAAACCAAATATGGCTCAGGCAAAAGGAATGATGATCAAAAATCCTTCAAAATGTCCAGGATGCAGATTATTCTGGGCCAGGACTTAGTAATGGAGATCCATCACAGTAAAGATCAAACAACAAAAATGATATCCCAGTAAGTAAGAGAGAATGATATTTCAGTAAGTAAGAAAGAAATTATATTGGAGATTTAGGATTTTTTAAAATGAGCTGATTGCAACAACAAATACAAAAAACAAGCAAACAAACAACCAACAACCTCCACAAACCCCATTACAAATTTAGTAGGTGAAAATAAGTGAAATTCAAGAGTTTACCTCAGAAAACCTTCCCCTCCTCCTCTTTGGAGTCCTGAGCAAGGCAGACTGTTCTCAATTTCACACTTATTCTCTTTTCTTGTAGTACCCTAGGTAGGTATGATTATCCCAGAGTTTTTTTTTGAGGAGTTACAGCTCTTGGACAATCCTCCAGATAGGAGGAAGGTAAAGAAGAAAGGAGATATGATGATATAATTATCCATCCTTAATACACTGATTATTTCATTCAGTTGACTGAGTTTTCTTTGACTCTTGAATTTGGCTACAGGTCACTCAGGATGACCACTTCAAGTTGCTATGAGTACAGCACACACACACACACACACACACACACACACACATGCAGCTACCACTTCCTTTTTCATAGGATGAAATATGAATGAAGCAGAGGACAGGTGTGAACAGTGGCTGTTGCCAGTACTATGGAACAAGCTCAGAGCACAGATGGAAGACTGAATCCCCAGTGGGCAACCTCCCATCAGTTATCAGCAGGTTTCGCCCAGCATCCCCAACAGTCTCCCTACCATTCATGCTCAAAGTCTTGGGAATACAGGTGGTCTTGTTTTGGAAAGAAGGGTACTGAGGAAGATTTTCCCCACCCAGACTCCTCCCTTCACCATTCAGAAGAGTACCTGCTAGGGCCTTGATCCGAGACCTCTCAAAGAGCCTGGCGGAGCTATTGTCATTGTCCAACTCATTGTCTGGGGAATCCCAGCGGGCGTTGATCCTGCTGTACTGCTGGATGCCCACGTTGTCAAACTCAGTGGCGGATGTCATGTCGGGAGGCTCTCAGCAGCAGCTCCTGCCTCAGTCCTCATGAAAGGGCCCCTGGAGGGAGAGCAACATGTATTGAAGGGTTAGCTCCCCACCCCTTCAGACTTTTTCTCAGGGGAAACTTATTCGGAGCCTCTGACAGAAACAGATCCTTGTAAGAGCAGCACACTGTGACATCTGCTTGAGCATGCTTTCCACCTGAGGTTCTTGGATCATACGTTATGAAATATTGCAGCAGCAGCAACAGCAAAGTAACAATGACGGCGGCAACAGTGGCAGTGGCAGTAGAAGGGACAAGGAGAGCTGCATGCAGTAAGAGTCAGGGCAGCCGGCAGGTGGAGACGTCAGTTGCAGTTGCAGAGCTCCCCACCCCCCCTTCCTGGGCTCGAGACAGACTGCTCGCTGGGGTCGGGCTCCAGAGGCTGCAGAGGCAACTGCACTGAGGAGAGAAGCATCTGCCCACCAAATTGAGGCCAGGACGCAATGGGGGAAGGAGGGGGGGGAGGAGGGAGGAGGGAAGACCGAAAGACAGAGGAGGGAGGAAACTGGGGAATAGGCTGACTGTAGCTTGAAAAGAAAAATGAAAAAAAAAAATGGGGAAAATGGAAATGGAAAAAGCCAACTTAGGGCTATCTCCAAAGCTTCTGAGCTTGTGGCAACTCATTCTGAAAAAAGTTCACTCAGATATCCTGCTAAAAGGATTCTCTTGCTATAGATATTGATGAGGCTGTGCCTTTGTGGGAGTGGGGGTGGGGTGTGTATATAGGGGGTGGGGGGAGAGCGGCTCTCTTTAGCTAAGTGGAGCCAAGTGCTCCATGGGCAAAAAAAAAAAAAAAAAAAAAAAAAAAAAGGCGGGGGGCGGGGGGGCTCCTGTTGAAATCCAGTGAGCCACAGAACCTGGCTTGACCTGCACCTGTATATCCAAGTCTAAGAAGTAAGAACTACCAACATTATGATGCTTTGCCAGAGAACAATTGGTGGCTGCAAGTCCTTTATATAAGGTGCAGTTTCAGAAGCACCAAATCCTAGGTTTGTTGACACTTGTTTATTTAGTTGTAAGACCTTTGAAATGTTTTTGTACTCCTTGGGCTTTCAATTCTCTCTGCAAAATGGAATTGATAATCCTAGATTCCCAATGACCTCCAACCAGTCCCCCAAAGTTATTTCCCAGACTCATGAGATAATATCTATAAAATATTTCAGCTAGGGGCAGCTAGATGGCAAAGTGGATAGAGCACCAGCCCTGAAGTCAGGAGGACCTAAGTTCAATTCTGGTCTCAGACCCGTAATATTTCCTAACTGTGTGACACTGGGCAAGTCACTTAACCCCAATTGCCTCAGCAAAAAAAAAAAAAAAAAAAAAAAATTCAGATAAGATAAGCTTTTTATTCAGAACATACTGGAAGAGACTTCTATCAGTTAATAATAATAGAAACAAAGGATAAAATCTGTGACTAACAAAGAATATTTTTAAAATTCACTTTTGTTTTTTATTTTTAAAGAAGAAATGCAGATAACAATCTAATCTCATTATAACTTGAAGTAATAGTGCCTTATTTCTTAGGAGTACAAGAGCACTGCAAACTTTTATCTCACACAAATTTACTTCAGACTATCCTCCTTTTTCAATACTCCCTACTCAGGCCACAACTCACATCTTTAGGGGTCACAATCCCCTCTGTTGTCATTGCCATTAGTCCTTATCTGGTCTCTTAGGTAAGTTCTGGGATTCCCCTAGCAGTGCTAGCCTTAGCACAGACAAAGCTCTTATTCCCATGTGGTCGTTGTTATTGTTTAATCCAAGTTTTAAAGATATAGTTATAGTTATAGAGGGAACAGTGATAATATAAGATAAGCCTTACTTAGGCTGTCAAGTTTATGTCTTAACCTCTTTTGTGTCATGAACCTCTTTGGCAATACTGTGTAGCCTTCAGATCCCTTCTTAGCACTATGTTTTTGAATGCACAAAATAAAATATACAGAATAAACAAAGGAAACCAATTACATTGAAATAAAGCCATAAAAAAGTTCACAGAACCCAGGTTAAGAACTCTGCTTTAGAATTATTTTGTTTAATCCTCTTTGTGCCAGACCCACCATCCAGAATCCCAAGGATAGCATACAGTCAGGTTCAGTTCTTTCTGTTGTTCCCTACCTCTCATTTCATATGGGGCTCTTGTTACAGCTTGTCTTATTACTCATCCACCTCATTAAAAACAATATGCTCTTGTGGTGCTTTAACAGGACAGCACCAAAGGAAGTAAATATAGATTTTTAAAAACAGCAACAATTTTATCACAGTGTTTGTCACTCACTCATCTTTCAACATTTTTTCAGTGAGAAAAGGAAGTATATACAGAATGAAAGCTAATTGTACTATACTATGTATTATACAATACTACCCTGAATTATACTATGTTATGCTGTGTTGTCATGCCATATGATACCTTGTAATAACTTAGGGGAAGGGGAAGAGGAAGTGATTTACTTCAATCATGAGACTCCTTTGCTTCTTTAAAAGGGACAGATTGGCCTAAATAAGCTGTCTCTGGTAGAGTAATTCTTGACTAAACTAGCCAACTAGCCTGGGCCCAATTAAAAAAAATTCATTTTTTCTTCTATGCTACATTTGCTAATACTATTCACTCATAAGGGAGAAGGGCCATCCAAACACCATTCAAATAAAAACGTGGCCAAAGCTTCCTAGGAAGAACAGAACTCTAGAGAGGTCTGATCGAACTGTGCATGATGGAGGTAATAGGACCCTGGGCCTTCGTCAGAGTCCTGTGCTATTTTTAAGAGTGGCAGGGAAAGAAACAGGCAGTGAAGGACAGGGGAGTGAAATTACCCTTGCCTTGACTCCGTAAATAAGTCTGTCCCAGAAAGAACAGACTTAGGAGGAAGACTGGTAGGCCTGGAGTTCAAGACAAAATTGATTGCTCTGGGTTCAGGAAAGCAGCAACTCAATAACAATTCATCTTGTTTAAAATATCCTTTCTGTGACAAGGAGATAGAAAATGATGGCAAGAACCAAATAGCATCTTGTCTCAGGTTTTTTAAAACAATAATAACAACAAAACTTAAGAGTGTTCCCTTGAATATAAATAAGTGAAGATTGTTCTAAGAATGATAGGTAGGATCCATGTCCTACTTGCTCTTTAAGGTATGTTCTGCAAAGCTGCTGTTACCATGTGGCATCCCAGGGAAAGCAATTTATACTGAGAAAGAATGTTTGCCTGGTAGGGTGAATTCCTTCACATAGTCAAGTGGGCAGCAAGATATCTACACGTGAAATCAGGAGAAATATTGAGAGATCTCTAATGGATGACATGAATTATATAAATTTAAACAATAAGATGGAAGGGAAGAAAGTAAGGTAAAACTGGAAAAAACCTGCTTTGTAGGTTAAGATTAAATTTATGCTCAATTTAATCCAATCTTTCCCCACAAGTTCTCTCACTTCTTAATTTTTTCTTTTTGAGGGGAGGAGATCAATAAGGGTTAAGTGACTTGCCTAGGATCACACAGCTAGTGTCTGAGGCCAGATTTGAAGTCAAGTCCTCCGGATTCCAGGGACAACCCTTTAACAACTATATTATCTAGCTGCCTCTTTCACATTTACATGGCCCTGAAGAAAGTTTTGCCATGAGAAGGCAAGATTCTATGTAGGATAAGTTTATAATCAATTAGCTTTATCTATAAGTTCATAGCTATGGGTTTAGGTTCTGCATTTTTGTTCTTGTTCAGTTGGGGATTTTCCATGACCCCCTTTTCTTGGCAAAGATACAGAAGTGGTTTGCCATTTTCTTCTCTTACTCATTTTATAGAAGAGGAACTGAGGCAAACAGGAGTAGGTGACTTGTCCAATGTCACACAACTTAATAAATGTCTGAAGCCAGATTTAAACTCAGGAAAATAAGTCTTCCAACACCCACACTATCCACCGCATCCTCTAAACTACCCTTAGATTTGGTTCAGGATTAAATTTACTGAAAGAGAAAAAAATCAAGGCTAATCTAAGATCTATAACCACAGAAAGATGTAGTGGGAAGTAGCTTGAATTTGGAATTGTAGGACCCAAATTCAATTTCCATTTTTCCTACAAATAAACTATGTGATTTTGGACAAGTCACTTAATGTCTCTGGGCCTCAGGAGTTTTTCTGTAAAGTAAATGGATTAGATGACCTATAAAATCCTTTCTGGCTCTAAATAATCCTTCTAACCCAATCCAGATTCTGAGGGAATAAAAGAATCTCAGAATGGAGGCTGGTGCATCAATACTAGTTGAACTGTATGGCAATCTTCTTCTCTCTCAAGCAAAATAAAAGACAGCATATTCTACTGGCCACACAACATTGATAAGAAGCAAGGAGTCAAAATATATTTCTAGAGAAAGGAAAATGGGAGGAAGATACTTCCTCCCAGAAAAGAAAATGAGAAATTATTAGACCAAAGTAAGAACAGTCAAGTCAGCTGTGTCTAGCTCTCCTCTTGCTATGGAGAAACCTTTGAATAGAATTTAGATTGTTCAATTTATCAAGCATATATATTAAGTATTTAATATATGCCCAGTACTTTCTAAGGCACCCAAACCACAAAGAGAATAATGAAAACAAGCCCTGCTCTCAAGGAGCTTATACTCTACTGAGTGACTCACATATATAAATAACAATTATGTACAAAGTTAAAACAAAACAAATTTTTTTATTTTAGTGGAGGAACACTAGCAACTAGAGAGATCAGGATACACCTCCTGTAGGAATCAGCACTTGAACCACACTTAGTGAAACTAATGCAGCAGAGATGAAAAGGGCAAGAATGTACAAAAGCAAATTATCAGGAGATGAAATGTTGTGTATGGAACACAAGAAATAGGTCAGTTTGACTGAACTTCACCATGTGTGAGAGGAAATAATGTGAATATCTAGAAAAAGAGGTTGGAACCCACATGTGAAAGGCTTTATTTAAATACCAAAAAGAAGAATGTGTATTTTTACTAGAGGCACTAGGGAACACTTGTTCATCGAAGGGTTTTGTTTGATTTTTAAAGCAAGTAAATGGTTTGTTATAATTGAGCTTTAATAACTATTCTTATTATATCATCTTTGGCTACCTTTATTTTCTTCTACTGCCAGCTCATTTTGATATGGGAGCAAGCAGGATCAGAAGTTAATCCTTAGGGCAGCTAGATGGCTCAGTGGATAGAGTACTATCTCTGAAGTCAGGAGGACCTGAGTTCAAATTTGGCCTTCACACTTCCTGCCTGTGTGACCTTGGACAAGTCACTTAACCCCAAATGCCTCAGCCAAAAAAAAGTTCATCCTTGCAATTCCTTCTAAAAAGTAGTAGCTTCTATGTGGTAGGCATTGCATTAAGCATTGGGGATATATATATATATATATATATATATATATATATATATATATATATGGCAGACACTATCCTTTCATTCAAGGAGCTCACACTGTAATAGAGGTGAGAATATACAAATATTTATGCATAATAAAGGCAGATAGATGGTATAGTGACTAGACCAGTAATATTGGAGTCTGAGTTCAAATCCAGCCTCCAACACTTAATAACTGTGTAACTCTGGCAAATCACTTAGCCCTGTTTACCTCAGTTAAAATATGAGCTGGAGAAGGTTAAAGACAAACTATTCAAACTATTGCCAAGAAAATCCCAAATGGGATTACAAAGAGTAAGACACTCCTGAAATGATCCAACATGTACATACTAAGATACACATAGATTTGTGCATGTACACATTTGTAAAGATAGATAGACAGATAGATAGATAGCTATGTAATCTCAGAGGGGACTAGGAATATGGAGGGGAAAGATTCAGAAAAAGTTTCTTGTAAAGAAGGGATTTGAACTAACTTTTTAAAGAACCCCAGAAAAGCCAGGAAGTAAAGAAGAACATTCTAAGAATGGAGTCATGTGCCAGGAGCATAATGTAAGCCAGAGTAGCTGGTTCACAGAGTGCATGGAAGGGAATAAAGAGGGAAAAAAGTAGAATGATAGAATGGGCCCAGATTGCGAAGGGCTTTAAATGCCAAAGCATTGTATATTTAATCCAGAATTTATCCCAGTGCCTGGCATAAAGTAATCACTTAATAAATGTTCATTGACTAACATTAGTTATGGAAGCAAGAAGCACTGGAGCTTACTTAGTATGGTTGGCTTTAGGGAAATTACTTAGGCAGCTAACTAAAAGACTATTGCAATAGTCCAACAATAAGATGGGGTAGCTAGATGGCACAGTGGGTAGAACATTGGATCTCATGTAAGAAGACATCTTCCTGAGTTCAAATCCAGCCTCATAGTAGCTATATGACTTTGGGCAAGTCATTTAACCCTGTTTAATTCAGTTTCCTTATCTGTAAAATGAGCTGGAGAAGAAAATAGCTGTCAAATATAGATAAAAATGGAATAACTACATCACTGGTTGTGCTTACTAAATCAAGATAGTTATTTGTCAATCTCATCTACCAACCATATAAAGATTTTTGTTGAACTTAAAGAAAAACTTCCATTATCAATCAGTTGTTTTTGCAAAGTAACCAGAAAGTATTATAGATTTTCATTTTAAAAAATTGATTCAAAATCCAACAAAACTCCGTTTTGAAGATTTTGAACAGTTTAGAAAATTCTTTCCAAATTTTTTTTTAACACACTGATATGAGGGGGTATATATATATATATATATATATATATATATATATATACTTTCTACTTGAAGATTTTGAACAATTTAGAAAATTCTTTCCAAATTTTTTTTTAACACACTGATATGAGGGGGTATATATATATGTGCTTTCTGTAACAAAATTACATAACAATGGAAACATTTCTAAAGATCAGTTTTCAAGATGGTCTCTCCACTGCATGTTTCTTTAAAAAGTTGTACTTTTTCACTCATTGTTAAAATGTTGCCTTCACTTTAAAGGATCAAATTTGTTTTCTTTTAAAAATATCTGTTAGCATAAAATGTCTATGGCACATTACTAACAACTAATTGCCATCACAGAAAAGATCAGAAATTTTGCAGCAATTGTCTCTGGAAAAGAAAAATGTGTGTGTAATTAATCTTGAAATTCATTAAGAGATAACATGTGTGTTAGAGCAATTGTTTCATCAGTGTTAACAGTTTATTCATAAACCAATTTTATTAAAAAAGTAAATTACTGTTGAAAATTTCCTTTAGTGGCTCACAATAACAATTGTCCTTCCTGTGTTTTGTTATCAATGGTCATACCATAAATTGGTAAATTTAGAAAAATCCCTATTTTCCTTTGACCTATTAGAAAACCTCCCCCCACACTGCATCATTTATTCTAATATCTGTTTCTTCAAATTTTCAGTGATGTTTTCTATGTAGGTTCTTACAGGATTTATTAACAGATGAATGCTCTAGTCTATAGTATCTCACCATATAATTTTCTGTACATTATTTTGGCCATTTTTGTTTGTAGTTGGAAGAACAAGTCTTTTACAATGATACGTGCCTTTTTGTTTCTCACTAGTATATAAGAAACTTCCAAAGAATCTTTTAGAAATTTATCATTGTTTACTTAAACTACAAAGTACTGAATTGAGTATTGTGTAACTTTAAACACTGATGAAAAAAAATTATAGAAGTTTTCTTCCTGTTCAAGATACTTAGCTTTCAAATGTTCCACTGTGATATCTGTAAATTATCATTATTTAATATTTCAAGATGTAATATAAATACATACAAAATTCATCATTAACAGCAATGGAGACCTATAGATTGATGAATGACTAAACAAACATGAATCTAATGGAATATTGCTATATACTATAAGAAAAGATGAATATGATGAATATAGAGAAGTATGGAAAGATTTATCTGAACTTATGTCCTGTGAAGTTAGCAAAGCCAAGAAAACAATATACACAATGATTATCATAATGTAAATTAAAAGAGCAACAACCACAAAACAAATGAACATGAATGTTGCAAAATGATAAAGAACAAGCTTCAAAGAAGAGATAATGAAAAGACACACCTCCCTCTTACTCCTTTGTGGAGCTGGGAGGCCCATGGCTATGGAACATTAGCAGGCAGTTTGGTTGACAATGAATAAAATACTGACTTTGGAGTCAGTAAAACGAGTTTAAATCCAATTTTAGACCCTTACTTTACCAGACCTTATCAGCTACATGATTTTAAGCAACTCACTTAGCCCATTTGCCTCAGTGTCTCATCTATAAATTAAGGATTATAATAGCCTCTACCTTCCAGGTTCTTGTGAAAATCAAATGAAATAACAATTGTAAAGTGTTTAGCATAGTGTCTGGCACATATAAGTGTTATATAAATTTTAGCTATTATTATTACATATATTCTCAGATTTTTGGGATAGATTGTTTTTGCTGATTTTTTCTTTTATCTTTAAAAAACTTAATGTTATATGATGTGGATCTCTGGGAGAAACAAGGAGATGGATACTAGAGGGAATTTAAACAATATAAGAACAAAGGCTATCAACAAAATTTATTTTTAAAAAAAAGTAGTGAGAAAGTGTCAGCTTTAACATTTTTTCATCCTCTTGTGATCGCATTATTAACTATATCCTCAACCTGTATTTTTGAAGGACTTTTTCTAAGCTACTTATAGTTTATAAGGAATTTTATGAGGAATAGTTAGATATCTACATAATACATATTCTAATAGATAATCTAAATAAAACAGGATAATGTAATTTTAAATCTATTTAACCAGGTCCTGATAAAGTATGATATGTCACAATATGTTGAAAGTGAGTGAATGAATGAGGACACCACTGTCAACCTCTTTTCTTTGTGGATCTCCAACTCTTCTTTCTAAAGTATCTCAAAAACTATATGTGACATGATCATCTGACATACAGGCAATGAAAAAGTGCCCATAACAATTTATTAAATATTCATAAAGATCAGATTCCTTCTCACTTTTTAGGTTACAAGAAAAAAAACTTTTAAAACTATATTTAGTTTGACAAATGATTGTTTGCACAGTGAATATAAGCTAAAGTTAGTATGATCATTTTATTGAAAAAAACTTGAATATATCTTAGGAATAGGACAGCCTTGTAAATAATCATTGTTATTTATGATTCCACTCATTTTGTCAGTGTAGCTAGTCAAGTAAGTGAATTTCTTTCATTAATAATCAAAAATTAAATGTTCTGATTTCAATTAAGCAGAAAGTTTTCAACATAAAGTCATTCCTCTTTTTTATTGTGGTTTTGCTTAATGGGATGATGTCAGATTTTAATCTTTTATTCGTGTTTGGTTATTTTAGTTATGTCTAGGTATATATATATGAAGAACAGAGAAAAACAGGTCAGCTTAGCTAGACTTTATGGTTCAAAATGAGGATTATTGTAGAAGGCAAGAAATGTAGGTTGAGGCTAAGTTGAAATGCCAAATAGACCTTTATATTTTGTTCTAGAGTTACTAGGGGGTCACTGAAGTTTATTGAGTTAAAGGTTGGGAGCTAACACGATTAAACCTGTTCTTTAGGACAATCCAATCAGAGTTTTGTGAAAGATAATCTGAAGAAGGAAGAGACTTGAAGCAGAGAGATCAACTAAGAAGCTATTGCAATAGAATAGTTGAGGAATGACCGAGAAGGTAGTTGTTTGAGTAGCGAGAACATGCTACAGAGAACTGATGAAGGATGCTACCCATCTTCTCACAAAGGTAATTAATTCAGTATGCAGAATGAAAAGCAGTTTCAGATATGGGCAATGTACACATTCATTATACCTGATTGCTTAATTGTCACAAGGAAAGATTTGGGTTTTTTTTTTTTAATGCTATAGTTTGGGTTGCGGGGGACAGGAATATGAGGTTAACTGTCAAAAATAAAGAGTCACTGAAGCACCTTTAAACAGAGAGGCAGACAAGCTAGACAGTTTTATAACAATGAATTTATTACATCCAAAAAAGCAATCAAGACTTGAAACTTCATATATTATCTTCTTTTTGTTTTGTTTTTTTAATAGAAATGTTCACATTAATTGGTATTTGCTGATTAGCAAGAAACAAAAATTATTTTTTTAATCTTAAAAAACATAAGAAATGCTCTGGATATAGAAATGACATGATCTGTCAGCTGACTCAAAAATTATGGAAAGTGAGGAGTTAAAGATAATAGTGAGGTGATAAACATAAGTAGCTGCAAGAATAGTGGTGCTATCAATAGAAAGGAAAATTTAGGAGAAGAGTATAGATCTTTTTGGGGGGGGGGTAAAGAGAAAATAATGTAAACTCAGTCACTCACTGCTGCTCATCCTAGCCTATTCGGTTTCCCATCCAAAACAAAACACAAAGTGTGTATGGGGAGGGATATTGTCTGTCTGTCTGTCAGGGTGTGCTGCACACACACAGAGAACCCTTAGTTGAAGGGTGCCACTAAACAATGTAGAAAATTGTTGAGGGAGAAGAAAAGGGATGCTGGGGTATTGGGGCACTTAAGGCAATTCTGCTGTAGGTGTCTCTCCTGGTAGCTGCCCTGAGAATCCCATATCCTGCAGTGGAATGAGTTGTTGTTTCAGTCATGTCTGATTCTTCATGACCTCATTTGGGGTTTTCTTGGCAAAGATACTTGGAATGGCTTGTCATTTCCTTCTCTAGCTCATTTTTACAGATGAGGAAATGAAAGTAAAAAGGGTTAAATGATTTGTCCAAGGTCACACAGCTAGTAAGTATCTTAGGCTGAATTTTGAACTCAGGAAGATGAGTCTTCCTGCCTTGAGGCCCAACACTGTATCCACGGCACTATCAGAAGAGTATTCTAGGCAATAGTGTGGTTGTGTTACAAATTAGCCCACAATTGAGAATTGTAGAAGGCAGGGGAGAGGGGAAATTGTGATCCTCTCATCTTTCCTCTCTCCCATTAATTTATCACACAGCTCTTGGAGGAGTTCATGTTATAGTATCTAGGGGTTATTCCATAGCTCCCACCTTGGTAATTGACAGATTATATCCTTTTACTTCAATCTTTATACTAGCATATATCCTTCTACAGGCTTATGAGTCCCAACTGCTATATCGTTATCATAAAAAAGTCTCCTGCTCTAAATCATATGCAAGAATTGACCCATGGTAGGAAAGGGAGGGGATTTATGACTCCAAAAAACTCTCAGCAAAGATTGTCAAGGAACAGGTGCTGCTCAACTTCTAACACTGGGGATTTCCCATGAGCTATACAGATCTCTTTACATCAGCATCTATGAATGTCTTAGAGTAAATACAGAAAGAAAAGTCTGTTAGGGACTGAGGGGAGTAAACAGGCTAATATTATTAATATTAACAACTATCCATCTGAACTCAATCAGATCAATGACTGTATCTGCAAAGAATTTTTACTAGCCCTAGAAATAGATACTTGCTACTTGTAAGCATAGTGAGACTTAAATATCTTATAGAAATCATCTTAAGAAGCATATTTGTCCTTCCAGTGACTCAATCAATCCATCAATAAACATTTATTAAGCACCAAATATGTGCCAGACAGTGTGATAAGTGCTGAGACAAAACACAGTCCTTGTCATCAATACATTTTTTAATCTGTAAAAAGAGCAGTAATATGTTGACTAGATTTATCAGTAGGAATGAACAGATTTTAATTGCAAAAAAAAGAATCAGAAAAGAAGGTATTACATGTTGTTGATCAGTTGTGTCTAACTCTTTATGATCCCATTTGGGGTTTTCTTAGCAAAGATATTGGAGAGATTTGGCATTTCCTCCTCCAGCTCATTTTTACAGATGAGGAAACTGAGACAAACAGGATTAAGTGATTTACCCAAAGTTACACAGCTAGGAAGTATCTGAGGCCAGATTTGAACTTGGGAAGATGAGTCTTCTTGACTTTAGGACCTGTACTCTAACCACTTCACCACTTAGCTATCCATGGTATTACATGGTTTTCTCCAATTACTGATCTCAGTCTTTTGTAAATATTTATTTACACTTCTTCTGCTAAATCCTTCATAATCCTAGCTTTCCTCCTGCTTTTCAATCTTTTTACATCTTAATCTATTTTACATACCCTGTAAACCAATGACAAGAGCCTCTATGTTGTTCTGTACAGAAGATACTCAATCTGCCTCCTGATTTCCTTCAACTCCCAGATAAAAATGTTACCATAAAAAGAAAAAGCCCTTCCCAATCTTTCTTAATGGTAATGCATTCTATCTGCTACTTATTTCCAATTTTCTCTGTATATATGTTTGTATGTAGTTGTTGGTATGTTGTCTCCAGCATTAGACTAAGCTTCTTGAGAAAAGGAACTTGGTTTCTTGCCTTTATTTGCACATTGCCAGGACATTTAAAGTGTTTAATAAATTCATCCATGTTGAGTGACTAAATAATAGGGACTATACATTAGATTACTACACCTAGTCTGTAGCTCTGACTGAACCACAACAAACTGAATAGAGAGATTGTTGAGTTCCTTTATAGTCATATAAGCAATAAACTAATTTATGACTGTACATAATTAAGGAAATGTTTTGGCTAACCAATATATTCCTTCTTCACCTGGAGTCCTGCTACTTTAGTTCTTAATGTTCTATATATTAGTCTGATTGCAAACAAGGTAGGAACCTGACCTGTTTGTCCTTCTCCACAGAGCCACACAATCTGGTGCCAGAGGATGTTCAGTGCCAACTAAGGAAGGCCTTTTAATGGAGAGCTATAAATGGATCATAAGTTCAAGTATTTATTAAGCTCTTTGTGTGTGGTTTTCTTCCATAAATTTTAAGCTCCTTGAAAGCAGAGACTGTCTCTTTTTCTTATTTGCATCCTCAATACTTAACAGGTCTAGCAAATAATAGGTACTTAATAAATGTTTACTGAATTGATTTGAATCACCTATGTGGTGAGACACTGTCCTAGAGACTGAAGATACAAAACCAAAATGGCTTCTGCCCTCAAGATGCTTATATTTTATTAAGGGAATACACAACATATATATAAATGAATGAAACGCAGGATAACTTGAAGAAGATAACTGGGGGAAAATCAGGAATGACTTAAAGAAGAAGGTGGCACCCAAGCTAAGTTTTAAATAAAGATAGAATTCTGGGTATGGAGAATACCCTGGAAAGAATAGGCCCACAAATAGAAGGTAGAAGGTCAAATGGGAAAAACTGCAATGAGCCAATCTGGCTGAGAATGAGGGGGTGAAAAGTGAAGTTTTGAGCTTTAATAGCTTAAAACTACACTAAGACTCCTAGAATACTCTATATCAAATGAGTCTAAAAAGAGAAATAGGAGCCAGACTGTAAAGGAATTTAAACTTCAGGCTAAAGAGTTTATTTTTTACCTTAAAGGCAATAGGGAGTCACTGAAAATTTTTGAGTAGGAAAGTAGATAGGATTCAACTTGTCCTTTAGGAATGTTAATTTGACATCTGTGTGGATGTGGATTGGGGGGGAAAAAAAGAAATTGGAATCAGGAAGATGAATTAGAAGACTACTGACATAATCCAAATAAGACAGGTAATAAGAACTTGAATTAGGGTAATGACTATTAAGCAAACAGAAGGGAGAGATACAAGA
The DNA here is from genome assembly GCF_902635505.1 of Sarcophilus harrisii. Taxonomy (NCBI): domain Eukaryota; kingdom Metazoa; phylum Chordata; class Mammalia; order Dasyuromorphia; family Dasyuridae; genus Sarcophilus; species Sarcophilus harrisii. The sequence goes on from NC_045427.1 coordinate 322,576,971, forward strand.
GACACCAGGGAGACAAAATCTAACATTTGATTGGATACGGAAGATGAATCACCCTAATAATTCCCCTCTGACCTATTTGTATTTATATAGCTATCAAAAGTATCATAGCCCTAAAAAAATATAATCCTAAACCAAGTACTGTACTCCTAGTTCCTTCCTTCTCAAATTGCCTCTGGTTTCTTCTCTTCCTGTTCTTCATTGTTGCACTAATGTAAAAGTATTGGGGTTTGGAAATCACAGTATTAGAAGCTACAACCTCTCATGGTTAACTTCTAGAACTCTGAAAGATGCAACTACATTCTCCCCTTCAGGATCCTGCCAGAGTGATTTGAGAGACTGGCTCTATGAGTAAGAAAAGAGTGAAGAATACCAAGGGATCCTCAAGTAGATATGTTAGAGAAAAAAAATCATAGCTTCCCAATGAAGTAAGTATATAAGTCTATAAATAATAACTGCAACTGATTATGCTCTAATTACTTCTCATACTCTGGATTACATAGATTGGAGGTCTTCTATACCCCTCATCTTGGTAACTCAGAAGTGGATTAGTGAAATCAAGAGTTCAAAATAGGAATTTGATATGCACATGAGTATACAAGTTCATCTGTCTTTGGACAACACTGGACCCTAAAAACTTTCAAAGACAACGTGATATAAAGGATTAATAACTGAAAAAATAATTTGGAGGATATGTTCTAATCCCTATTCTGTCAATTAAAATGTGATACTAGGTTAGTTGTACATCAACCCTTACCAATGCTAGATAATAACTGTGACACTGTCATGTCAGCTGGTAGGGTGGACCCAGGAGGTAGAAGGGGGCTTGACCTTTGAGGCAGGAGGTTGTGTCTTACAGGTGTTAGATCTTTTCTTAGGATGCAGCACTAACTCCAAGTTTCTCCCTTCTGCGGATCCACCTCCTCAGTGCTGAGTGGGCTAAGCACAAGTTAATCTCGGAGGAGAGTAAATAAATATAAATGGCCAGCTTTGCCATAGGCAGAAGAGAAGGATGCAGAAAAAGGTAGAGAGAGGCAGAGATGTAGAGAGATTCAGGGAAGCAGAGAGAGAGAGAGAGAGAGAAGCAGAGACATACATATACCTGCTCTTGCTTCCTGCTAACCCCTGCTGAGATTACTAATAAAGAAAGGCTGTTTGGTACTTTAACATCGGGTCGGCTTGTTTTCATGTGTATCAGGGGAAGACTGGTATATATGGCCCTGGCAATCAATAGCCTTGGAGTGAGAGGTTACATGACACTTTTGTAGTCAAACTTTGCCCTCTCTAGTGCCCTGTGTGAATCCCTTTGTGTGAATGTCAAAATATTACTATTACTTCAAACTCTTCTTGATCCTCTTTCCAAACCAATCCTTCACATAACTGCCAATTATATTCCTCAAGCACAAGTCTGATCATATTGTGCCATCTTGTTCTACTTCTGTAGCTCACTATTCAAATACAACTCCTTTGTTCGACATTTAACGCTCTTCACAACCTGGCCCCCAATTTACCTTTTCTGTTGAATTATGCAGTACTCCCCTTTACCCACTCCCAATCTATTGAAACTGGATTTCTTACATTCCATTTTTCCATCTCATTCCTCTGCACCTTTGGGGCAGTTAGATGCCACAGTGAATAAAGTGATAGCTCTGAAGTCATGAAGACCTGAATCCAAAACTGGCCTTAGATATCTAGTAATTAAGTGACCCCAAACAAATCACTTACCCTCTGTTGGACTCAAGTTTCCTTATTTATAAAATAAGGATGATAATAATAGCACTTACTTTCCGGAGTTATGAAGATCAAATGAGATAATTTTAAAGTACTTAGCAAAGTATGTAGCATATAGTAAGCACTATATAAATTTTAGCCATCATTTTCATTAATATTATTACTGTCATTGTACAGGCTGCTCCCTTCCCATGCCAAGAATGTATTTCCCCTCCTCACCTTTGCCTAATACAATTCTTTACTTTTCTTCAAAACTCAGCTCAAACATCAGGGAAAAGTCTTTCCTGAATCCCTTACATGCTAGTGCTTCTCTCCCTAAATTGTTGTTTGGGGCTTGGGGTTTTTTTGAGGGCAAAGACACTTGGAATGGTTTCATTTCCTTCGCCATCTCATAGGAGGAAACTAAAGCAAAAAGGATTCAGTAACTTGCCCAGGATTGAACTCAGGTTTCCTCATTGTAGGCCTGACACTAGCTGCTCCCTTCTTAAATTACCTTGTATTTATCTGACATATGCTTATATGTGTACATACCTCCCTTACTAGAATATAACTTTGTTAGAATCCTAGTATTAGCTCAATGGAATTGATACAATGCTTATTGGTTCACACATTAGAGCAAATCCTTACAAGGTCACTAGTATTGATAGAAACAATGCTTAAGTTAACAACTTTGAGAGTTCACACATTAGCTCACACATTAATTCACACGTTTGGGAGATTTCAGGGTTCAGTATGAGATATCCAAATTCACACCTTCCATAATCCCACTCTCAGAGGAGGAGTCAATCTTTGAGTTTACATCTCTAAAAGAGCATAAAAACAGCTGAGCTCAGTCAGTCAGTCAGGAAGATTGCCAGGAGTCGGAGTTGAGCTAGAGGCAAAGGACTAGCAACGAGAGCTCTCGGACCCAAAAAAAGCTCAAGTCAGTCAATTCAGAAGATTGACAGCGAGGGTAGCGTCAGTTGGAGATTGAGAAGCCACAAGCCGGAGTTGAGCTAGAGGCAGAAGCTGGAAGAGCTAAAAGACAAGCTGCAAGAGCTCTTGGAACCAAGGAGTGAGATAGGCCTCTAAGAAAACTAACCAGGCTATATTGAAAGAGACAATAAAAGATTTGAACTTTTAACACCTGGCTGCATTTGGAATGATTATTACTTGGAACTGAAACTAAGGCTGCCTCCTTAAAACCTCCCCAAGAAACCTGCTCCCAGAGAACCATCATATTATAAAAAAGAAGAGAACACCACATAACTTCATTGAGTTCATTTTTTTCCCTTTGTACCTCTATCATTGCCAGCACTATGCCAGGCACATAGTAGGCACTTAGTATAAAGGCTTATTAAATCTATCCCCAGGACTCAATTTAATAGGATGTTGTTTTGTGATAAAAGAGAAGACTAAAGAGTAAGAAATCTTTAGCTCTATGAAAAAAGAGAAGGGTGTGTGACTCTGGGTAAGTTGTCACTTAACCCCAATTATCTCAAGAAAGAAAAAAAAGAGAAACTATGACAAAGGACTTTGGGAATCCACTTTCCTTACCAGCAGTCACCTAAGGCAAGGTGATAAGCAGACTGAAATTCCGACAAGTGAGGTTATTTGCATATTATTAGGATGGGCATTTTGTAACCATTTGCACACCTATTATTCTTTTTCTGGTCTATAGTGGCATGAGAAGTGAATAGCAGCAAACACAGCTCCTACTCTAGGTAAAAACCATGATATTCCTTGCAGGAGATAGGAGAGAGAAATTGGTGGAGGGGTGAAGGTAAGAAGGAAAAACAGATCTGGTTTTCTTGGTAACTTCCTGGTAGAGGAACAAATAAACTAATACAGGTACAAAAAGTAGCTGGGTTTCTCATTTTTCCTACTTCTTGGAAAACAAATATCACAGGTTTCTGTTATAGGGAAGCACTTATCCACATAGCTCGAGACCCTCCCCCACCCCTCTGCTTTCTCACTACAAAGTCCTCACTTTTTAAATGAAAAGAACTCTATTAAAAAGTCTGACAAATGAATAATACATAAGGTAGGGATGCCAGTTTATTTATTTATTCATGTTAAGACTTTCAAAATAAATTATTTAAAATTAAACTTTAAAACTTTTTTTTTTGGCCTACAAGGTCACCTTCATGTCCCCATTTCTCCCCTTTATTCCCAAAAAGATACCTACTAAGTAGAGGATTCTCCCCTTCTTAGGCCAAAGTAGTTATGTTTGCCTTGGGGAGCCTTTTCTGGGAGATATAAGAGGAAGTTGCATTCAAAAGAATCGCTTTTACCTATGAGCAAAAGCAAGGGCAGCATTATCAACTCTGGGGCTAGAGCCAGTACCTGCTGTATGAACTCTCCAAGTCTGCATAGACAGCATCACTATTCAACTAATTAGTTGGTCTAGCACAGGTTTCCCTAGACTTTATTGATGGAGGAATCACTAACCTCTGACTTATTCAGCCATATGCCTGCTACTCAGACTTTAGCAGAGATATGTTGCTCTTTATATGGTCAACATCACCATCAGATCTAGCATTTACATAGTACCTTAAGGTTTGCAAAGTGCTTTACATATGTATACATATAACCTCATATGATCCTCACAACAATTTTATAAAATAGGTGCTATTATTATCCCAATTTTACTAAAGAAACTGAGGCTGACAGATTCAATGATTTGACCAAAGGGATCCCATAGCTATTAAGTGTCAAAAATAGGATTTGAACTCAAGATCTTCCCATTTCTAAGTCCAGTATCCTATCCACTTCACCATCTAGCTACCACACACACACACACACACACACACACACACACAAACACACAGAGATAGAATAAATCTCAGTATTATGCTCATAGGCTTGTAGATCTGTCTAACATTTCCATGAAGCAAGGAAATACTGGGGAGTGGGTGCTCATTTACCCACTAGATAGCCTCCATGTCTATTACTATCCTCTTATATACTTCTACAGTACTCCCACGCTTTCTGCTACCCCTCACTACCTTGTAGCACAACTACCTCCTTCCCCCCTGCCATTAACCAAATTCTTTCATTGAGATACTTCCCAAATATGATCCAAATAATGTTTTATATTTTTATCTTGTCCTTTTCTGCATGCCCCTTCCCCAAAATGATCCATGTGATAGTGCTCAGTGGATGCTAGTTTTGTTCCTCCCATATAACACATACATTTTAACAGTGAATTTTGAAAACACGATGCCTTAACACAAAGGAGTGACACTAGGGAAAAGATTTTTGGTCAAAGAAATGTCTCCCTGTTCCAGGCAAACATCTACCCTATCTAAATTTGTATCTGCCTATTAGACAGCATGGTGTGAATACCTTTGCCCTTGGTTTATAACCTGGGGATATGAGGCATTGGGTTGAAGAGAATGACCTGTCCAAGGTCACAGCATGACAACGAGGAGCAAGCCAACAAGAAAATCTAGATTTCCGGCTTCCTGAAGCTGAGTGATCTGAACATAACATATGCTTTCTTCACTCAGCCTCATTCCCAGTCTGACTTTCAGATAAATAAGAGCCTTGAAGGATTTGTAAAACACACACACAGGCATCTGGTAAATATAAAAAGAATGATTAAGGTGTTCAGTACCTTTCTACAACTGCTATATAGAACTTTACTGTATTATCTGAATAATAATATCCTTTCTAAGAGAACATCATTTACTTCTTTCCCTTCTAGCCAGTTAAATATACCTGAGGACTAAAATGTTTTTCATAATTAACTGAGGTTCCTTCTGAGCAGATACTCTTAGCTTTTTTTGTCATAGATTCCTTTGGTACTCTGGTGAAGCCTATGGATCCCTTCTCAGAATAATGTTTTTAAATAATTAAAGGAAATGATAAATTTCAATTAAGGGTCAGTGAAAATAAAAATGTAATGATTTCCCATCAAGTTCATGAATCCCCTGAAATCTAGCCTTATTATAGCAGACCTCAGATTAGGAAACCCTATTGTTGAAGTATCAGACAAAGGTGTAGAAACAAAGTAGAGTTCCATCTGTCCTTGTTCTATCAGTGTGACACTGAATGTTTAAAAAACAAAGGAACTAGAGGAATACTTTCAGAGAATATAAAAAAATAATACTAATATCTGGGCTCCAAAGTCTAAAAGTATATTTTGTAAACATTTAAAAAAATGTTACAGGGTTGATATAGGATACCCTGAACAAAACATAGTCATGTGTCTAAAATTACTAATTTTGGATAGACACCTAATATTTTGTCAGGAAAATTAAGAGAACTTGTCATAGATCAGAGAAAAGTAGGATCCAGTTAATGACAGAAAATGGCCTCTACAAGGAACATCCCTGTTATACATAAAGCCTTGAGATTTGGAGTAAAAGAGGGAGTCAACTCAGGTCCTTTTCTAGAGAAGAAATCACCACAGAAGAAGAAAAATGCTCTTATCTCTGTCATCTGTCATTTATTGAATATATAAAGCATAAGAAACAGACTTTTTACCTCTAAGAATCTTACAATCAAGTATGTGGTTTCAAAGAACGGAAAGTTCTTTCTCTGTTCTGAACCTAAATTTCCTATTATAATGGGGGACATGATTCTAACTATCCCCTACCCAAATCCTTTCTACAAGATCCATGATCATGAGCAAGTCACTTTTCCATTCTGACCCTCAGTTTCCATAAGAGTAAAATGAGTATAATACCTATAATACCTGCCTTGTACAAGACTATTAGAACTAGAAAGGACTTTATTTGAGATTATGTAGAGATGAGAGATGAGAGATGAGAAAACTCACTGGAGTTTGATCTCACTGGAGAGATGAGAAAACAGAGACCTAGTCTCTTCTGAGAGAGACTACCAGTGACTGGACCTTAAATGGGGCTCCTAGCAGAGAGTTTTCCAAGGTGCAGCTATTTGATAACACTTTTACCATGTCCGTTAAATAACGCGGCAAATGTTATCATTCAAATGCAGTCCAGATACCTTTAGTTCTGAGCACTACAGGCAAGCCACTCAGAACCTTCAGCTATAGAACATTTAAACTCCTCAATCTATTTAGTATGATTTGTCTTCAGTAATTTACTACCATATTTCTTTCTTAAAGAATGTGGTTCCAAATAACACTGCCAGTGCAATGATAAGCAAAAATCTACTAATCTCAGTTAGTCATCATTGGAAGAAGAATAGATATGAGTATATATGTGTGTGAGGCTGAGGGATAGTGTCCACACATAAAATGAATGATTATATCTAAGCAAATAAAAAAAATTAGCAATAAGCAATTCAAAATTCTTTAAATTGCTCAATTTTGCCCAGATAATAATAATAACACTTCTTTTATTTAGAAAACCCAAGAAGAGGCTTCAAAGAAAGACACAGCAAACTACTGATGGGGATAATAAGCCCAGAACAGTTATCAGCATATAATGGGCCTAGACAGGGCATTTCATAGAATAACAAAGTCTACTACTTTTTTCAGAAGCCCCAGAGTCAATACCAAAAAGAAATGGTTCTCATTTGGGTAAAGTCACTTTGAATTTTTGGTAAAGGTATAAATGCTAACTTCTGAAAATCAAAAATTTATCATTTCAAATTATGTGTAAGTTCTTGACATAGGATCTCTACACATTATTTAATTCTCCCATTGGGGTTACAGCTTATTAGACAAGTCCCTTAATTAGCTGTAAGGATTAGCAAACATCTGGTCTCTGAGGTCCATTCCAACTCTAGACCCAACGTGCCATGATCCCAAGTTCTCTAAGAAGCTCAAGCACATACTTTATATAGTTGTATTGTTGTTACAATTATGTGAAATGATGTTTCAGTTCTCTTCTTTACTCCCAAAAGAGAAATAAGAAAGTATTTCATTCCATTTCGAATTAAATGCTAGAATTTTTGTTCCAGTTCTTTAATACACATAAAAATCACGCAACCACTTTTCTCATTTCTACTTGGGCTGTATTCACCCTTCCTGTTTGTTTGTTGTTCTTACTTTTAAAATATAATATTTTTAATTAATAAAAGTATTGTCTCTCCCTCTCTCAAAAGTCTCCTCTGCTCTATTGCCGTAACTCCTACTACTAGAAAGAAAGGTGGTGGGTGAATAGCCTGTTAGCAGTGAGCACTAATTAAAGGTGGCTTCTCCCCTCTGGACAAGTGCCATCAGATTTGTAGGCCAATCTAAGAATTTTGGACGCTGATGGCTCAGCATGCTTGCTGGACTATGTAAATGCTAGCCTTGTGGGTTTCAGCCACACATACCACTAGAGCTATTTGGCAGTTTCTGAGATTACAGGGAAATCAACATGTAATAGATCTTTTAATCTTCTTTCTGCTCACTAGTACTACATCTTATGAACCAGTACTTATATCTCACCTCTGTTACAGAGTTATAACCAGCACATTTTGCACCTGTGGTAAGTAGTACAAAACTTAAGACACAATAAGTTGTAAGAGATAGACTTTAGAGGTCACCAAAAAGCCACTGAAGAAAGTAGTGTGGGTGAGTAGCAATGTACCTAGGTATAACAACCAGAGGACTGTGTTAATACACCTGGTTTAAATAATTATTCTTGATTAACAAGGTTTAAGTTAAGTCAGTGTCACTGATACTTAAGATAGGACTGAAAGTGCCATCAGCTTCTAAATTCCAGGATTCAAGATGCTGAGTCCCAATTGCTCCATCTTAGTTATGGCCTGATCTGAAAGCTGGCTCTCTAAACTACTGCCCTCCACCCCCATTAGTATTCTAAAATCAAGTTAAATCAAATCAATATACTATGACATTGTTATTACAACAAAGTCCACCTAAGCCTGAAAACTTTAATTAAAGGGTCATAGCTACAACGAGTAAGGTATAGCTAATGATATCTAAAGATACTTAATAAAACATAAGAATCACACTGTTAGAAAGGTAAAGAGGGAAAAAAATCAACATTTTGCTTTTCTTCTGCAATTAACTATTCACTCTCTGTAAGCAAGTCATCCATTTACTGGATTTCCATTAAGCAATTCAATCTATGGTATCCAGATTTCTAGACTCTAGATTAAAAGTTAATAATCTTTTTTCCCTTTCTTTTTTTTATTAAAACTTTTTATTTTCAAAACATATGCATGGATAATTTTTCAACATTGCATATAGCCTTGTGTTCCAAATTTTCCCCTCTTTCTCCCCACCCCTTCCCCTAGATGGCAAGCAATCCAATATGTTATACATGTTAAAATATATGTTGAATCCAATATATGTAAACATATTTATGAAATTATCTTGCTGCACAAGAAAAATCAGATCAAAAAGGAAAGAAAATGAGTAAGAAAACAAAATGCAAATGAACAACAAAAAAGAGTGAGAATGTTATGTTGTGATCTCTCTGAATGTAGGCAGCTCTCTTCATCACAAGATCATTGAAAATGGCCTTGTAAAGAGCATCAGCCCTAAAGTCAGGAGGACCTGAGTTCAAATCTAGCCTCAGACAACTAATACTTCCTAGTTGTGTGACCCTGGGCAAGTCACTTAATCCCAGTTACCAAAAGAAAGGAAAAAAAGAAAGAAAAGGAAGAAAGGAAAGAAAGGAAAGAAGGAAAGAAAGATCATTTCTTATAGAACAATAATATTCTATAACATTCATATGCCATAACTTATTCAGCCATTCTCCAACCGATGGGCATGCACTTAGTTTCCAGTTTCTTGTCACTATGAAAAGAGCTACCATAAACATTTTTGCACATGTGGGTCCCTTTCCTTCCTTTAAGATCTTTTTGGGATATAGGTCCAATAGGAACACTGCTGGATAAAAGAGTATGCACAGTTTTATAACTTTTTGAGTATAGTACCAAATTACTCTCCAGAATGGCTGGATCCATTCATAACTCCACCAACAATGTGTTTAAGAGTCCCAGTTTCCCCACATCCCCTCCAAAGATTCATGCTTGTCTTTTCCTGTCATCTTAGCCAATCTGAGAGGTGTATAGTGGTTTCTCTGAGTTGTCTTATTTGCAGTTTTCTGATCAATAGTGATATAGAGCACCTTTTCATATGACTAGAAATAGTTTTAATTTTTTCACTTGAAAATTGTCTGTTCATATCCTTTGACCATTTATCAATTGGAGAATGGCTTGAATTCTTATAAATTTGAGTTAATTCTCTATATACTTTAGAAATGAGGCTTTTATCGGAACCCTTAAGTGTAAAAATGTTTTCCCAATTTATTTCTTCCCTTCTAATCTTGTCTGCATTAATTTTGTTTGTACAAAACTTTTTTTAGCTTAATATGATCAAAATTATCTATCTGGTATTCAATTATGAGTTCCAGTTCTTCTTTGGTAACAAATTCCTTCCTTCTCCTAAATCTAAAAGGTAAACTATCCTATATAATTCTAATTTGCTTATAATATTACTCTTTATGTCTAAATCATGAAGCCATTTTGCCCTTATCTTGATATATGGTATCAGGTGTGGATCAATGTCTAGTTTTTGTCATATTAGTTTCCAATTTTCCCAGAAGTTTTTGTTAAATATTGAGTTCTTATTCCAATAGCTGGGGTCTCAGGGTTTGCCAAGCTGTAGATTGCTATAGTTATTGACTATTTTGTCCTTTGAATATAATCTATTCTACTGACTGATTACTCTTTTTTCTTAGTCAGTATCAAATGGTTTTGATGACCACTGCTTTATAATATAGTTTTAGGTCTGGGACAGTTAGGCCACCTAAGGGTTAATAATCTATGAGAAGATTTGGGGTCAGATATAACCCAAGGAGTAATATGTCTGTCTAGAATCCAAATGGAAACATTTGGGGTTATCTTTTTTTGTCATTTAAATAATACACACTTCTAGCTTCCATTATTATAGTTAAATGAGATATGATCATCTAACTTTTGAATTAACTTACCTATCAGAATTACATGTTAATAATTATAGCAATCCATTAGTTCAAGTTAATGCTTAGGAAGATCTTTAATGGGGAAAACTACCTATGAGCTTATTGTCTATTCTTCCTACATGTCCACTGAAGTAATATTCACCCTAGTTTCCCCTTTTTTATCCACACATGAAAAAAGTAAGTTAATTTTCAAAATAAATCCAGATCACATTTCTGAGATTCTAATCTAACCTAAATATAGATTGGGTAGACTTTTGGTCTCCGCTTTATAAGTACAAACATGTTACTTTAGAGATAAAGAGGAAAACAAAATTCTTAAATATCATTTAAGTTCTTAGAACTTTATGGTCTCTAATCATTGGGTCAACCCAGAAATAAGACAAATAAGACAAGATTCCTGATTCTCCAGGTTTCTCTTATTAACAATTCTCTTATATATTAAATATAGACTATATGCTTTGTCATTGACTAACCATTGGACAATACTCTCCTCCAAAAAGAGACATGGTAATTCTTCATTAGAATACAAAAGATACATGAATTTTATTTTATTTTAATTTTTATTTGATATATTTCCCCAATTACATTCAAAACAATTATTTTTTGGGTACATGAACTTTAAAAAGCATAAAGTATTCAATTTAACAGATCTGGCTGAGAATTTTCAACTATCATAACTCTCCCGCCTTCATAATCTAGGGCTGACAGAACTGCTCTGCTCCCCCCATTTATCTCTTTGTACTTTATACAGCTAGCTACACCCAATTCCATATGAATACTCTTATCAGACATAACCACTTAACAAATGTTTGACAGAATTACCCTGAACAGAGGCAGCTGCTTAACTCATCAAGCAGACTACAAGCTGGTATGGCCATATAAGTAGTCATATACATGTACAATCATACCCCCCCCCCCCCCACACACACACACACACCTGTCCCAGTTCTCTTCTTCCCTCCCTCATATTCCTCTCACCCTGCCCCAAGTAAAATGACAGCAGGACCATACAACTTTTGGAAATTTAAACGCAAAAAATTATAGTCCCGACTACTCCTTAATCAATACTTTAGCCCTACTAGGCACTTTTCCCACACTGTCTAGAAAATTATGAGTACAACAATTTGCTACTAACAAAAGATCACAGCATTTTCAAATTTTATATTTAGTAACTCTTGAAGCATTTACAAGAAACTAATAAATATCTGTAATACATTGAAATTCCTCTATGACATTAGTGTCAAGAGGACAACAGTCATACAGACAGACAGTAAAAACGAGTTATAGCATATGTAATTATGGGGAAGGCCATGATTTGGTGTATAATATACCTGGATCCATGTAATATGCTAGTTTTAGTATTCATTTATGAACTATTTAAATTATTTTTGGGTCTTTTTCAAAATTTGTCAATAGCACTATTTTTTCAAATGCATATAAAGATAGTTAACATTCATTTTTGTAAGACTTCTGTGTTCCAAATTTTTCTTTCCCCTCCCCACTTTTTAACATCCCCTGTCCCCAAGACAGCAAGTAATCTGATAGAAGTTAAATATGTGTAATTCTTTTAAACACATTTCCATATTTGTCATGTTGGGCAAGAAAAATCATACAAAAAGGGAAAAAACTATAAGAAAGAAAACAAAGGTAAAAATACTATGCTTCTATCCATATTCAGTGTCCATAATTCCCATTTTTTTGTTTTGTAAAAATACACAAACACATATATATTAAATATATGTTGATGTCAAGTTTCCCCCAATAATGTTAATGTGATTTTTTAATAATCAACCACAATTTTTCATACATAAATAGCTTATGATGTTTGAAGAAGCTTTCTAATAGTTTTCTACTTCAAAAAAAAAAAAAATAAAAACCATAGGTATTAGGCACTGTTGTGTCATATGAAGTGCCCACAGAAATGCTAGCTAGCTTGCACATATCGACTTCTGTGATCAAATTGAAAACAGAGAACTCCTGAGTTGTGGTAACTTGATTACAATTTATAAGGATGACTGGAATTCCCTGCTCTCAACAAGGAGAAGCCTGATCTCAGTGTGACAACACAAGCCAAAAGGTTATTAGAAACCTTGTCTAACATATGTAGTTGTGGGAAACAGTGTGGTACAGAGGAAAGGACACTCGCTCTGAAATCAGAGGATCCTGTCTCTGACTCTACACTTCTGGGCTCATGGGCAAATCACTCACTTAAGTTCCCTGGGTCAGTTTCCTATTTTATAAAAGGGGAATATTAAATTAGATGGTTCTTGAGGACCCATCTGGTTCTCTACATGCCTTCTGGTTCTACAACTATGAGACTATGATTGACATGACTCCCTAATGCCTTTAGGACAGAATGTTAATTCCTCAGTCTAACATTTAAAAGTGTCCTATCACTTGGTTCCTCCCTCCTTTTCTGGTTTTATTTCATGTTCCTTTTGGAAACTGTTCTAATCTACTAATTACTGGTTATTCCCCAATATGTCATTCTATCTTCCACCTATGACCCTTTTCATTAGTGTCTTGAATATACTCCCTCCTCATTCCAGCTCATTAGATCCAATTCACATGCAAGTCAAGACATTACCCTCATATGATTGTCAAGGATAATGAAGGATGAGCAAGAAAATCCTTTAACTTTCATCAAAGCATCATTAGTCTTTAACAGATCTTCCCAATTACTAATATTTTTCCTTTTGAAATTGCTTTGTATATACTTTGTGTGTATGTGTGTGTGTGTGTGTGTGTGTGTGTGTGTGTGTGTGTGTATTCTATTATCCTTATAGAATGGAAGCATCATGAGGTCAAGAACTATTTTCTTTACATTTTTTGTATCGCCTACATAGTATTTTCTTTATAAAGCAACTAAACATTTGTTAGAGTGAATCAAAACCTTACTTTATGACTGACATTATAGATGTTTTAATAAGATTGGAAACTTAATTTCTATTTAACTATAAATTGGAAAATTAATTTTACTTAGCTAATTTTTTAAAATGCTCAGAAACTTTGACAGCAGAGAAGCCATTCTTATGATCAGGCTACTTAGGATTCCATTGATAGATGTGCTCTAAAAATGTACTAAGAAAAATATGTTTGCTCCACTAAGGAAAAAAAATGCAACAAAACTCATGCCCTTAGAGGCAGAGCAGAAAATCAGAGCTTGAGTAGACAAAAGTTATGAGAGCAGGATTCTTCCTTATTCAGAAATATTGAGCACCTATCACACATAGCACCTCTATAGTCATTACTTAGCACTTCTAAAAGATGCTTGCTTATGTGTAGATGCCACCTTTGGCTGTGATTTCCTCAGTTTTCACAAGCTAAGTAGCATTAATCCTGGCCATTATTAGGGTGAGAGACTAGTTCACAGAGGTTCCAAGAAATGGCACCAAGGAGGCTTTACCAGACAGCAACAAGGCAGCAAGTCTTTTAGCAAGTTCACTATTCTGCCCATAGCTTCCCCTTATGGAAAATACCTCAAGCTAAAATATTAACTACAAAAAATAACTTTAAGAAAACCCTACATTTTATAGAAATAAGGAATAAGTTGTAGAATTGTTGAGAACACAGTTCTCAAACTAGAAAAATCTGGGTGTCATTGTTCCAAAGATATCCCAATTTGGGGGTTCTCCTGCTGAAAAATTATCATTCTGAATTTAGACCAGGAAAAATCACAAATATTTATTAAGCATTGTGTACAAAACATTGTGCCATATAACAATAAGTATGACATGGTTATTGCAATCTAGTTAGGAAGACATAATATGTATTCATAAAAAGGTAAGTAATGTCATAAGGCAGCATCTGAAAAACAAGTGATTCAACCAGGTCTTCAATCTCTAATATTCTGTTTGTTTATTGTTTTTTTAATTAAGTGGCAAATGAGAGCCATGTTTTAATTATTCTACATATTTCAACATTTTACAAATTCATGCTTTCATACCAGTTAGTATACAATCTTTATCAATGGAAATTGTAACCCCTTGGTACATCAGAAGACAATTTAATGAACTGTTGCTGTCAAAAAATAAAATCACTGTCAGGCTGGCTCTTGGGTAAGTAAGTCTCTCCAAATTTAACTCAACTGATCTTCACATAACAGTCTTTAGATAAGAATTCTTCTCAGTCTAGACTCAAAATCTTTTCTGTGTGCTGACAGATCTTAGGATCAGTTATTATAACTTTCAAGAACTTAGAATTCATGAGACAATGAATCCAGAAATAGGATTTTTTTTTGCAAAAATTATTAGTGATAATAGCTATTAGCCTCACCAAAGAAGCAGCCACAGACCCAAGCTAACTCCAGTTCAATTCCCACATCTGATACATACTAGACTTTGAGTAAATCACTTAACTTTTCAGCCAACTCTCTAAAACTATAAATTGAAAAAAAATGGTAGCCATTACAGTTCTCTATATCAATGAAAGCTTAAATTTATTTCTTACTCCTATCCCTATCAGCCTAAATACTTGGAAAGAAATAAAGATCAAACACACACACACACACACACACACACACACACACACACACATATAATGAGAAATACTAATTCCTCTGTTATCAAGAGTTGGGAACAATGGCCAAAACCAACCTGGATACATGAATTTTGTTCGAATTTTTCTCCTGTGAATACATTAAATGAGGCATGTTTCTTTATCTCCATTCTGCTTATTTATGGTTCAGAGGAGTACAGGTTTAAAGCTATAAAGAACCTGAGAGATCATGCAATCCAAACTCCTCATTTTACAAATAAAGAACCCTGAAGTCTAGAGATGTTAATTGACTTGGCCAAGTTCACTCAGGCAACAAATAAGAGAAGTAAGACTCATACAAGCACACTAATTCCACATCCAGGTCTTTTCCCACTGTGTCACAAATCCTTTCTCCAACTTTTTCAGGAGTCATTTTTAATCTTTAATCTCCTCTAAAATGCTAGCCACTTCTAGCAGGGAATCATTTTCAGACTTAATGAGAATTCTTTCTATTCTTTCATCCAAATTGCTTGTTGTTATTCAATCATATTTGACTCTTCAAGACTCCATGCCAGGCTCTTTAAAACTCCACTCTCTCTCAAAGTCTGTCCAAGTTCATGCTTGTTGCTTCCATGATACTATCTATCCATTTAGTCCTCCATGATCTCCTTTTCCTCTTGCCTCCAATCACTTTTCCCAACATCCAGGTCTTTTCCAAAGAGTCCCATCTTCATATTATGTGACCAAAATATTTAAGCTTCATCTTTTGTAGTTGACCTTCCAGAAAACAGCCTGAATCAGATCACTTAGCAACATATGAAAAATCTTTGTGTGTCTCTCTCTCTTTCTCTCTCTGTCTTTTCTCTTTTTTCAATCAACTTTCATAGGTTTAGATCATGAGATCAATAAATGGAAAGTTCGGTGAACAGCATCCTTCTGACATTAGACAACAATAAATATAACAATGAAACAAAGGCCTTTGCCTTAATTTGGCTACGACAGCTACTATGGCATAAACAGCTACCACCCTCGGTCAGATAAGCCCAACCACAACTCTAGAGTAGAGTATCCAATATCCAACTCACTGCCACATGTGACTCAAAGCATTCCTAAGTGTAACTGATTAAATTGTAATTGGGAAATATTTAACATAATAAACACGACATTAAGCGAAGATATTAGTTATTTTCTAAATCAGCAGGCTGCAGGAATCCTTAAGTAGTTTGTGGCCCCCCATTTCTATGTCACTATTGCTTTAGAGCAGCAGTCACACAATGAACTCTTGAGTTGTTAGAGACCACAGAGGTCATCTGTTCTAACCCCTTATTTTAAAGAAGGGATTTGGAGAGTTGAAGCAACTTGTTTTAGGCCACACAGCTATGCAGAGGACCTGAAATTCAAACCCAGTTCATCTGATTTCAGACTCAAAGAATTTTTATAACTGAGTTCTTGCTCTCTGAACCTAACTCTGAACCTCTTCACACCAATTACCTTCTTATGTTGGAAATATCTCTAATTCTGTGGCCTCTTACACTAACTGCCTAATTTCTCTCTAGAACTTCCACTTGAAGAAGCTCCAAAATCCATCCTGCTCACATTTAACGTGCCTCAGTTCACCCTGACTTTCTGGACTTATACTCCTCTCCCACCAACCCTGATTTTTATCTCCTTTCAATGTGTATTTTCTCTTATTAGAATGTATGCTTCTTTAGGGCAGGAATCATCTTTTGTTTTACTGGATTTATCTTCCTAGCACTTGGCATAGCTTATGGCATTTAGTGAGAATTTAACTAATGCCCTCCCTAATTTAATCTGCATTGTGCCATATTAGAGGTATAAGGGATTATCTAGTTCAATTCTCTGAATGTACAGGTGACTAAAATCTAAACTGAGGACTAGAGAATTGTCTTAAAGTTAACCAGCTGATAAACAAGTCAGAAGACAGGAATTCTCTCTCTGAGTCCTAGAGTCCAGCAGACTGTCACCTGTACTAAATCCACCACTGTTCACCAAGAAATAGGAAAAAAAAGAAAAAGAAAAAGAAGGTTATGTGGGTCCTCTAAACTAACAGAGCAAACTCTAGTCATTCAGATCTGTGAATTTTTTAAAATTCCCATATTATTGGAACTCTCTTGCTTTTTTAAACAAAATTCAGTTGCCGTTTTAGCCCCTTCCTTTATCAGAAAACAAAATCCCTGAAAATTTCTCAGGATCCTATTCTCCCAATTCCGTACGTAAGAAAAACCCCAAATGCTAGTAAATCAAAGCTTACACACAGACTCTATATGGCCTTTCTGTAAGGTTATGTCTTCCCTGGATTCATGTACACCACATTCACCAGCAAACTAATGCCCATCAAAAACTCCGTCTTTACTCTAAAAAGGAGATTGGACTTGTGGGAAAGTCCAATCTGTATAGTACATCCACAAAAAGAACATGATCCTTGACTTTTCTCGTCTTCTCCCTTGGTTGTCTAAAATTAGCATGGTCCTGGGACAAATTATGAGGCATATTGTTCTTCACCACCCTCAGTCTCTGCTCTTTGAGTCTTTTTCCTTCCTCCATAGTTTCTACTCCCTAACCCATTCAATCCAGAGCCAATCTACAAAACGAGTTCTGTTTTGAGCATCTTGTGTTTGGGATCCCTATAGAATACCCAGGATGAGATGGTGCCACAAAAGGGAAATCCCAAAGGGCAGGTATTCTTCCCCCACGTACTGCTCTCCATTCAGTCTTCTCTTGGCAAAATTGCAAAACTGGGCCTGGCCGGGGGGTGGGGGGGAATGCATCAGGAAAAACAGACACACTGGTAAGGCACCTGTTCAGTGTTGCACATAGACACAGAGGATAGGGACACTGAGAACAAAGCTGTGAAAACACTGGCCAGAGCCCAGGCTTTGGCTGGATACCTAGCAGATGGCACTAATGCATACAGCCCAGAAGGCTTTGCATCATCTAGTACTCACCTGAAGAAGCAAAGAGGAAAAGAGAAAAAGATGGGGGAAGGGGGAAGAGCAAGCAAAGGAAATTTCAAACTGATGTAATACACATGAATAATGCAACGGAGGGTAATATAATGTTATAGACTCCACAAAATCAGAACTTATAAAATCTAATGAAGTTGGAGGTGAATGAGTGGGTAAGGGGTAATGGGAAATGACTGATTGAATTATCAGGCAACTCCTTAAAGCAAACAACTCTGAAATCATCCTAACCATTATCTTCTTTTTTGATTTTATCATTTTTGTCAATAGCAAAGTCAGGATAAATGGCATTTTATGACTTTTCAGACAAAACTCCTTCAAAAACTTGATCCAGCACAGAAGAAAGATTCCACCACAAAACTTTTCCCTTCACTTCCCTGGCTCATTCAATATTTTCACCAGAATCCCCTGACCTTGTTGCCAGCAGCTAACTGGCCATTTCTCAAGGGGATTTCTTCAAGCAAGATCAATAACAAAACAAAAACCCCAGGATACTGGTAGGACTCTTGTTCTGCTAATAACTCTTGTGGCTCTGGACAAAGTCATTCTTCTCCTATCACAATATTTTTCTTCTATTATAGTGGTATTACCCAGCCTACCACTCAGGGAGTACACATACAGATTAGCTAAGAATAACAATAGCAAATTGGAGAACTGAAAGCCAAAATGCTCACTAATCACCTCCCCAGGTGGAATGCTCCATCCAGAGCACCACAATGATTAAAGATTCCCAGGCTTTAGAAATTGAATTAAAGAGCAAAATACACAAGAAACCTCGAAGTATATCATATTGGCGTTTGAAATTGCCTTTACTTGAAATTGTTGTTCTCATAGACTGTTTACGAGGCAAAACTTTTGTCTTGCTGACTAACTTCTTAGTGGCATCAGAGATTCCCTTTTATGTCCAAGAGAATTTGAGGAGGGTCTTTGAGAGACCACAAGGATCACTGCCAAAGCTGTAGTTTGACCACTAATGTGCCATACAATGTTGGACAAACCAATTGCATCTGTATTCAAGAAAGAATGTTTTGAACTATACAGGATATTTTCCATTTGAGACTCGAAAATCTATGTTAATTTCTCAGCTGTAGCACAATGGATGCAATGCTGGACTTGAAATCAGGAAGACCCAAATGCAGATCTAACCTCTGACACACTTCGTTAGCTGTGTGATCCAGGGCAAGTCATTTTACCTAACAGCTAAGCAATCAGTATTCAAAGAATGATGGAGAGAGAGACAGAGAGACAGAGAGAAAGAGAAAGAGAGACAGAGAAAGAGAATGAGAATCTACTGAAAGATAAGTTTTAACTTTAATTTTTGGCTCTGCAACTGTGTTATCTTGGGTAAATAGTCTAATCTCACCAAATCTCAGTTTTCTCATTTTTGAGATAAGGAGCCTGTACCACCAAATGATCTTTTCTGAAGCTCTATTCTATAATATTTTAAAAGTGAAGCCACATACACACATACACACACATTACAGCACATATTACTATTGCTGTTCATCCTCCATTTTAGAAGAGGATCAATATCATCACAGGATGATATCTTGATATGTGGGTGAATTGGATTTAAGTGAGGCAGTATTGCACAAAATCAGCTCTCCAAAGTCATCAAAGTTTAGGAGCAAGACAATCAACATCTTGTTAAGTCTCTGTGACAATAAATCATCTACAAAGAGCATTACAGCCTAATTCCCAGCACAATGACACCATAGACTTGAGAAAGAAGAATGGCTACAAGTAAAAAATTTTCAGTAAAAAACAAAACAAAACAAAACAACCACGATTTTTTTAAGAGCTAAAAGGGACCTCAAAGGTTATTCAAATCAATATGTTCTCTTTACAGATTAGGAAACTGAAGTTTAGAAGAGTTAAATGACCTTAACCAAATCATATATACAAAGCTACCTATGGGCCAAAAAACCCAAAACAAAAAAACAAGACCAGAAAACAGATTTCCTGAAAGCTTCTTCCATGTCTTTTCTATGATACCTCATTTACTTTGAGTGCTCCTTTACCTCCTGTTTAGAAGGAGTGAAACAGCATGGAATATTAGAATAAGCTCTAGGCTGATCCCTAATCATTGGTCAAACATTGGTCAAGTTAAACTCTTCAGGCCTCAGATACTTTACAAAATCAGGGAATCAAACTAGATGATCTCTAGTCATCAAGTGTGACACTCTATGATTAGGTTTTCTGGTATGGTTAACATCTACAGACCAAGAAATATGGATCAAGTTTTAGTTGCAATAAACTTCAAGGGGGCATACAAATTGATGCACTGCAATTTTACTTTATTGGAATATAACAATAAGTATATCATTTTCCAAAGAATTTTTTGTTTATACAAAAGTTTTTACTATAATGATATTTGTTAAAACAAGATTTTGTCCAAATAAAATATTTGGTTCCTTTGTGTTCTTAAGATCATCCTAGCATATAGTAAGAACTTAATAAGTGATTATTGACTGACTGATAACTAAATATGGATCCCAGAAACAGAATGGGATAAAAAAAGACAAATGGTATATCTTTGTAACATTTTTTTTAAAATAGATGGATGGAACCAACAAAATAGGCATAACAACAGTTTCTTATTGGAAATGAGTGACCATCTCACATGGCCTAAAATTAGCTATTGTACAATCAACAAAAATGTCAAAGCAAGTTGGGGAAAAGGCTGCAGGAAGCAGTTTTAAGTCCATTTTTATTAAAAACACTCAGTGGAAAGGAGTAGGGGAATGTAGTGACATATTTAATGCACTTTACAGATGAGACTGAATGCAAAGCATTCATATATCAGAAAGGACACCACCAACACCAACACCATCTAGTGAGACTGGAAACATGAGAGGGAATAAAATGAGATCAAAGAGAGCTCACAGGCTTAGGGGTGGGAGGACTTGTTGGGGGGAGGGGGAGAAGCAGAGCATCCAAGACAGATAAGTGATGGGAGGGAGCCGCCTGGAACGCAAGAAAAAGACTTAAGAAAGCCAGAGGGAATCTCGCAATAAGATACTGCATCAATTTAGAAAAGGGGTGGGGAAGATGAGAAGGAAAAAAGCCAATGCTATTTTGAGCCAAGTATGCCTCAGTATCAAAAGGTTGGTGATTGGGGCCCTGCCTAGGAGGAGGGGCTAACTTGGCCACAGCTGTGGAATTGGACTAAGTGTCTGGTTGCTACCCCGGGCTCCCAGGAAATGTCTTTCCCTATCCAATCTGGCTGTAAGAGAGGCTCCCCAAGAGGATTTGAATAAGGAAGCCAGGCAGATTGGCTTTCCACTTCCCCAATCACTCTGATCTCAACTATATGATTGGTCCCTTTTCCCTTCCTTTCTTATTACCTCCACCTGAACAGGCCATCACCATTAACATTAACACAAGAAGAGTTCAGCAGGGACTCTAAATGAAGGCTCATTGAGTTCCCACCTTTCTTCAAAGGGGGAAGTAGTATGATATAATATTAGCAGCACCCCACACACATACAAACCACCACCATATGAAACCATTTTGTACACTACTATCATGTAAGAAAACTCCAGGAAAAAAAAATCCTCACACTACCCACCAGGACAGATCCTTGTACTTCTGTCTTTCCCAGGAAGAAGGCTTTGGGGTAAGAGGCCCTTGACTTCCTAGCAAACAACTCTGTCGGTCATTAACACTGTGTGTCCAGCAGGAAATCATCCGGTGACATGAACCAACCAAAGAAAAAGCTTTCACACCCAAAGAGCTCTCATGAAACAAGATCCTTCCCTTATCCTTATCAACCACAAGATTCATCTTACACCAACTCACTGAAAGTACCTCTTTGTTTCCCGGGAAGGCTTTTACCACATTCTTTCCAGGCTTCTATAGAATATCCATTTGCCCCCGAATTCTTCCCCTTCCCCAAAGGGATTCAAAGATGTGGACCATCTTCTCCACCCTCCTCCTTGTTAAGGACAGAAGACTTAATAGTGTGTAAAATGCCTTTAAAGAAAAAATGAAGAATAGAAGAATTACCGAATTTTTCAGCCAAAAAGACAGAACCTGTTCCAGCTTTCCCATGGCTTCAGAGATGGTGCTGACTCAAATGTCTGCCACTAACAGATTGTCACAGTCAACTTTCCCAACAAAAATACTTCCCCAACCTCCATACTATTTGCTTTATCTACCTGGAAGTCCACTGATTCAATATTGTATGTGTGATGATATCTCAGCCAGGTCCAAGCCCACCAACATTTGAAAGTTACAAGTTAGACTATATTTTAATGAGCTATTGAAACCACTAACCACCCCGTTCATGTTCTGGCTTTCACAAAAATAATTTTTTCCTCCATCACCAATTCAAGAGTATAATTAGTGAGTCAAAAACAAATGGATCTCAGAATTCTCATTCCCACTGAACAGTGTGACCTTGACAAAAATCATTCTTTCAATGACTCTGTAAATCAGATATAGGAACATCTACTACTAACCACTCTATTGGAAAGGTTTCAGAAGAGACCAGATGATGTCTGCAAAGTACCATCATCATACTGTATTTATGGAATACTTATCTTCAGGAAGGTTAAATGCTTTAAGAAGTTTCACATTTAAAATAAAAACTATTTTTATCTTAGCTTATTTTCTAAGGAGGAATTTTTCAGTCTAGTATTCCCTCTATAAAAATGTCACTAGCTGAAAGTCAGTTAGTGACTAAGAATTAGATTGCAAGTTTCCCATTGTCTCCATCTTCTATAAGAACACAATTCACTAGGCTAGTGGAAAGAAAATTGGCCTTGATCTCAGGACACCTGGGTTCATATTCTAGATTTGACATTCACTAATTGTGTGAACCTGAGCAAGTCACTTACTGTATGGGCCTCAAATTCTTCATCTGTATTTAGATTGGACAAAATGGTTTCTAAGGTTCCTTCAAACTCTAAATCTATGATTTTTAGAGTTTACAATTCATCTTCTACCTCTTTTTTTGTAGGCTACACAGGTTTCATAAAAAAAAAAACCCAGATGTTTACTGAGAGAAAAACTAAGGCAAGAATCAAATTAATCCTGGGTCATATACCAAAGCCCAAAACAATACATAGTTATAAACTACAGCAGTACACATAGTTCATTAGGATATATGTATTGAGTCCTTGAGAATAACTGCAAAACAAAGATTATCCTTGTCCTTTTCTTTCCCCATTTGGATCAAGAATTCCTTAAAGATAATTTTCTCTAATTTTTTTCTGAGTAACTTTAAAAAGCACGTAAATGTTTTCTGGAACAGGAACAATATGAGCAGCTAGACAGCCTAATACAGAGGGGACAGTAGTAAGTTACCATCCCCTACTACAAATTATATTCACAAATAAGTTCAAATGACTTTATCCAGCTTCTGAAAAGCAAACTATTTAGCTTAGCCCGAGATGAAATTCTCTCTAATTCACTTCAAACTAATAGTTTATTCCTAGATGTCACTAGCAGTTCTAATACTACAGCTTATTTCTTCACACTCACATGAATAAAAAGTTCTTTCCTTGCCTTTGACTGTTCTAGAAACTTTCTTATATCTGAAGATTACTCATAGGATACAGGATAAAGATAGGATTTCTTTTGAGCATATGAAGGACAGTATGGCCTCTGTTTATTTAAGAGATTTTTAAAATACAAAGCATTGAAAGGGTTCACAATAATCAACTACCTTGTGAAGAGAGGATGTCATAGGAAAAAGAACAGTGGCTTTGATAGCAAAGGATCTGACTTCAAATTCTCACTCTGCCACTTTTACCTGGCAGCCATTCCATTCTAAACGTTTTGCGATATTACTGATATTAGGATATACTCAGACATACACTATTATCATTAGCTGAGGCCATATCTATGTAATGTTGGTTTTTGATGATTTCCTTACCACTCAGGGTTCTGATAATTGGATCCCTTTCCTTTGTTCAATAAGCCGCATTATTTCCCTGATGCTGAGATTCATTTCACAGGGTTAACTTTGTCCCTCATCTTCAGGCTTCTTTCAAGTCTCAGCTAAACTCCCACTCGCATGAAACTTTTCTCAATTATTATCAATGTTAATGCCTTCCTTCTGAGATTAGCGTCAATCTTATTGTTCAGTCACTATTCATGGAATGGTTTGCCATTTTCTTCTCCATCTTTACGTATGAGAAAACTGAAATAAGTTAAATGCCTTGCCCAAAGTCATACAGCTATCTAAGTGTCTAAGGCCAGATTGGAACTCAGGAAGAAGAGTGTCTTCTTGACTCCAGACTTGTTGCTCTATCCACTGCACCACCTAGTTGTTCCTTATACCTGTAAATATTATGCACATACCTGATTGTTTGCTTATGGTCTCCCCTGCTCCTTGAGGGCAGGGACCATTTTAATCTTTCTTTATATCCCCAGATTTAGCACGGTGCCTGGCACAACTTAAACCCTTAAAAAACGCTTGTTTACTGACTGACCTTATCTTCTTCCCTTCTTTATCCCTCTCAATACTTTCCCAAGGGCCTTTGAGATCTCTTTCAAAGCCAAGAGCAGTATCCCAAACTCCTACACATATCTAAAAAGGCCTAACAGCCCCATTCTGGAAGCTAAACAAGAGCTTCTGTCAATCACTAGGCAGAGAAAAGGGGTAAGAGAGAGGAGAGAGGTTGGATTGCAGTGGGAGTGTGTGCATGAGAGAGAGTTTTGTTGAAGAAACAAAAAAAATACTGAAAGGCCTTAGCAAGCAGTATAAAAGTGAAATAGAGAACAAGGGCATGAAAAAATAAACTAATGCTTCCTTTGACCATTTATAAAGTGTTTTTATCTCAAAACATGTTAAGGAAAATATAATTGAAATATGTTTTGGGGAAAAACTGTACTTGGGGATTTTGTGAACTTTCTTTCTCTGAACCCCATACTCCTTTGGTTACTCTAAAACAAACATTCATTGGAAAATCAGGTGGGAGGATCTGTCTGGGTGTACATAACTAATTATTTTAGAGTATAATTTTATCAGTTTAATGGTGACTATTTTTAAAATTCTAAAACATGAAAACAATCATCAAATATTGAAAAAAAAAGAATTTAGTCTTACAAAAACCCAGAGGTTGTTTTTTAAAAAATGTAAATTTCAGTATAGAGTCTCCTAACTTCCTATGGACGTTTTAAAAAAATCTTCTACAAGAAAAGTAGTTTAGGAATATTCTTAGTCCTGTATATTCTTGGAAGATTCAGCTAAAATACTAGGTAGTATTAATCATCATTATTTAAATCAGCTTTAAAAATTTTGTCTTAAGTAGGCTCCAGAATTCTTTAACAACTAATCCCACTGTCTGGCACAAAGAATATAAGGTATAATATAAATAGGCACAAGGTATAATATAAATGGGGACATATTGATTGCTATTCTGATAAAAATAAAAATAAAGTTTAAAAGCCATTTTTTTTTAAAAAGCAAGTTACATGATCTATAGTTTTATCCTAACAAAACTAGATTTTATATTTTTAACAAACAAACAATAATTTATTAAGTACTTAGTATGTGCCAGGTATTGTGTTAAGTGCTGGGGATATAGTCAGTCAACATTTATTAAGTGCCTAGTAGGTTACAAGCACTACTCTGAGCAGTAGGGTTAACAAAAAATAAAACAAAAAAACCCAACTCCTGCCTTTATGTCTCACAATCTAATGAAGAGGACAACATATAAACAAACTATGGATAAGGATAAAACTGGAGATAATTAACAGGAGGAAGATACTAGCATTAAGGGGAAATCAGAAAAAGATTCTTATGCTTTTAGCTGGACTTGAAAGAAGGCAGGGAACAGGCAGAAGATGGCAAGAAAGAACCACTAGGGAGAATGCATAATCAGGATAGGAAAGAATTATGTGAGGAACAGAAAGGAGACCAGTGTTTCTGTTCCAGTGTTTCCCAGTTATGGGAATGACTAAAGTATAAGAAGATTGGAAAAGTAGGGGTGGTCTTTTGAAGGATTTTGAATGCCAAAAAGAGAGGATTTCCTATTTGATCCTGGAAGTGAGCATAGAGACATGAAGCAGAGAGACAAACCAAAAGGCTATAGAAACAATCCAGAGATAAAGTGATAAGGGCCTCCATCAGGCTAGGAACAGAAGCAGAAAAAAGAGGAGGATATATACAAGATATATAAGACACAAGATATGAAGCTGAAATCCCCAAGAGTTGGCAACAATTAGTTGGGGTAGAGTGATGGGGATGAGAAAGAAAATGGAAGTAGAGGATTGACAGCAACTAGTAATTTAGGAGGACGGGAGGGTTTAAATGGGGGAAAAAATTTAAGTTCAATTTTAAGGATCCTAAGTTTAAGATGATTATATGGCATACAAGTCAAGATGTTCATTTGGAGACACAAGACTAGAAGTTTAGGGCTGGATAAATAGATTTGAGAATCAGCACAGAAAGAAATCCGTGGGAGCAAATTGTATCAAGTTAATTTGCTTGTGGTCTACTCCACTCCTTGAGGTCAGGGTCCATTTTTACCCTTTTTTATATTCTCAGAACTTAGTACAGTAGCCTAGCGCATCTTAAACCCTTAATAAATGCTATTTACTGACTGACCTTACCTTCTTCCCTTCCTGAAACATAAATATTCCAGAATCAATCCACAAATGTGTTTTGCCTTATATGACACTAAAAGAAGTGATATAAAAATGTTACAACTCCTGTCTTCAAGAAGCTTAAAAGTTATTTTAGAAGACCAGATATACACATTAAAAAGTTAAATATTTTGACAGTGTCAGACTTGTGACATCTTCATTGATATAAAGAACTTTTGGTATGGAAACTTCCTCTAATGAAGTATAGTAACTAATCTATAATTTAGATCTTAATGATTTGCCTAATGTAACAATGAATTAAGTTACATGTCCAAGATCACAGAGATAGCATGTGTCAAAAGCAGAATTTGAAATTAGGTTTTCTTAGCATGTAGTAAGGGGTTTCCATTTTTTTTTTTACTATGCTTCTAATTACTATACTTCTAAATTGCAATTCTTAAAACAGCATGAATCACATAATATATATGATATATGGGAGATGAAAGGAGATAAGAGGAGATGTGATTAATGATAGGTTATAATATACTATGATATTATAAATTACTTATGATAAATAAGAAGCAGTGACAAAAAGTGCTCTAAGGGCTTCAGAAGATGGAAGATGCCTAAGAGCTAAAAACAGGCAGAAAAAGCTTCATGAAAGAGTGCATAGAGTGTGTTTTAGGCAAAACCCCCACAAAACTCTACATATCAATGGTATTTGAATGGAATATAATATGACCAAAACTTAGCAGACAATTATTGAATTAGTAGAAAAATATGACATTTTAAAAACAATTTAAACTGTTGAAATTTCAAACCTATGAAATACATACAAGCATTTTGTATGCATATGAATACATATTTTCATAGATTCATATGTATAAAATTATGGGCAAAAGACATGAAAGAATGTAAAGACAGTAGCAGATTAAAATAATTTCTAAGATGTTTTTGCCAAATCTAAATCTCAACTATGCAGCATCTTAATCTGACTTTCTGACATAGATATTGCGAGAATAAATTTAAAGTTACTGTGACAATTTCCTTCGATTCTAAATCACAAGTTATTTCATTTAGGTAATATTAATATTGGCATTTCTGAGAGTTTTTCATAGATTTACTAAGATAATGATAATTACTTTTCTAATACTGCTAATATTGTTCTATATACACAATTTGATGAAAAAACATTCTTCAAATTTCCTCTATTTCTAAAAGGCAACATGATTAAAAAAAAAAAAAAACCTAGCAGGGAGTCAGGAAGATGGGTTCAAATTCTGCTTCTGAGATATAACCAGTTGGGTGCCCATAGTCACTGTCAATGTAACCTTTCAGAGCCCCCATTCCCACAAAAGTTCCACTGGAGGAGAAAGTTTCCATACCAGAAGTTCCAATGTAGTATATTGATGAAATCACAGGTCCAGAACAGGGCCTCTACTTTATAATGCTGAACAGCAATTTCTGAACAAAGATTTTATTGATGTATGAGTAAGTACTAGACAGACTTCTTCAAAACACAAAAAGAATCACTTATCTATCCCTTCTATTCCACATCCTCCCCACCAAAAAAAAAAAGTACTTGTGACATTTCCTTTCATTTCCTTGCCTATTTAGAATTTGATGAGTAAAACAATCTGTCTGCATTCTCAAGATTTGAAATGAAAAGATAAGCACATACAGTAATGATCCAAATTTTATTCCTTTTCACTGCATACCACCTTTCCAATTAAATACCAACTACTGAACCATGTGTAATACTTTTTTTCTTAAGAGTTGTCCAGTCATCTAACATCCAAACTCAATCTTACTTTATTTTATGACATCTGATAGGAATGTCATATGGTAATAAGGCAAAAGACTTTAAAGTTTAAAAAAAAAAAAAGGAGGGTGAAATCTTATTTTTCCCTTCTGTAACTTAGATAATGTAAAAAAAAAATTTAAGTTGCAACTTCAAACTAAAACACAGCTTCAACTGAACATCTAATGTTTTATACCAAAACAAGCAGATGTCATGAATCACCCACAATAGAACAATCCCTTTTTAGTGTATTTAAGTACAAGTCTACATAAATTATTCTACTCCATGTCAATTCCTCAGCAAAAATTTCAATTTTTAATAAAAATCCAAAGGTTCCCTAATAGAAATCAAGAATCCACTTATTATTAATGACCAAATTACTCAGCTTGAATTGGGTGATCCTGGAGAAGGAGTCAGTAAACAGTACTCCTAAAGATATGAGTTTATATTCAACAGAACAAAACTCTGAGGATAGACATTGTACTTTGCTTTTGTCTTTGTATCCACAAAACCTAGTAAAGTGTGTTACAAGTGCTTAATATTGATTTAATTAAATTGCATGTAACATTATGACCCTATCTGTGGTCTCCAATATGAACAGACCTGACAATACAAATACATGGTAATGTCACTCATGCATACATACAGGGTTATTTTTGAGTTTGGGAGTTAAGTTAAAGAGAAATCTCTGAACTATACCCACTCAAATGAAACCAGCCAAACTCCATTTAAATGTATCACCGAAAAGGGAAACCACCACAATTTCAGTCTTTCTGAGGACCCCTAATAAAAAATTATATCAATAAGTTTGGAAAGGAGCAAAACAATAAAACCTCATTAAATGGATAACTTTATACTTATGTACCAGACAGGCAGCTAATCTTAGGCAAGTATTTTTCACCTAGCTGGAAGATGGTAATGATCATTCCTCAAATATCTTAAGGAACAGAAAAAAGTTGAGCATAGAGGCAGAATGTCTGATCAGCTTTTCCATTCCACCTCTGAGAGATTCTTTTAATCTGTCTTATTTTATTTAAATGGCTGTGAATTCTCAAATCAGATATACTATATCCAAATTTAAGTATAAAAACATATTTTAAAGACAACTTCAGATATTTTCACTTTATTCACATTTTAGATTATCCAAGTCTCTGTTCCTCTTTATTAATGGAGGAAGCCTAGAATTAAGAGTAATCGAAAGGAACTCCTCTTCAGGAGCCAAGGAAACACTTTATTATTTTTAAAGTTACTAGATAATATGATTGCAGTTAATAGCATCCAAATTCTCCCCACCCCCCAAAGAGGGGCTTTTGTAACTTTAAAAAAAAAATGTTACACACACAGGATTTGTTTGATTGCCAACTACCCAGAAATGGTAACTTAGAACTGGACTACATGAAGCCAAAAAAGCCCATATTATGGTCAGAAAAAAAGAGTGAAATTTTGTACCCTCTAAAACAAATAAGGAAATACACTTTTCTCCTTTCAACAGGAGACTGAGGTATTATAGGCTCAAAATGTTGCACATACTATCAGACATGATCGGTTGTACTTTGCTTTTGTCTTTGTATCCACAAAACCTAGTAAAGTGTGTTACAAGTGCTTAATATTGATTTAATTAAATTGCATTCTCAGAAAGACTGAAATTGTGGTGGTTTCCCTTTTTGGTGATACATTTAAATGGAGTTTGGCTGGTTTCATTTGAGTGGGTATAGTTCAGAGATTTCTCTTTAACTTAACTCCCAAACTCAATTTAATTGTTGGTTTTGTTAAACTGTTTTTTCTGCTACAAAAAGACTCATGAAAGGGTAGGTAAATGACCAGAAATGAATGAAAGTATTTTTTTAAAAGAGAAAAAAAAGAAGAGAGGGAGAAGGAGAGAAAGAGGCAGAAAGTGAAAAAAAAAAAAAGAATGAGAAAATAAAGAGGGCGTGGTGGGGAAGGAAAAAGGAATTGATGGAGGAGAAAAAGTTGTGACAGAAGAAAAAGAAGCATTGATGGGGAAAGAAAGAGGGAGTTGTAGGGAAAGAGAGAACAACGGATGAGGAGGGGGAAAAAGAGGCAGAAGAATGAAGAAAGAAGAAAGGCACAACCATGTCAAGAATGTGCACAGATCATTTATATTTGCAGCCAAGAGAACCAGGAAGAGGAATGTAAGAAGATGATATCAGAATGTCATAAGTGGACAAGATGGGTCTGCAAGAGAACATTCCTGTACACATTGAGTTTTAAAATAGTTTATGAGTTGTAAGACTAGGAATTCCCTGGTGAATGGTATGTAGCTGAGACTGGCTGACATTAGAAAATAAATTAGGTATTCTGTGTTATGGAATATTATTGTTCTGTAAGAAATGACCAGCAGGGAAAATTGGAAATTAGTATGGCAGAAACTAGGCATTGACCCACACTTAACACTGTACACCAAGATAAGGTCAAAATGGGTTCATGACCTAGCATAAAGAATGAGATTATAATTAAATTAGAAGAACATAGGATAGTTTACCTCTCAGATATGTGGAAGAGGAAGGAATTTATGACCAAAAAAGAACTAGAGATCATTATTGATCACAAAATAGAAATTTTGGTTATATCAAATTGAAGTTTTTGTACAAACAAAACTAATGCAGACAAGATTAGAAGGGAAGCAATAAACTGGGAAAACATTTTTACAGTCAAAGGTTCTGATAAAGGCCTCATTTCCAAAATATATAGAGAATTGACTCTAATTTATAGGAAATCAAGCCATTTTCCAATTGATAAATGGTCAAATTCTCAGATGAAGAAATTGAAACTATTTCTAGCCATATGAAAAGATGCTCCAAGTGATTATTAATCAGAGAAATGCAAATTAAGACAACTCTGAGATACCACTACACACCTGTCAGATTGGCTAGAATGACAGGAAAATATAATGATGAATGTTGGAGGGGAGGTGGGAAAACTTGGACACTGTTACATTGTTGGTGGAATTGTGAATATAACCAGTCATTCTGGAGAGTGATTTGGAACTGTGCTCAAAAAGTTATCAAACTGTGCATACCCTTTGATCCAGAAGTGTTACTACTGGGCTTATATCCCAAAGAGATCTTAAAGAAGGGAAAGGGTCCTGTATGTTCAAGAATGTTTGTGGCAGCCTTCTTTGTGGTGGCCAGAAACTGGAAACTGAGTGGATGCCCATCAATTGGAGAATGGCTGAATAAATTGTGGTATATGAATGTTATGGAATATTATTGTTCTGTAAGAAATGACCAGCAGGATGATTTCAGAAAGGCCTGGAGAGACTTACATGAACTGATGCTGAGTGAAATGAGTAGGACCAGGAGATCATTATATACTTCAACAACAATATGATATGATGATCAATTCTGATGGACGTGGCCCTCTTCAACAATGAGATGAACCAAATCTGTTCCAATAGAGCAGTAATGAATTGAACCAGCTACACCCAGCGAAAGAACTCTGGGAAATGAGTATGAATCACTATATAGAATTCCCAATCCCTCTATTTTTGTCCGCTTACATTTTTGAATTCCTTCACACGTTAATTGTATACTATTTCAAAGTCTGATTCTTTTTGTTCAGCAAAATAACTATATGGACATGTACACATATATTGTATTTAACATATACTTTAACATATTTAATAACATGTATTGGTCAACCTGCAGAAATGACCAGCCTGATAATACAGAGTCTTGCAAAGACTTACATGAACTGATGCTGAGTGAAATGAGCAGTACCAGGAGATCATTATACATTTCAACAACAATACTGTATGAGGATGTATTCTGATAGAAGTGGATATCTTTGACAAAGAAAAGATCTAATTCAGTTCCAATTGGTCAATGATGGACAGAACCAGCTACACCCAGAGAAGGAACATTGGGAAATGAATGTGGACTACTTGCATTTTTGTTTTACTTCCTATTTATTTTTACCTTCTGAATCCAATTCTTCTTGTGCAACAAGAGGACTATATGGATCTGCCATCCATATAATGTATCTAGGATATACTTTAACATATATAACATGTATAAGACTGCCTGCCATCTGGGGGGGGGGGTGGAGGGAAGGAAGGGAAAAGTAGGAACAGAAGTGAATGCAAAGGATAATGTTGTAAAAATTTACCCATGCATGTGTTCTGTCAATAAAAAGCTATAATAAAAAAAAGAAAGAAAAAAAAAGAAAAATAGGTATTCTTTCTATATTCTGAGAAAAAAGAACAGTAAAAGGGAGAAACACAACAGAATATTTTGTAAATATCTACAAAACAATAATCACTAAATACTTACTTGAGCCAGTTCATTCATTCAACATTTAAGTCCCTACTAAGTGCAAAGCACTATGCTAGGTATAAGAAACTATACAGTTTCAGTAATACCTAGCATCCCTATGGAGCCTACAGTCTAGCAAAGGGATAAAATACAAACACATATAACTATAATAAAATTATTATATGGTAAGCGTCTTAGGGAGGTACAAAATAATGTCACGAGAGATCCAGATGAGAGTGTCATTAACTAGATGAATTTAAGGGATCTTCCTGAAAAGTAGTATTTCAGTTGAGATCTAGAAAAAAGTAGGAATTCAATAGAAAAAAATTGGGCCAAAGGACATTTTAGTCACATGAAACAGCATGAACAAAGGCATGGAGATTGCAGAGTGTAAAGTGTATTCAGACTGGGGAAGCAGAGTGTTCATCTCTGTTTGGCTGGAGCTTACAATGTACAGAAAAGATTAAACAAAATTGGAAATTGTGGAGGGCCAATCAGAGGAAAATGAACTTCATATACCAAACAATAAGGATTCATAAAAAATTCTATGCATAAGAATGATCATTCTGACAGCCTGTATAGTAAATAAATCATTAAGCATCACGCAGTAGATGCTTAATGAATGTCTATTGAATTAAGTTCCTCCCACTGTAAAATGGTTGAATTAGGTGATCTCTAAGGTGCCTTCCATCATTAGAGCTAAAATCCTATCTTTGAAGTAGGCACAGATTTGTTTTTGATTGACTGGGAACCAAAAGATCTGAATCCAAAATTTAGCTCTCCTTATTTATCAGTGTAGCCCTGACAGATAACAACCCCTAGGACCTAAATTTCCTCATTTTCTTTAAATGAGAATAGTTGAACTATATGATCTTTATGGTCCTTTATCACATCAAAATTTTATGATTCTATAATTTAGCAATTAGGAAGTCACTGATGAATTTTTTCAACGAGTAACAGAGGCAGAAGACAGTTTGTAAGAGGCTGGAGAAAGAATAATGATAAAGAAATGAAGAAACCTATGAGAGAGAACTTTTTCAATTAGATTTAGTAGTGAAGAGAGATGGGAATTGATATACTGGAAAGATTAATGGAAAAATATTTTAATATTTGGTGATGGATTGAGAGTGTTAGCAGATGTACAAGACCTAAATAGGAAACAAGATGGAAAGAGATTCAAGAACATAGGTGGAAGAATTATTCTAAATAAGTTTACATATTTTGTTCATACAGGGAAGAAGCAAAAATGTATGAAGGTGCTAAAAAGCTTTGAGCAACAAAGAAAGGTTTACTATTCTGATGAAAGACCTTTCCAATTGCTTCCCTTCTCTTGACTCTTGCATTTCCAAAGGGAGAATGCCTCATTTCTCTACTGTGACAGCTGTCATAGGAAGCAACCATCTTTGTCATATGGCCAGGAGGTTTTAGGTTCCAATTCTGACACCTAAAACCAATGTCCCTTAATTTTCCTGCCTCAATTTCTCTATCTTTTTAAGCACTAGAGAACATTATTCAGCTTCTTCCAAATAATAGAAAAGTCAGGAAAGTGTTTTGAGACAAGTACAATTTTCTGGTTATTTTCAGTGTGATCACTGATGTTTTCTCTGCCTTGTACATGAACCTCACTGTCTTCCCTAATAGAAGCAAATTTCCAACAAGATTATTCTTACTCCTGGTGCTTTGAAATTTTTTGTAAACTATGGACCATAAATTTGAGGCTACAAGATAACATTAATAGCTATGGAAAAAATATACCTTGTGTCATTTCTAGGCTCTCTGAATTTGGGGCTTTAGGCCACAATAAGTACCCAAATATGGGTATGATTGGGGAAGGAGTGAGCAGAGCTCCATATAGAACATACACATACAAAACACAACCATTTCAAAAGTAGTTTGGTGGTTAAGCTTAGGTTAAGAAAGACATCCCAAAGATCTGATATCTTTCTCAATTTTGCCCACTACTCTTTCACAAACACACACTAAGCTATGCCTCATCTAATTTGAAAAATGTCAAGAGAATATGTATCCACTAATTACAACCATGTCAAAATGTATAGAAATTATCAAAAACTGGAATTTTTGAAATTTAGAAAGATATTAAGTTCAGAGTTGAATGATTACTATATGCTCCTCCTCCTCCTCCTCCATTAAATTGATTAAGTTCCTGTTTTTAAAAGATTCATGGTGTTCATTATGGCAAAAGAACTATACAATAGAAGATGTGCCCTTTCTCTTCTTACCAGGAAGAAAAGAAACCTCAGTATTTTAGCCTGGCAAAGTTTCAGGAAGCAATCATAGAGGCAGGAAAAATATGGGCTAGAATTATATTGCAGCCATGAATAGTTAGAATCATAGTCACACAAATTATCAACTAAAAGCTGTCCTAATTTCAAAAAAAGATATTTTAAGGTCTCTAAAGAAAAACTTACCTGAGACTTTGGGCTAGATGACCTCTAGGCTCCTATTCAACCCTAAAAAAAGACAACTAAACACAAAAGTCTATGCATTTTCCATAGCCTTCCCTATGTCCTATTCCTTTGTTCAAGTGCATCATCAAACCTAGCTATTTCCAGGCCTCCCAGAAAAAAATCTGTTTTAACTGCTATCTACAACAGTACAGGTGTGTCCTCAAAGCACCAACCTTCTCTTTTAATTGACTGAAGCTTAAAATCTCTTAGAAAATTATCAGCCTTTTCCTTAGCCAGTGATTTTCAGCCTCTATACTGACCAAGATACAAAATTTGAAGCCAGGGCCTAGAAATTTAAGATTCTGAAAGTAAGGATCCATCCTATAGTCAAGCTTCCAATCACCTGAATCACTTGTGCATGAAACTATAAATATTATCTCAACCATTGCACTTCACCTACAACTTAAGTAAACTGGCCAGCTTCATCTTTGCTGAAATCATTATGGTATTAAAGAATTTAGATCTGGAAGGAGTCTTAGAATTTGTCTGGTCCACTACCCCTCCCAGCCAATTTTACATGTGAGAAAACTGAAGCCCAGAAAAGAGAAATTATGAGCCCAAGGTCACAAAGAGCAGGGGTTACAAAAGTAGTGCCGGGATCAGGAATCTAAGTCCATGTGCTCTTGATTCCTGTTTTTGGCTCTGATCCCATTGTCTCTATAAGAACCTCTCCCTTCCTACTCCTAGGAAATGAAGTGAAAGTTCGTTGACTAAAGTAAAGCAGAAAATAGCACAGACCTGGGAGACAGATCACTTAGGTTCAAGTTGCCCCTTAAATACGTGAGATCTAACCTCCCAGCGTTCCAATTTCCTCATATGTAAAAATGAGAATGATTATACTTATCTCAAAAGTTATGATGATAAATACATACAGGGCATGTAAAATATCAAAAAGAATATATAAATGCACGGTAATATTGCTATTATCGAAACAATAAAGAATCCCTGAATACGTCTAAGAACTATCTCTGAAGCCCAGACGTGTCTGAAGGAGAATTAAGAACCACACCTGAGAAATCTCGATTTGTAGTCAGTTACTAAGCTTTTGTCAGTTAGGTGCCACCCAGGGCACATTCCTTAGAAAGCAAAGAATAAACTTTGGCTCTCGAAAGGAACTGCCACAGCTCTGGGCTGACAGCCTCCCTATCTCCCCACTTAAGCTTTAATGAGAGTTTTCAGTATGCAAATATTGGCGCCTCCTTCTCCCCACACGTCGCCCAAATCATCTAACATTTAAAATTTAAATGTTCAGAAACCATGGCTCCTTTTCTTTTGACTCCAGCAACAGTTAAGTGCATTATTATTAACTCCCAGCACTTCTAATTGTTCACTCCAAACAGAGGCTTCGTTATTAATAGGCTATAAATCAAGGCCCTACCTGAAACTCGTTGTCACGGAAACTGTAACTTTAACCCTCCTCCACTCAGTGCCGCCCTACCCTACCCTCCCACCCACCCACCCAAGATCCTGGGAGCCTGTACAATGCATACCTAAGTTCTCGTTATTTCTCCGACTTTCTGCTATTTGTCTGGGTCAAGTCCTGGTCAGGGAGATGCAAATCCCAAACATTTCAGAAGACGTGCGTATTCTTTTAGGAAGAGTCGGGAGTTGGAGTAGGTGCAGAAAGGCTAGGGAGAACCAGTTGGCCGGGAACCTTTTCTCTCTCCCGCCGCAGCTAGCCATGCACAAAGTATGGTGCCCCCCAGGGCCTGTCACCCTATTACACTATTTTCCCTTTACAGGGCGTCCTACGGTCCGAAAAGCGGGAATGCTAAGTTACACAGAAGCGGAGCTAATTAGCCCCAAGAGGGTGAAAGTGGGGCGTGGGGAAGCAAGGGAAGGATGACAGAATAGATAGTGGGGGCAGCTCGGAGGTCGGGAGTACGCAAAACAAAACCCCGCCCCGGCCCTGGAGGCTGGACCCGCACCCGTACTGTGTCTTCCCTACCCCACCCGCACAGTGGGCTGTTAAGACTCCGGAATCCGCGTCTCCAAAGTGCTTAGCTTTCGGGGAACCACAGAAGCCCGTACCTCTCCCTGCACCCCCGGCTACTCGATTCAGCCGTTGCCCCTGCTGCCCACTAAGCCCCAAGCTCTGTTTTCCCCCACCC
The DNA here is from genome assembly GCF_902635505.1 of Sarcophilus harrisii. Taxonomy (NCBI): domain Eukaryota; kingdom Metazoa; phylum Chordata; class Mammalia; order Dasyuromorphia; family Dasyuridae; genus Sarcophilus; species Sarcophilus harrisii. Next base: position 322,614,203 of record NC_045427.1, read on the forward strand.
CACTCTTCCTTTCAGATGCCCCGCGTTCCAGTCACGCGCCCCCTCTGGCCCACAGCCCTGCGCGCCCCTTCCCCACGCAATGGACCTCCTCCTCCTCCCAGGCTTCTACTTCGTCCCTCCCAGTACTCCTCACCTGCACTTGGGCTGAAACTGCAGCCACCTAAAGCCCAGAGCAATAGTGGGGCAACTGGGGCGCAGAGGGAGGAGGGCAGCGCGGGGCTCCTGGCACAGCGGCCGCCGGGCGCCTGGTGCTGCCGAGCCACGGACCCGCCCAGAGATATAAATAACATTATCTGAGGAGGGACATTCCTGCCGGGGGACATCGCTGCTGCCGGGACCAGATAGTCCCGCGGCGGGGGCGGAGGAGGCGGGGCCACAGGCTCCCGCAGCGCCTAGGCCCGGCCCCAGCCTGCCCCCACCCACATCTCCATACCCGCCAATCACCCTCTTGGGGCCCCTGGGAGCACCTGCCAGGCTACAGTTTGGTCTCCCTCCTCCCACCTTCCTCCGTGATCTTAGGCCCTCCTTTTAGGCCACCGACCCTTCCTCTCCTCTAGCCTCCAGTACTGCTTTTGGGTTGGGAGCGGGCAAAGCCTGGGAAAACCACAGTGCTAGCATCCTTTCCACACATCCACCAACTGCGCGCCAGCCGTTCCCAAGGAGAGCCCCCTGCGGCGGGGAAAGATTGAGTTCCCTTGTTTGGGGCCTAATTCTTTCAAACGCAACTACGAGCCATACCTAGGCAGGGATACTTCGGTAACCTTTCATTTCTTCACACGCAGTCCAATTGAGGGGGGAAAGGTGACTTCTCTGATCCCTAAAACTGTACACCTGCTCCCTGACAGTTCTCATGCCAGCACGGTAGCTGAGTAGGATACACTGGGATTGGCCGCTTCTGGGGTTTGTTATTTTTTGTTTTCCAAACCGCAAGAGCTGATTTCTCTGGAGAAATAAAATCATGGTGTTAAGAAGGCACCTGCGGGCATAGATCCAGACACAATCAGCTATCCTTTGTCCTTCCTTAGATCGATGGGAGAAAATGCTGTGTTTCTGTGTCTATGCAAACCTGATGTATTTGAGAGAACCGTGCGATGCTGCCAATGCAAAGCCTGCAGTCCCGTAGTGATCACACAGCGCAATGACGATAATCAACAGACATGCTCCACAGGCGACTCCTGGCTGGCTGGCTGCTGGTCTAAGAGCGGGATCTAATGCTTCACAAAAACTCCGTTCTGTTTCTAGGGTTTGGTAGAAAAGGGCCAGACAGCTAGAGGAAGAACTAGAACGGTAGATGCTGTCAAAGAGTACGGAGAAAGGCACTCAAGAGACTGCATTAGATTGAAATATAGAGGAGAGGTCAAAAAACCTGGTTAGCAAAGTCACAATTTTCTATGCTTAATATCAGGACCCTTGGGACTCAAAAGATGTTTGTTGATAAGGATTATAATGCATTACCACCTTGTCTCTTTCACCCCCATTCCTCTTATCCTAAACCCAATAATTGCTTCTCACTTTCCCTATCACTTTGATTTGAGAATCACAGATATTAGACGAATTTGCAGTTAAGCCGAAAAGTGTATGCATACTGAAAAGTTTTAGCTATTACGCAGGCTTTCCAGTATTCACGACAAAATGAATATAGACCCGATCTGAATTATTTGAGTTCAATTGTGCAGTTTTCCAGTCTTCCTCAAGGAAAAGCTTCCTACTAACCAAGCCATAAATACACTAGATTTCCGAACTAGCAGTGAAACCTTGAAGATGATTTTTAGTCCAAATCCTATTTGCAGATGAGGAAATTGTCCAGGGCAATTTGGCCAATGATATAAGATTAATTTGTCTTAGAAATATGAATAAAACTTACCTCCAGACTCAATACTATTCTCTTTCCTCTGTAGTTACCATAGTCTCTTGATTATTTGCCAGCTGTGCAAATCTAGGATATATGTTGAAAGACAGATAGTTTATATGTTGAAATTAGCAAAGACATTCCTTTACTGCTATATTCTCACCTTGTGGTGAGAATTAGACACAGAACCATGATGACTATATCATAACTTTGGTAGACACTATAAGTCCAAAGGGCTATCTCTGTCATATATAACTCCTGTGTTACTTTCTCTGGGTCTCCCTACTGTTATATCTCTCAAAAGCTAGCAGATAAAATGGGGAAAAGGTTACAAAAGTGCCACTGAAATTATTATCTTCTAAGAGCTATAACTAAGATGGAAAAATCTTAACTTTGTCTCTGAAATTTAGAGAATGCTGACAGTAAACACCATCAATAAGTAAACATTTATTTAGCACCTATTCCTATTTATCAATAATAATTAGGTAGACTAGAAAGGTACCAAACTATCCACTTTCTCCAGCTCATCACAATAGACTGAGTTTTTCCAAGACTGCTTCCTCCAATGGCAGCTTTCCCAGTAGCAGCCTTGGGTGTTGTTCATGGTCTCTGTCTTCCCCAGTGAAGCCCTGTGTCCTGATATCCAAGAGCTCTCCTTTGGTTTCTTCTCTTGCCACTGAATTTATTTTCAGAGGCTGATTTGTGGGAATTTTTCATGCTACTTTCTATCGATGAGGGTCTGGGGAAGGAGATGTTGAGTTTGCTCCAAGTACCAGAATTGTTAGTTATGACTTTACTGGCTTGGCTTTCCATCACTACAGCCATACACAGCCCACTTTTGGTACAGATTTAAGAATCCGTTTGTTGTTTCTTGAGATAGAAGATGAAAGAGGAACTCTTCAATTTAAAAAAAAAAATTAACAATCATATTCTGTCAAGGAAAATAGGCCAACTTCAAAAGCAGAGACAGTTGTATGTCTTAAGTAGACATCTTGATCTATTTTTGAAGAAACAATAAATGAAAATGATATTATTAATGATTGTGAAAACCTCCTATGAATATAGATATTAAATATATTTATCATCCTTCAACATTTTATCTATGTAGATACAAAAATTATACAGTAATAGACATATGATTTCTTGGCCATAGGTTTATTATTATACCAAATAATTAAATATAATTTTCCCCCTTTGTTGTCTTAAAATTCATAATTTGCAGCTACAAAGAAAAACTATAAAAGCTACAAGCCCATGGACAAATTAACTCAAGATTTCATGAACCGACTCAGCTGCTTTTACTCCCTCCACTGTAGCTGAAAGCTAAATAATTCAATGCAGCCTCATTTGCTACAGAGCCTGTCATAGTAACAGCAAAATGCTTTGCAGCTAATACAGTTACAGTAAAAAGATAAATCAGAGTGGAAGGAGAGGGTTTAGGAAGGGGGTAAATGTTTTCAAATGAGATTAAAAGTCGTTCCAAAACTCACTCAGAAAACCAGTTTTTCTACTAAAAACCAGTGACCTGAACAAAAATATACAATAAACCCCAAAGTAAAAAAAAAAAAAGCAAAACAAAGCCAAAATAAAAAAAACAACAAAACAGACCAATTTGCTGCAATGCAAACTAAATTGAACCAAAATATTATTTTTAAGCTGAAGATATATTTTTTGATTTGCTTTAAAAAAAAACTTACTTAATAAACCAGGTCAAACAGGAGCCAACAACATGTTATTTTCAGAAACATTGAATCATAATTAGAGCATTAAACTGTTTTCCAATACAAAACCTAAATCTTATTGATGTTTCATTTTAATCCTGCTTAAAAAAAACAAGTAATGAATCATGAATTCATAAATAAGTAGGTACATTTCCATCCTTCCTCTAGGAATAATTAGGGGCATCTTCCCTTCCATTGCCCTTAAAAGCAGGCTGACAATATTATCAGTTCCAAAATCCTTCCAATGGCAACATAGAGACGCAAATGATGAGGGGCCCTCTTTCCCTCTACTTCATTATGTGGTCAAAAGAATTGGAAAGCTTGGCTTAAAGCCAGTAAGTTATAAAATAATGATTTTTAAAAATCTCACATTTCTTATGAAACAAGTTCATCTTATTTCAAAATTCCTGCAACCATTAATACAGAGAATAGGGTATGTTGGAAGCCCTCTGTCATCTACTCTTCCATTTTTTCCATTTCTGGCAAAGTTTTGAAACTGGTGCCTTCCATAGCTATCTTTCTGTGTACCAGAAAGGTGCCAAGTTCATTTATGGCCCAAATATCACAATGGGGATATTTGTTGGGAGTCATGGTAAATTCCTTCATTTCTTTTTTCAAGTGCATGATTGAAATGAAAGTTCAGAAAGACAAATAGATTAGCCCAAATTGTGTACAATTTTAAAATATAATCAGTGTGTCCACAGGAGTCAAAAAGAAAGAAAGGAATCCATATGAAGAATTTTGATTTATCCATCTTGGCATAATGGAATTAGCAGGTAAAAATTCTTGAACAGTTTATGAAATGTGGTATAATGAAATAAACATCAAACCTAAATTCCTAGCGCTAAAACTGAATGCTTGTGCCAGTTCTACTACCAACATACTGTGTGAACTTGAGCAAGTCTCTATCTATGTGACACCTGTAAGATGAGAGAATTGGACTAAATTATCTCTAAGATCCTATAGATTCTATAATCTTTTTTTGGCCAACAGATTAATTTCTAATTAATCAAGCTTAGTATTAAAATGTATTTCTCAAAATATATAGGGATTGTTTTGTGCCCAAAGATTACCTCTATGCTATCCTAGTTAGCAGAGTAAAGAGAGAGCTAAGCCTAGAGAGAGGAACATCTAATTGTGGGATCCTGGACAAGTCATTTAACCTCTTTTGCCTCATTTTCCATAACTGTCAAACAGGGATATAACAGCACTTATATGGCATGGTTATTGTGAGAATCAAATAAGATAACATTTGTAAAATACTTAATACAGTGCCTGTGAGATGGTAAGGCACTATATAAATGCTTATTCCTTTTTCTTTTCCTTTCCTCTTCCCTTCTTCAAGTCATTGTTAAAGGATAGTATGAGTTATGCATGCAAACCTATCAATTAGTTTCATTAGCTACTACAATGATTATCTCACTGTATGCCCCTTTTATAGCTAAAATAAAATAAAAACAATAACAGAAATGTCAGGAATGGGCAAGGAAAATTATGATATCGGCATGGTGAAGTCCAGATCTCTTTCTGAACCGACTGCAAATCTACTACCTGTCTTTAGGTTACAACCTTGAATAGCAGTTATGTACCTAATTCCTTCCAGTTGAATCATAGCAATGAGGACACCCCAACAAAATCAGGAAAGAAAAATGGTTCAACAACATGCAGAAAGTAAAGAATGAAGGAAGGACTGAAAAAGCATTAAGTGCTTGCCATATTCAAAACACTGTGCTGAGAGCATAAAGGAAAAAAAGTTATTGCTATTGTTTAGTCATGTCTTAACTCTTTGTGACCCCATTTGTGGTTTTCTTGTGGTTTTCTTATGGTTTGCCATTTCCTTCTCTAGCTCATTTTACAGATGAGGAAACTGAGGCAAACAGTTAAGTGACTTGTCTAGGGTTCATGAGACCATACTTGAATTCAGGTCTTCCTGATTCCAGAGGTTAACTGCTGTATCCACTATACCACCTTGTCCCAAAGGAAACAAAGAAAAGTAATGACAGGGTAAGACAACATATACTGGATTTTTAACTGCAAGTCAGATTGAAAGATTAAGTAGTCCAACCCAGGAGTTCTTAGGCTGTAGTAAGAAAGCAAATAATAATGTTCTTTCTTTAATATTATTTCCATTATATAATTATAACTTTCTGATGTTGAATGTTCTGATGATAAGAACTTTCTTTGACAAATCTACAATGTTTCTGTTGAAGAAGTTTGGTGGTTTGGTGTTGGTAGGGATGACAGACTCCTTTTACATCAGGATTCTCCCTTAAAGAATGAATAAAAGGATCAGAATAATAGCAGGATTGGTGATATGGGGAGTGCTATTAATGTCAGAACTTTTAGGTTCAGTGTCCTGTATTGTCTCCATCATGATCTGAGGAAAAGGAATGGTCTAGGGAGTAGCAGTGGTTTGATTTGCTTAACACATGCCTCCTCTTTTCTCTCCCTTAGAATACCTTACTGCTTCTGCTAGTCTAGGTTGCCTCCTCAATAAGTGGTATTTAGAGCTGGATAGGATTTTTAAAATGCATATAATCAAAAGTTGACTGAACATGACCTGAAAAAAAAATAAAGTTTAAGAATAAGAAGTGCAACTATTAGTTTTTATTAATTTAATAATCTGAACTAGTTTTTACTTAGATGATAATTATCTCCAGCAAAAACAATTTTGTAAATTGTTTTTGTTTTCTTTAATGAGTAGTTTTTGAATTCAAAAATGTTTTTCATAATACTGCCTGAGACCACTGGGAAACTTTCAATATAGCTTAGAAAGCTAATGTTATAAAAGATTCCATTGGTTCTACAAATTGATATAATTCCCTCTTCTGTTCATGGAATAAGTTTCTACAGCTGCTAACCTTCTGACTGGATATTCCTTCAATGTTTTAGAAGTTATCAACATTCAGACATAAAATTTTGCAGAAACTGTCAGATTTCATTTAAAAATTTGGTTTTTTCTCATTTTCTTTCCACTGTAGCAAATTATACTTTAAAAATCACTATTTAGGATTTTATGTTATTTTAGATGCTTTGATAGCCATTTTAATAAGAATTTTGAGAAGTAAATCCTTATTATTATCCTCATTTGGAGATGAAGATCTAGGTTAGAACAGGACAGAAATAGGACTTCAAAACTCTCAGGCAAAATTATTAAAAGGTAAAATTGCCTTCAATGCCTCAGTCTCTTTTTTTCATGATTTCCCCTATTTCTCTATATTTCTTTCATACTATGGCATACAGTGGTCTTTAGCTCCATCTTCTATTCTCTCTTATGAAAATTTGTTCTCAATTACCCAGGGTCACACAGTGGATATGAGAGGTAGGATCTGAATATAGGTTCTGGCAGCCAAGGTGGAACAGGATTGATGGTCTAGGAAGTACTACAATTCTACTACAATTCAGTTCTTGGATTCTGCATCTTGTGCTATATTCACCAAGGCTAGAAGCAGGAGTGTGCTGGTAAATGTTTAACAATAGGCTCTGAATGGTGCATTACATCCTTTTAAGATTAATCTGCATTATTAACATTTTCCTATCATTTTCTTAAATCTCCATAATTAATAGAATAATAAATCATGCCTTAATTTTATGGCATTTCCTGAATTCTATGATGTACATGCTCACACTGAAAATTTAACAATCAGCTCTCTCAAGTTGGTTAGAACTAGCTCCAATACACTCTGATCTGAGGTAAAGTGGTAGTAGAGGTGGTAGTGCCCACAATCATTAGCAAAAGGGGCAACCATTATTGCTAACTTCCAGTAATGCAATGATAATCCCAAGGGATCCTAAATCCCCAGCCCTGTAACCAGTGGGGTCCCCATAGCCTGTATTTAAATCCTGCCTCTGATATCCAATAATTGTGTGATCCTAAGTAACTGAAAGCACATTTTGAGCAGAAAGGAAAGAACACTAGATGCATAAAGAGAGACCATAAAAAGGAAGAGGTAATGAAAGGAATATGGAAAACAACAGAAAAGGAAGATTGAGTCAGTGGAAGAAAATTTTCCCTCCTTAACAACTTTGTCTGGAGTTTGGGGACATTCTTCTGTAGCTTCTCCATCTTACCATCAAGAAGAAGAAATGGGATACACATTGTCACACCAAGTTATCCTTAGAACCAAGGTTTTATAGAGATAAAAGATTATGTAAGATAATACCAATAGCCATTTTTTCAGTGTTTTCTCCAATACTGACGATGGACTTTCCATTTCACTTTTACTCTCATCTTGTCTCCCTTCTGAACAATGAGGATGCATTTGTAAGCCAACATGGAACAGAGAAAATCTAACTGATCTTTTAGAGGACTGAATTCATGATCTTGTTTCTTTAGTACCACACTTTAAATACCCAAATTTTGACAGTTAAGATTAGGATTATAATCTATAGCAAATTGTTATTGTTCAGTCATGTCCAACTCTTTGAGAACCCATGAACACTTATATTATAGCACACTTGGTCTTTCTATCCTCTAGTATCACGCAACATCCATCCTAATTAACAGTCTCTATTTCCATGATACCATCTATCTATCTCATCCTCTACTATTCCATTTTCCTTCTGCCTTCTGTCTTTTCCAACATTGGATCTTTTCCAGGAGTTCTCTTTTCTCATTATGTGGCCCAAATGTGGGCTTCAGCTTTAGAACATGGATTTCAGCTTCAGAATGTGACTTTCCAGTGAATAGCCTGAATTAATTTCTCTAAGTATTAACTAACTTAATCTCTTAGCTGTTCAAGGGACTTTCAAAAGTCTTCTCCAGCATCACAATTTGAATCTATCAATTCAGAAGCTCTCAGCTTTTCCTTACAATTCAACTCACAGCTATAGATTTGTTACTGGAAAGAACTATAGTTTTGACTATAATGACCTTTGTCTTTTCTTTTTAGTAGGCTGTCCAGATTTATCATAGCTTGCTTTCCAAGGAGCCAGCATCTTTTCATTTCATGGCTGCAGTCACTGTTTGCAGTGATCTCTGAGCCCAAGAATGTAAAATCTAACACTGCTTCTATTTCTTCTCTCTCTATTTTCCAGGAAGTAAGCAATTGCCAAGATCTTCATTTTTTTAATGTTAAGCTTCAAGCCAGCTTTTACACTTTCTTCTTTTACCCTCATCAAGACGCTTCTTAATTCATTTTTACTTTCTGTCATTGGAGTAGTAACTTCTGCATATTTGAAATTGTTGATATTTCTCCTGGAAACCTTAATTCCAGCTTTTGTTTCAAAGTTGAATAAATAAGCTTTGTTATACTCCTTTCTCATTTTTAAACCAATTAGTTGTTCTGTGTTTGGTTCTAGCTCTTGCTTCTTGGCCCACATACAAATTCCTCAGGAGACAAGTAAAATGATCTGGTATTCATATCTCTTTGAGGACTTGCCACATTTTGTTGTAATTCACACAGTCAAAGGCTAAGCAGAACTAATTATTTTTCTGGAACTTCCTTGCTTTTCCCATAATTCAGCAAATTTTGGCAATTTGGTCTCTAGTTCCTTTGACTCTTCAAAAACCACTGACAAACCCAAAATGTAATCAAAAGCAAAGTAGCTATAGCAATAAAACTTTATTCCAATCCTTCATCCTGGAATAGAGGTGATCTTACTTTCTGAGAGACCAGGTCAATGGAATACAACTTAAGCTTTTTTTTCTCCCATTCTGGAAAGGTTTGGAGTTTGGTCCTAGCAACAGATATGCCTGCTCTCCAAACATCAGACTAGCAAAGTCAAGTAGCTTGGTGAAAAGTTCTTTCATCATGACAACTAATCAAACAAAGAAAAATACAAAATATCCCCCAGTCCTGTGAGATCTTTTCTCTTTCTATGGTGAGAATGGAAAAGAGAATTGAGGGTACCAAGAACTACCAATAAAACAAGAAAGCACTTGTTATTCTTCTACATTTGGGGTACTATGCTATTTGTAAAGGATACAAATACAAGAGCAAGACAGTTTCTGCCCTTAAAGAGTTTATAATCTAATGGGGGAAAGGGAAGTAGGATAGAAGGGTTACCAACATGACACATATTAGAGAAAATACAAAGGACAATCTAAAGATTAAGAGATCTACAGAAATCTCAAAATTGAACACTCTTAAGTCAAGATTTCCTCTCTAATCATAAGAGTTCTTTCTAAATATACAAAGCAATAATGATGAATGCAGACATTAGCTGAAACTCACAGTAGAAAAGTGGACATAGGATATTACATTACAGACAGAAACTGTTGACACTCTTCTTTTAAGTGAATTAATATGTGTGTGTGAATACATTATAAAATGGCATTTCTAATCCTAGGTCTTCCCCAAAGAAGTCCTAAGTAAATTTCTTGTTTTCAGAACTCCTCTAATCTATTCTTAAGGAAATAATTCCACTACTCCAAAATGGGATCAAGAACAAGTCTTTACTTATTACAATATTTCAGGAGAAAGATATCTGAGATTCAACTGATACTGGATTGTCTCTCCTTTAACAGCAAGGTTGTCAGAGAAGTTTTAAAAATAGCCAACAAATTTCACTTAATATAGCAAAAAGTTTCTAAAGAAAAACCAGTTTTAGAATATGATGAAAAGGAGACAAGAGAGATATATGTGCCTTAACTCCACTGAGTTACTTATAATTTAAGTAAGACCCAGTTTATAGTATCCATAAACTAGATCAAGAACTTGAAATAAGATCAATAAGCTTGAAATAACATGAGAAAATCTTAAAGGGTCTTACTGCCGCCTCAAAGTAAAGCTTGCTACCTAATTATAAATTAGGGGTCTCCAGGTAGCAAAGTGGCATACTAATAGCAGCATTTTGCTGCACTCTTCCAACACATGCCCTCCAAAATAATCTAAAAAACATGTTAAACTAAGTTCTGGGCATGAAAACCAATTAAAAATCACAGTGAGTTATTTTTCCATCTCCAGGAAAGACAAACACTTGGGTAGGGGCTGGCAATAGAAGCAATGGAAACCATTTCAGATGTAAGGTGGCAGTAACAACAGTAGCAGCAAGAGGAGGAGCTGCAACCATGGAGAGCATCCCAGGGTCCAGAGATTATAAAGAGACTAAACATCTAGTCAGAAAGACACCCTAAGAGATTCCTGAATCAGCACTGAGAGGACGGAACAGGTGCTATCTATCCACTTTGTCTCCAGTTACTCAGTTCTGGATCATAGTTCCCAGGCACAGGACAGAGTGTCATAATCACAAGGAAGCAAAAACTTCACCTGAGTAAGGATCAGAGCACAGAGCAGGAGGGCAGTTATTAAGAGACAGGTCAATTCTCCGAGAGCCTCCACAGCTGTGGATCATAACATCTGAAGGTGTTGGAAGGCAGCCTTTGCTGACACAGATGTTGCAGACTGAGAATGAGATAAATTGAAGGCAGAGGGAAGAGAAGAGAGGTCAGATAATACAATGGCCTCTCAGTCAGAAAGGTCAGAGAACAGCAACTGCCTCTCAGTCTACTTTTATCATTCTCTCACAAGAGGAGATCCATTCTGGGTTGGAACTCCAGCAGCCACTGTCAGGTGGCTCCCATGTATTCCAACAGCTCTCCTGTGTATTCCAACAGGCAGTGAAGAGACCTCTTCCCAAATCATATCATTTTGGAAATACCAAAAAACTATAAAAGCAGAAGGATTTAAAAGATAAAAGCTCAAACCAGACATCAGCCCAGGAAGTGAACTATATAATATAAAGTCCAAAGTCAAGAAATAAGCTGAGAAAATGGGAAAATCACAAAAAAGAATCTAATCATAAAAAAAAAACAGTGTTGGAGAAGCTCAAGAGACAAACTAAGATGACTTGAAAACATCTAAAAGCAAAGGCCCAAAGGAAAATGCAGATTGGACATAAGGCCAACAAGTATTCCTAAAAGACCTAACAAATTTTTTTAAAGAAGAAAAAGATGATTTAAAAAACCAAATAACAATGGCAGAGGAAAAATGGGGGAAATGGAGAGTTATGCAAGAAAATCATGAAAATAAGTATAAATTAAATCTTTTCATTGTGGTCCAATAAGTATATAAGAAGGCATTAAACTTAGTTTGGCTAACTCATGCCTGAAGGTGGCCAGTGCTGGTGTTGAATTGTAATCCCCAAAGGTGGCCAGTGTTGTTGTTGAATTGTAATCCCTGGCTAAGGATCTGTCTATTGAAGAAGACAGCTTCCCCTGGTTCAATGCTTCAAAACCCCAATTCCAGGTACCAAATTCTCTGGGAAACTCTTCTAGACACTACCTAGTATCATGTCATCTGGATAGCTGACTATATAGTCAGTGAAATGATGGCTGGAATCTTTAAAAAAAATAACTAAATTAATTAAAATTTAAAAATTAAAATTAAAATAATTAGTAGGGGAGACAACATGCAACAAATATATAAAAAGTAAATTATACATAGGATAAAAAGAGAATAATTAACAGAGGAAAGGCACTGGGATTAAGAAGGGTTGGGACTTCCAGTAAAAGATGGGATTTTAATTGGGACTTAAAGTAGGTCAGGGAGGTCAATAGTGAGAGCTGAGGAAGGGAAGAATTCTAGAAATAAGGCAATCAATTCAAATCCAGCATTAGCCACTTATTAATTATGTGGTCCTGGACAGATTACTTAACCTCTGTCTTCCTTAGTTTCCTCAACTGTAAAATGGGGCTATACTTGCCTTCCAGGGATATTGTGAGGGTAGAATGTGATAAAATTTGTATAGCATTTAGTATAGTGCCTGTAATGTAATAGGAGTTTAGTAAATACTTGTTCTCTGCCTTCACTTTAGGAATATCAATTTAGCAATTTTATGAAGGATGGTTTGGACAGGAGTGAACCTTGAATCAGGAGACCAGTTCCCACTCTACTCCCTTCTCTACTTTTAAATTATTCTTAAAGAGTAGGTTGGGCAATGCCTGCCCATTGACAACACATTCCTTCCCAAATCAATGAACTCCAGTGGCTCCCTATCACCTTCAAATGCCCCTTGCTTACTCTTCTGGTCTTATACTTTGGTCCCTTCCATGCATCCTGCAATTCAGTGACACAGAGCTTCCCTGTTGTTCCTCACTCACAATATACTTTTACTTTTTTTCCCCTGAGGCAATTGGGACTAAGTGACTTGTCCAGGGTCACATAGCTAGGAAGTGTTAAGTGTCTGAGGTCAGATTTGAATTCAGCTACTCCTGACTTCAGAGCTGGTGCTCTATCCATTACACCAACTAACTGTACCACAATATACCTTTTCTTCACTGCGTTTTCACTGGCTGTTTCCCCATGCCTGGAATTTTTTCCTCTTTGTCTCTATCTACTGACTTCCCAAATTAGGAAAATTACTCTTCAGGTCCCATCAAAAATTTCAGCTGCTGAAAGATCCCTTTCTTGATCCTCTTTATAGCTAAAATGGAACTAAAAGTGAGGGAAAAAAATCCTTGTAGAAAAACTTGCTCTCTATCCAATGTAAGAATATAAGAATGGTGGATTTCTAGAAAATTTTGTCTGTTCTGCGGTTAACTCCTGTTTGTGTCCTTTTTTTTTTTTTTTTTTTTACCTTGATACTTTGTGAGACTTTTAATGTTCAGAAGAGCCACCAAAGGTGGCCACTGCAACTATAGTCCTGAGAAGTGATCTGATTAACCCAGCCCAGCAGTGGCTCAGCACTTTGTACAGTTAGGAAGAAAGTGACTTGACCATCAGTGGTGCCATGCTTGGAAATGAACTCAGTAGTGAAAGACATGCTTATAGAATCCACTTTAAGTTTGAGCCTACTTTCTCCAGATACCAAGATAGCAGAGAAGGCACTATACCCTAGTTTGGGGAAATGTTTTTATAACTTGGTGCTTGGCTATATGCTTTTTTTTTTCAGTCAGTCAACTAACTTTTTTTTTTCTTTTTTATTATAGCTTTTTATATACAAAACATATGCATGGATAATTTTTCAATATTGACCCTTGCAAAAACTTTTGTTTCAACTTTTCCCCTCCTTCCCTGCACCCCCTCCCCTAGATGGCAGGTAGTCCCATACATGTTAAATATGTTAAAGTATATGTTAAATACAATATATGTATATATATATTTATACAGATCTTGTTACACAAGAAATATCGGATTTTGAAAGAAGATAAAAATAACTTGAGAAGAAAAAAACAAAAATGCAAGCAAACAATAACAGAAAGAGGGGAAATGTTATGTTGTGGTCCATATTCATTTCTCAGTGTTCTTTCTCTGGGTGTAGCTGGTTCTGTCATTACAGATACTTTGGAACTGATTTGCATCCTCTCATTGTTGAAGAGAGCCACGTCCACCAGAACTGATCATCATATAGTATTGTTGTTGAAGTGTATAATGATCTCCTACTTCTGTTCATTTCACTTAGCATTAGTTCATGTATATCTCTCCAAGCCTCTCTGAAATCAGACTGATGGTCATTTCTTATAGAACAATAATTTTCCATAACATTCATATACCACAATTTATTCAGCCATTCTCCAATTGGTGGGCATCCCTTCAATTTCCAGTTTCTAGCCACTATAAAAAGGGCTTTGGCTATATGCTTTTGATAAGAATCCCTTTGTAAAAGATTAAACTCTTATAAGCAAATTAGAGGAACATAGAATAGTTTACTGTAAAGGGCAGGAACTTTGGTTCCTTACTTTTGGTAATGAGGTTTGTAGAAGAATTATACTAGGACTACACAAAGATGCTCCTTTAGAGGAAATCATAAAATGCTGTGCCACAGTGGGCACAAATACTTTTTATACCCAGCCTATGATGCAGAATATGGGAAGACTGGGTCCCTCTTGGCAAGAGACTTCCACAGAGACTCATCAATGCTTTCAATGTGGTAAAGTAGGGCATCTGAAAGCTCAATGTTGGCATAGCGATAGAGTGAGAAGCAAAGTGAGAGAACAAGATCCAAAACTCTATGTCCAAAATGCAACAGAGGCTTCCATTGGGCATCAACTGTAAAGGGCAGGAACTTTGGAGAAATACACTTAAGGATCAGTATGATTGATTTAGTTCTACAACAAGGTGTTAACTCAATGGAATTGATAAGACAATGGTTATCTAGTTTTACATGTACTTAGTACTTAATATAGTTGTACAATATTGACACCTATGATGATGTACTTGTAATAGAGTATATAAGAGCCAACAAGGACTAGGAGAGAGACATTCCATCTCCCGCTATCGTGGTGGCTGACCGGTCCTCCTTAATTTCTCCACTAAAATGAAGGCCCATCTGAAGGCTCTCCAGAAAGTTAGCTGGGCCCCAGGCAAGGGGACAGACCGTGAAGGAGACAATAAAGACTTTTGGACTTTATCCCTAGCTGTTCTCATGGTGATTATTCTGCCGAAAACAAGGCTGGTCCCAAGATCTCTAGAAAGCTAACAAGAACATTACATTTTGGTGACCTAACAGAGACTAAGGACCTACATCAGAGACCCAGAAGTAGGATGAGAACAACAACAAAAAAAGGCAGGAAACTTTGTTAAGGGCTAAACTAGTGTTTCAACTGGGACAAATACTTAGAAAACAGCATTTCCCACCCCAACGGAAGTGTGTATAAAGCATAGTTAAACTAATAAAAAACCAAGGTTTGATTGTAACTTGGAAGGAGATGATTGGACTTTTAGAAACATTAGAGTACACATTCCCTTGGTTCTCTAAGGAAGAAGAATTAGAACCAGATAAATGGAAATTAGTAGGAGAGCAACTAATTGAATACTACAATGATAATGGTCCTGATTCAATCCCTAAAGAAACATATATATATATATATGTGTGTGTGTGTGTGTGTGTGTGTGTGTGTGTGTATATATATGTGTGTGTGTGTGTGTGTATATATATATATATATATATATATATATATATATAACTTAATACAATTGGCTTTAGGGAATTATATAAGTTTTAGAATAAGGAAAAAGAAGAAAGTGCAGGATGGGGAGGGTACTGATAAAACAGGTGAAAAGCATGAAGAATTAGACAAAAAAGGAGTTAAGTGCAATGCTGATGAAATTAAGGAATGTGGTGTTTCACAGTAGGAGTCATTAGGGCATTCCCCATTCCCTGACCTACTCCCCTAAATTAACCCTTCATGGGTGGAGGGAGAAGGGGAAGAGGGAGGGGCAGTGACACCATTAGCACCATTGAAACAGGAGCTTTGTTCAGCCTCTATGACAAGATCACAAAAGGCACTAGTTAAAGCTAAAAAAAGGATAGGATATATCTGATTTAAGAATAGAAGCATACCCTGTTATTCAAAAGTTTGACTCTTCAGGTGAAGAAAGGAGAAGATACACTCCTTTTGATCTGTAAATTATCAAAGATCTGAAAAAGGGTTGCATTCTTTATGGGGCTACATTGTCTTATGCTAAGATGATATCAGAGAATTTGGTTTATGAAATTTTAACCCCTGGCAAGGACATGTTTAGAACCTGAACAAAACTTGTGGTTTTCAGAGTATAGTGAACTATGTAAAATACAAGACCAATGAAATGGGCAAACTGGTACCTCTAATGACTGTACAATCTGCACCTTTGATCATTTAGCAGGTATAGGTCATTATGCAGATGGTTTAGCACAGATTAATTACCCTTTGATAGAATATGAGCAAATTGCTTCTGCTGCTATCAAAGCATGGGTCACCCTCCCAAGAAAACAAGATAAGGGGAAGCCTTCGAAAAAATAGAGCAAGGTCCAGATGAACCCTTTGTTGATTTTATGGAATGTCTGTGGACAGCTGTCATACAAACTATTGGTGAAAATACAGCAACGTCAATAATGATAAAACAACTTGGTAGAGAAAATGCTAATGAGGTTTGTAGAAGAATTATACTAGGACTACACAAAGATGCTCCTTTAGAGGAAATCATAAAATGCTGTGCCACAGTGGGCACAAATACTTTTTATACCCAGCCTATGATGCAGAATATGGGAAGACTGGGTCCCTCTTGGCAAGAGACTTCCACAGAGACTTGTCAATGCTTTCAATGTGGTAAAGTAGGGCATCTGAAAGCTCAATGTTGGCATAGTGATAGAGTGAGAAGCAAAGTGAGAGAACAAGATCCAAAACTCTATATCCAAAATGCAACAGAGGCTTCCATTGGGCATCAGAATGTAGATTGACTCATGGAAACAGAACCCTCAGGAATCACTGGATTCCCTGAGATATGATATGACTGATGCAGGACTTCAAAACCCTCAGCAATCATTGGATTCTCTGAGACATGATAAGACTGATACAGGACTTCAAAATCTGCAGGAACCATTGGATTCCTTGATACATGATGAGACTATTGCAGAACTTCAAAACTTGCAGGATTCCCTGAAAACAAGGCTGGTCCCAAGACCTCTAGAAAGCTAATCAGAACATTACAGTTTACCTTTCAGATCTGTGGAGAAGGAAAGAATTTGTGTTCAAAGAACTGGAAGTCATAATTGAACACCAGATAGATATTTTTTATTATATTAAGTTAAAAAGTCTTTGTACAAACAAAACTAATGCAGACAAGATCAGGGAGCAATAAATTGGGAAATCGTTTTTATATTTAAGGATTCTGATAAAGGCCTCCTTTCTAAAATATATAGGCAGCTGACTCTAATTTATAAGAAGCCTTTCTCCAATTGATAAATGGTCAAAGAATATGAACAGACAATTTTCAAATGTAAAACTATTTCTAATCATATGAAAAGGTGCTCTAAATCACTACTAATCAGAGAAATGCAAATTAAGACAACTCTGAGATACCACCATACACTTCTCAGATTGGCTAAGATGACAAGAAAAGACAAGGACGAATGTTGGAGGGGATGTGGGAAAACTGGGACACTAATACATTGTTGGTGGAGTTGTGAACAGATCCAGCCATTCGGGAAAGCAATTTAGAATTGTTTTCAAAAAGTTATCAAAGTGCATACCCTTTGACCCAGCAGTGTTTCCATTGGGCCTATATCCCAAAGAGATCTTAAAGGAAGGAAAGGGACCCATGTGTGCAAAAATGTGGCAGCCCTTTTTGTAGTGGCAAGAAACTGGAAACTGAGTGGATGCCCGTCAGTTGGAGAATGGCTGAATAAATTATGGTATATGAACATTATGGAATATTATTGTTTTATAAGAAATGATCAGGAGGATGATTTTAGAAAGGCTTGAAGAGATGTGCATAAACTGATACTAAGTGAAATTAGTAGAACCAGGAGATCATTGTACACATAAATATCAATATTATATGGCAATCAATTTTGATGAACGTGACTCTTTTCAACAATAAGATGATTGATGCCAGTTCCAGTAATCTTGTGATGAAGAGAGCCATCTATACCCAGAGAGAGGATTACAGGAACTGAATGGATCACAACATAACATTCTCTCTTTTTGTTGTTGTTTGTTTGCATTTTGCATTTCTTACTCATTTATTTTCTTTTTTTATCTGATTTTTTGTGCAGCAAGAGAATTGTATAAATATGTTTATACATATTGGATTTAACATATATTTTAACATATTTAACATATATTGGATTGCTTGCTATCTGAGGATGATATGGGAGGAAGGAGGAGAAAATCTGAAACACAAGGCTATGCAAGGGTCAATGTTGTCAAATTATCCATGCATATGTTTTTTTTCCTTTTTTTTTTATTTAATAGCCTTTTATTTACAGGATATATGCATGGGTAACTTTACAGCATTAACAATTCATGCATATGTTTTAAAAATAAAAAGCTTTATTTAAAAAAAAAGACAGAAATTTTTAAAAAAGATTAAACTCTTTAAAAAAAGATTAAAACTACTTTAATAGGTTATTACTTTCAATCCAATCCAATAATCATTTATTAAGGATCTACTATGTGCCAGGCTTTGTACTAACACTAGGGATATAATTAATAAAAAGAAATGAGTCAAATAACTAAAAGGGAATATATGCTTATGTGAAACAAATGCAAGACATTTGATAAAATCTCTTAAGATATCTTTGGGAGAACGATAGGAAAAAATAGATTAGAGGAGGATTTAGAAATGGTTAAATGATCACATACAAAGAATGTGCAGATCAGAGACATGGAGGGCATTCTAGGTGGGTAAAAAGTGTGAACAAAAGTTGTAGTGAGTTAATAGTGCACAGATTACTTGAGGGTTTCACATAAGCATACATTCCTCTTAGTTATTTAACTTATTAGTTATATATGGGGCTTATCTTAACTAAGTTTTCTTCCAGGATTACAGAAAAGAAACAGCATTGAATTGTATTAGCCTGAAAAACCCTGCTAAGTTCTAGTTTGGGGTTTCTAAGGGACAAAAAAGTAGCTAGTAGCATTTATCACGAAATATGAGGTTAAGCCCACAGAACAAACTGCTGGAAATTTCCTCTT